>NC_136721.1:21458899-22166399 GCF_936440315.1 Barbus barbus | reverse complement strand
CGGCATTCCAAATTCAGATTTATAATGGTTCCTAGTGAAAACACAGTCTGGCATTTCAGATGGCATTTTAATCAAATGGAGAAGTGAAAGTGGAGGTGAGTGATGGAGAAAAGGAGAAATGAAGGAGTGGATGCTGACGCAGGATTGGTGGACAAAAGGAACACAGGGAAAATTCAGTGGTAGACATGCCTGTTGCTTTTGGCAAAGATCTTAAAGGTCTCCAGACGCTGCCACTGTGTGTGTGTTCACGTCATTGGATGGTTTGGTTTCTGTGGTTGTTTTTTTTTTACTCTTGAGAATGGCCAGACGCTGCCTGGATTTGTGTGAGTGTGTGTGTGTGCGTGAACCCCGTCACACGTGTGAGCGTCTGCATGCGGCAATTGCGGTCCAGAGTTCGCCCAGATATTCAGTCGCTCTTGTGGAGCGTTTCATGCTGCTTCGTTAAAATCTTTTGCGCTCTCTCCCACAGCGTGAGTCCATGTTCTAATGCGGATCACATGCGGCCTGATTCCTGTGTCTTGGGCTGATGAGGTCATAAGCAGCTGTGATGATGTCATTTTTAAACAAACCTAATAAGTACAAGACCTCAAGCTTTGAAACTGTGGTTCGACCGGATAGAGTGTGTTTGTGTGGGTGAATCTAACATGTCTGGGTCATATTTAACTCCAGAATCAGTAGAAATTCACCAGTTTTAAGGGCTATTAAGATATTTAACATTGGATCTATATTTTTTTATGATAATTTACAGAATTACACAAAAACACATGCTAATCCAAAAAAAATGTAAAAGGTCCTACCATAAAAGTTAAATTTTCTTTATGCATCATGTAAACTAAATTATAGTAATAAATATAAATGATAGTAATAAGTAATATTACTATATACACATATATGTATGTGTGTGTGTGTGTGTGTGTGTGTATAGATATGTATGTGTGTGTATAAATATAGATTATAAGTATCATTATAATATTATTAGATTTATTATTTTTCTATATAATTTAATATTCTGCATTGTAATAAAAGCATCCTTTCACATTCAATTGCTTTTATTGTATGTATGTATGTATGTATATATATATATATATATATATATATATGTGTGTGTGTGTGTGTGTGTGTATATGTATGTGTCTGCTAAATGACAAAAGTAAGTATAATATGTATATATGTGTGTATGTATATATATATATATATATATATATATATATAATTTATTTTGTATTGTTTAATAATTATTTATTATTTAACCATTTAATAACAATAATAATAGAATATATAAAATATGTATGTATATGCATGTTAATTATATTATAATACTAATATTTTATATTTATAGTATGATATATTTGCCATTTAAAAATTTTTTTTCAAGAATTATAATATTAATTGAATAGATTAATTGTATCCCCAATTGTAAGTCGCTTTGGATAAAAGCGTCTGCCAAATGACTAAATGTAAATGTAGATATATAGTAAGATAAATAATATAATAATTTATTTCTTTAATTAATTAAATATATGCATGTGATTTTGGGCTGTAATATGAGTCAGGCATGTTTTCATGAGATTCATCTAATGCGTGTGTGCAGTATGTGCACGTGTGTGTGTGTGTGTGTGTGCATGTTTATGTGGTTTATGAGGACACAAATTTGTATAATGACATGGGTATGACAGAGGCATTACAATATGAAGGTGGTTTATGAGGACACTGCCTATGTCCCCGTAATTCAAAAGGCTTAAAATACATACTAAATGGTGTTTTTTTGAAAATCTAAAAATGCACAAAGTCTCCTGTGAGGGCTAAGTTTAGGTGTAGGGTTGGTGTAGGGCAATAGCACACACAGTTTGTTCAGTATAAAAACCATTACGCCTATGGAGAGTCCCCATAAACCACAAAAACCAACATGTGTGTGTCTGTGTGTGTGAACATGTCGCATGCGTGTCGAAATGAAATATGGCAGGACAGAACGAGGAATCAAGATGTTTTCAAGTACTGAAGGGAACGTGTTGTACTCTGGGCTCCCTACCAGAAGAAGTCTGGGATCGTTCCTCCATTTTTGTTAATTTGCAGCAGCGCCGTCTATCGCCCCCTTCTGTTGACTGCATGTGACACTAATTTTCGAAAAAGTCCTGTTGTTTTGAAACATTTGAAACGTGTGTGTGTGTGTGTGCGTACAGTGTTTTGGCTGCACACGTCACCACAGGCAGCTGCTGAAACAGTTAGTTCTGACTCCAGAGAGAGATGTGGGGAGCTTTTGGCGAAAAAGACGCTCGTATTTCAAAGTTGCTGACAATGCAGTGTCTATTATTCTCTCTCTCTCTCTGTCCCAGATTAATGTGATCAATTTCTCTCAGAATAGATATGTCGTCTCTGTACACCTCTGTTTCTGCTTTCCTCTTGCCTGTTCTGCTGCTCTTCTCCTCGCACGCTATGCAAACTGAAATATTGTATGTTCAAATCTGGAGTAATGTGGAAAGTCCAAGTGATCGTTTTACAGACCTGATTTATTCCGGTTGAAGATATTCATATTTGCAGATGACAGAAAAATTAGTATTAGAGAAGACGGCTGGTTCAGTTTGTACTATTGTTAGATTATGAGCAGAGGAGGATGAGTGTGATTAATCATAGCTTCAAGGGATTTATAAAGGACCGTGTATTGTCTAGAACTGCCAAAAGTTTTATTTGAAGGTTATCTGAATGTGTTTGACAGTGGTGAAATAATAATTGAAAGCTTACTTGTCAACAGATGTCTTATAATTTGCTTCGGATAAGAGTTTGTGAAATTACCACTCAGTGATTATATTTAGTTTGCATTAAGAACAAGAGATTTGTCTGTGTGTGTTTGTTGGGCTGGTTTGAAAGGTTTGAAATGTGTGTGGATTTAGCAGACTCT
The DNA here is from genome assembly GCF_936440315.1 of Barbus barbus. NCBI lineage: Eukaryota > Metazoa > Chordata > Actinopteri > Cypriniformes > Cyprinidae > Barbus > Barbus barbus. Next base: position 22,163,503 of record NC_136721.1, on the reverse strand, counting down.
GGATTTTGGATCTGAATCTGGTGTCAAGTCCAAACACATGTTTACACTGGCAAACAATCCAGAGCAACAGTCAGCGAGAAATGACTGCAGTCATTGTTCCTACAGTAAAGCCTTAGGAAAATGTCACGAGTGATAAAGAGAACAAAAACAGGGAATGAAACCTGGAAAGACACTGATGCTACTTACACTGTTTTTTTTTCAAAGAAGCCTCTTATGTTTTCCAGGGCTGCATTTACTTGATAAAAAATACAGTCAAAACAGGAATATTGAGAAATGTTATTCCAATTTCAAATAGCTGGTTTGTATTTAAATATATTGTAAAATGTAATTTATTCCTGTGATGCAAAGCTGAATTGTTTTATCATCATTATTCCAGTCTTCAGTATCACATGATCCTTCAGAAATCATTCTAATATGCTAATTTGTTGCTCAAGAAACCTTCGCAATGTTGAAAACAGTTTTGCTGCTTCATATATTTGTTGAAGCAATGATACTTTTTTTTCAGGACTCTATGATGAATAGAATTTCAAAAGAACAGCATTTATGTGAAATAGAAATTTTTGTGTCATTATTTTGTGTCACTTTTGATCAGGTTTAATGCATCCTTGCTGAATAAAATTAATTTCTTCAGTAAAAAAAAAAGATGCCAAACTTTTAAGTTTTTTTTAAATATAAGCCATAATTTAATAATCTCATATGCATGTACTCATTTGCATGCAAATACACATTTACATGCAAAGTACATGCGTAATCACTAAAAATGAATGATTTAATGAAAAAGATTTAGCATCTGTGACTTATAACGCAGAGTGAGAATTCAGGCCCATCTGTCTCATTAAAACAATTAGTTATTTTTATTAAATTAAAATGTGATTTTTTTGATACACAGAGTGCAAATTTAATGCTCCATGTTGCATTTGTTTATTAAAAAATAATTATGTCTCCTGGATTTCCCATGTTACGTTAATTGTCATAAAAGAAAGTTCAAAAGAACAGCATTTTGTAATGTCTATATTATCTCTTTTAGTCTGTTTAATGCATTCTTGCTGAACATATTTAGCTTAAAGCAAAACTTAAAGCATGTTAGCCTGCACCAAAGTTTCCCTGAGAAAGAAAGTACCCATAATTCTCTCTGTTATGCAATGCGTCCTCTGGAGCTCTGTGTTCAGCTGTTTGCTCGACTCCAGAAGCATTTTGTTTTGCAGTATTCTCTGTGGCTCTTGTGTTTGCTGTGCTGATTCTGTCTGCTCGCTCTCACAGCCAAATCTCCACACAGCCTGGAGAGCCTTCTGCACGGCTGTCTCTCTCTCTCTCTCTCTCTCTCTCTCTCTCTCTCTGTGGCTCTGTCTTGTTTTCCCATGATGATTTAAATCTCCTTCATTAGATAATGTGTGTGTGTGTGTGCGCTAGTCTCTTCATGTTTGACTCTAAACTTGTCAGTTCCAGACATTCATCTTCCCGAGTTCACACTCACTTTGCCCACATTTTCTCCGCCTGCTTGTACAAGTTTCCTCGGATCACTGTGGGAAAAATGTGTATTAGTGCATGTATAACAAGGAAGAATCACCGATTAGACTGATATATGAATCTGACTGGTATAATAAATCAGTGCAGCGTTCCCTGCACATTTACAAACGGAATGAAATAACACTATTTTTAAAGTGATGATGCAATGTCAGGCTTTGAATAAATTATGCTTTCTTCATTCAGTTGCACACACACGATGAGCGTAAAAACTTTTAACCCTCAAAATGAACTAAAAATATCACTTCAATTAAAAATCAGTGAATATAATAAAACCAATTGCTGTTATAAACACTCTAATAACAATAATTAACAATGAACATGTCAGTGCATCATGGGAAAGTGGCAATATGTTAATGTTTTTTTTTTTATTATTTTAGTAAAATAACATCTATTATAATTAAGCCTCTTTTTTAATGTGTGTATACTGTGTATATATTTATAGAAATATATAAAAAATACAGTAGACTTATATAATTAATAATCAATTTTACATTTATATTTTATATTACTTATTTTATTTATTTATATATTATATAATATTGACATTATTTCTAACTTGTGACTGTCAGTCTTTTTGACTGATTTGTAGGAGTCATTTTTTCAGATTACACTAATCATGATGTTTTATTTATTAAATTAATAATTATTGTTATAATAATAATAATAATAAAGCACTTTTGTTCATGTTTATCATCAACTACATGGTGTCATATAAGCATAGAGTTTGATTCAAACATATAAATTCTGAGTTTGTGAATCTTTTTGAGTGATTCATAAGAGTCATTTGTTTGTGAATCAGATTACACTACACATAAATGAAAGGCATGTGTGTCTATGTGTGTGTAGCTGATGCCGCAATATTTTAGTATTTCATTAGGATAACATTTATCAAATTAAAAATAATAAGGCTTTTTTTAAAGTTAATAAAGCTGTTTATGTTTAACTTCAACTACATAGGCAAAGTGAAAGAAAGTTGCGCACATCCCCCAAACCCGAATAGGGCTCAGGTGCAGGACAAAAAAATAAAAAATTATAATAAAGGAACAAACGTAATGTGTGTGCGGACATTACATTTGTTCCTTAACTTCAACTACATGCCATGTAAACATCCAATCTGATTCGATCTAGTGATTTATAAGTTTGTGAGTTTTTTTGACAGATTCAAAAGAGTCGTTTGTTCATGAATCATATTATACTGGTCATAACTGAAAGGATTGTGTGTGTTTTTGTGCATGTGGAAATGAGATAGAAATGCCCACAAATTATAGTAATTATAGACAAGTGGATTATTGTTTTGCAGTGAGCACATATTGTAAAGTCAGTAAAACATGAAATTACCTTTTCAGATGGTAAGGGAATGTTTCTGTCTCGTTGTGTGTGTGTGTGTGTCTGTGTGTGTACAGGTGCTGGTCATTGTGCCCTAATTCAATTGGACAGTTTTGGCGACCACTCAGGTTCTGACTCAACCCTCTCCTCCCAGATTGTGACCCACTTTCACCGTGTGTGTGTGTGTGTGCTTCCTGTCCTATTGCAACAGTTATTTCATCCCTTTTCCAGACTGTATTCATTATTTTTTCCAAAAACCATGGTTATTGAGTGAAAGATACAGCTCTTTCTCTCTTGTTTCTCTGTGTGTTTTGAATTTTGGATAATAATAATAATAATTTGTTACATTTATATAGTGCTGAATTTGTGGATGAATCTGACGTAATGCTGTTTTGACTTCCTGATTCATATGAAGACTCATCCTATTTGTGTGATTATTGTAGATGTTTCTTCATGCATTAGAATACAATTAAATGGTAGATTTGGCAAACCAAGAACAGTTCTTATTCTGTTTTTCTGTTAATGGTTCTTGGACGTCTGCATTCTTCCAAACACTTACGAATCAGTCTGAGCAGTCACTGAAGTAATCTGACTCACTTACTCAACCGCTATATAAAATGAGAATGACTAATTTGTGAACTTCATTCCTTCGGACTCTGTGCTGCATTAAAACATCTTTCGAAGTATGTGTTTTGCAAGAATTATGTTCAATCTCATCATTTGGCAACATAATGAGAACAGAAAATTTTATGAATAATATTTACATAATTAATTGTATTTAAATTTATATTTTAATGAAGTATAATCTTCCATTGTCATTTTTGATAAAAGCATCTGCTAAATGACTAAATGTAATGTAAATGTAAATAACAATTAACATTTTTATAAATATATATTTCTATATAATTAATATTAATTTTATAATTATATATATATATATATATATATATATATATATATATATATATATATATATATATATAAATATTAGTTATATGTGGAAAACATTTTTAAAATATAATGTAATAAAAAAATATTTTATATTATTCATTATATATAATTATAATAATATGTAATTTTATTAATACTAAAATTATTGTACATTATTATGCACATTATACATTATTATACGTAAATGTTTGGAATTATATAAATTATTTTTTTTTTATCTTTTTTGATACCTTAGGTCTAGCTGGCTCTTTTAAACATTAGTAAATCAAACTACTTAGTAAATGTGAGCCTTGTATGCTGTATAAGATATAACTGTTTATTAAAGGTGCATTGAATGGATTGTACTCCCTTCCCTCACAGCCTCATTTTCATTTGCATCAAATGAAATATGGCATCCATTCCCTGTCTTATAAGGAGTAGAATTTTTTCTCTCTCTGCTGGTCTTAGTTGTCTCTTACATGGCCTGTATCAAGTGCAAAGATATGTCAATTCTCCATATTTGTTTTGTGCTATTTTCCGAAGTTCTAACAGTTGATTTCATTGTTTCCAGGGTGACATCCAGCAGCTGATGATTGTTTCGGACCATCGCGCTGCGTTTGACTACTGTGAGCACTACAGCCCCGACTGTGAGGTTCCTGCGCCTGAACAGCCCCAGAACCAAGACCCAAACACTGATGAATATGTAAGTTCATATACAGTACTTCCTCCCAGATTAATTTCCTTTAGAGCTGGAAGAGCATTGAGGACATCCCAGAAACCTCTGAACAAAACCAAACCAAAGCAGACAGCAGAGATTCACCTCTATTGAACTCAAGAACATCTTATTGAGTTCTTGTGTTAAATCAAAAATAAAATCATCAAATTAGCTAAGCATTTAACAGTGATCCTAGCCTTGGCGGTTTTAATAACAGACACGTTTTAATGTTAAACCATTATTAATTTTAAATGGTAAATGATTTAGTGCAAGTGCTACTCACATTTACTTCCGTCAATGTTGTAACTGGTTTTGGTGTTACAGTTGGCATATCTGACATCACAAAGCGCTCACTGTTTATACATTTATTCAGCTTTCATTCAGTCTTTGGAATGAGAGACAAATTAAAATGGAGTAATAATACCTGCCCACACTTGTGTGTGTGTGTTTCAGGAGTATTCATTCTTTATGGCTCTTTCCATCTCATCAGAAAAGACCCAGCTGTAGGCAGTCTGTTTAGAATGTATTTTTCCAACTGAACGTATGAGCTCATCAGTCAGAGAAACGAAAAAGAGAGTGATAGAGGGAGGAGATGAGAGCTCTGAAGCAGGTCTCAGCCTGTAGGAGGTTTGGGATCAGTATTGCTGACATACTGTATAATGTAAAAAATGTAAAGAAAATACATATTTTGTCTCTAAATTAAATGCTTAAGTCATATTCAAGTCTTTCTGTTAAAGTACGAGAAGCAAAAAAAATCACATTTCACATTTATGTGACAAATTAAACTTTCCGATTTTGCCAGTTGGGCTTTTCTAGTGGATTCTATGCTTAAATCACACAGATGTATTTGCACTATATTTCATTCCATTTAATTAGGGCTGGATTAACAAATGTGTATTCAATGGACTGCTTTTGGAAATAAAGTTTTTCCAAATCTAATCTCTCATTTATATTTAAAATATAAAAAATATAAATAAATAAGTTCATAAATAAAAACACATTATTTTCTTTCAAAATAAAATGCTAAATTCATATTCATGTCTTTCTGTTAGAAATATGAGAAGAGAAAACTAAATAAAGTCTTTCTTGTAGAAATAGTATATATTTGAAATGTGCAGATATGGACTAAAAAACCACAAAAGTCCCATTTTTATTTCATGGGGTTAATTGAGTGTTCATATTTTGTCTCCGTCCATCTGGGTTCACTCAGATGCCAATATCCTTTGAGCGCTATGGAGAAAGGAAGAGAAGGCATTAAATGAAAGACTGAGAGATTTAGCATGTGAAACAGATGAGAAAATAGTTTAAGCTGAATAACACAGAGATGGCCAACCGTTTTCAATTGATTCTGTATGGGAGCTGAGCAAGGGTTCAAGGGAATTGTGGGATTAACCACGGGGCAAAACGAATGGCTATGTCAAAAAGTGGAGAATTGCTTAATTTAATGCAAATGGCAGGTGCAAAATCACACTTTATATTTATGTGACAAGTAAAACTCTTTTTTAATAGCGCTGGAGTTTGCGGTTTATGGGCAAAACTTTGTTTTTTTGGCACTGGTCAATTTTGAGATTTTTCATGATGTGCTATTTCAGACTAGTGGAAAGAAAACATTTGTTTTATTGCACTTTATCTATTTGTGTCTTTTAGATTTCACTTACAGTACATATCTTTAAAGGTTGTTTTCTCAAAATATAAAAGTTCTCAAACAGTTTTTTTCTCCATTGAGCAGCACTTACATACACCGAACTTTAGAGTTTTATTCCTTTCTATATTCTGAAGGTTTTTACTGAAGGATATGTTCATATATAATTTGCCTGATTTTATATAACATTTTATTCCTAAAACACGGTAAAAAAACATATTTTTTAAAGGCTGTGAGTTTTTTCTCCACTTCAGCAGCACTTGCATGCACCAAAATTTACAGTTTTATTACTAACCATATTCTGAAGGTTTTTTGAGGGATTTGTTCATATATATCATTTGCCTGATTTTATACAACATTTTATTCCTAAAAACAATTGTGAAAATGCATCTCCACCAAAATTTACAGTTATTTTCCTATCTGTATTCTGAAGGTTTTTACTGAAGGGTGTGTTCATATACCGTTTGCCTAATTTTATACAGCATTTATTCATGGTAAAATGCATATTTTTAAAGGCTGTGAATTTTTTCTCCACTTCAGCAGCACTTGTCTGCACCACAATTTACAGTTTTATTCCTAACCATAGTCTGAAGGTTTTTACTGAAGGGTTTGTTCACATATTATTTGCCTGCATTTATGCAACATTTTATTCTTAAAAAACATGGTGAAAATGCGTATCTTTAAAGGGAGTGAGTTTTTTCTCCACTTTAGGAGCACTTGCATGCACCAAACTTTACAGTTTTATTCCTGTCTGTATTCTGAAGATTTTTACTGAGGGGTTTGTTCATATATCATTTGGTTGGTTTTACGCATTTTATTACTGAAAACATGATAAAATGGGTGGAAATTTCTGTCTGTTGGCAGTATTTTCTAACTTATGGAGTAATAAAAATAGATATAAAAAATCCCCTCTGTAAAAACTTTAACTCTATGTCATAGGTTCACTATGTCAACAAAATGAACCTGATTACTGCAAAATAGTGCATACATTTAATTTAATATTTAATTAGATAATGCCTTGCGCATATTTAAAGATAACATTTGAGAAAACATTAGCAATTATTGATATAATCATTCAGCTGATTAAGTATGGTGAATCTGTCAGTTAAATATTTTCACCTGTAGCGTCTTGCCTTAAATCGCACAGTTATATATTGGAATATTTAATTCCAGCATATTCAGGCTGGGTTCACAAAAGTCTATTTAATTGCATTCAATTAAATGTGTATTTGACTGCATTAGGAAGTATTTTTCAAACTCGAACCCATGACCTTGCTGTTGCTAGGGTCTTGATTTAATATTTGATATTCAATAACACAGATGAACAAAAAATGCGAAAAATTTAAACACAGCTGTCAGTAATCTTCATAAAAAGCTTTCTATCGGAAAACTGTTCTGGCCAACATATGGTAAAGTTGTCTCTGAGCTATGCCTGTAAAACTAAATGATATGCATGTGACTGCAACATATGGTGAGTTTTCAGCCATGCATGGACTTTTACATCTTTCGGGGCTTTGATGTCAGCATGTTGGCACAGAAATGACCCTCTGCTGACCTCACGTTCACCTTTTTCAGTTTTGTGTGTGTCAGGAGCTGTAAATATGAGTGTGGGGTATTAGTAGGAGGCAATATGAAAGAAAACCTGCTGCACCTTTGACCAGCCCTTCAAAAGCCGAGTCCATCACTTAAATATCAGCTAAACCTCTTTACAGATGAAAACGTGATGAGTTATGCATTGCTAATGTGTGGGAATTAGGGAGAGAGAAGCAGAACGGTGCATCCGAGCGAGAGGTCGGCGAGCGGTTGGAATTCCTTGCGTTCTTCAGTTTCTCGCTAGATAAGAGAGAACATGGATTTCCGCTGGACTCAGTCGGAGGGAATCCCTCCTTTCCTTTGCTCTTTCTTCTCAGAGAATTTGAGTCTATTAAATCAAGACCGCTGCTTGAATTGTTTAATTAGCATGCTATGAGTATAACTCATGAATGAGAGAATTAAATACTTTCTGAATGAGCAAACACCATATATATTTATGTATAAAATTTTATCAAATTTTAAATATTTATATAAATAGAATAAATAATAAAGTAATATGTCCTTTAAAGTGTCAAATATGTTGCTAAATAGTTTGCTATATTTTGCAATAATTATTTGTATAATATATATTCGTTTAGAAATACACAAATACTAAACATATGTTGCATTCATGACATATGCTATGTCATAATTACCATAATTATGAGATGTCTATGCTTGAAAGACTCTGCTAAACTCATGTTCATGTCCGCAGGCTCAGAAATCATTGTTTTGTTTTGTATTGCTCATTTCCAAAATGGATTCATGAGCAGCTTTATATGTGGTGGGATGGATGTGCTGTATTCCATCTGAGACGAGTTTAAACAGCATTTTGCTAACATAGTTATTATGCATGCACTGTGTATGATCTCATTCCGTGAGACTACATGGAATAGTGTCAGCTACCCATATGCACTTACAAAGAACTAAGAAAGCTAAAAATTACTAAATGCATTCTAACACACTTTAGAATATTTGTATTAGTATCTAACTGTAAGGTACCATAGATTTTTCTTGTGATAAGTTTTTTAATATGCAATAACACTTCTACACTTTCTACATTTAACACTTTCTACATTTCTCTTCAGAACACAGATGATAACTACTATTACGAATATCCCTACTATGAGGACATGGACGCTGAAAAGACCACAACCGGTGAAGAAACGACAACCGATGAAGCGACTGGAACCGAAACTGAAGACCTAACGGTCAGGCTTAGTTTAGTACTATTTAAGTACTATTGTAGTATTTATTAATTTAATTAATTATTTAATTAAATTAAATAATTAAATTAAATCTCTCCCTAGCTTTTATTTTTATATTTTCAGTTTACTGTACATTTTAATTTTATTTAAGTTTTAGTAATTTTATCATGCGCTTTTGTCATTTTTTTAAATATTTCAGTTTATATTTAATTTATTTTATTATAGTTTTTAAATAAATTTTTATTATAGTTATAGTTTTACAACTTCAACTAGGGCTGTGCAATTAATCGAATTCGATTATCATGCGCATCTCGTCAATAAAGCCGGTTTCGTGATTCGTAGTAAATCACCATCACCTGTAGTTCACTGACAAGCTACGCAATATTATGTTCATAATTGTAGATGAATTGCCTTCGATATTGAACGCGGTATTGCCTAGCTTCTCAGTGAACTATGGCTCTGTCTAGTAAATGCCGCTCCATCTGAAACCAGGTCATGGCAATTTACTACTAATCACGAAACCGGCTTTACTGACGAGATGCGCATGATAATCGAATTCGATTAATTGCACAGCCCTAACTTCGAGTTAGTTTATTTCAGTTCATTTCCAAGGCAACATTTCTCAGTTTAATTTTTTCAGTTTTATGTTTTATCTGATATTTATCTAATATTTTAATATTACTTTATGTCAGCTTTTTTTAATTACATTAATTAAATGGAATTGAATTATAACAAAATAATTCATAATAGTTAGGACTAGTTGAAGTAAGTAATTACAATTTCATACTTATTTTTAAATTCAACATTGAACTATGTTCGTAACCTATTTTTCTCTATAATATGGCATATTTGCAAAAATATATTAAATTAATTAAAAATGTGGAGCGGGATAATAGTTCAGTTCCCAGCATTAGTCTGTAACATAAATATTCCTAACTGGGATCAAATGAATTGAAAGTGAATCAAGAAATCAGTGCATTCATCAAATCATTTATTTTCAACTATTTATTCTAAAGAAGTGTCTCTTTCCTGTGATTACCAGGTGTCTGTTCCGGATAGCGGTCGCGTGGTTACGTCGGTTATCACTAGTGGAACAGGAGGCTCCAGCAGTTCCTCGAGTAGCTCCTCGTCCTCCTCTTCTTCATCCTCTTCATCCTCCAGCTCTTCCACGACTACTGGCGAGGAACCGTACGACGGCTACGATGGATACGAGACTGGATACGAAACATACTATGACGAGTCGACCTCGCGGCCTGGCGGCTCTCGGACCATCAGCATCACTAGCACAGGCACAGGTACCGGCGGAGAAGTGGATATCGGACTGGGTGGTGAGGTGGATTTGGGACTGGGAGGAGACCTGGACAGGCAGATCATCACATCATCATCATCGTCGTCATCATCAGGAGGAGGAGGAGGAGGAGGAGGAGGAGGAAGTGGAAGAGTGCACTCAACTGTCACAGTCATTCACAATGGAACCTCCGGCTCTGTTTCCAGCTCCGGCTCCGGCTCCAGCTCCAGCTCTGGAGTCAGTACCAGCTCCAGTTCCAGCTCAAGCTCTACCTCGGTGAGTTTAGTTGGAACTAGTTATCTCAAACAGTTTCACTTTTAAGTGAGAATTAATTCAGCCATTTAGAAATATTTTGTGTTTAGTACAGTATAATGTATAAAGATCCTATTTTACTGAAGTGGATTTTTACTGATCTCAGGGATCCAGTCAAATTCAAATATAGTAGACTTTATTGGTAACATTTAATAATAACTTTTTAAAATACATTTTATTTTATTTTATTTTATTTAATAAATATTATATTTTAAAATGATAGATTTAAAAAAATATATTTTTAACTATATTTTAAATATCTTTCATATGTTTTGCAAGTTGTTCTTATTATTGCAATTACTACATTGTTTTTCTATGAAACAATGTAGTATAGTATTGCACAGAATTTTCTATGTGTTTTAAACATCTTTAATGTGTTTTTTTAGTTTTGCTTATTATTACTGCAATTACGGCAACATTCTCTTTCGTCAGAGCTCATCAGGAACATGTCAAAGTTATATTTAATTTCAATTAATAAAAACAAATATACTGTAAATTGAATACAAATAATCAGAATTTTAGTTTAAAGACAATAAAGCCTGTTTTAGGACTATAAAAATATTGTACTTCAGGATTGCGAATCTTATGAGAATCACCACTGAAAATACTGGGCAAAATCCTAAAAATAAATTGTATGTGCTTTTTTGTCTATAAAAAAAGTAGTTTACTTTTCTTTGTTTTTGTGATATTCACAGATATTTTGTGATATTCAACAGAATTTTGAAAATCAATAGATAGATGTATTTGCGGTGCACAAACTTTTGCATTATTACACAATATTTTCCTATTTAATACTGTAAGCTGCTTTGACGCAATCTGTATTGTTGAAAGTGCTATATAAATAAAGTTGACAAACACTGAGTCATGAATGGTTATGATGTCTGAAGCCTTGTGTTTGTCTGATGTGTAGGTTGATGGTGGTTATGATGATACCCAGTATGGCGAGGGTTTTGATCTGACCTATGGAGAGGGATATGGAGAAGGATACGGAGAGGGAGATTATACCGTGGAAGGAGGCGGCGGCAGCAGCAGCAGCAGCACATCAGTGTCCGTAGGGGGCGGATCTGTTTCCGTCGGAGGCGGGTCTGTATCTGTCGGGGGCGGTTCTGTTTCTGTTGGAGGTGGGTCTGTTTCTTCGAGTGGCTCAGTTGGGGGCGGATCCGGCAGCGCTGGGGCCAGTGTGGGGACGGGGTCTGTTGCCACGGGAGGACAGGGAGGAATCGGTGGAGAGGCAGATTCCATCGATATCGACAAGTTCAAAGAGGAGTCCATCACGGATTACACCGATGCAGAACTGGAGAACATGTACAATTATGATGACCTGTACACAGACGGCAACAAAGCGCTGCCCGCAGAGACCGACGAGATCTATGGACAGGTGATCTCTAGCTCCGCCCACCTCTGTGCAAACTCATAGGAATAATGCACCCAAAAAATGATCATTTTCTAGACTTCATGTTGTTTCAAACCTGTATGGCTTACGTTTTCTTCCCATTTATCATAAAAGGAGAATGTACTTCTTGTTCTTTTCAATATAACTTCCCACTTTGGTTTTCAGACAGGCTTTGTACATGAGGGTGACCTATAGTTTATTTTTGGCTAGAATTGTTTTATTTATTACCTGAAACTGTTCTATTCCATATTGTGTTTACACTGATATACACTGATCTGGATTGAATTAAATTGAGTTTGTGTTTCCAAAGGTGGATGGACTGAGGGGAGAGAAAGGCCAGAAAGGAGAGCCTGCCATCATTGAACCCGTAAGTTTCACTTACTATATGATACATATATACTACTGTTCAAAGGTTCACTGTAAAAAATGGCTGATCTTAGTAAAATACCCCACTGGCAGATAATTTTACTTGTTTTAAGCAAAATGCACTTCAGTTGTACAACAGATCTTAAGTCATTTTGCTTATCTAGTAAAAGTATCTTGATTTAAGAATTTTTTGATATTTTGACTAGAAACAGACAAAAATACTAAGTAAGATAAGATGTTTTTTGCAGTATTTGGGGTCGGTATTTAACATATTTTTGAAAGAAGTCTCACCAAGCCTGCATTTAGTTGCATTTTAGATTTTTTCCTGAAGTGGTTTGGCATATTGACAAACCTTTATTGGCACAAACACAAGGAAGGTGTCCAAGTGTGGTCTTGCATTTATTGCATCTTCCGCTCACTTTCACATCTGTCCAATTTTGCATTCATGCACATGTTTACACATGTTTGGGCAGCTTAAAAACACGTCTTAAAATACACCTGGATCAGTCGTCTGTCCCAGATTAATCTGGATTCACTCCTAATTTGCATTTGCACTTCAAAAGGAGCGAGTCACTCCTGTTTCAGACTCTGCAGTGTCTCAGATTTGCAGATGTGTTTACCACACAGTTATATTTGCGTGATGGGAATCATCGTCTGTCATTGCATACAGTCTCTACTGCTCACGTGGCTGTTGATCTCTAACAGCTGGGAGACTTCAAACAGATGTCACTGCAATCTCAGCGGGAGAGAATGACATCTGGGTTTATTATCAATGAACATCAGGATGGAGAAAGAGACAAGATCTTATCTTCACAGTTATATCATATATCATATCATCTGTATATATATAATGTATGTATATGTATATATATTATAAAGACCACTTAACATATTTTCTTTAGACATAAGCCAAAATGTTACTTGGTCAATCTAATACTTTTTTTTATTATTTTAACAGTTATACAATAAAAATAGCTATATTACTTTTAATATGAAAGTAGATGAGGCAAAACATATTTTTTACTCAGTGTTTAATTTAGTTTACTTATTATAAATAAAGACAACTTCAAAGACCTTAATGTTTATTGTGATGTCTATTTAAAAATGCATCATATTTTCGCTTATGTAATAAATAAATAAAAAACACCAGAAATGTTTTTAAAAACACAACCACTCATTTCAACACTGGTGATAAAGAGAAAAAGTTCAAATACTTAAAAATAAAATAAAATAAAATAAAAATAACAATTCTACACTCAAATAAACAATATTGCGAATTCAAATGAAAAAAATGCACTTTAAATAAATGACACGGTTGTTTCAGTTTTTACAGGGTACTGTTACAGAGATACAAGAACAGATCAATGAGAAGATCAGAGTCAAGGAAAAGCACAAACATGCAGATCAGGACAGCTGGTTTTAATGAAGGATGACCATGTGGTTTGCAGAAAGAAAAATGCTCAAATCACATGCTTCTTTCAGCCAGCGCCCACATTCTCTCTCGTTTCAGCTCACACACACACATACACACACACACACACACACACACACACACACACACACTGTGTCCACTCTGTGTTTTTTGGCATGTAAGGAACACACCAAAACAAAGTGAACATGCCCACTGCCACGACAGCACACTTGGACGATGCCTTCGGGACAGAGCTAAGACCCACAGGATCTTTAAAAAGCACCAGATTAGACCACGATGCTACGACAAACAAATGTTGTTTGTCCTTTTTTATCTAAGAGTTCCCTGGATCTTAAGAGAGGCTGAGCTCTGCATATGTAATGATCCTGCGCTTTGATCTCTGGACCTCTCAGTGACTGTAATTCTATCTTGACAGGCTTTTTGAGTTAATTGCACTGTTGTGGTTATGATGCAACTCATGCAAGCACATTTTGATCACTTCCAGACAAAACAGCTTGTATGTCCTAAGACAGATCGCAGTATATTTGGTTACAGTTGATTTGTTTTAATATGATTTACCCTAACATATGTGCAATGATGGAAATCTTGTGCGTGATTAAACAATATGCAATGTTTAAAACACACTTGAACTTTTCTTTTAACCTCATCTATGACAATATTACGCACCTATGTTTAATAAACACAGTATTTAATAAATACATTTATGCACTTAAGACTAAGAATGTACAGTTCTTTCACAAACTAATATAGTTCATTAGTATAACTGTATGCTGTCTATGGTTTTCAGGCAACCATTTATTGCCTGTTTTATAACAGTTTCATCACACACACACACATCACTAAAAAACTAAAAGTAAAATTATTACAAATCGGTTATTGAACTATAGCTGAAATAAAATAAAATATATATATTAGATAAAAATGTCACATTTAAAAGCTTCAAAGAGAATTAGAAATAAATTAAGTGGAAGTTGAAGCACTAAAATTACTAAAACTAAAATGAAGAAAACAATTAAAGCTATATAGAAATATTTTCTTTAAAAATAAATAAATAAAAACCACATAACAAAATTACTAAAACCTAAACTAAAATGGAAATAAATGTTAAAATTTTGAAAACACATGCTAATTCAACATAAACTTTAAAAACGTTCAATTTTTTTTTTCGTCATCACATTATGCTACATTTTAAGCTGTTTTCCTCATGAAAATAGCAGTAATAGATGGCATGGCAGTCAGATTTTAGCAGTGGATTAATTCTAGAAGTTCTGGAATGTTCAGTCAGCTGTGCTGCAGTCTGAAGATCATCTCACATGCTTCATAAACCGTCAGAGCCATGAGAAACAGGCACCAGTGCTTTAACAGACTTCCTGATGCTGCTGTTTGGTATGATCGTTACAGAGACCCGCGGCCAAGCGCACATCTCACATACACAGTCCACAGAAATTGAAATGATTTTGACCAAAGCTGTGGTGCTCTCACGCTTCAGTTCTTATGTTGATGTTGCAGGTTGTGCTTATGCTGTTATTCTAATGCGTTTGTGTATTTTCTGTTCTTGTAGGGAATGCTGGTCGAAGGCCCACCTGGTCCAGAGGGTCCCACAGTAAGTCTACTTTCCTTCCAAAACCAACCATTTGAATTGAATCTTCTGAGTCAACTGATTCACTAAAACAAACATTCTAAATCATGGTCTAACTTTGGTCCATTGAACTCTATTGGTAATGATAGAACTTGCGACCGTAGTTGCTTTTGGAAAACACAGCCCACTTTGATTAAATCCTGTGAGTCAACTGATTCGCTAAAACTAACCTTCCAAACCAATCAGCTGAATTGAGTCCTCTGAGTCAACTGATTCAAACCAACTGGTTCACTAAAATGAGTTGTACTTCCCAAAGACTGTGCTATACATTGCACCATAAAAATAGTAATGCACACCACTATTTGTTGGAAAACTGAGCTGAGTTGCTAGGAAAGCTGATCTGTTTTCTAGGCCCTGTGACTATTGCTGACAATGCTAAACAGCTGTATGTTTGTTTTGTTGCTACAGTTTCATTCTTGACCAACTTATTTATAAAGCAACTCTTCTCTCAGCTGGAGCATTGATGGATCTGATGGCTCTTTAGAGACTAGAACAACATGAGTTTGAGAAATGGAGCAATGGAACGAATCCATCCGTGATCTAGAGTCTTACCTCACCGGACCAACACCCTTGTGTGTTTGTGTGTTTGCGATGGCTTTATATGTTTCTCACTGTACCGTTGTGTTGTTTTTAGGGTCTCCCCGGACCTCCAGGTTCATCGGGACCCCCAGGTAGCGCTGGAGAGACCGGCGAGAGGGTAAGTAACCATGACAACAAAAACAAGATATGTTCAACAGCACTTAAAATTGTGTTCTGCAACATGCCCAAATCTATAAAATGTTGAACAGGGTGAATGTCTAAAAACTAAAAGAAATGTCCAGGTCATATAAAAAAAAAAAAAAAAATATATATATATATATATATATATATATATATAAGGAATGTGTATCTCATGACTCAGGCTGATACGATACGCATCTCGATGCATAGCCAACGATACGATGCATTAAAGATACATATGAAGCAGCTAGCGATGCGATACGATTCACCCCTATTACGATACAGTGTGATTTGATTCGATTCAACACAATGCGATTCGATGTAATACTATGCAATGTAGAAAATATGATCACTTTTAATGCCTTGAGGCCTGTTTCATAAAACAAGTTAGCCAGGCTTATTTCAGTTAGTCTGACTCATTGTCAAATGATTTGGTTCCATAAAGCAAATTTAACATAGGCCTGGATCAAACTGTGGCAAACTAACCTGGTCTAAAGCAGGCTAACTGTCAGGCTAAGCTGAGCTCCTGTAACACTGACCAATAGGAACACAATAATATTACCACTGACTCTCTCGCATACAATTATTTGACTTTTTTTTTCACAGTTTCTCTGGCTGTACCTTTTATCGTTTGCAGAACAGATTGCAGAAAATTAGAACATTACAATCTAAAATGGCTCTTTAAAGCATTAAAATAACCAAATTAAAAGTTAAAATCAGTGAATTAAAAATGAAAATAAATTATAAATAAAACGACTATATTTTAACAGCTATAAGAAACACACATTAACTCATTTGAGCTTAGCAATTAGTACTGTACTAGCTTACATTTGATTTACCTATTACAATAGTCCCTTTACAGTTACTGCTATCATAAAAATACATTATATGTAGGTTTAAAATTCTACAAAAGACACATTTATTGTCCAACAACAAATATATTAGCAAAATGTATATTTTGCTCAGAATGATTGCACTCCGCTCTGTCTGTTTAGCGCTCATTGCTCTTGCATCCCTTGCCCACTCCTGACAGTAAAATAGATATGTTTGCATGACTTTCTGACATTGACAAATGAAAAATATAACTGTCACATGTCAGTTATGCACTGAGGAAAACACAACGTCTCAAATGCATTAAACTGCACAGATAATATTCGCTGTTTGCCATGGTGGATCGATCTGATCCATGATCGACATTAAGGGCTGCTTAAAAATAAACGTGCACAAATTAGTGAGATTGCGTGAATTTAATTTGCCATTTATGGATCCGCTTTAGCCCGATTGATTTGTTAGGCTATTCCAGGTTAGGTTTTGGACTTTAATTCCCGCTTTTCCTCAGGTCTCTGCAGTGTTGTGATCTTTTTTTACAGTCTATGGTTGTGTGTAGTCAGCAGCGGTGATGAGAGAATGCGCTTGAGAAACAGTTTAGAGAGGAGAAATCAATCTACAAATAAAATAATGCTCACAGATTATTGGTCACTTTCTAAATAAGAAAGGTATAGCGCATCTACTAGTAATTATATATAAATAAATAGTTTTTTACCGATGCAAATATGTTAGAAACAATGCATCGTGATATAAATGCCAACTTGTAGCCGATGCACACTTTTTAAACCGATCGTTGCATCGTTAACTTTTTATGCTGATGCACCGAGCAAATCAGGGAATCATCCCATCCCAATATATATATATATATATATTAAATATAAATCTATCAAAGAATTAAAAATGAAATTACATTTAAATTTTCTAAAATATTAAATATTTATTTATTTGATTATTTATTTAATTTTAAGGTTGTAACATGTTTAATTGTCAAAAATAATGTTACAATGTCAAAAAATCTGAATAGGTAATAAATACATCTTATTAAATTCTTTATGCAAAAACAAAAAAATAAGTATGTGTGTATGTATATATATATATATATATATATACACACACACACACACACATATATACATATATATATATATATATATATATATATATATGAATTAAAATTACATTTTAATTTTCTAAAATATGAAATATATATGAAATATTTTAAATATCTTTAGAGACTCTAATTTTAGAGAGCCTGATTACACTGATTGAAAGAGATAATATTAAAGATCACAATGCTGTTTAATACATTACCCATAATCCTTTGCTCTTTTGACAGGGTCCTCCTGGTCGCTCTGGTCTGCCTGGAGCTGACGGTCTTCCAGGACCTCCAGGGACTGTCCTGATGTTGCCTGTATGTAAAGCTGAGCACAATCACCAGATACACACTTACAATTAAACATTAAAATGACAGATAAACTACTGATTGATACACGCTTGCACACCTTTTAACTCTTACAGTTTAAAGCCCCGTTTCTCTGTACTGAGGTCAGTTTTAGCCTGTAGACAGGATCTGCAGTGCGTCATAATGAATGTTCAGAACCATTAGTTCTTGCGCTGGCTTGATTTATTTTCACAAATTCCACATCATACTCTCAGCTTTTCCAAATTTCCTCTTTCCCAGCTGTTACTCCAATACAGTTGTTTTTTTTTGTTTTTTTTGATTCCGGAACGTGTATCGACTTCACAATGTCGAGAGCTCTGGAATGCTTCCATGTCAAATCACCACATTAAAAAATTATTTTGTGTTATATATGTGTTTATAGTCAACATGTGATTGTGATTAAACCCCACCCTAAACACTACAACCAAAAAAAAGACGATGAAAATCAATACAGAGCCATGAAGCACAGATTCACTTTGAAACTAGTGGTCATACTCTTGGAGGTGTAGGGATCGAGTTCAGCCACCAGATGGCAGTGCTGAATAACTTGACTCATGTACAGACAAAGGCACAGAAACACCACTACCAACTGCATACTACCATACTAGGCATACTACTTATCAAACTGTTTCTGCTTTTCTTATTTCTGCCTTATCTTTACATGGAAGAAATAGTAAGAGTAGTATGCTAGTCTGAATTCAGCTCAGAGTACATTTGGTATAACATGCTACTGCACGTATTTTATGATTTTTTTTTTTTTGCAGTACGTACTGTACACTACTGCAATTTTAAAACATTTTATTTGACATATAATGAACTTTTTAAAATAGATTAAACAATTTAGAACTATTTTATTTTAAAACATAATTTTATTTTTGTCTTTTTTTTTTTTTTTTTACATAAAATGAATATTTTAAAATTATTTATTTTAGAGTTATTTTATTTTATTTGAAATTTTCCTGAACATTTTCAACTAGGTGAAATACTTTAGCTCTATTTTATATTATTTTATATTCAAATACATAATTTTATTTTAGTTTAACATATAATGATTTTTTAAATAGATGGAGCACTTTAGATCTATTTCATTTTAAATGCATTATTTTATTATTTTTTTATTTGAATGAATATTTTAAAATTGGTGAAACACTTTAGAGTTGTTTTATGTGATGGAATTATTATTATTATTTTTATTAACTTTATTTTAATTTATTTAATTTTATTTTGTTTTATTTTATTTGATCATACACTGAACTTTTTTAACTAGGTGAAACACTTTAAATCTATTTTATTTGAACATATAATGAACATTTTTCAGATGAATTTTATTTATTGCTATAGCTGGATGTCACTCATTGAATGTAGCATGCAACTTGAGTTTTGGATTCAACCCCCCCAAAATAAAAAATGTTAAGTTAATGTTAAGATAAATTAATGTATATATACATTTTTTTTTAATTATTGAAATATTTTATTTTCAAGTACATTTGATTTGATTTGATTTTATCATATGGTGATCATTCTAAAACAGGTGGAACATTTTTCGCTCTTGCTATCATGTCTAAAGTAAACTATCATAGTCTAAATGTTGATGAGTTGGTTCTGTCTCTGTAGTTCCGCATGAGTACAGGAGGCGACAGCGGACACAAAGGTCCTGCCGTTTCTGCCCAAGAGGCACAGATGCAAGCCATCATGCAGCAGGCCAGGGTAAAAACACACACTTACACTAATACACACTATATATCACACACACACACACACACGCATCTCTGTGCAAACTAATCGTTCTGTGTCATTATTATACAGCTGGCAATGAGGGGTCCAACCGGACCCATGGGTTTGACAGGCCGTACCGGTCCTCTGGTACGTCTGTATATCTATTTTCAGTCTGTGGAAATGACGATATCTATGATATTAAGATGAGTCTGATATGTTTCGTGCTTGATTTGATTTTCCCAGGGTCCTCCCGGTGTTCCTGGACTGAAAGGAGAGTCTGGGGAATCAGGACCTCAGGTAGGCATCACAGGTTACCCACAATCCTCAGCTATTTGATGGTATTTGAAGACATTTTAATGTAGGATAGAGCTGTTGTAAGACCTGTGTGTGTTTTTTTTAGGGTCCTCGTGGTCCACTGGGATCCGTAGGCCCTCTTGGAAAGCCTGGTAGAAGGGTATGTTTGCGTTTTGCTGTTGTTATTGTTATTAACCTGTTCATTCTGTATAAAAAGTTTTATGAACAAGAATCATGTTTACTGTGGCTTAGGGTCGACCTGGCTCAGATGGAGCCAGAGGGATGCCCGGACAGACGGGACCAAAGGTAAAACTAATGAGATAAAGGTATTTTACGACAAATATATTTTAGAATGACACACAATAAGGAATTGTGTACAATAAGATGCCAGAAAGCAAAAGGCGTCAACTTTGATTTCATGTAGAGAAAGTACAGTAGCTTATTTATTAAATGTTAATATCCTACCATTCTGAACTGTTTCCTGTCTGTGTGCTTCACAGGGTGACCGAGGATTCGATGGGCTCGCTGGTTTGCCTGGAGAAAAGGGTCACAGGGTAAACACATTTTAAAATAAATGGAACATTTTATTATTTTCTTTTCTTTTCTTTTATTTGTAAATGGCTTTCTGCAATACATGATTCTGATTTGGCCAATTTAATAAAAAATATTTTAGTTAAGGTCAAATTTAATCCATTTGTTTATTTATTTGGCAGTAATCATGTTAAAAGGAGGGTGATTCCTTCTATGAAAACTAAACTAATCTTTGTCATTGTTGTTGTAGGGTGAGACGGGTCCTCAGGGGCCACCTGGACCTCCAGGAGAGGATGGAGAAAGAGTATGAGCTTCTTATTTGAATCCCTTCCTGTTTCCTTCATCATCAATGTTATTGTTCTATATCTAAATGAATCTTGATGTCATGATGACATCATTTCCTGTATCCCAGGGCGATGATGGTGAGGTCGGACCCAGAGGTCTGCCCGGAGAATCGGTGAGTTCATATCTCCTCCAGCATCCCAGCATGCTCTCTTCTCCTCTGTTATCCACTAGATCGTAGTGTCACGTAACATGAAACCACAGATTCATGTCACTCTTTTTTTGAGGTGTCCGCTGCATTTGACTCATTATGGATGTGAAGTGAAAGACACATTCAGAGACAGAAAGTGTAGTAGACCTGAAAACATTCAGTCAATTAACCACTAGTTAAATAAGCAGTTTAAGACTCTGCCCAGCAGGGGCGCTCCATCTTCACCATTTAGATTGAGAGTGACTTCCTCCGCTCTTGCATATACACATAAACACAATCAGTAGTATTTTAGGGTCAGGTTTAAAAATGAAGCTCATGAGATGAAGAGTCATTTAAGTGGCACAGAAAGAGTTGTTTTATTCATCTTGAGATCACATAAATAAATAGATTTTATTTGACTTAAATAAGAAATTAATTAGTACTTTAGATAAGTATGTTTAAAATGAAGCACATGAGATGAAGAGTCATTTAAGTGGCATAAAAAGGCAGTTTTTAGTCACGTTGAGATTACATGGCTGGGTGAATGCTTTATTTTATTTTAATTTATTTTATTTTTGCAAAAAGTGGAAAAAGAAGGTGGAACACTTTGTCTCATTTATTTTATTTTTCTTTCATGCAAATAAGAAATAAATAGTACTTTAGGCGAGTATGAGCACATGAAATGAGAAACGTAAAAAATGTAAAAGGTATAGAAAAAGCTGTTTTTTTTATGTTGAGGTCACATGACCGGGCGAATGCTGCCCACTTTATCTCAGTAAAGCCTCTATTATCAGACACTTTCAGCTGAACACAACTCTCCATCTTCTCTTTTTCAGGGTCCTCGTGGTTTGTTGGGCCCCAAAGGTCCCCAGGGGGCCCCAGGACCTCCCGTGAGTACAAACTTCATCTTTATCTGAATCAGTTAGTTTTCATCTGAAGTCATTAACCTTCATGGTATATATTTACTTACAAATAAATAGCTTAATTATTAATGTCTCAATATTTTTTAAATGTGAGAATATGTAAATGTGTAAATATTTTTTAAACGTGTTAAATTCATTTTCATTTATTTTGATTCTCCTTTTTATCATTTTAGGGTGTGACTGGTATGGACGGACATCCTGGACCTAAAGGAAACATTGTAAGTCTGTGACACAAACACACACACACTTCTGTACACACACATATTCACATTATTATGCTTCTGTTTTCACCATCAGGGTCCTCAAGGTGAGCCAGGTCCTCCAGGACAACAAGGCAACCCTGGAGCCCAGGTATTCATCAGGCCACGCCCACACAGAAATATCTATCCCACCTGTTATTGACTTCATTAACCAGTCAACATCCTCTAATCCTGTCCTCTTCCACAGGGACTTCCAGGTCCTCAGGGAGCGATCGGACCTCCAGGAGAGAAGGTGAGATCGCATGTGTGGATGATCGATGGAAGGATGCTTCTCTGGTTAATGGATTAATGCCTTTATATAGAGCTTGTATGTGTGTGTGCGTTTCTATTGATAATGTTTGTTTATATTAAATTGATCAAGACAGTAAAGTCATTTACATGAAACTGTATAATGTTACAAATAAGTGCTGTTCTTTTCAACTTTCTACTCAATAAAGAATCCTGAGAAAAAATGTATCAGGGTTTCAAAAAACAAAAACAAAATTGAAGCAGCAACAACTATTTTCAGCATTGATAATAATAAGAAATGATTCTTAAGCAGCAAATCAGCATATTAGAATCATTTCTGAAGGATCATGTGACACTGAAGACTGAAGTAGTGATGCTGAAAATTTAGCTTTGCATCACAGGAATAAATTACATTTTAAAATATATTTAAATAGAAAACAGTTATTTTAAATGGTAATAATATTTCACAATTTTCTGAATTTTTTTTACTATATTTTTGATTAAATAAATGCAGCTCAGATGAGCATAAGAGGCTTGTTTCAAGAACAAAACAATCTTATTATAACCTTTTAACCTTTTCATTTCTAAATTGAAATGATTATTATTATTAGTAGTAGTAGTATTGCTGGACTTAAAGATTGCAGATTGTAATAAAGAATAATTATTTTGGTGAAATATTTTATTATTGTTTATAATTAACAGTTTTGTTTTGTTTTAATATTATTATTAGTAGTAGTAGTAGTATATAATATATATATATAAAAATAATCTGATTGCCAAATCAAAGCCATTTTACTGTTATGTGACAAGAAAACCATAAAACAAGAAGTTATATGATTTGAAAATAATTATGACAATGTGTACATTTTATTAATTTTTACTTACACCACTTTTTTATAGTCATTAAAGTAAAATATTGATTGAAAATGTTTTTTTTTCAACCCTGCATGAATAAAAAGCTTGCATATTTAAGAACTGAGCACATACTTTTAAAGCAGATTTTCATCATTCTGGACATTGATATTTGTTATTAACCCGTCTACACACTGACCACTTTAACTTATTGATCGCTCTAGTGGATGATCTTCATGAATGGGTGTTGAAACAGGAAGTGTGTGCTGAGTGTTAATGGACTGAGTGCTAATGCTGGTTTTCCTCTTCTCAGGGTCCCACTGGAAAACCAGGCTTAGCGGGAATGCCAGGAGCCGACGGACCTCCGGTGAGTCCGGGAAACGCACACGTGCTTCACGTCTGATCATCTCAAGCTCCATTGTTTGTGTATCAGAGAGATTTCATTGTAATAATAATTACAGTACAGCGATCTGCCTGGCAGTTCTTCACAGACACACATTGTTCACATCTATTCTCAATGCCTATTCTATCCACATTTCACGGTTTTATATCTAACTACTGCAGCATAACGTATCATTTCTCTTTAACTTTGTGTCACAAACACAGGGCCACCCAGGAAAAGAAGGGCCATCCGGAGAGAAAGGACACTTGGTATGTTTATCCTTCATTCCTCTATCCGGAGAGTTTCTTTATAGACAGTTCTCTTGTACAAATCTAGCTTCAGATGTGATCAATAACTCCATCGATAACTGATTGTGTTTTACAGGGACCTCCTGGTCCTCAGGGGCCGATCGGATATCCTGGGCCTCGAGGTGTTAAGGCAGGTGTTTTTTAATCCTCATTGGTCATAGCAGAACTCATAACGATCTCTCATTGGTCAGTGGGTATTGTAGATTAATATATATATATATATATACTTACATACATGTATGTGTGCGTATTTATATATACATATAAATATACACAGTATACAAATGTATATTATGTAAATAAATATTATTTTGGTGCGATTATTCATGATTAATTGATTTTACAGCCCTATTAAATTATAGTATATTATATTTTATTTTAGTTCTGTCTCATGATTAATCGCGATTAATTGCATCCAAAATAAAAGGTTTTGTTTACATAATATATGAATGTGTACTGTGTATATTTATTATCTATATATATATATACACACACAGTATATATTTAGAAAATATTTACATTTATACATTTCTATATTGATATTCTTATATTTTATATTATATAAATATATTTAATATATAAACATAACATATTTTTCTAAAATATATACATGCATGTGTTTGTATTTATATATACATAATAAATATACCCAGCATACACACATATATTATGTAAATAATAACTTCAATAGGATGCGATTAATCGCGATTAATCGTTTGACAGCACTAATTTTATTGTTATGTTATGGCATGTAATCACAAAATTTTATTGTGCCAATTGTGATTAATCGTTTTTAAAACCCTGCTATATTATATTATATTATGTAAAATGTAATGAATGCTTTGTGAAGAATGCATTATCCAATCAAGATAATGGTTTAATATAAATATATCTATATTTCATACCAAATGAATGCATAGATTTAAAAAAAAAATTGCAATTAAATTAAAATGCACTATTGTAATCCACTGTGAGTCGGGTTGCTGCCTACAGTATATAGACAGTAGAGTTTAATGCAGATTGCTAGGGTTTGAGAGCTTTTATCACCTTCATGGTTTCTAGTCAGTGTTCGTGATACAGTGAGTCAATCTCAGGGGTTCGGTTTGAAGTTTAGATGAACTCTGTTGATCTTTTTTCTTTTGCTCTTTCGCTCTTTCTGTCTGCAGGGTGCTGATGGAGTCCGCGGGCTGAAAGGAAACAAGGGTGAAAAGGTAATTTCAGAGTGTGTTTGTGCGACTGCCTCCGTATGGAGACGAGCTGTTGTGTGTGTGTGTGTGCTGACGGCTAACGCACTGCTCCTGTGTCATTAATGTTTCATTTCTGCTTCTGAATATGGAAACCGGTGTACTCCAAGATGCATTTTTGACCTTCCAGCTTTGGTCATTAAAAAGTTGTATCCTGCGAGAGTGCAGCAGGAAAATAAGATTAGGCCCCGGCAAATAGCAGAAATAGCAGTTGCCATGGAGATCCGTCGCTTTGCATTTGTCAAAAAAGGGGTATTATGTGCGAAAGGAAGTTTGCAACGCTCTCAGTGACACATCTTCATCTCTTTCCTTCTCAGGGAGAAGACGGATTTCCAGGATTTAAGGGAGATATGGGCATCAAAGGTGACAGGGTAAGAGACTTATTCGCAGGTTGAAGAGGTTATTTGTGTTTGGCTTTATCTCTGGAGAATTATGGGATTTGATTTCTCTTTTCACTTGGGTCGATCTTTAATTCTCAGAGCATCTCTGAGGAGGCACATAAATCACAGTGGGTCTGTATTTAGTGGTGCATCACTATTACTTTTGTTCATACTTGCTTTGGGATTTGAACAAAAATAGACATCTACAGAAAAAAGGACCCTAAGGACCATAACCTGGCAATTTGGCCACATAGAAATGTGTTAAAAACATCTTAGCGATATCCCCAGAAGACATTCACAGACATTTTTCACACAAAATGCAGAGAAATTGTGTCATTTAGGACTCCAGAAGTGGGTCGAATGGCATGTATAATATTCACCCAGCCTAATTGATCTGATTTTTTTGCTGTTATAAAGTCCGCTGACTCAGCCGTGGCACTGGGTAAATGTCTGTGATGAGCAAACGCGCACCGCTCTAGGTTATTAGGGACCAATATGCAAACGCTTCTGGATTTAAGTGGGTGGACATTGTCCCAAATTACCATTTACTCTTGTTAAATGCCACGCACGCACACACTTCACTATTCCCATGCTGCTCAAGTGCCAGTCTTTGCCTATTATATTGCTAAACTGGCAAAAACATCAAACACACACTAACTGTACACACAAACTTGTTTCATTATTAAATTCTGGGATTGTTTATTCAAAGATGTCCAACCAAAAACATTCAAAGAAAAACCCTTTATAATTTACAGGAATTAGGAGATGAAAATAAGTAGTGCTGTCAAATGATTAATTGCATCCAAAATAAAAGTTGTTGTTTGCATAATATATGTGTTCTGTGTATAAATACACACACATACAGTATATATTTGGAAAATATTTACATGTTTATATTTATATTCATATAATTTATATTATAAATAAGTGCATTTAATATATAAAAATAACATATTTCTCTGAAATATATACATGCATGTGTGTGTATTTATATATACATAATAAATATACACAGTATACATATATTATGTAAACAAAAACGTTTATTTTGGATGCGATTAATCGTTTGACAGCACTAAAAATGAGTCATTAAATTATAATTTAAAAAAAGTTAAGTTGTAAAATTTTAGGAATTGAGAAATAGTTTTTAGTTGTTCATTTTGGGGGGGAATTAAATTAGTAAAGATCATATGTATTTTTAAAAACAAAATAATTTTTAGCTTATTTTAAAGCTTGTTTTGTCTTATTTTAAAATGTTTTAAGCAATATTGGTGCCCTTGGAAGATTGGTTTAAATATTTTAATTATTTAAAATAATTAATTGTAAAATTCCGGAAATATGGGGGTGAATTTAATCAAGAAATATCTTAATTTTGGATGGTTATAGCTTTTTTTTGTCTTTAAAACATTTAAAGTGCTCTTGATACCATCTGTTGCTTTTTAGTTGTTTTACTAATTTTAAGATTTTTTGGTCTATTATTAAAACATCTTGAAGCCCTCTTTAAATAATTGAATTATTTAAAATAATTCAATTTTAACATTCTAGAAATTTTGGGGGTGAATTAAATTAAAAAATATTGTAATTTGAGTTATTTTAGCTCATTCTAAAGCCTGTTTTGTCTTATTGTAAAACATTTAAGACATTTTGAAGCCCGCTTGGAAGTTTTCTGAGGAATATATAGGGACTTGTTCTATACATTTTCAATGTATTTTTCCCCTGAAAGCAACTTTTATTATTTATAAATTCAATTACATCACTCAATGTTAGAGTAAATGTAAATGAAGTATCCTCTGATATGATTGGCTGGCATACAGTTGTAATTTATCCTATCACTGTATGTATCATTCATCAGAACAGGGCTCTAAAAATATAAAAATCTCTCGTTTCTGAGGGAAATGTCTCATATAAACCCTAATGTATTCAGGGAGAACTTGGTGCTGCTGGACCCAGAGGTGAAGACGGGCCTGAGGGACCCAAAGGAAGAAGCGGTTTACCTGGAGACGCTGGACCACTCGGGACGACCGGAGAGAAGGTGTTTATATCTATAAATGCATCGTGAAGTTTGTCAGTGTTTTGTCATGACTGATTAGTTATATTTCTTCTCTGTACTTTGGTTTTAGGGTAAGCTCGGTGTGCCCGGGTTGCCAGGTTATCCAGGAAGACAAGGCCCCAAGGTAAATAGACCTGATCTGCCTGCGATTACCCAGCATCCACAGCAGCCGTGTTCGAGTGTGTGCATGTATTGATAGAAGGACAAGGTTGTGTGTGTGCGTGCATGCATTAGAGTAGGATTGGAAGGCAGACATGTTTGAACTTCTTGATCAAAGCTAAGTGGATTTACCCATAATGCCATCTGGTGTCAGCTTTCCGTTTGACCGTGACCCAGCATGCACTGCTGCAACAGCACTTTTCTTCTCTTCTCCTCCTTTTATCCCTCTCTCCCTCCTCGCTTTGATGGACCTGTGAATTAATCGCTCTCTCTCTTTTCCTCTTCAGGGTTCTCAAGGATTCCAGGGATTCCAAGGAACCAGCGGAGAGAAAGGCGCGAGGGTGTGTAAAATAGATATCCATATGGATTTGAGTTTTCCTGTCTCATTAGATTTATTTATTTCATCTTATTTTAAAGATGAAAAGATATACTCTCACTGGTTTTCTCTCGAGTTTGTGGATTTTGAGAAAGAAATGCAGGATAATCATTTAGGATAACATAATGCAAAAGATATAATATAACTTGTAGAATAGGACTGATGTAATATACACCATTTCAATAAAGGCAATTTGATTAATCTTATGAAGTGTGCAAGAAAATTAACTTAGCTCTATTTCGGTTCGATTTTTATTCTCTGTTAAGATATTAAAAATAAAGAAATTCAGAAGCACTGTTAGGGGAATATTTAACTAAATCTAAAACTGTTAAAAACTTTTTAATTGAAATAAAGCTGAAGTAATAAAAATTCTATTATTGGATGGAAAAACTATAAATTAACTGAAAACTGAAATGATTAAAATAAATAAAAAATAGCCCAAATAGTAATATTTATAATAGTAATAATAAATGACTAAACGTTAAACTAAAACTAAAATCAAAATGAAAACTGCATATAAAATGACTGAACATTAGAATTAAAATGAAGATTGAAAATATAAAAATAAACAAAAACTAAAACTGAAATAAAAATGAACCTAAATAGTAATATTTAAACTAAAAATTAAAGCAAAAACTAAACATTAAACTAAAAATTAAAACTGAAAATATAAAAATATATAAATAATACTAAAATAACACTGCCTAAAAATGAACATTGTCATCTTTTACTCACCGTCATGTCATACCATAGGCAGAATAAGTAAAAATGACAAATAAAGGTAATAAAAGTAATCATTTCGAAGGCACACGATAGGGTTTTGTCTCAGTATATGGAAGCTAACATTCTCTGAGTAACCCCCCCACCCCCCAGCTCTCTGCACTGATGCTTTATTGGCTGCATATCATCACATTTAAGCTGAGAGCAGCAGCCGGCTGCCATTAGGAAGACAATGCAGTCTTCCATAAACACATTATAATCCAAAAACCTCTTATTCTCTCAAGCCATTAAACACACACAAACACACAAACACACACACACACATACACACACACTCAGACTGCATTCATTTGTTGATGCAAAACTTTCTTTGTTCCACCATAACTATCTGCATGAAGTATTCATGAGATGGAGAGATGCTAATATAATCTACAGATAATCAAATTAATCATAATGTTCTACTAGGCTAAAAGAAATATTGCTTATGGTTTTGTTGAAATTACACAAATAATGACCATCATTTTTAATGACTGAATTAGCTGAAAAGAGCATTTGAACAGAAAGTGAAGCATAAGAATTTAAAATCACACATTTATTTAGCTATTTCTACTTCTCCTAAATTTTAGTAAATGGTTTTACTAAAACAAAAATAGTCTTCAATTAATAATTGTTAATAAAGTGTAATTTAATTGTTGTTGTATTTATTATATTTGTATATTTTAATATTTTAAATGTAACAAATATCTTTTAAAAATTTATAATATTAAATTAATAATTATTCACTCGATGGACCGTTTAATTATTATATATTATTGTTAATTTAAAAATATTTATTTATTTATTTATTTATTTTACTAGAATTTATTAAATATAACAGATATCCTTTAGGAATAAATAATATTGATAATTATTCATGCAATGCACAATTTAATTATTATTGTTAATTAAGAATTTATTTTAATTTTATTAGAATTTAAATATCTTTTAAAAAATGTATGCTTATGCTTCTTATTTTATCAGAATGTATTCCTTATAACATAATATCATTTAAAAATAAAATAATAATAATAAAAGTAATAATAGGGAACTGACATAATTATTTTTTTCTCCATTAATTCACTTTATGCTCTCTCACAAACAGGGGACAGCCGGAAAGTCGGGACCCCGAGGACAGAGAGGACCCACGGTAAGGCAACAAAGTTAGGACAAAAACAAACAATACGTGGCCTTTTGCTGATCAGTTTAGGACTGATTTCACACACTGCTTTCTCATACTTCTTGTGATCGTTTCTGTAGGGACCCCGTGGTGAAAGAGGGCCGAGGGGACCAACTGGTAAAGCAGGACCAAAGGTGAGACTGTCCTTTTTCCTAAATATTCTGCATTTGTAAGATTGTATAATGAAATGAGATTATGACATATTGAGGCAAAACCCCTTTTCAGAGTCTTATAAATAATATGACATGCAAATGTAAAAACACCAAGAAAATCGTATCATGCATGCATTCAAGCGTACATAAAACAAGTGTTTGGCGCATAAAAATTCAATTAGGAAAAGCACATCACGCCCTGACTGACTGAAAGAAAACATCTCGGGCTTCAGGATACTTTAAACCTCTTTCATCATTTGTTGTGCTGTGAAAGCTAAACGTGTTGACAGGAACAAATGGTGCTCCTATTACATTTCAAAACGCGAGGTTTGTTTCCACGGCTCAGCTGGAGCAAATCCAAGTGCAACAGGGATTTTACCGATCTACATATCCTCTATCAGTCAAACAAATCTTTAATGGCACTCATTACCTCGGGCAATACGCATAAGTTTTACGCTATTAATAATTAATTGCATTTGCATGGACCTTTATACAAACATTCTGAAATATTAAAACGTTCTGTTTAATTTCCCTTTTCTCATTTGCTTCTCCTTCCCTCCTTCACAGGGCAACTCAGGAAGTGACGGCCCCCCAGGACCACCTGGTGAACGGGTACGGTATAAATAATAATCGAATCCTTCCAAAGTATCAATTATTGCTTCAGAAAGAGAGATTTAACACTTGATTTTTCCTTTCTTATAGGGTCCGTTAGGATCAGCGGGACCTACTGGATTCCCCGGCCCTAAGGGTCCACCGGTAAGTGATGTTAACACTAGAAATTACTATAGAAATCCTTCTTTCATCCAATCATCTGACCTGATTTCCTCTCTCTCTCTTGTTTTTAGGGTCCTCCCGGAAAGGACGGGCTGCCCGGACACCCTGGCCAGAGAGGAGAGACTGTGAGTGGCATCTGATATGATTGCACACACTTTCATTCACACAATTGTGCTTAAAAAACTCACTTGTATTTTCTTCTGGCAGGGTTTCCAAGGTAAAACTGGACCTCCCGGGCCCCCAGGTGTAGTCGGACCTCAGGTAAATGGAACACAGAATGCTGAAGTTCAAATTTTCAAAATGATTCTAGAATTACACACTAAATTGTGCCTCTAGTAAGATTCCAATAAAATGGACGAAAAACCAGAGAGTGAACCTCATGAATAATGTAATTAAAATATTTGGCCCATAAAAAATAAAAATAAAAAAAAATACATATATATATGTTTATGGTATGCATGTATGTATGTATATATATATATATATATATATATATATATATATATATATATATAAAGAAAAATCTGTTTTAGGACAATTAAGGATGTTTTTTTTTTCTATTTTGAATCTCATTTTTTCTTTTTTATTCACTATTTAGTATTAAAATTGAAAAGATGATTTTAATTACTGTGTGTCACGGTGCACACACACGAGGAGGATACAGGAACACGCAGACCAGGAGTAAACTCAAAATAACAGTCTTTAATGACTCCAAACAAGGCAGGGCAAGACAAGGCAAGGCTGACACGGACAGGAACACCGGGGAGTAACGAGTAGACCAGACGAAATCTAACAGAACAGACAGGACTTAAATACAAGGGATAATCATAGATAATGAGACAAACACAGCTGGACAAGAATAAACTAATGATCACATTAAACAAGGACAGGAAACAAACCAAATATGGACACAAGAGGCGGGAACACATAACACACACGACAGAGGACTGACACTGTGTTAGTATTTTTTTAAATATATATATTTTTTTCAAATTTGTTTTAGTAATAATGACAAAGGAAAGGAAAACATAACTGTCATCAAAAAAAGCAATGCACAATAAGTCTTCAAAAATCTAATTATTTTAAATTAATTTTATGTAAAATAATATTTTTTTTGTATTTGATTTTGGGATCAAATACAACACTGACAGTGTTGTTATTGTTAACTAAAACTATAAATAAAAATTCAAATGAAGTTGAAATAAAATAAAATTTAAATATTAGATAAAAAATGTAAATGAAATTAAATAACTGAAATAAATATATGAATCTGGATTACTAAAATTACTGAACCAGGACAGTGTTGTTATTATTAACTAAAACTATAAAACAATTTTCTGGAATAAAAATAAAGTTGAAATAAAATTAAATATAAATGTAAGATGAAAAAAATTAGAAATGAAGCCTTGAAATGAAAGCTGAATTATAAAAATTACTAAAACCCAGACAGGGTTGTTATTGTTAACTAAAACGATTAAAATTTTCTTGGAATAAAAATAAAGTTTAAATAAAATAAAATATAAATATTAGATGAAAAACTAAAAATACAATTAGATATGTTGCCTTGAAATGAAATAACTGAAATAAATGTTTAAGCTGTATTATTAACATTAAAATAAAAATGACTTATGGCTAAAAAAAATACAAATGACATAACAAAAGCACAAACACGCAACCAAATTACTAAATTCAAACTTGAAATCTGAAAATAATGAAATAAAAGCAAATTCCAAACATGAATACAATAGTATATAACTAATACTAAAACAACATTGTCCAGACATTTCATTAATCCAGGATCAAAATGTTTCAAAGACCTGTGACCTTTTGACCTGGACCAGCAAGAAACCACCTAGCAACCGCCCAGAGCTCCCTAGCAACCACAAAGCAATACTCTGGTAACCTCTCACAACAACCTAGCGAAGTGACAAGGAGTTTTAAACGAGCCAGAGCCCCTCAGGAAATGTAAAAATCTGCTTTCCAGTGCTATGCTAATTTAGGCTTTTTTCAAGCATTTTAAGCTGCTTCTGCACTCTAGGCCGCATCTACCATCCGCAGAAGAATAAAACATTATAAAGCATTTCGCTTAGAAAACAGCACGCCCCACTCACCCATCTGTTTTTCCAGCGTGGCTACCACAAACAGAGGCCAGAGACACGTGCTACATATTCATGAGGCTGTCAGCAGCCATCACTCGCTCATTAGATTATCTTAAAGGTGTCCTAAGGTTGTCACCGAGGAATCATAATGGCTCCATTAGGTTACATATGGGCCGTTTGTTGGCCTCTCTGTGCCTTGTCTCCTGACACGCTTTTGTTTACGCGGTTAGATGTTGGCGCTGACTGGGTAATGAATTATTCATAAGCAATCATGATATTCTGCTTTTTATGCAAATGTTGAGGTGGGCACAGGTTTCAACAGTGCTACACACACATATGGATGTTCAAGTACACATGCTCTGCCATGCAAATGGATGCATATAATCTCATTTTCTTTCTTTCGTTCTTCATGTTGCATAATTTGCATATCCACTGATCCACCTGAAACACTTGTAGCATCTTTATTAATGTATGTTTTCCAGACTTTTTGATTGCTTTCCTTTATTATACTGTACAAACACACTTTTGATCTATGAAAGAGTAGGAGTACAACCGTTCTTTGTGTTCCAGATGCATCGATTAAAAATCGACCTTTAAATATGACTTTGTAATAATGAATTATTTGTTTTGCTGTAGATTTAAAATGTTAGGATTTGAATTAATCTTATTTGTTAAAGTAGCAATATACATAAACGAATCATGTGCAAACTCTGCAAATTGCTTTGCTGAGGTGAATTAAACCTCATTTGCATTAGCAGAATGCAAATCAAATTGGAATTGAATTAATGCACTAATGAATCATCAGTTGAATTGATTCAGTGACAACCCAAAGATTCATTTACCCCACTTCAGTATAAATACAGTGCCCTTCAAAAGTATTGGAACAGTAAAGACAAAATTGCTCTTTTGGCTGTGGAGTCAAGACATTTACAAATATGATTAAAAGATGAATATGAGACAAAACTACAGAATGTCACATTTTATTATTGGGTGATTCAACACATAGATGTTTTACCAGCTAAGAAGTTCAGCACTTTTATAGTTTCATCCCTCTATCTGATGTGAGCATAAGTATTGGAACAGTTGCCTCACAGGTCTTTCTAAGTGATCAGCTGTGTCCTGTTGCATTAATTCTTCAGATATTAAAAGCAGGGAATGTGTCGTATCAGTTATATCCATTACTTCTGTATTATGAATTTTGCATTCGATGATGACACACACAAACCAGGATGAAGACGAGAGAGCTGACTTTGAGAGAAAACAAAAGGGCATGGAGAAATCAAGAGTTTGGAAACCACCAGCAACTAACAACTACCTGATCAGCTGAGAAAACAACAGTAGTTGAAGACAGACAAATCATAAAAGCTGTGAAAATGAACCCTAAAAGACGTGTCTGTAAAATCACCAACAACTTCCAGAAAGCTGGGGTGATGCTCTGACAATCTACTGTCCTC
Organism: Barbus barbus; assembly: GCF_936440315.1. Lineage (NCBI taxonomy): Eukaryota > Metazoa > Chordata > Actinopteri > Cypriniformes > Cyprinidae > Barbus > Barbus barbus. The sequence goes on along the minus strand of NC_136721.1, from coordinate 22,128,574 downwards.
AGGAGACTTTGACACAGAATTACAGATGCTACACCGCAAGATGCAAACCTCTGACCAGCACCAAAAATAGAAAGGCAACATTAGAGTTTGCAAAAAAGCACAAAGGTGAGCCAGAAGAGTTTTGGAACTGTGTTTATGGACCGATGAGACAAAGATGAACCTTTATCTAAGTGATGGGAAAGCAAAAATGAGGAGAAAAAAAGGGAACTGCAAATGATCCCAAGCATACAGCCTCATCTGTAAAGCATGGTGGAGGTGGTGTCATGGCATGGGCATGCATGACTGTCTCTGGAACAGGCCCTCTCATCTTTACTGATGACTTAATGGATGATGACAGTAGCAGAATGAATTTGGAAGGGTACAAAACCATCTTGCCTACCAATATTCAAGAAAATGCCACCAGATTCATTGGGAAGTGCTTCATATTGCATCAGGAAATTGACCAAAAACACCCTGCCAGTTCAGTCAAGGAATTTATAAGGGCAAAGAAATGGAAAGTCTTAGATTGAGAATGAAATTTGATTGAACATGAATTTCACCAGCTGAAGAGGAGAGTAAAGGCAGAAACTCCCCAAAACAAGCAACAATTGTAATTGGCTGCATTAAAGGCTGGGAAAAGTATTTCAAAGGATGAGACCAAGAGTCTGGTGATGTCTATGGGTCACAGACTCACTGCTGTGATTGTGATCAAGGGATCTGCAACTAAATAATAGCTTTTATATCTGCCTTATGTTCAACTGTCCCAATACTTGTACTCACATCAATGAGTGGGATGAACTCTAAAAGTGCTGTTCTTTTTATTTGGTAAAACATGTATGTGTTGAAACGGCTAATAATAAAATGTGACATTCTGTAGTTTTGTTTCATATTCATCTTTTAATCATATTTGTAAATGTCTTGACTCCACAGCCAACAGAGCAATTTTGTCTTTACTGTTCCAATACTTATGGAGGGCACTGTATATAAATGTACATTTTTATATAAAATTTTGTATTTCAATATTAAGTACTATATTTAATGTTAATTCTTATATTTATTAGTTATTTACTATTAAAATAGTTTAACTAGTGTATAATTGTCAGTGATGAATGCTTATAGATTTATCTTTAAAGGTTTATTTCACATAAATTTTCATTTTTAATTTCAGGTTTTAAAGATGTATAATTGATAAGATATATAATATATATTCATGTTTATTTACGCATGAAAAATAGCTCATTTTTCATTTAGATTTAAAATGTTATCATTTGAATTAATCATGTTTTATTAAAATAGCAATATGTATAAATAAATCGTATGAAAACTGGTGAATTAAACTGTTCTGAAATTGCAAATCAGTTATGAATTGATTCATTAGGAATCATCAATTGAAATGATTCATTGTCACCCTAAAGATTCATCTACCCCACTACCTTACCTATAATTCATCTCTCTTTCTGTTCAGGGACCAACAGGTGAGACAGGACCAATGGGAGAGCGAGGCCACCCTGGACCCCCAGGACCACCCGGTGAACAGGGTCTACCTGGAACTGCTGGAAAAGAGGGAGCAAAGGTGCGAACAAATTCAGGCCATATACGCACTTCAACATTTACACATAATAAAGTTACATATACACAGATCCAAATACATTTACGTATTCATCGATTCATATCTGGTCTTTATAGGGAGATCCAGGTCCTGCAGGACCCACAGGTAAAGACGGACCTCCAGGACTCCGAGGGTTCCCAGGCGAGAGAGGTTTACCAGGCCCTGTGGTGAGTCTCATGAACGAAACACGCGATTTGAACAAACCCCTGACCCCAAGTAATACACTCTGTGTAACTCGCCCTTAAATTCTGCACAGGTGAGCATCTCACTTTTCATGTTTTGAGCTTTTAGTTTGTTGCTCAGTATAAATAGTACATCCCCGTTTCACCTCTACCCATCAAACGTGTCGTGCAGCATCACATGGATGTGTTTGTGTGTGTGTGTGTTTGCAGGGGTCAGCAGGTTTGAAAGGGACCGAAGGACCTCCAGGGCCACCTGGACCCGCAGTAAGTACACATGCTCTCTCTTTTTGTCCATCTCTTCTCCAACTGCTTTGTTATTTGCTTGTTTACCTTGTTTTCTCTTTCTCCTTTCTTCTTTTGCTCCACACACTGGGTTTTCAGTGAGTACAGTGATTTAGTTCATATGATATGGAGGATTTACAGTATATCTTCAGTACCAGGCAAACATTAGAACTTCCCTTTATTTTATTTTTTTAATGTACGTGCTGGAAATTAGTTTTGTATACTATTTAATTCATGTTTTAGAGTGGTTAGTGCAGACAAAGCATCAACAAGTGTTCAACATACACTACCATTCAAAAGTTTGAGGTCAGTAAGAAAATAATACTTTTGTTCAGCAAGGAGGCATTAAATGCATCAAGTGTCACAGCATAGACATGTATAGTGTTACAAAAGATTACTTTTGTTTTATTTATTCTATTAGTCTAAGAATTGTTAAAGAAATATATTAAAACAGAAAGCACTTATTTCATTTCATAATATTACTGTTTTTTGTGGTCAAAGAAATAATGCCTTGTAAAATAAATAAAGTAAATAAAGCAATGTCTTCTTTCAAAACCATTACAAAATCTTACTAACCTTAAACTTTTGAATGGTAGTGAACATCTTAAACAGTTTTATTAATGAGTGTGATTGAAAGAAGATGCTCAAATATGAATATTTATATTAAATATTGCATTTAAATATTAAATAATATATTAAATATTTTAATGTATAGTAATGAATGTATTTTTATTATCATTATTTACTATTAAAATAAAATGTGGCAAATAGTAGTAAATAAAGGAAAACGTCTAAGTCAGACTAGTGCCTATTTATAAATGATAGATGATTAAAAACGATCAAAAGGTTTATCTGTTCATGTTTTCTCTCTCTTTTCATGCAGTCTTGACACCAGGATTTTGAATATTCAGATTTACTGATATCTTATATAACGCTGCAATATGCGTAATTATATAATCAGTAACTTGAAAACACAGCATTTATTTCTGCATTAAAACTCATATATGCATGCCGGCTGTCAACGCCTCCATATGAATTTTTTTCAAGAGAAAATGCATAATTAATCAAACAGATCATCAAGCTTTCATTAGTAAATGGCAGTCGTTGCAAGTATATCAGTTCTGAAATTTAATTTTCACCTATTCATAGGGTTCTCCTGGTGAACGTGGTCCTGCTGGCTCAGCTGGACCTACCGGCCTCCCGGGCCGGCCCGGACCCCAAGGACCCCCGGGCCCCGCTGGAGAGAAAGGTGGACCTGTGAGTACTTCCTCCTTCTTCATTTCTGAACTTCATTTCACTGTCACATGATTAAATAACTGAGTATATCCTCTCCTATTAGGGCGAGAAAGGACCTCAAGGCCCAGCTGGTAGAGATGGTATTCAGGGACCTGTGGGACTTCCAGGCCCGGCCGGACCCATTGGACCACCGGGAGAGGACGGTGATAAGGTACAGAAGATAAAGGCAGAATTAAAGACTGAATGAATTAAAGGCAGAGAGATGTGGGCATGAAATTGATGATCATGGATGAATCTGGTGGGTTTGCTAGATGATTAAGTGAAGGTCACATCACAGACACACACACACACACACACACACACACACAGATCGAATGACTCCATTGTCTGATCAATAGTTTCTCTAGAGGAATGGATGGATGGTTCAATATTTGCTCTGCGCATGGACAATTATTTGAGAATCTAAATAAGCTTTGATTATAAATACTAGGTTTTTAATTTTAAATTAATGTTTAATCACGATTAAACTCATAAGTTAGCATGTATTACATTTTATTTCATTAAATACCAAGTGTTTTCTGTATGGGTTGTGTTTACTGAGTATCAAACTGTTAGATTAACAACATAGCAATGTCACATTCAAATAATAAATATATGTGCTACTGAAATATATGTGATATTACAGCGCAGGGAATCAAATATGCAGTTAGCCTTATTGGAAATGATCTCATTCAACACTTAGGTGAACGTGTCAGGGAAATGACATCACCGTGACTCTCTCACACACACCTACACACACCGATGTAGGGTGTGTGTTACACCAACATGTGTTAGCATTGGCAGTTTTAAGGTGTGAGCGATATTTGAAGAATGTATGTGTCGGCTCTGCCATGTGTGACAGGTGCAAAGCCTTCTGGGAAATATAGTCAGAGGAATAAATAACAGTGTTAGTTATTTAAAAAAAAAAAAAACAGACCAAAAAGTATAGTAGAGTATTATTGCTTACCCTGGCAATACCATGTTTTTTAGGCATGTACCATTTTTTTTACATATACAATGGTAATATCATTGTGTTATATCATTTTTCTTGGAGTTTTACGTAAATACCATATGAATGTGAATGCATTACTGTTCAAAAATGAATACTTTCTTCTGAAAGGATGTATTAAATTGATCAGAAATGACAATGAAGACATTTAAGATCTCACAAAAAAATTCTGTTACTCAAAGAATCCTAAAAAAACCATAATATCCATAAAAATGAAGCAGCACAGCATTGATAATATTAGAAATGTTTCTTGAGCAGCAAATCAGCATTTATGAAGGATCATGTGACACTGGAGTAATGATGCTGAAAATTCAGCTTTGCATCCCAGGAATAAATTACATTTTAAAATATATTCAAATAGAAAACAGTTATTTAAAATTGTAATAATATTTCACAATTTTACTGAAAAGACAAATGCTGTGTTATTGCGACAGGGCGAGCTTGGAGAGCCGGGACAGAAGGGAAGCAAAGGTGACAAGGGCGAGCAGGTGAGTGAATTTACTCTTTACATTTACATTTCACTTGAGTCTGAAAACATTATTTATTCAATGAGTCCTTTTTGGATTCGTCTGTTTGTTTGTGTCGTTCTCCCACGACGATAATTCGTTCTGTTATTACCACTGCGCCGTTATGAATATAGATGCTGTCTTTGTTATGAAAATCAGTGAGTTATACTTGCTTGCTTGCTTTTTTTTCTTCTCATTCATTTTTTTTCCCTCCTTGTTTCTGCCGTTCTTCAGGGTCCTCCAGGGCCCGTCGGTAGCCAAGGTCCTTCGGGTCAGCCGGGTCCACCTGTGAGTATAATGAAATCAGCCATTTCTCACATGACGTGTGTCTTGCCTTGGTGTAAGCTGTGTTAGTGATGTCACTTCCTTTCTGCAGGGTTCTGATGGAGAGCCAGGTCCCAGAGGTCAGCAGGGTCTGTTTGGGCAGAAGGGAGATGAGGGCTCACGAGGCTTCCCAGGACCACCCGGACCCGTCGGCCTTCAGGTTAGAACTTCAAAGTCTGGTTTCTGCTTGTTTGAAACACTGTAATTTTAGTATATTTGATATACTCTCATAGTTTATTAATTGATTAATTGTATTTATTAAATGATTAAATTGATTTAGATGTTATCCTTTTATTTACAACAAGTTTTATTATTATAATCCTTATATTTACCACTTATATTTTGACTAATATTAATTTGAATTATATTTTAATAATTCAGCTCTTTTTATCATTTTTATTAGATTTTTTTCATGTCTATATAGTTTTTATTTATTTTTATTTCAGTTTTTGTTTGTTATTTTAGTACGCCAATTTAAAATTGACCTATTAGTGTACTATTTGTACTATTAGTTTTTATTTATAATTTCATTTAGATTTTAGTCTTACTTTTTACCTCTTTTATTTTAGTTAAAGTTTTAGTAATTTTATTGTTTTTGTCATTTGTATTTATTTTTTGAATATGTATAGTTTTTATTCATTTTTATTTCAGTTTTAATTTGAGATATTTAGTACTTAAGTTAAAACAAGTTAAACTACTGTTGCCTTGGCAATTAACTGATGAAAAATACAAGGCTTTTTATATTTTGTTTTTCTGTTAACATTTTTAAATAGTTTTTTTTATGTGATGAGAGTTTTTGTTAATTTTATTTCAGTTTTAGTTATTTTAGTACTTCAATTTAAACTACAGAAATATTGAAACATAGTAAAATATAGAAATATTGCCTTGGCAACTAGTTGAAATAAAATAAGATTAAGGCTTTTTTATATTTTATTTTATTTCAGTTAACATTCATTTTATTCCAAGTATACAAAAATGTTTTTATAGACTGGAGTTATGATGCTGAAAATTCAACTTTAGATCACAGGAATAAATTACTATTTGGAAATATATTCAAATAGCAAACTATTGTTTTAAAATGTAATATTTCACAATTTTACTCTTTTTACTGTATTTTTGATCAAATAAATGCAGCCATGGTCAGCATAAGAGACTTTTTCCAAAAACTCTTACTGACCCTGAACTTGTTACATGGGAATATGATAATCATTAAATACTATGATATCACCATCTTAAACTATTATTGCACCATAGTCCACAATATAATATGTTTTTTTTAATTCATCAGCAAATTTATTCCAGATGGATAAAAGTCTTACCTTGGAAATATGTCAGATTGTGGAAGTGAAATGGACTACAAATGGAATTTAATGTGGACTGTAAATGTTGTTTATGTAGTTTGGAGAAGATTGAGCTGGTTAGTATGAGTTGCAGTTGGTTTTAACTAGTTGTGTTTGTGTGCAGGGCTTGCCTGGACCCCCGGGTGAGAAGGGAGAGACTGGTGACGTCGGTCAGATGGTACACATCCACATCCATACAGTCATTTTGATTAAATCTAATTGTATTTTAATAGAAACTGAGCTTTCTTTCTGCATTTTCTTGACTTTTCTCTCAGGGTCCACCTGGTCCTCCTGGCCCCAGAGGCCCCTCCGGACCCCCAGGAGCCGATGGACCACAGGGACCCCCGGGAGGAATCGGCAACCCAGGAGCCGTGGGAGAAAAGGTGATCTACATCAGCGCCACGAACAAAACACTATCATTTCATTTTAATTAGAAACCGACGTCCTTAATGATCCAAGGGAGAATGTGCCAGTGTGTGTGTGTGTGTGTGTGTGTGTGTGTGTGTGTGTGTGTGTGTGTGAGCGCTCAGTCAGTTCAGGATCTGCGTTTCTCTCATAAGTGAGGTTTCCTGTAGCTTCTCTCTAGAGTTAAAGAGTTAAAGCTCTGTATGTGTCTGTGAGTGTTTTTGTAAGTTAAATACTGTAAGTAAGCCATTCATTGATTATTATCCTCAAAAAGTGTAACAGTGTCTCTGATGCTTGGTTTGAGCTTCACGACCTGCAGCATTAGCCTAAACAGAGTTAGTTTCTATGCAATGACGACAGACAGCTTTGTTCATACTACTCAAAATGATTTTATTTCATTTAATGAGTAAGCAATGAGGATACACCATTTAGATGTCAGTAGATTTGGTCATTCTAATTAGAGTGGTTTACAGTAATAATAATACATTTGTATATATAGTTTATGATAATATTTTTTAAGTAGTGACTATACAACTTGTTCAATTACAATTAATTCTAATTAATTTCTTAATAATATTTATATCTAGTATATAATGATGATGATGATATTAAGAATAACAAGAATTTTAAATCGTGACTATACAACGGGTAAATGTATCAATAGCTTTGTTAATTCTAATTAGAGCGATTTAATAATAATAACAACGATAATAATATTGTTAAATAGGAACTATACACGTAAATGTATCATGTATCTTTGTTAATTCTAATTAGAGTATTATTTATTATTAATAAATGTAAATCTGTATATATATATATATAGCATATAATAATGATAAAAATGTATTTTAATTAGTAAGCAATGACTAAACAAGTAAATGTATCAGTAATTTTGTTAGTTGTTAATAATGATTTATTATTAATAATATAAATAAGAAGAATACTATAAACTGTGTAGATGTATTGATAGCTTTGTTAATTCTTCTCTGAATGATTTAATAATAATAATATAGCTGAAAATAAAATATGGTGTTTTTCTGACAACAGATCATTTATCTCATTGTCATAAAAATAGACATTTTTAACAAAATAATGCAATATAATTAAACAGTTTCTCAGTTTATTTGCCTTTAGCAGCTGTGTAAAGTTAATTTGAAATTGTGTGATAAGATTTTTTTAAACGTGCCTCAAACATGCTTTACTGGATAAGATATTATGGCAAAATTCAACAAGTAACACGCTGCTTAACTTCATGCTTTATGTTCAGTGCAGTGATCTTGAATTTTTTTCTCTGGAGAGAGTGTGTGTGTGTGTGTGTGTGTGTGAGCTGCGAGTGTCTGTATCTTTGTGTATGTCTCAGCAGAGCGTGTTTTTGCATGACTGCGCTCCATCACCTCCGCACCGGCCACTGTCAATATTATTTAATACGACACTTCAGCACTATTGTTCTGCCTCGGAACCAAGGACCCGTTTCAGTTGTGCTTAGAGGGGAGTTTCGCCCAGAGAAACGACCCAGAAAAACACAGACGAGGGGAGGACTTAAAGAAAACCGATAAAGATGATAGAATGAGACCTGGAGACAAGGCTGTTTGCTGTTAGTCTGGAAGATTTACCTCAGCACTTCACTCTGACAGACCTCTTATCCCACTACAGAGAGACAGAGATACCTCAGTCTGACACACACACACACACACACACACACACACGAATGATGCAGTTCAGAGCGGCTGAGAGACTCTTAATCCCTCAATATGGCAGACGTGCCGAAGTATCCACACACACACACACACACACACAGCCTCTAAGAGCACAGAGAATAACTCATAAACATGTTTATAAGCACGAGAGAAAGCACACGGGGAGGATGGACCATATTGAATATTTAGTCACAAACTGATTGATTTAATAGTGTTTTATTAGTGGTTTGCTAAGGGAAGCATCACTGTTATACACAGTTTTACCTTTCGATTACCTTTGCCGTCATCTAACGCTCATTAAAGACTTTAAAAGCATAATTTAATAACACTATAATTTATAAGTGCATTATAATGCATAAATTCAATTGTTGCATAAATTTTTTATTTTATTTAGATAAAATACTATTGAATTTTATTTATGGAAATGTATTTATTTATTTACATGTTTATTTTTATTGTTTATTTTTTAATTCAGACAAAATAGTAGAGAATTTTAATTTCATCTGCTTATTTATTTAATTTTGTGTTTAGACAGAATTTATTAATTCATTTTGAACTGATTTCGACAAAATAGTATACAATTTTAATTTCAGCCATTTATTGGCTATCAGTCACTACATGAAAATAATTGTTGAAATCAAGCAAAATCGACCAATAAAAGAAAATATTAATTAATTTTAGCAATTTATTTACTTAGTTCTTTATTTGTATTAATTTGTTATTTAGGCAAAATAGTACAGAAATGTTGGCCATTTATTTATTTAATTTATAATTTTATTATTATAATAATTAATAAGTATTACATTATATAATAAATAATGTCAGCGCCTTTAGCCTCATGGGCTGACATATAGCGTCGTTGCACTTCGGGCGTCTTGCTTGTGGACATTTTCCAACCCTGCCCCCCTCTCTCTCCCACTTTACTTCCTGTCATTACACTGGCCTATCCTAGTACAAAATTAATAAATAATGTATAATAAATATTATAATTATAATTATTTATTTAATTTATTTTTATTCCATTTATTTAGTTTATTATTTAGTAATTATTCCAATTTATAATTTTTTATTTATTTACAATAAATAGTATAGAATTTTAATTTCAGCTACTTATTGGCAATCAGTCATAATATAATTTCCATTAAAAAATCTCATTGATACACACTGCAGAAGGGACCCAAGTCATATGTAGAGACCAGAGTATTATAGAAACCTGTGGATGGGCTCTTTTGACTTATGCTAAACAATAATGCTAAACAACCACCAACAAATCTGGAACATAATGACAGCTAGTTCTGCAGGAGCATCCCTTACTTCCTCAGAAAACGCTAAAGTCTAGTTCATTTTTCAAAGTGTCATCGCTCCAATTCAGAAGTGTCTGGATACATATAATGATTTCCATTCTCGACTGATGTCTGATGGAACTGGTCGTCATCAAGGTCGTTTGTTGGTCTGAATATCGATGTTGCGCAGATTTGGATGCTAGAATGTGGCGTTCTGCAGAGGAAAGCAGATTTGCTGACGAGACAGTGAATAATGATGCTGACGTGCTCTTCTGTCCGGTGGACAAAATCTCTGCAGTGTTGAGGAGAAAAAAGAGCCCTGCCATGCTTTACTTACATCTCTCTCTGTTTTTCTGTAGGGAGACGCCGGTGAAGCAGGAGAACCAGGCCCACATGGAGATGTCGGCCCTCCAGTACGGCAAAAAAACAAACAAACACATGCAAAACTCTAAAACATCAAAAAAAAAGCTGAGAGTCTCAGAATAACACACTCATATCTCATATCTTGTGTGTGTGTGTTTTAGGGTCCAAGAGGCGAGCGAGGAGAAAAGGGAGAATCCGGACCCGCTGGTTCTGCTGGGCCCCCCGGACCAAAAGGACCACCAGGAGATGATGGTCCTAAAGGAAGCCCTGTATGTTCTTACCATTGATTTGTTTAGTGTCTGAAACATACACTCTTAAAAATAAAGCTTCCAAAAGGAGGTTTTTGCAACAACGCCATAGAAGAACCATATTTAACCTTTCAGTGACCTTTGCTGTCATCTAATGCTCTCTCAAAGTTAATCTTTACAAACACTTAATAATTTAATAAGTTAAACGTAATCTTTAGCAAACCTCAAAGTTAACATTTCATAGTGTACCATCGTCATCAAGGTCGTTTGCTGTTTAAACAATGCTGTTTTTATAATTATAATGTTATGATGCATAAATTCACAGTTGTTTTATGTATTTATTTTGCTGTTATTTTAATTAGACAGAAAAATGTTATGCCATTTATTTACTTATTTTTATTTAGACAAAATAGCATATAACAGAGGTGCCCAAATGTTTTTGATATTTTACTGTATGATAGGCCAAAAAGCAAACTTAATTGAAGGCTGTGGGCCAAAAGTAAACATTGCATTATATCCAGAAATATACAGTATACTGTATTAAAATGTATGACATTTAAAAAAAAAAAACATTTAAATATTAAAAATTTTAATTTGGGGCTTTAAATTTAGTTTGAAATGTTTAAATAAAAAATATATATTTATAATTTTCTTTATTTATATATATATATATATATATATATATATATATATATATATATATTACATTAGTACAGAAATAAAGTTCAAACTAAAATATTAATAATTAAAATATTTTAATCTTTTTCTAAAACCTTTATTTGTGAGAGTGTATTATAGGTTCTGCATGCTAATTGGTCAATAAGCATAGCTTGTCGTACCTTACTCTTCATGCTTATGAGACCTTGCAGTTACCATGTTTCTGATCAAATATAGAAATGTTGAAATGTTTGGTTTGATTTTCAGGGTCCAAGTGGTTTCCCTGGTGATCCTGGTCCTCCTGGAGAGCCTGGTCCAGCTGTAAGTACTATTCATGTAAAATGTAGTAATTACAGAGACATGTTCAGGTTGTTTCCGGAAGTGACATTCTTTTTCTTTCTCTGCAGGGTTTGGATGGTGCTTCTGGAGATAAGGGTGATGATGGAGAGCCTGGTCAGCCGGTGAGTATGATTTAAACACAATCATTTGACATCTCTGGTATCGGCTGCATGCAAATGTGTTTTATAATGTTTGCCGTTTTTATAATGTTGTTTCTTTTAGGGATCCCCTGGACCTACTGGTGAAACTGGCCCCACTGGACCTCCAGGAAAGAGAGTGAGTAAAGCTTTTAAACCTACTTTTTATTGAAAATATTTATCAAAATATTTCTGACTATCCATTAATATTAACAATGTTAAAGTAAATATACCTATATATGGCTCTCAATTTTCATTCTTTCTCTTCAGGGACCTCATGGACCTGCTGGACCTGAAGGAAGACAGGGAGAGAAGGGTGCCAAGGTAACATGCAAACGTCCACAGTCTTACACACTTTCATTAACTTAAGTGCTATTACAGTACAGCTACAAATTCATTACGGCAATGGTTTCAATAGTGTTGTGTCTCTGAATCAGGGTGAATCTGGTCTCCTGGGTCCACCTGGGAAGACAGGTCCAGTTGGTCCTCAGGGAAGCCCTGGAAAACCCGGTCCTGAGGGTCTGAGAGGTGTGCCTGGACCAGTGGTGAGTGCTAATTGAGCAAAGCACATTATGTCCTAATGTCGCATTATGCGCCAAATGTATTTTGTCAATCTCACAAAGCCTGTATATAACCTACCTGCGTCATATTTCACTACAGAGTCAAAAAAATTCAAAATCGAAATATATTTACATTATATAGAATTTGGAGGCAAAAATTTAAGATTTTTATTTTAAGATTAAAAAACTTATTAAAAAACTTTCCTAAGTATTGAATGCAACAAAGATTACTTATTGTGAAAAAAATTACTTTTATTTTAAGGAGAAAAAAAAAAATTTTTACTTCTAGAATGGACAAAAATGACTTATTTTAAAATGTAGTTTATTTCAGAAAAATAACTTCTAGAATGCGTCAAAAAATGCAAAAAAAAAATTATATATAAATTTGTTTTATTAATGATTAAAAACTATTTTGTAATGTAAAAAAATGTATTAATGCATTATATAAATGATCATTTATATAAATGTGTGTGTATATATATATATATATATATATATATATATATATATAGACACACATATTTACACACAAATATATAAATTATTTTATATGTATTATAATTTCTTTGGCATGATAAAGACATTTTGGAGATACTGTATATATCAGTTGTAAAGTGTATAGGGTACAATGGGGCTAAAGGCCCACCTTAAGAAAAAATGTGCTATTCACTGTGCTTAAATGTATAATTGCAGAAGAAATATATGCGTTGTATTGAACATTAATGGAGCAACAGATTTTGTGTGAAAATAAATCAAGTTGTTTATTTTGTTTAAAAATCTTATAAATGTACAGTAGTCAAAAAATGGTAGTGATACAAATACTTCAGCTAAAATAATGTTTTGTTTAATAATATCTAAGTTAATACTTGGTCAAAACAATCACTTTTGTACTGTTTTTTGCAAATAAAAAAAATTAAATAATTTGTTCTATAAATACACTGTCATTAAAATATGTTAATATAAAAAATATATTTTAAAATACAGAGACTAAATCATTTTAATAAGTAAAAATTCTGAAAGTATTGAAGGACATCCAATAATAATTGAAAATATATTTACAGTAGTAACAACAAAATATATTTTATTATATGATATGATTAATATCATGTTTTTAAATATGAGTTTCATTCTAAACATGGTGATTATCTCTGATATGGACACATACATAATGTATATGATATTTATAACAACATAATATGATATTTACCATCTGAATCTAACCATGTCATGTCAACAAATGGATAAGTCAGCGATTGATTAATTATCATGTTAATTACTGTGCGCGTTTATCCCCAACAGCAGGGGCGCCTTTTACCCCAAAAACTATACTTTTACATATTCTTTTGTTATTTAAAAACTGTTGCTTTAATCATCTTAAACAAAACTGAAAATTATTAATAAGACCTTTGTCTCAAAATATATGCAATAATTTTAGTGATTCTCATTTGCTACTTAAAACGACATTTTAAAAAACAAAATATTAGATCAAGTAAGCACAGAATCAACTTTGCACTGCTGCGCGCAATCGCGTCAAAGATTTGGTTCAAATATACACGTGCGTCTTGAAAAGCGAATGTTTTATAAAGTGCTAAGCCATGTTTTTGTGCCATCTAGTGGTTTAGATGAAAATAATATCAAAGGCGCCTTTTACCCCGGGGCGCCTTTAGCCCCGTTGTACCCTATATACACATCCTAGTATGTTAATTCATGCTGCTTTAAAAACAATAATCTTTTGGTACCTTTCACAATATATAATAGAATACTATAATAAAACATATTACTATAATGAAAATACAGACATTATACTATAATAAAATTTCTTTTTTTTCCCATTTGGTTGAAATAAGAATTATAGTAAAAATCACCCTTTCAACCCCAGAATATAATACCGGACCTCATATACAGTTCTAAGGCAGTGATTTTGTGTTAATAAATGGATCTGTTTGATCCTGATGTAGGGAGAACAAGGACTGCCCGGTGCTCCCGGACCCGATGGACCTCCTGGACCGATGGTACCAACATGATATTCCTCTGAGAATGAGTTTATTACTTCTTAAATGGCAATCTACAGTCCTCACTCTTCTCATGTTTCTCTCTCTCAGGGTCCTCCTGGACTGCCTGGACTGAAGGGAGATACTGGTATTAAAGGTGAAAAGGTGAGAGAAGCAAATCCATCTTTGATGCTCTTAATTAACTGCACTATGACTCTAGTGTTTGGAACACAGCTGTACATTCATTGAACTCTGGCTGGTGTTGCTGATTATGAAGGAGTATATTCATTGCAGATGTGTTTAGTAAACAAGCGGTTCGTTTCAGGGTCATCCTGGTCTCATTGGACTCATCGGACCTCCAGGAGAACAGGGAGAGAAGGGAGACAGAGGGCTGCCAGGTCCACAGGGAACTGCAGGACCTAAAGGAGACACTGTATGGAAACATGTTTACACACATACAGCAATAAAAACCTAGTATAAACTTGAAATCTTTTGTATTTTCATAAAGAAGTCTTCACTATCGGTCTTTTTCTACAGGGTATTTCAGGACCTGCTGGACCTATTGGACCCGTTGGACCTCCTGGTCTCCCGGTACCATTTCTGATGTTTAAAAAAAAAAAAATTATTATGTATACTTTGATAAATAAGTTCTTCAGTGTCTTCATGTTTATAGATTAAAAAGGTTCTCCATCTTTTTAGTTCTAATTATAACCTTTATTTTTTAGAGTATATATATGTAATTCATAATTGTGATTCATATGTATGTTTCACTTCTGTTCAGGGTCCTTCTGGTCCTAAAGGTGCTAAAGGATCATCTGTAAGTTCATGTTCTTATTAATTATTCTTGTTAATTTAATTAGTATTTTAATTAGCCGATTCATTTATCATCTTTAATTAGCTCTGATTTGCCTAAACCTACTTTTGATTCTGTCTTTATAGGGTCAGACTGGACCGAAGGGAGAATCTGGAGTGCCAGGACCTCCTGGACCTCCAGTACGTAACTGCACTAAAACGAACTATAAAACAAACCAAAACTCAACACACAAACGAGTTATTCCTCTGTGAGATAAGTGCATATTTAAACATGATTCTGCAGTAGATGTTACGTAAGTGTAATTGAGCTCTATTATGTGGTGTAAAGCGAATCTGTTAAGGTTCCTCTGAGAGCTCCAGTGGATTTTGCTTCCCTGAGAAACCCTGATATTTCACATCTACAGACTGTGTAGGTTGCTGTTTCCACACACTGAGTAACTCAGCCTTAGGACACAGAGAGAAATGGAAGTGTTTAGTTAATGTCTGTGTAAAGGTCTAATTGTTTAGATGGATAATACTAGATACAGTTATTTTTCAGATTTATTACAGTAGTTTTTATTACTGAGCACTTTTATTTATAGAGTGAGACATAGAATAGGAAACAATTAGAAGCACTGAGAATGTAGTGCCCTAACAACCACTCACGACACCCTAGCAACCACTTGAAAAATCATAGTAATTGATAAAGGCCAAGCAACACTCAACATTTCCAACAATTTTGTGACTCCCTAGCAACACTTTAAAAAAAACCTAACAGCCACTCAAATTATCTTTGCAACTGCCTTATAACCACCCAGAACATACTATCAACTCCTTAGCAACCTCCTAAAAAACTCCAACAGCCACTCAGAACACCTTAGCAACTGCTAATCAGCACACTATTATTCCTAGTGGGCTACACTCTAATTTTCCAATTATACAGTAACAACCTAGCAACTGCCTAAGAACACAACCACCCAAAACATCTTATCAACACCCTAGCAACCACTTAAAAAACCAACAGCCACACAGAACACCTTAGCAACTGCTTAACAACCACCCAAAACATCCTATCAACACCCTAGCAACCACTTAAAAACCAACAGCCACTCAGAACACCTTAGCAACTGCTTAACAACACCCTAGTAACCACCCAAACGTTGTGACAAAGTTTGGATGGCAAAGCTACACTTACATTTTCCAATTATTTATTAAAAGCCTAGCAAATACCAAACAGACATTCAGAACATCTTAGCAACTGCCTAACAACACCCTAGTAACCACCCAAATGTTGTGACAAAGGTTGCATGGCCAAGCTACACTCACATTTTCCAGTTTTTTAGTAACAGCCTAGCAACCTCCTTACAACACTTTAGCAACTCAAAGTCACTCAAAACTCAAAACACCTTAGCAACTGCTTAACACCAACACCTAACAACCACCCAAACATTTTGATGGCGAATTTTGCATAAGCTTGCAGCACTAACCTGTGCTCTAAATAACGCACTTTATGTGAAGATTAATGGTTGTTTTCTTGTCTAGGGTCCACCTGGTGATGTCATCCACCCTCTGCCCATCCAGTCCAGCCCCAAACGGGCAAAGAGGAACATTGACGCCAGCCAGATGATGGACGACGCTGCAGACGCCAACTACAAAGACTATGAGGATGGCATGGAAGAGATATTCGGCTCTCTGAACTCGCTCAAACTAGAGATTGAACAGATGAAACACCCGCTGGGCACACAGAGTAACCCCGCCCGCACCTGCAAAGACCTGCAGCTGTGCCACCCAGATTTCCCAGATGGTGTGTATCACACACACACACACACACACATTTTCAAGTGTGTTAATGACAAAGCATCAGGAAAAACAACAATAACAAAGAGAGACAGAGGGTAACCATAATGCTAATGAAATTAACAAAGAGAAAATGTGAAGCTCTAGCAACAACCCACAACACCTTAGTTACAGCCTATCAAATAACTAGAACACATTAGTAACCAAACCGCATCCTAGCAACCACTCAAACGTTAAGGTGATGCATTGTGCACGGCCTAGCACTACTCATGTTTTCCAATAGCGGCTTAGCATCCTTCTAGCAACCACCTAGATCATTCTTGTAGCAGCTCAGAACACAGTTAGCAGCTGCCTAACAACACCCTAGTAACCATGCAAACATTTATGTGGAGAGTTTTGCAGTTTACAGTAGTAATGGCCTGGCAACCACTTTGCAACACTTTAGCAAGTATCCAAAATGTTCACGCAACACCCAAAGTCATGATGCAAATAAAATAAAATAAATAAATAAACCTTGCACTATAGATGTAATAACATAATTTAATACATTTAAAAATGCATTTAATTAAAATTACAAAGCAGTAGAAAACTTCCTGGTAAATTTCCAAAAACTTTACAAAAATTTCAAAGATTTTCAAAAAAAGTTTTCAAAACAATTCTGGAAAGTTTCCAAAAATTCTGTAATGCTTCTGAAAACTTACTTACTTTTTCTGCCTCTTTGCAACCCTAATTATGATTTGTCCAAGAATTATTTTCATTTGGAGGCTTTAAGTGAATGCATAGTGACATACACAATTCATTTTAATGATTAAGTGCCAAATCATATAATTAAAATAATCAGATTCTCCGCCCTGTATTAAATGCGTCTCGTTTGAAAATATCAGCAATACATAAAGCTCACGATGGCCCTTGTTTCTCTGTTTTCAGGTGAATACTGGATTGATCCGAACCAAGGCTGCTCCAGAGACTCTTTCAAAGTGTACTGTAACTTCACAGCAGGTGGAGAGAGCTGCATCTTCCCTGATAAAAAGAGCGAAGGGGTAAGAAATGTTCTCCTGACAGCCACAAAGCAGAACACTTTGGGACGGCTTCCCACAAGTCCACATCAACCAGTGTAAAACAGCTTTAATGTCAGAATCTATAAGCACAACACTACTTTAAAAAGCATCATATCAAAATTAAGACGAACACACACTAGATTCAGCTCACAGTTTATAGTCCACGGATTCCTGAAAAACCTCCAGAGAGAAATTGTTCAGCTTAACATGCAGAGAGGACTAGAGGTACAGTCTGTTCAATATGTCACACTGTCTTAAGGTCACATCTGATTTAGAGGGTTTTTTCCACTGAAAATCTATGAGAAGTCATACCCTGCACATCACTATGACATATTGAACGACCTGTACTTTCTTTCACATCAACCTGAATAAGGTCTATACCACCTATTCAGCTGTTCAAAACTAGTCAGAAGCACCATTCCTGAATATAATGAGGGTTCTTGCATCCTAGTCTTTAATGATGTTTGTGTATTAGATTCTGCACACAAGTGTGACGAGTTATTTGCCTTAATGAGTCTCAGAAGCGTCACTGATGGGTGTGAAGGTGACTCTCAGCACTAACTTCAGTTCTTCCACAGGTTCACTCTTCACACCAGCAGATGCAGACAACAACAAACAAAGAAAACCTCCTCAGGCTTATTCTCACCTCACAAAAATATTTTCCAGGGCAAGCTTTAAATTCAAACCAACCCTTGCATCCTGCTGAACTGCTCCACACCAGATGCAAAAAAAAAAAAAAACTCAAAAATGTTTTTTGTCGGTCATATTTGAGTTCTAGGTTTTTTTCCCGTTGATTTCAGGATGAAAGCAAAATCTGTATCATAAAAACTGAAAAATGTAATTATATTACTATTATTTTATGCATTTTTATACCTACTTTTTAGGTTTTCAAGTGGCACTTTTGTAGTTTGCACAAAAAAATCATTATGTAATTATACTATTCATTTTACATTACATTTACATTTAGTCATTTGGCAGACGCTTTTATTCAAAGCGACTTACAATTGGGGATACAAAAAGCGATTCATCTTGAAGAGGCAATCAGACAGAGTCTCAGTCATTGTTCAAATACGTACAAGCTAGTAAGAGAAGGAGAGAAAGATAGAGGGCAAGATTAAGGTTTTTTTTTTTTTGAGTTTAGGATGAAGTCAAGTACTGCCGAAAGAGTTTTCAGTTGTTGCTTGATGATTGACAGGGAATTTTATTCAAATTATACTATTCATTTTATATCAGTTTTGTAAACCTTTTTAGAGTATATAGTGACTTAGTTCGCTCAGCAAAAAAATTAATACAAATTAAATATTATTATTACATATTTAATTATAATTCGATTTGATTATAGTTATAGATTGGATAATAGTTATGCACTACTCACTTTCATAGGATTGTATTTTGTTTATTGTAGGGCTGTAGGTTTAATGTGTTCATTTATGGCAATAGCCTAAGACGTCTATTTGTCCATTGTGCAAACTGTCTGCAAGAACATGTCTTATGTGAAAGCCTCTGCCTCGGACAGATTGACAACTACACTGCAAAACAGATCAAAAATATTCCCACAGGCTACGTGTTACTGTACTTCCTGTCTGTCTGTCTTCAGTATTGACTCTAGATGACTCTCTCTCTCTCAGGCCAGACTCACCTCTTGGGTGAAGGAGAATCCAGGGTCGTGGTTCAGTGAATTCAAACGTGGTAAACTGGTAAGAGTGACTCCTCTTTCTTGTCCTCCTGAAATAGTCTCCTATTTTACAGAGCAAAATGGCTCGCTGGCCCAAAGACAGTCCAGGCACATGGTATAGTCACTACAAGAGAGGGTCCATGGTAAGTAGGAGTACATGAGAGAACGGGCCGGTACCGAGGGTCCACAGATCCTCAGTATTTCCGGACCATCGGTCTCTTGGCGGCCCGTGCTTCTGCATGCTTCTCGGATCCCTTCATGGCCAAGCATGGTCATCATCAGAACAGCAGCAAAAAGTGTGTTTGCTCAGACTTATGGGTAATCTGAGGATTGTGGGCGGAGACGTCAGTCAGTCTGTTGCCCTAGCAAAAAGACTCAAGAAAGTGATTGACATAAACGCTGACTTACCCTAGAATTTGTAGATTTGTTCATATGAAAGGTCTGACTGATGGAATCCAACCCGTCTTCTGTTCCTGTAAGCTTGAGGAAGTCACCTTGAAGTGACTGAGACCACTAACACACGATTGTCGCTCTGCTCCAAATGCTAGTGAGATGCAAAAGGTGTATCGAACAGCTTCTATTTAAGATACCTTGTTATAGAACTGCATGCATCCTTTGCATCGAAAACGGTCGGAATGTGATGAGCTTAGTGAAAAGCTGTGTATAGATGTTTTTTTTTTTTTTGCAGGATTAAAAAGGTTTAATAGAAAATAGTTCAATCTTAAAAATACACTATTTAACAATGCATGTAGATGATCAAATCAAGAAAATTGGAATCAATTGTAACTATAGGTCAAGTTAGTAATGTACTTTTTATATAAAAAAAGAAGTAAAAACCCAACCTTTAGTCAATATTAACATTTTAATTGGACTAAGTTTCAATATAAAGCAAAAATCATGTATAAGATACAAGACAATAAAAGTCATTTTAAGGCAAACTTACATGAAAACTTTTGAACTAAATTAATTAACTGAAAATTAATTAACTCAATATATTATTAAAATCTATGTTGTATTTAACTTAATACTTAACCATAAAATATTATTAAATTAATTTTTTTCTGAGGTAAAAAGTATGAATAACCTTATTTATGATAAAAAAAAAAAAAACAGTACAAGAAGTCCTTATGTCATGCTTCATTATATATATATTTTGATTATATTTAAATTCTGGCTAATGAAGATCATTTCAAATCAGTCAATATGAGGCAGTGTTAGTTAAGTATCATTGATGTACTATTACAGTTTTATTTAATATTTTGAATTAATTTTATTTTTAGATATTCACTTTTCACTTTATATTTAAAACATTGTATGAAAACAACAAAATATACGGTGGCCGAGAGAGCTCAACGTGCTGCAAATAGAAAAAAACACCTGCAAATTAAGAAAACAACTTCCTCGATTTTACAACACGTGCTGCAAATGCTCACAACACAAGCAAAAAAAACGCACTGCAAATAGAAAAAAAACACCTGCAAATTAAGAAAACAACTTTCGTCAATTTGAAAACACACGCTGCAAATGTTCACAACAAAACCAAACAAAGAAACATTTTATTTAAAAATTGATTTGGTTGTATTGTGAGCATTTGCAGTGTGTTTCTTTATTTGTTTGTGTTTGTGAGCATTTGCACCACCTGCTGTCAAACTGATGAAGACGTTTTCTGGATTTGCTGGTGCTTTTTCTATTTGCATGTGTCTTCTGAAGTTGCAGCGTGTTGAGCTCTCTCGGCAACTGTAAAAATTTGTTTTAGTTTTTATAAATTTTGATTTCTTTTATTTATTTTAGTACATCAAGGTAACTAAATGAAAATGAGAAAGGTTGGCAACTCGCAGAAGCAAGTTTTCATAGTATTCATAAGTAGTTTCAAGTATACAGACATATAGTTTTAGTTAACTGTAATAAATTTAGCTGCCTTAGAAGATAGGCAGTACACAATCACTAGCGTTTGGAGCAGAGCCTTTGTGTCCGTGGCAGATCGCAGTCACTGAGCTTCTGGGTTCAGTCTCTCTTGGCATTCAACTGTGATCATGAGGTAATGTGGCAATGGGCAGGTGTTCATGGTGGGTTGCATGCATGCATGCAGAGTCAATGCATATGAGTGTGTGAGAGGACCTCCTAATCGTAAGTATATAATTATGTGTGTGTCAGTGTGTATGTGTGCATGGAGCATGCGCTCGCTCTCTCAGTCAGTCACATATGTGTGTGTTTGTGGATCAGAGGAGATGGAGTTTTCTTCTAAACATGGGTTGGTATATTCAAGAATGAAAACAAAACATTTGCATATTTCCGGAATGCAAATGTTGCATCACACCACAAGGGGAGAATTTGCATTTAAACCAGTACAACGCATTTGAATACATTAGGGATATTTTTCAGTGGAGTCTGTAACAAAACCAGTTTATCTTTCATGTTTGAATGTGTAAATGAATTTTGGTGTTTAATACATGCAGAGCAGATCTGTACTGGGAAAAGAGTTTCCTGCTCTTGCCTGACTGATGAATCAAGAGTGTTTAGACACTGTAGACACAGATCAATGTTTTAGCCACATATAAACTTGTATGAGGTGATTTTGCTTGCTTTCTATTTTTTTTAGCAAAGATGCATTTATATGATCAGAAGTGACAGTAAAGACATGTATAATGTAAAAAAAATGCATTACATATAAATGTTGTTTTCAGTAAATATAAAGCAACACAACTGTTTTCAACATTGAAAATAATCTTTCTTGAGCAGCGAATCATATTAAAATAATTTTTGAAGGATCATGTGACACTGAAGACTGGAGTAAGGATGCCAAAAATTCAGCTTTGATCACAGAAATAAATTACATTTTAAAATCTAATCAAATAGAAAACAGTTATTTGAAAATCCCACAATATTGCTGATTTTACTGTATTTTTGATCAAATAAATGCAAAATGCAAACTTTTGAACGGTACTGTATATGCATATTTGTTATAGCGAAGTATTTATTCCAAAAAATTGACAATGGTTTCTGACAAATAATTGACAACTAATTTCACAGCAAATACAAAATTGCCTTTTTTATGTTTTGTTTTTGAGTAAAATATTTTAAAAATGTTCTTTTAAACAAAATAAATTTACTTAAGAAGAAGAATATAAGAATTAAGTCTTATTTTCAGGTAATATATTTTGTTTCTGTAACACTTTGGTAATTGTTTCTTTTTTATTATTATTATTTTCTAACACTTCACCTGAAATATTCCTCAAACAAGAACTAACTTTTTTTTTGGCCATTGTAAGTTTTGAACCCAAATCTAAAACAAAAGTGATCATAAAGTAGCGTAGGATCGGAGGGGTGTGATGTGTAGTTTTCAGCAGAACCTCTAGGGGGCGTTTGTTTGGCAGTTATCTATACCGCACCGCTCTCTGATTGTCTGCACAGCTCTCATACGTGGATGCGGAGGGCAATCCGATCGGAGTGGTCCAGATGACGTTCCTGCGTTTACTCAGTGCCACAGCTCGGCAGAACCTGACCTACAACTGTTACCAGTCGGTGGCTTGGCACAACCAGGACTTGGACTCTTACGATAAAGCCATCCGCTTCCTGGGTTCCAACGATGAGGAGATGTCTTACGATAACAACCCGTACATCAGAGCCGCCGTCGACGGATGCGCGGTAAGACCCGGAAATACTTGCTGAATTCAGAACTGTATACTAACCTTAAAAATACTCCGTAATATTATGCGGTTTCCGAATTGTGAAGTCGTTTTTAGCAAGTTTAAACTGAAAACTCTTTCTTTCCTCCCGCAGTTGAAAAAGGGTTATGAAAAGACTATTCTTGAGATCAACACACCGAAAGTGGAGCAGGTACCGTTTGTTGACATTATGTTCAACGATTTCGGCGGAGCGACGCAGAAGTTCGGCTTTGAGGTCGGACCGGCCTGCTTCATCGGCTAAGACTGCTCAGCGAGCACACGCGAACGAAACATATTCATTTTCTCCGAAAACAAAACACAAGAAAGAAATAGGACGACTTATTTGTAAAGTTTTGTGTTTCCAAACAAACCCAACAGATGCCAAAGTAAGGATCAAAAAAATTGGAAGAAATAATGGATGTCCAAACAATGGGTTCTTATAACAGAGCAACCTTTTTAACCTCAGTCTACCCTCTGCATCACATGCAAGTTTTGAAACTGGATGAGGTCATCACTCGTGTCTCTCCCAGCCCCGCCCACTTTATGCTCATCTGACTCTTTGCCCCTCCCACTGGCTGTATAGACAGATTAGATCCATCCTTTTATTTCCCTCCTCTTCTTGGACTTGTAGCTCTACACACGTCCAGTTGGGACTTTCTCATGAGAAATCTTTTCTGTTGGTTTATTTGCTTGGGTTTTGTGTTGTTCCTCTTTCCACTTCTAAGCTTTATTTTTTTTTGTGCATACTTGTCTTCCATTCCCTGGAATGGTGATTTTATATATATATATATATATATATATATATATATATATATATATATATATATATATATATATATATTTTTTTTTTTTTTTTTTTTTTTCTATGTTTGTAAGTACTTTCTGTATATTTTTTTCTCCGGTGAACTGTTTTTTTTTTTTTTGGTTCTGGCTTCAAAACATGCATGTGAACCCATTGAGCGATAAGGACAGAGCTGCTGGTTATTGGAAAAAAAATCAAATCTCCCCCCAAATAAGAGCCTGAGGAAATTTCCAGTGAATCTGAAGAAGAGAAAATAAAGGAAATGATTAAAATACGAGAAAAAAAGCAACTGCAACATCAACAAAATGTCTTATTCCAGATGTGAACAACGTCTTTTTGTAATTTAAACAACAAAATGACAATAAAAGTAAGAAACAGCCGTAATGTGAGCATTAATTTGCTACCTGTCATGTTGAAGTGGCTTCCGTGGGTCTGTGAGATCGCGACCCGCGTGTATGAGGAGAATCTTTGATCTGATGTTCATGACTCGGTGCTTCCCTGTATCAGAAGAGCACACCATCACACTGAGGAAACACAATATCGGTAAACTAGGTGCTATTTCCTTCTGTCTGTGGTGCTAAAAATATATACCTTTTTTCCTGTACTTGTTTGTTGTAATTGAAAACGGCTCTGCGGTGATGCCCAAGCGGTTCCACGTCTTCTGTCAAAGTCCTAGCTTTGCTTCCCGAGGTGGGGAAGTGTTTTTATGCATGCCGTAAAATCATATTCATTTATAGATGAGAACACGTTTTTCTTCTGTTATCATTCCTCACCACGTCTGACCATGTCCAGATTGTTATGTGGTCCTCCAAAGTCTTTATAGCTTACACCTCACATTACAACGTTCTGAAATGGTTAAACGGAGCACAATTACTGTTAATGCTGTTGTGATTGAGGTATCACATGTAACGTGGATCCTGGAATGTAAAGTGTTACTCTAGCTAACAGAAGCGATGGAAATGAAATGCCTTTTCACCCACTAAAAGTTTTAGCATTTAAAACCGCTCTGGAGAATTAGCTTGGGACCTTTTTGGAGGGTTCTGTGAATATTTTAACCAAAATGCTTAGAGGAATGAATAGTTAACTCGACTGCCGATTTCAGCTTTCCTTCCAAAGAGATTTCTCTTAATTTAAGAGACTTGAAGACCAAGAATCAGATTGTCTTGTGATTATTCAAGTATGTTGTACATTGCAAAATTTCGCTAGCGTATATTCCTTCACCTGTTGTCATTGACTAGAGCCATCTTGTTATTCATCTATCACAACTTTTGCCACTAGACATTTTCCTGCACTCTTTTGTTCTGCTTTTTGACCACTAGACCTGCTACTGCAAGCTCTTGCTCTAATTGTTTTGATTAAATATGACTTGAACTGTTTCTTTTAAGAGGATTCAACATGGAATATGCGGTTTTGACACAATTTTACCAGTACGAAACAAATTTCAACCGATTCTTCTGTAAATTTCAAAACCAGCAGTAATGCTGCCAATAAAGTTTATTCTGTTTTGTTTTTTTTGTCTTTGTAATGTTTGTTTGTTTGTTTGTTTTTGCGGTCGTGTCAAACCTGTGTACGAGAAGATAGAAGAGATATTGGTTTTGTGTCAATAAATTCAGGTTTACTGTGTCCACCCACCCTTGTATGTCTTTTGAAGCATTAAAACTTTTCTGTATGCATGAAAATGTTAAGCTTTCTCTTCATGTTTCTTCCCACAGCCAAATTTCTTTTTTTTTTTTATCAGCCGTATGAGATATCCGCTCAGTGCTCCGATGAAAACAGCCCTGTCCTTCATTGTGAAATGGAGAGAGAGCGATGTTTGTTGTAACTCTCTACCAAAGCCCATGTTCCTTTGTAGTATATTTATTGTATTATTTAAAAATAATAAATGTTAATTGATACCAGTAGTGTTCTTGATATCTGATAAATTTATATCTGATATCAGATATACATCTGATAACTGTTATCACTGTGATACATTATGTAGAGTTGCAGAAGAGGAGACGCATGGACATGTCAAATACTCAAGTGAAATGAAGTTTAAGGATATCACTGGTTATCTGGAACAAAGCCTGAAAAAGCTTTTCTTAACGTATGAGATAAACAAACCAGAAAGTGACTTGCTTTAAGCTGGAATGGTCCTTGTATGATTGTTATTTTGGTGAGTATTTTGACGAACAAACCTGATGATCATGTTCTGCAGCATGACTTGAGATGATCCACTGAGGATCTTGTGCTTCAATGGAACAAGAGCTTCTGCCCACCTGTACAAAGAAACACATTTACTTGATTAGACACACAGAAATACTTCTTACATTATAAAACATAATCTTCTGAGAGTTTTGGACCCCACCATTGAAGAAAAATCCAAGGATGTAAAAACTGCAAACATCATGGAACAAGTTGATATTTTAGTATAGCTGTGATGCATCTAAATTGGGACATTTTTTCCCAGTCATTTCAAATTTACCTGAATTAACCAGATTTTTTTTTTTTTTTTTTTATGAAATATTTCTTAAGTTTTCCTAAAACTGCACTTTGGAATCTAGAAAATGAAGCAGTTTAAAGACATTTTTTTTTTTTTACGTCTTTACTATTGTTATAAAATGAGCAGAAAATAAGAACGAGCAACTGTATCCAAACATTTGACTGCAAAGTACAACTTGCTCTAACTTCAGTCTATGCCTTAAAAAAAAAAAAAAAAAAGATTTATCCAGTTTTTTCTTATTTGCCCAATATTAAATATAAATCGAATCAAGATCGTTCTCTATAACTGAAGGTAGTAAAGTGCACACAGACAGCTGTAATAACCCAGAGCTCAGTGGCTGGAGTCTTTTTCTCAAGAGCCCGTGTCACTGGCCTAGATCCATCTCAAACAGCCCCGACTGCAGGACGGGGCACTGGAGCAGGGAATATTAACATATCCGGCACGTCAGCCCATCTCAACTGTGAGAGACCACAATCACACAGCTCACTGTTACTGATCCAGACAGTTCAAGAAGAAAACTTCATCTAATTCCTCTTATTGCTGGCAAACCTGGTTCATTCAGTTTGTCTTTAATTAAGGTTTCATTGCTAGGTTATAAAATTAATACTCCTGCAATATTTACTCAAATGCAGATTCTGCTCTAAAATTTTGCTCCAAAATATCAAAACAATTGAAGTTTAAAGTGAGCCAACCAGAAATAAACTACACTGACTATTCAAATGACATCAACAAAACCAGCACAGAACTAACAGCAAAGACTGCTATTAGTATATAGAGCTAACAGTTTCATCCGTGGAAAGAGGTTATATAAACAACATGTCACGTGACATTACTTTTACCTCAGGAAAGTCTCTCAATGTCCACATCAGTTCGCTAGACAAAAATATTTTAGCTGAGGTATTTTACACAAAATGGATTAAAATACAAGATAAACACCAGTGGATAACTGTAAACATACAAAGCAATGAGGTCATTCAAAAACAGCATATTGATTGAGATGTTTATCGTTGAATACCGTTTCATATATTACATAATGATTAAAAAAAAATAGTAGACAGTAGCCTATGCAGTATAGGCCTACAATAAACAGTATGCCAGTATTTATATACTCCATTTTTATTTTAGCTCCTACTGAAATACTGTATTCTTGCGACTGATAGACGGCCAGCGATCAAAGCAGAGAGGACGTCATGAAGAACAGCTACAGAAATAAAGTTTCCTATAATTTATGTACAGCATGAATGAAAGAGTAAAGCCGTAACAGCAAGCATGGCCTTTAGGAGTGTTTGAAATGAAGGCGCACTGCGAGGACACTGGGGTGCGATCACTCTCACCGACAGACAGGAACGCTTTGAAATGGAAAGTGCACCTTTGACGATATTACAGGCAGAAGTATCTGTGGAAGTGAATTGAAGGAATGTGCTTCACATTAAGAGAAGCAAGAGTACATTTCTCTATCACAGCCTGTGGAAGGAGGGATGAACTCACAGAAGAGAGAGAGCGAGAGAGGTGCAGGAGGAGAGACGCGTCTGATGTGTAAATTCATCAGTCTCTCTGTGTGATGTTCATCTCTGGAGACTCAGGGACTCATTTACAATCAAACCACACATGATTAAGCTCATCTATCTGTCTATCTATCTATATCTATCTATCTATCTATCTATCTGTATACTGTCTATCTATCATCTATCTGTCTGTCTGCCTGCCTGTCTGTCTGTCTGTCTGTCTATCTATCTATCTGTATACTGTCTATCTATCTACCATCTGTCTGTCTGTCTGTCATCAGTAGATTGTTAGCACTGGTCTGTAGGTCTTGTCTGATCAAAGTGACACACAGCAGTGCTACGATCAGTGGTGAGGCACACTTGTACATTTGATTTAAACTTGATTTATAAGCGTTTTGAAAAGTGGGGACATGGGTCAATGTCCTGAAAAGTCACCTTCACCTTGTAATACCCGTGTCATACCTGTGTCGTTATACAAATTTATGTCCTCATTTGTCACAAAAACACTGTCTTTTATACGCACATATATGCTCTCGTCTCATTCTTTCACACAGAATCACACTCTTCCTCTCCCTAAAGTAGAATGGAAAAGTAATTGAACCAATCATGAGGCTGATGGGCTGATAATCCTGATGCTGCATTTTCTGAACTTTCAAACTCAAAGTCTGTGAAGGCAGGAACAACGTGAGATGAAGAGGGATGTGATCTCACTGGGAGAGATACATCCACTGTCAAGAGGATCAAGCCGCATATAAGCATCCTAATACAACATCCTGATGAGCCCTGGAGCAAGAATATCAGCGTCCATGTTACGCAGCCAGAGAACAAAAAGATGAATTATTACAGAGGCCAAACTTGCCGTTAATGACAGGTGAATGAAAGGGTGCATTTGGCCCCACTTTGATCAAACTGTTTTTTAATTATTCATCTGCAGACGAGGTGTCATCTCCTCTTCCTTCTCCTGTTCCTGTCATGTCGTACAACAATTGCTCCTCACGGAGTGAAAGATCACTTGATGAAAACTGAAGGCTCTTTGTGTCAAGGAGAAATTGCATCATCAGACGATGAGAGACGCACAGAAGTTTGT
Source organism: Barbus barbus (assembly GCF_936440315.1). Lineage (NCBI taxonomy): Eukaryota > Metazoa > Chordata > Actinopteri > Cypriniformes > Cyprinidae > Barbus > Barbus barbus. The sequence continues at coordinate 22,099,525 of NC_136721.1, read as the reverse complement.
CTTGATCACAGCACTGAAACGAGGCAAAAAACAGCCAAACAAACCTGAATTAACCTGACGAGTCAGGGCAAGAGGTTTGAGTGAGTGCTGACAGGAACAATTTAAAACACATCAAAGAATCTGGTCAAAGTCATGGCATACTGGTTCTGGTAAAAGCCTGATATTTGATACTGTATTTACAATATATCAAATTATATACATAAACTACCATTCAAATGTTTGGAGTCTGTACGTTTTTGTTTTTAAGGAATTAAAACACTTAAGCAAGGATGCATTGATCAAAAGTGACATTAAAGATGTTATGACAAAGGCATATTGTTGTTAATTCTATTTAACTTTCCATAAAAATATTAAGCAACTCAAATGTTTTCAACATTGATAATATAAGTTAATGCTTCTTGAGCATCAAATCAGCACAGTAGATTGATTTCTGAAGAATCGTGACACTGAAAACTGAATCATGATTTTGTATCACATTGTCAATAACTGTTTCTGCAAGTAACATCGATTAGCCAGCAGGTGGAAAAGAAGAACTGTCTTTATGAGCAGTCAACACCTAATTTATTCAACCGATTCATTAAAAACAATTAATTATTTCAGGAATGAAACAAGTGACTGCCTTTATGAGTGAGTCATTAAATGATTCACTCAACTGATTTGTTCAAAAATACTCATTCATTCAGGAATGAATGAGTGAGTCATTAAATCATTCATTCAACCGATTGGTTCAAAAACACAAACTTGTTCAAGAACGCAACAAGAGATTGTATTTAATTCGCTGAATCATTCATTTAACGGAATCATTAAAAACAAGAGACTGTCTTTATGACTGAATCATTGAGTCATATATACGTTCAAAAGCATTTAGAAAAAAAAATATCCTCTATTACTGTGTGTTGCAACAGTTTAGAAACTGGAATGCAACTGGAAATATTGCATTAGAAAGATGCTCAAAAATTAACTTCTTGTTCATTGAATTGGTTTATAAAAGCAAAATCACACAAACAACGGTCTCAGCTTCTCAGAAACAGCCCAAGCTGTTGTTGCTGACATGTTTCGAATTAACGGAAGCTATAAAAAATCTTTTGTTATATTACAAAATAAGTGATGCTAATAAAAAAACGAATGTAAAGTTTATTTTGTTGGGCTGCTCATTTGTAAATTCCATTTGCAAATTCGCTCAGTAATCATTAACCAACAATTTGTTTACAAAACAAACCTCCCTACTCCAAGCTGCACACTCTTCCTCCTGCTCTCTTCCTCTTCCTCTCTCTCTGATTGTTTGCTCTGAGAAGAGCAGCCGGAGGATTAGAAGACGTTTAACAGCCCACCTGATCCTCAGCACACACAGATGGTGATGCTGACCATGTTTTCCACTTCAGCACGAGAGAGTGAATGAGGACAGAAAGAGCAGATAGACGGATTAAATGGATCTTTATAGCAGCTGAGCTCCCGAAATGAGACACACTAGCTTTACTACAAAGAAGGACAGTGAAAAAAGAGATATGCATGTACTGCGCGGTCAACAAACCTTCACCTCTGCTCTCTCTCTCTCTCTCTCACCTCAGTGTCATGAATGTTGTTGATTAACAAAGTGACATATTGCACAGTGCGCTAACTGAATGTTTTAATGAGCTTTTAACAGTCCTGTCAAGTCAGGTTTAGTCATGTCATCTTCCAAGTTTTAAGTTTCTTTTCAACCCTGCACTTGTTTTTTGTCAAAAACTCAAGAGCTCTACCTTACAAATGAAGACACAAGAGAAAAAAATTATCTTGGCATGTCAAAATAGAAATCATACATGAATCAACAAATAAGCAAACTATGAACAGACAGGAAACAAATGGAATACAGAAGAAAACAGTCCAAAACCATTACAAGAGGTTGGATTTGAACTATGTTGTTAATTGATTAACATTTGATTTAAATTATATGATATGCTGGTCACAATTAATTAAATATACATACGTTTTTGCTGAGAAATGTATTTATAACACTACATTATTGTGGCACATTATAATTGCAATATTTTCTATTTTCTAATGAATTAAAAAATTATAATGTTTATACTGTACTCTGCCATTCAAAAGTTTGGGATCAGTAAGATTTTTAATACTATTTAAAGAAATCTCTTATGCTCATCAAGGCTGCATTTATTTGATCAAAAATGCAGAAAAAACAGGAATACACAAAACCAGTAATAAGAGTCCATTTTTTGGCCAAGATACAGCTATTTGAAAATCTGCAATCTGAGGGTGCAAAAACATCAAAATATTGAGAAAATCACCTTTAAAGTTGTCCAATGAAGTCCTTAGCAGCACTATCAAAAATCACTAATCACTTACATCAACTATCCCTGAAATATATATACATATAATGTTTAAACTAGAATTACATCAGAATCGTCCTGTAATACAGGTAGTGTTAGCAAATATTCCTTCATGATGAGCTCTTATTTTTTATCCATCTCTTTCTGCTTCTCTATTTTTTTTTATATTTTTCTTGTCAGGAATACTGTCTTTCTTTTCGTTAAACTGACAGTGTGATTGTGGGCGGGTGGGTGAGTTTGCCGTCACCCTGTACTGACAGGTTTAAACTTAAACCTCTATACTAATGAGCACGAAACACACACACACACACACACACACACATATATAGAAAGAGCAAGAGAGAATCCTGACAGTCATAATCAACACCCCACAGCATTTCCCTTCCAATCACACCATTCCACCCGCACTCCTCCAAAAACAATCCCTCCATCGCCTTATCAACCTCAGCGCCTCTCTATCCGTCAGATAAATTTCTTACCTTCAGAGTGTCGTTCTCTCAGTAATTTCTCAAGTTTTCTTTGTGCCTCTTCGTTCTCTTTGTCACTTCTCCCTGTTTTATCAGTCATACGAGCCTGTGAAATAATAAAAAAGATGCTGTTGAAAATAGTCTCAGCTCAAGGAGTTCACAACTACAGAAAAGTTTAAAAGCAAAACAGTCTCGCCCGTGGTGCTGTTCTCCATGTTTAAATCTTTGTTTGCCATTTTTTAGAAATCGACGTGTGATACAAACATCATATGTGATGTGATGATATTCACATTTCACATATTCACAGCAGCTATTTCTGGTTTGTATTTTGATGTAAAAGATCAAGGATACAGTCCTGAGATCATACTGAAGATGAGAAGGAGTTTACATGCATTTGCTCTGTCACATAATACATTTATTCATTTAGCTGACGCTTTTATCCAAAGCGACTTACAATTGCTATATATCTCAGAGGTCGCACGCCTCTGGAGCAACTAGGGGGTTAAGTGTCTTGCTCAGGAACACATTGGTGTCTCACAGTGGATTCGAACCCGGGTCTCTCACACCAAAGGCATGTGCCTTATCCACTGCGCCATCACCACCCCCCTACACCCCCTACAAGGGCATAATATGTCCTTACTCAATACTAACCCTAACCGTACACTCCTTACTCTAGACTTTCAATCTTGAACAATGTGGAGGACCCTTTTTTTTGAATACAGCATATATTAGAATAGTTCTAGGTCTAATTCTAGTAATTATTTTGAGCTATTTGCCAATAACATTTCAAAACATGCACTCTTATATGTATTCTTAATATGTGAAAAGCAGAAAATGTTGTGTCTCGTCACATTCAGTCAGGAATTACATGAATCTCGTAAATGATAGCATATTTTCAATTCCAAACAGCCCTATTTGGGAAAAATCTTGAGTAGTTTGCTTCTATAATTAAAGAGTTGTAAAATATTAAATGTTTCGCTACTTCCATCTTACCTCTGTCTCTCTCTCAACATTAAAAGAGAGGCTTCACACTGGAATTATGGCAAAACAAGTATGCTTTTTTGGTAGTATTTTTAAAGTGTTGCTAATACAACTCATTGTGTTGCTTAAATGGTCTTAAAAACTCTTCAATTTACTTTAATAAATCATATAGAAGCCCTAAAAAGTGTGATTGAACTCCAGACTGCAGACTGTGAATACTGTTTCTTATTTAAACAAAAGGGAAAAGGAACAGAGGAATAATTCAGAGTTAAAAATGGTTCATTCCCGTCTGCTGCGATTCCTCAGATGGCGTTTCAGAGTTCAGGGTGACAGTTCTGAGACGGGACTCATTAGAGAGGGTCTGTGTGTGTGTGTAGGTGGCTGTGCTCACCAGCTGTTCTTATACAGGCCTCATTAGAGTGTTTGTGTTCAACGCTGTTCATGTTTGGGCAAAAACATTAGAGTAATTTCACATGGTCGCAGGTTCACTATGAGCTCTTAAGGGCAGCTGTGACTGTGTGTGTGTGTGTGAGTGTGTGTGAGTGTGTGCGTGTGTGCATGTTTATGTGGTTTATGAGGACACAAATTTGTATAATGACATGGGTATGACAGAGTATTACAATATGAAGGTGGTTTATGAGGACACTGCCTATGTCCCCGTAATTCAAAAGGCTTAAAAAACATACTAAATGGTGTTTTTTTGAAAATCTAAAAATGCACAAAGTCTCCTGTGAGGGCTAAGTTTAGGTGTAGGGTTGGTGTAGGGCAATAGCACACACAGTTTGTTCAGTATAAAAACCATTACGCCTATGGAGAGTCCCCATAAACCACAAAAACCAACATGTGTGTGTGTGTGTGTGTGTGATAGTGTCGCGTTGATGTATTAACGGAGGTGAGTCCCAATGGAATCCAGAAGAAACAGACTGAATAAATATTCCTATTCACTCCCTCCATCCAGCAGCATCTGAATGATAGTAATCTGTAGCAGAGATACAGACAGATTTGAATCGAGGTTCAGACATTTAACACTGAAACATTCAGTACATAGTAACTTGAAATCCGTATTTACTTCAGTTGCTATAGCATGAACAAATTAATTTAAAGTTGGAATCACCTGATAATGATATTGTTTGACCAATACCAGATGATTGTAAGTGTAGCATAACCCACATGCATAATTGTTTTGAAGTGAAGTGACATTCAGCCAAGTATGGTGACCCATACTCGGAATTCGTGCTCTGCATTTAACCCATCCAACGTGCACACACACAGCAGTGAACACACACACACCGTGAACACACACCCGGAGCAGTGGGCAGCCATTTATGCTGCGGCCCCCGGGGAGCAGTTGGGGGTTCGGTGCCTTGCTCAAGGGCACCTCAGTCGTGGTATTGAGGGTGGAGAGAGCGCTGTACATTCACTCCCCCCACCTACAATCCCTGCCAGCCCAAGACTCGAACCCGCAACCTTTGGATTACAAGTCCGACTCTCTAACCATTAGGCCACGACTTTTTGATGATTAGACTACAACAATAAAAGCATAATATGCATTATTATTATTTTTTTGTTGTTGTTGTAAGTCCCATATTCATTTAGAGAGAATATTTTAGAGAATATGAACATAAATTATGAATAATAATAAGTACAATATCCATAATGCGTGTTATATTCAAATATTCATAATGAATATTCATATTTTCCTAAATAAATATTCTCTTTAAATAAATATGAGTTCTCATTATTATTATTATTATTAATGATAATAATAAAAATAATTATAATAATGCTATTATGGCTTTATTGTTATAATCTAATCATATTTTAACATTCAGAATGCATGTTCACATTCTCCAAATTAACATATTCTCCCTAAATGAATATAGGATCTAGTGTGAATAGTAATAATAATAATAATAATGGTATTATGTCTTTATTGTTGTAGTCTAATATTTTAATTAATATTCAAAATGCTCAAAATGTTCTTATTCCCCAAATTAAAATATTCTCTTTAATCTGGCATTGCCTTTGAGCAGTATTAGAAACTTTCAGAAATGTGGAAAGGATATAAGAATTTTGTAAAATACCAATAATAATTAGATTTTCCAATAGTAGTAGCAGCAGCTACTTCAGTGTTAACGAAAGAACTAAACTCTTAGTTCATGCTGAATACAACTGGTTAGGGATATGAGGTTGTGTGTGTGTGTGTGTGTGTGTCACACATTACTCCACAGGTGTAATATGTCCTGTGCTGTATTGATCTGTTTCCTTCCAGACTGAATGAATGAACTCATATCGATCTCAGCCATTGCTCAATCAGTGTGTTGGTGTGAGTGTGTGCGTGTTTCTGACTGTCCAAAACAAATCAATATAAAGCAGGATGAATGCATCATGGCTAAGAGATTAACTGTCTCACACTTCATTTGACACAAAACACACTCCTTCAGCTCCAATGAGAATATAAACCAACACAGATATTTACAACTGCACGACGACTCATTAGCACATCTCTTAAACAAGGTGATTTTTTACAGCAATAATCTTGAAATATATTTAATGCTACCATAAACAAATAAAAGAACTGTTTATGAATGACATGCACTTATAGAGACTCCAGTCATATGACCTCATGATGGCCATCATGTTGAAGTCACATGACCAGCCGATGCATTACTGTAATAAACATAAGATCTATATTCTTCATTAAAATTGACATTTTTCTCATCTTAGACATCATAGATGAATATTTTCACTTAGCTTGTTGCATTTTGTGATATCTAAACATACACCCAACATCATTGTCTTTTATCATATATTATTAATTTGGAACAGCTTTTGCACCTGTGATGCTCTGTTGTCTAGTTAGGGAGCTCACTGGGGACTGGAACAGAGGTAGTTTATCACTGTTTATCTTTGTATTTGTCCCACAATTAATGAGAGAGAGATCAAGGTCACTATGTCCACATAAATGGTCGCTGATTGAGAGTTTTGAATGCATTATTTCCTTCAGCAGGTCTGTTTTTCACTGCAGCCAACATGACTTATTTATAGAGACAGAAAACAGAAGACATTTAGGTCCCCAAAGACAAAGAGAAAATCTTTACAAAATCACTATCACCAATAAGAGCACAGAACGAGCGTGCGCACACACACACACACACACACACACACACACACACACAAACACACACTGTGACTGAGTCTGCAGGGTTTATATTGTCCTGTCATTTCGGTTCAGGTTTTTAATGCCTCTTTTCTCTGTCTGAGTCTTTGTTTTTTGCACATACTGACAATAAAACACTGAAAATGTAATTTCCTGTATATTCCCTGGGGAATGAAAGGTATAACGTGTGTGTGTGTGTGTGTGGTGGAATGGGGTCGAGTGTGAACCCTCACCGCATTTGTCCGATGTGTGTTGCTGAAGAAATCGTAGTAATCAAAAGCACCACAGACACGAACACAACGACACACTCACACACAGACTTCGACAAACCATTTGCTCATTTTGTTCAACATCAATTATTGAACACACACGCACTCTGGCTGCAAGACTAAACTGGAACACACACGTTATTAATCAACAAAGATGGCTACACTATGAGAGAGCTGCTTGTTTCACGCTTAGTCCTAAAATCACTCAAATCTAAAGGAAAATAGTGAATAATATTATGTATAAAAAGTGAATTTTGTCTCACATGGGACAAAGAGGATTAAGCAAGTATAAAAAGAGAAAAATAAAGCACGTTTTAGGATCATTTGAATTTTTTGCATCATGACATTATTTTTATGACAACAGTGCTAAAACCAGAAGAGAATTATACTGTAGCATTTTTAAGCCATGTGTTTCCTCAGAAAATGCAAGCGGAGGTAGTAAAAAAGGTCTGTTTAACATTATTTTAACATGCTCGTACAAACCGTCATTTTAAGGTAGCTACGTGACTTTAAAAGCATAAGTTGGTTAATGAGAACCACAACAACTGTCTGATTTATTGGGCAATAAGCTTGCATGGTAGATATTCTTCTGTAGTCCTTATATAATGTAATTTTATATACTTTAAAATTATTTATGTTATAGTCAATAGTAAATTATTTTATACAAATAATTTGCACATAAATAAAACACGCACAAACACACACACACGTTTGTGTTCTACACACACACACACACGTTTGTTTTTGTGAAAAGTGGGGACATCCCATAGGCGTAATGGTTTTTATACTGTACAAACTGTATGCGCTATTGCCCTACACCAACCCTACACCTAAACTTAGCCCTCACAGGAGACTGTCCATTTCAACTTTCCCAGAAAAATCCTCACTCTGTATGATTTATAAGCGTTTTATAAAGTGGGGTCAATGTCCTGAAAAGTCACCTTCACCTTGTAATACCTGTGTCATACCTGTGTCATTATACAAATTTATGTCCTCATTTGTCACAAAAATCCACGCACACACACACACACACATACACACACACACATACATATATATATATATATATATATATATATATATATATATAGCAATTTTGTATTTTTGTATATTTTAATTAATATATTTGTTATATATTATTGATATTATTCATGTTAATTATAATTATAAATTTTATAATCATTATTATTATTATATTAAAATGACTTATGTGATAGTAATAGCAAATTTATTGTAATAGTAATTTATATATAATTTTTTGTATTTATTAATTATGGAATATACAGAGCCCTCCAAAAGTATTGGAACAGAAAAGACAAAATTGCTCTGTTGGCTGTGAAGTCAAGACAAATATGATTAAAAGATGAATATGAGACAAATCTACAGAATGTCACATTTTATTATTGGGTGATTCAACACATAGATGTTTTACCAGCTAAGAAGTTCAGCACTTTTAGAGTTTCATCCCTCTATCTGATGTGAGCATAAGTATTGGAACAGTTGCCTCACAGGTCTTTCTAAGTGATCAGCTGTGTCCTGTTGCATTAATTCTTCAGATATTAAAAGCAGGGAATGTGTCGTATCAGTTATATCCATTACTTCTGTATTATGAATCTTGCATGATGACACACACAAACCAGGATGAAGACGAGGGAGCTGACTTTGAGAGAAAAGCAAGCAATTTGGATGTTAAAATAAAAGAGGAAGTCAGTTAGATTTATAGCAAAAACAAGAAATCAAGAGTTTGGAAACCACCAGCGACACCAGCAACCAACAACTACCTGATCGGCTGAGAAAACAACAGTAGTTGATGACAGACAAATCATAAAAGCTGTGAAAATGAACCATATAAGATGTGTCTGTACTCCCAGAAAGCTGGGGTGATGCTCTGACAATCTACTGTCCTCAGGAGACTTTGACACAGAATTACAGATGCTACACAGCAAGATGCAAACCTCTGACCAGCACCAAAAATAGAAAGGTAAGATTAGAGTTTGCAAAAAAGCACAAAGGTGAGCCAGAAGAGTTCTGGAACTGTGTTTATGGACCGATGAGACAAAGATGAACCTTTATCTAAGTGATGGGAAAGCAAAAATGTGGAGAAAAAAAGGGAACTGCAAATGATCCCAAGCATACAGCCTCATCTGTAAAGCATGGTGGAGGTGGTGTCATGGCATGGGCATGCATGACTGTCTCTGGAACAGGCCCTCTCAACTTTACTGATGACTTAATGTATGATGACAGTAGCAGAATGAATTTGGAAGGGTACAAAACCATCTTGCCTACCAATATTCAAGAAAATGCCACCAGATTCATTGGGAAGTGCTTCATATTGCATCAGGACAATGACCCAAAACACCCTGCCAGTTCAGTGAAGGACGGCTAATAATAAAATGTGACATTCTGTAGTTTTGTTTCATATTCATCTTTTAATCATATTTGCAAATGTCTTGACTCCACAGCCAACAGAGCAATTTTGTCTTTACTGTTCCATTACTTATGGAGGGCACTGTATATATATATATATATATATATATATATATATATATATATATATATATATATATATATATATATATATATATAAATATATATATATAAATATATATATAATTGTAATATTTGATTACATATATTTATATATTATTTAAATACGTATATAATCCCAAATTGAAAAAAAAGAAAAAATATATATAAATTCAGTATATATTTTCATTTATTTATAAATTAATTCAATTGTAAATTAAGTTTAGTTAATTAATATACAGTGCTGCTGGAAAGTTTGTGAACCCTTTAGAATTTTCTATATTTCTGCATAAATATGACCCAAAACATAATCAGATGTTCGCACAAGTCCTGAAACAAATGAGACAAAAATATTTTCTTTGTCATTTATTTATTCAGGAAAATGATCCAATATTGCATATCTGTGAGTGGCAAAAGTATGTGAATCTCTTGGATTAGCAGTTAATTTAAAGGTGAAATTAGAGTCCATCTGTGCAGATTTCAGTCAGTGCGGTGACTATCAAATGTCACTACGTGACCTGTTTTTTGCAAAGAACAGGGATCTATCAAAGTCTGATCATGTTTGTGGAAGTGAATCATGTCACGAACAAAGGAGATTACTGAGGACCTCGGAAAAAGAGATGATGTTGCTCATCAGGCTAGAAAAGGTTACAAAACCATCTCTAAAGAGTTTGGACTCTACAAATCCACAGATTCAAGACCACTGTTACCTTCCCGAGAAGTGGTCGACCAACAAAGATCACTCTAAAGCAGAACGTGTAATAGTCTTCGAGGTTGCAAAAGTTCCCAGGGTAACTTCTAAGCAACTAAAGGCTTTTCTCACATTGGCTAATGTTAATATTCATGAGCCCACCATCAGGAGAACACTGAGCAACCATGGTGTGCATGGCAGAGTAGCAAGAAGAAAGCTACTGTTCTCTAAAAAGAAAATTGCTTGCTAAAGATCACGTGGACAAGCAAGAGGACTATTGAAGAAAGGTTTAATAGATGGATGAAACCAAAATAGAACTTATTAGTTTAAATGAGAAGCTATTATGTTCAGAGAAAGAACACACTGCATTCCAGCTTAAGAATCGTATCCCATCTGTGAAACATGGCGGTGGTAGTATCATGGCTTGGGCCTGTTTTGCTGCATCTTGGCCAGGATAGCCTGCCAACATTGATGGAACAATCAATTTGGAATTATACCAGCAAATTCTAAAGGAAAACATCAGGACATCTGTTTAAGAACAGAGTCTCAAGAGAACGTGGGTCATACAGCAAGACAATACATTTTTCTCTCACTTGTTTGATTTGGTTCTCTTTGTCTACTTTCAGGACGTATATGTAAATCTGATGATGTTTTGGGTCATATTTATGCAGAAATATAGAATGATAAATTCAGATCACCCAAAAATGAAAATGATTATTTACTCACCATCATGTTGTTACATACCCGTATGGCTTTCATTCTTCTGTGGAACACAAAATAAAACATTTTTGAAAAATGTTGGTAACCAAACCGTTTCGAAAAGTACCACATGAAGGTGACTAAATTATGAGAGAATTTTAATTTCTGGATGGACTATCCCTTTAATGACATTTTCTAACACTCACACAAACCTTTCTGCATTTAATGTTATTATGTAATAATATTATTTAATGTTTATGAAGCTGTTTCCTCACGGGGACTTTGGCTGCTTTCCACAAGGTGAGTTATTTCAGGTTTTGCTCTCTTGTTTGGGAACATTTGGTCCCCAGAATGAATACAAAACCTGGCCTACACACACACACACACACACACACACACACATATAGAGTGCAGCAGTGTTTCGTCCTCATATCACTTGACTTTCTGTACCTGAGAATCCCTTCAGACACGTTCTGACATCTCAACATGGCAATTCATTCACACAGACCCTCTCTGGCCCAGACGCTAAACAACCTGGCAACCCGTCAGCGAGCCTATGTGAGGGTGTAATTAAGAGACGAGTGAAGACGGATCCGAAACCCCCCTGAGCACAGAGAGTCTCTTTACTCTCTACCATCAAACACACACACACCAACACATGCTCCCCTTAAACCAAACCAGCGTAATGCCTGAGGGAGTTTGCAATCTGTCCTCCTTATGCCCTAAAAGAAATAATTCAGGCAAAAATTTAAATGAAGACGTGTCACGGCAGGTTTATCATTAATGATGCTCATTCAAATCACAACAATGGTATATAAATGTTACAGCCAAAGACTTCCAGTTAGTTTGGTATTTTCCACACACAAAAATATTGAACTTGCATGGACCACTTTTTAGGCTATGAAGGTGCAGTCAAATTTTCCTTCGTTTGGAGAATTTTGCCAGTGAACTTCTTTCAATAGGAATGAAGTAATTGTGAATTGTGGATTTCGTAACCGTTCAAGTTGGTCACACAAATTCACAGCATTACAAGAAAGCGATTTAGTTTGAAAGTGAAAGATTTTTTTTATTATTATTTTCTGTTATCCTGGTCTCCGTCCACATTTATTAATATATAAAAGAGCAGTGTCAACATTCTCTATCCATAACAAAAATGCAGACATGGCCATTTACAATTTGAATGTGCGAGATTTCCGGTTTTTGCTATACAAAACCACTCGTTATGCTGCTTAATTATGCAAACTGGTGTTTTTTTATCATAATATTTTAATGTATTGTCTTAATTATAAGCACACTGGATTATAGCACAAATAGTTTTAAAGTTAACTGCCTATACCTACAGTGGCTAATGAATCAGAAGTCTCTCACATGGACAGAAAATAGCATAGCCTACTTCAGCAGAATAAGGTGGTGGATAACATCTTTTGTGTTGCACAGAGGAAAGTATGAAGGAGCGTGAAATGATGCCATAATTTTCATTTTTGGCTGAAGTAATCCTTTAAGGTTTCCTCATCCTTTACATTCTAGTGTTTTATTTCTTCCCAATCTCATTCAGTCTCCATAACTGGGAAGCCATCAGTGACCTACATACACCCCGGGCATCAATGCTGCATGTAGAAGAGTGTATCTCTCTCTTGCTCTCTCTCTCTCACACACACACACACACACACACAACGCGTTACATGGTTTTATATGGATCCAGCCCAGAGGAACAGTTTATTGCACTATTAGCTCATGAGACTTAATGAAGTTTTATAAACTTTGACTCTTAAATTCCTTCTGGAGGACAAAATGGGCACATATACGTCCACAGTTGTCGTAAAATAAGAGCAAAGAGCTATAAAATAAATATGGAGCAGCTCAGATCACATGATCTTGGAGAATGTCATTAAATGCATAATATACAATCAAATATGGAAATCAGGATAAACATTTGAGAATCTCCAAAAGTCTTCTTTTGCTCTCCATTTAATTTCTAATGCAGTCCAGGAGACATGGTTGAGATATTAAAGGTCAGATTCAGATTTTTCTCTCCTGTGGGAGATTGAAGTGTGCTGTAGATCAAAAGGGGGAAAACGAATCACCTCCTCCATTTTCATCTAGAAACTAATCACATACTCGTCTTTCCCAGCTCCTCCCTTCCACTCGTTCTGTGTAATAGAGATGCGATCGCACTCAATCTTCAATCCATACTTGCTGGAGATCTCCCAATTAGTTTCTTTAATGACTATTGAACACCAACATCAAGTAAATTACTGGCGAGACATTTTGAACCCGTGGCCGAGGGCAATCCCAGCCTCGGTCCAACACGAATGAACAATCGTAAAGGTGTGCTGGAGTTCAGAGCCACCCAGAACAACCAGAACATTACAGCCTTCACTGCTTTAAACAAGTGTATTTAATATCAGAGACTCTCCATAGCAATGAAATGAAAAAAATGTTTACAAGACATGGCAAATTTGCAATTGTGCGAATCGAAAGCAGAGCTTATAAAGAGGCTAATTAGCTGTGGTTCAATGTGAGACATTGCAAATCATTTCCTAACAGAAGGAAGAGCAATCATTGGTTTTTGTTCATGTCCTGAAGACATTTTGCATAATCATTTAAACGGAAGTGAAATTTTTGGAAAGTTACACAAATAGAGCAGACATGGGTTTGTTGATTTGCAGACAATCGACTCTGATTATGACTTTGATAAACAGACATGTTCATGCTCATCATGTTTGTTTGTGATTCACCAATAAAAATGAACTGTTGTTTCAAACTTTTTAATGACTGAACATTAAGAAAACATTGCGAAACTTACTCCCACATAATATAAAAAAATAACACTCACCAAGCACCAAATGTGAGTAAAAATGTACTTTGGCGAGCAAATAAAATGAGTTACTGGACAGATGAAAATTTACCATCAGCAGTAAAGCAGCAAGCCAAGCGTTTCTTTGCTTTTGCCGTAACCACAGAGCACCATGTGCTGACACATTTCAGCGCCAAAACAGAAATATAAGCAAGTAAATTGGGATGAGAGTGGATATTTTTATGACTGAGAAACTCACTAGTGACTGCAGGATACATGATGACCTGTGCTGTTTGTTGCAAATATGCAAGCTAAATAAAAGCGAAATTTATTTGTCTGAAACAATATATTCCTAAAATATTACACTGATTTATTGTGACACAACAAAATAAAAAAAATTTGGGGGATGTTAAGATTGTTGTTTAAAGTCTCTTATGCTCACCTAGGCCATAGAAATACTAGATGCCTCATTAGCGACTGTTTCTATGGGCGGCTATACGTAAGCCGTCCGCCATATTGCAGCGGTATACTTGATATCATTCACCTAGTAATCACTGAATATTCGAAAGATGCCACAATCATGTACAGAACAGCTCAATGGCTCTGTGCGAACCTACAGTATGGTGAATGATGTCAAAAATACCGTTCCTATGGCGGTCGCATCTATGCGCCTGGAGCGGTCGAATATCTATCTATGTCTATGACCTAGGCTGCATTTATTTGAGCAAAAACACAGTATTGTTACTATTCAAAATAGCTGTTTTCGATTTGAATATAGAGTAAAATGTAATTTATTCCTGTGATCCAAAGCTCATTGCTCCAGTCTTCAGTGTCACATTAGTGTCAAATCATTCTAATATGCTGATTTGCTGCTCAAGGAACATTTCTTATTATTATCAATGTTGAAAACGGTTGTGCTGCTTATTTTTAGAAATGATATTACATTATAAATGTCAATTTAATGCATTGATAAATAATGCAAAGTAGGTTTCAGATTTGGTTTCCATTTGGAAGGGCAGGAAGGGAAGAAAGATGGCAGAGAAAGGAAATTGAAAAGAAAATTAATATGAAGAAGAAACTCTGGTGGAAAGAGGAATGGTGAAAGATGGGGGGGGAAAATTGGGAGTAACACAGAGATGGGAACAGCTAAAAATAGAGCGAGAAAAAAGGAAGAGAGTGTGGTGAATGTAGGACAAAGATTGACAATTGAAAATGAGAGAGATAAAGAAGATTCCAAATTCCAGAACATAAATCCAGATTCCAGATCTCATCCTAAACTCATAATTACATTGCTTTGGCATTTTCACCTGACGCAATAGGCTTGTAGTGTTGAGAAACACAGATGTCTTGGCCTGCATCCGTCTAGTTTGACGAGAGGGGCTGACAGCGAAAGTTGGGCAAAAAATAGATGTGGAACATTCTGGATCATTACGAATATGCACGAGGACCACATGACATCAGGACGTGGGTGTCAGCATACAGCCATCAGCGACTGGCCCTTTTTCATCCATAAATAACGGATCTCACTGACTGCGTGCGTGTACGTCTGAGTGTTTTCCCAGCGCTGTCAAGGTTCACATTACAGGGATCCTGAAAAGGTGAATGGCCTCATTAAGATCTCGTCAGATGTGTTAAACTCCCCCGAGGCAGATACAGCCTCTTCTAATCAGCAAGATCAAGTGCACTGCACTCAGACTGTGTAATGCCTGCTAATGATTGACAGCTCTGGAGGCCAATCATGAGCATGGACATCAACATGAAGCGCACAAGCTCCTGCCCACCAGACGGATCTGTGACTGACAGCTCCAGCGGTGTACGCTGTAATATTTAGCATCTGCTAAATCATAAATACAACTAGATTCTGGTGGAAATGTGGGTGGTGTTTGTCAGCCACAGTGAGTGTTGTGGATGGTTTCTGGTTTTGAGTCAGAAGAGTCAGCCTCAGACTTTCTGTAACATCCTGAGGATAATCTTATCAATAATTTGTAATTTTCTGTAATATTTCTTATTTTATGAGTAAAGTAAGGCTTTATCTTTGATGACTTCAGGCTTTATCTTTGATGACAAGACATGTTAAGAGAATCGAAAAGCCTTTCTTTTATAAATATGATAAAACTAAAGACTTTTTGGAGATATGAAGGATGCAGTACTACTCTATAGGTACTCTAGATTAACGAGATTGGGTGAAACTGTGTGTGTTATGCCCCCTTTAAGGTGTCATTCATGTCTGCAGCAGAAATGGTGCAGGATTAGTTATGCACCAAAGTTTAGGATTGGTGGTTTGTTCAAATAACTAGTCTGAATGCGTTTTTATCACTGAAATAACTGGAATATTGGAAAATATCTCCTGCTGGAAGTCAGGAGGACCCTGTATGAAACGATTAAAATGATCAACACTCTCTGACAGGATGTGAATCTGTAAAGCTCAGCATAAATCTTTTCTAAGTTCAAAGCAAACCAACTTTTAGTTGAGTTATTATTTATACCTCCGTGTTTCACTGGTTTTGACAAGAATATCAGGTGTCGTAAAGAAGCGTAAATGTCAGAGCGCTTCCTGTCTGGCAGACGACTCTTAATCACACGGTAAGGCTGAGAATTACACAAGAATGGATTGAGCCACCAAATCACACATCTCCGCTCCTGCCTTTCCTGTTGCATGATGGGTAGCAGAATATATGGATATTTCCCCATCACTTTATGCAATAGCTGATTTTGTGAAGTTCAGTGGAAACTACTATAAAACTGTAGTTTGTGAAGTTAAAGGAGGAGGACATGAAATGTGGCAAAGCATGGTGTCCCGTATTCAGAATAGCACTCTCTGGTCATTCACTCGCCCCATCTATATAATCCCTGCCGGTACAAGCCTCAAACCCTTGACCTTTGAGTTACAAGTCTGACTCGCTAACCATTAGGCCCATTTACATTGAGTGGTACTTCTGAACAGGCAGTTACAAGCCACTACAATACTAACAAAAACAACACAAAAGAGCTACAATACAAGCAACTAACAAAAATTACAGCAATTTATTACCTTTTAAAATATATAAGATGATGTAATTTATAATTTAAGAACCAAACAGATTGTATATAACTGAAAACATAATTACATTTATAAAATAAATAATTGTAAAAATGAATCTCTCTCTATGAATAGTTATAATTAATAATTAGTTTTAATGTATTAATAATTAATTATTAAAGGTGTGTGCACAAAAATGCTATTTTAGGAGAAGGTGTTTAATTTATTATTTAAAATAATTACTAATTAGCTTTAATGTTATTGATTAGTATTAGTATTCTTGATTAATAATTAATAATAATTATTGAAAATAATTATTAAAACTGTGTGCTATGAATGCTAGACAGAGGAAATAAATGGAATTTAATTAATATAATATTAGTCATTAATACAATTAATTACTATCAGAATTAGTCATTAGAAAATTAATATTAATAATGAATAATTAGAATTAATAATTAGCTTTAATAATGATAACTGATTAATAATTAATAATAATTGTTAATGCAGTGTGCTAGAAGTGCCAGTTAAATGACATTTAAATATAAAAAAAAATTAAATAATCATTATCAATTTAATTTGTTCATAATTGATAATTATTGATAAACGCAGTGTACTACAAATGTTATTTTAGGAAAAGGCATTTGATTTTTTTTAAAGAAAAATAATTATCTTAATAATTGCTAATTAGCAGTGTGCTTAAAATGAGATGATATTTTAGAATGCATTTAATTATTCAAGATAAAATAATATTTAAAAATTATAATTTATAGTTAATATAATAGTTAATAATTTAATAATTAATAATAGTTGTTTAATGTTTTATTGCTATAGATTAAAACATTATAAAATATTTGCTACTGGAATAACTATTATGAAAACAGCTCATTCACAGTCATGCTACTGAAAAACACAGTTAATAGCATTGCAGCTTTTATCTAGTTTTTCCTCAACACCAGTGATGCCAGAACCAGCCAGCCTGGTCTGAACTCTGGTGCTAGTATCTGAACAGTCTTCTGGATGTAATCAGACCTGGGTTTTGTTTGTTATACAGACTTTGCCCTGTGTGTGGGAGTGTTTGTTCACTTGTGTGTGGATGTTTGTATATTGATCTCCGTATTGATCTGTTTATTGTGAGTGATAAGCTCTGGGATGAGTGTGTGTGTGTGTGTGTGTGTGTGTAAGTGAGATGAGCGCTGAGATTAGTTTTAATAGGCACTGATCCTCTCTAAATGGTCAGGACTCAAAACACAGCGCACACGATGCAATTATTCACTTTTTTCATTCTCTTTCACGAGCGAGGGAACATTTTCTTCTCTTACACAATGATTCTTCTGTTCCTCATTCTGTCCAGTTCTTCTGAAACCGATTTTTTTCCCTGTTGCGGCTCGTTTAAAATGCAGATGTTAACACTAACTAGGTCACCCCATCTCATGATGTCTGTCAAACCATAATTAGATATATTTTTAAATCTGAGGAAGTAAATTAAGCCCCTGATAGACACCGCTGAATTCGTAATGCATCTCAAAAATAAAAAAATAAAAAAATTCCTTTAATCACTAGCACTGATGTAACCCCATCAGAATGGAGAGGGACCAAATGTAATTATTTAAAGTGATAGATTCTGTTTCTGTCATCATTTACTCACCCCTCATGTCATTCCAAACCTGTATGACTTCCATTCCTCTGTGGAACACACACAATAAAAAAGAGATATGTTGAAATCAGTTTTGTTCATCCATAAAATGAAAGTCAGTGGAGTCCAGTATTGGTTTGGACCCCACTGACTTTCTCTGCATAGACAAAAGCAGCAGAAGCATTCTTTAAAATACCCTCTTTCGTGTTCCACAGAAGAAGGAAGTCAGTACGGATTTGGAACATTTCTAAATGCATATTGGGTCTTGCATCATCCCTGATCTCTAGATGAATACCTCTGCCTTTCCCTCAATGCCTCAGACTCTCAGACCCTCTCAAATGATATAATTTTGTATTTTAAACCAGTTTTATATATATATAGAAATGTATATATATGTAGAAATTCATACTTTTATAGCATGGATGCATTAATCTAATTATAAAGTAACAGTAAAAACAATTGTAATGTTACAAAATAGTTTTATTTCAAATAAATGCTATTCTTTTAAACTTTCTATCAATCAAAGAATCCTAAAAAAAGAAAACAAAAAAAAAATCCTACTGATCCCAACCATTTCTGAAGGATCATATGACACTGAAGAGTAGCGTGCTGATGCTGAAAATTCAGCTTTGCATCACTGGAATAAATTACTTTTTTAAACATATTCACATAGAAAACTATTATTTTCAATTGAATTAATATTTCACAATATTACTCTTTTTACTGTATTTTTGTTTGAATAAATGCAGCCTTGGTGAGCAGAAGAGAATTTCGAAAACATAAAAAAAACTGCCCAACCACAAACTTTTAAATGGTAGCACAAATATCAGAAATATAAAGATTTATATACATTTAAAATATATAGACTAGAAGCAGATCATATTTCAGGCATTAGGTGAAAACTTACTTTGGGGCCCAAAAGTACACATTTTTGTGCAAGGAAGCTCATAATAAACAGTAAAGACTACGGTGGCTAAACTTGTGAACTCTAATGCAGAGACATCCTATAAAAAAATCATGCACAATTAGACAAGCTTGCCTATAAAAACAGCAAATATCATGTAAGCTCAAGATTGTGAAGCAGATTTTCTCTCTTTTTGCCTCTGGTTAAAGCAGAAAATTAATGTTCAGACCTCCTTGAGAAGCAGCAGAGTGACAGAGTTTGTGGGTGGCTATGTTTGTCTTTATCTGTGTGACTGATTCAGGATGGCATCAAAACACCCAAGTTACATAATGTCTGGCAGCTACAGTCCGAGCAAATCACAGTGAGTCTGAATAAGAATGAGAGAGAGGAGCAGAAAGCCCATAAACAATATGTGAAACAGAGCATGCAACACACATGCATGCACACACACACACACACAACTTAATGACGTTATATAAAGCATTCACTGACACACATGGACACATAAACACATAGATGTGAGCGAAAATAGAGCACACATTTGTGCTGCCTTTATTTCACTCCATTAAAGAATGCTATATGCAGTTTCTCAGCTTGATCAATGCTCCAAACATGGCGTGCAAAAACACACACATTAAGATATTTTACGAGCGCTAATGTTCATAAAACAGCCGGCTGAGATGAAACCAATTAGGTTGTGTTCCCATGAGAAACATTCCCAGCGAGGAGATCGCCACATACACGCAGAGAGTCGAATAAATATAAAAGCACCCAGACAAGCTCTGTTCCCCGTGTCTAGTTTTCTGCCAAGACAGAATAAACTGCAGCGACACAGGAGGATCTGAGGTTCAGGTTCATATTGACATTTCTGCAGGGAAAAATCAGTTTTAGTAAATCTTTCACAGCCACAGAAAGAGATCATTACAGATTTTCTGTAACACGGTGAGACATCAGGGGTGAAAACGAATAAAATAGTGAAAGCATCCTGGTTAACACTCCCATTTATACGATAAAAAGTGCTCCAAAGTCATGCTTTCCAGCATTATAACTGGTCTAAATGTTAAAAGGCGTGAATAAAACTGCACAAGGGCGTTTTAATGAATAAGGTAATGATGTCTAGTCAACCCCAATCTTTCTGTGACATTGCATTCACACTCCATGAACTGCTGACAAATTTCAGCTGGCCTTTAAAAGCAGAAACCAGATCTCTGTGCACCTCCGTGCAAATATAAAAGTGATTAAAGGAATAGTTCATCCAGAAATGAAAATTTGCTGAACATTTACTCACCCTCAGGCCATCCAAGATGCAGTTTGTGTCTTCATCGGAACAGATTTGCAGAAATGAATCATTCCAGCATCCTCTGCAACGAATGGGTGCCGTCAGAATAAGAGTCCAAACAGCTGATAAAAACATGACAATAATCCACAAGTAATCCACACCACTCCAGTCCATCAACTGACATCTTGTGAAAAGAAGTGAAAAGGTGCATGTTTGTAATTATGGACTCATATTTTGGCCAGAAGTGACGGCTTACTGACAAATTTGTTTCTTACAATCACATTTTACAAGACATTAACTGATGGATTGGAGCGGTGTGGATTTGTGGATTATTGTGACGTTTTTATCAGCTGTTTGGACTCTCATTCTGATGGCACCCATTCACTGCAGAGGATCCACTGGTGAGCAAATGATGTATTGCTAAATTTCTCCAAATCTGATGAAGGAACAAACTCTAGATTTTGGATGTCCTGAGGATGAGGACATTTTCAGCAAATCGTTTTTAGGTGAACTAACTCTTTAAACCTTCACACTGAATCACTGATAATTCATGTGAAAGGTCTATAAACTGCACTGGATATATATTACCAGAGTTTATAATGCAATAAGGACAGTGATTTTCTTGGCTCCTAGTCTCAGTCTGGAAAGGCTCATCTGATGCAAGGTCAGTGGGTTCTTATCAGTCCGCTAAGAAGCAAAATCTTTTTAAAAGATACTAGAGGGATATTATAAAACATTTCTGTGGAAGAACTAATCATCATATTGATGTGTTCAGCATAAAATCTTTAAAAGAGGCACTTTGTAGCATGCAAACTAGAGATCCATGAACAGAACTGTATATTCCTTCTGTAAAGTAATAATCAGTACTTATTACTTCTGGACAGTCTATTTATATATATATATATATATATATATATGATATGACTTCAAGATACACCACAGGAGAGCATGCAGTAGCACCAAGAGTTCTACAGTTAACAAGACCGTTATTTCCCATGTGACGTTCAATGTAGCTTTCTGAATCCTCAAATTTATGGCTACATTGTGTATCAAGGAAATGTTAATGTTCTCATTACACAACCAATATCAATAGACCGGCAAGCTGGTGTGTTGCTCAGCAACAGAACCTGTTATAAATATTTTTAATTAATTGAATAAATATGCTGCCAAATGTTTGAATGGTAACGTCACCCAAAATTGTGGCAAACCGGCTCAGACAAACAAAACAGATAACCAGGCTTGTCTAATTGAAAACATTTTGTATTACAAAGTAGGAATCAAAACTTCCTTTGCAAACAGAACCAATAATGTTGTAATGCAGCTAGAGAAATTATCCACTGAAGATTAATAGCAAAAGCAAAATTGCATATGCAAAATAAGATGCACTACATCGATTTACATGTAAATGTGTTTTGTCATGCCACAAACACAACAATACATGTTTTACCTTCTGCAAACCTTTGTTGGTCACAAAGATGTGAGTTTATTTAATAAGACAGAGATGTTAGAAAAGCACCTGCTATGATTATTTTATTAATAAGCATTAACACAAATTTCTAAACCAAACTGAATCATTAATGCTTCTACTGAATCCTAAAATGTGGCCTTCTCATAATTATATTAAACCCTGTGCTGCTGATATGAATTATGTTCATATTTAATTATATTTTTAAACACCTTACTATATTATCTACATGGTTGTTAGTCTAAATGTCTTATACGGGCTGAACACATTACTCGTCGTTTCTGCCGTGAAATAAAGGCATATCAATTTGCCGTAATAGCTTCCACACACCAATCAATAATGCATAGAACTAGAATAATGCTGCTATTGAAATATATAAATCTTGCAAACTGACCACAAACTTTCTCCACACACACACACATAGAGTGGCCCCAAAATATATTTGGATACTTCAAATGTCTGAATGTTATTGCAAAGATGATAAAACATCAATTCAAGTGGCATCTTGACAAATGCCGCAGCATCTTTTCTCAGGAATGACCTTAATTTTCTTCATTTTTGCTCAATGACTTGTAACTTTAGTTTTTAGAGGAACGGTATATCTTACACCCTAAACTTCTTTGTGTTAAAAGTTTTGCTTGAAAAGTGTTGTGTGCTCACTTTCTTCAAGATAAATGCCACTTGGTGTTATATTTTGTTACCTAAAGCAATTAAGTCAAAATATAATTTACTGTAAGTGAGACTTAAATCACACTTAATAATCTCCCAAAATTTTAGAGGTCATTATAAAGTACTTATGCCATGCTCACCTAGGCTGAAAATACAGTAAAACTGAATATTGTGCAATATTATTACAATTTAAAACAACAAAAACCATAAAACTCCCAAGTCTTGTTTGCTGTCAGGTGTAGGTTGGTATGATTTTTTAAAAAGTTTTTAAAGACATATCTTAGGCTCACCGTGGCTGCATTTTTTTGTTTAAAAATACAATAAAAAAAGTTTTGTATTGTAATATATTTTAATTAATTAATTTATTCCTTTGATTCAAATCTGAATTTTCAGAAATCATTCTAATATGTTGATTTGCTACTCAAGAAACATTTATTATTATCATCAATGTAGAAAACAGCTATGCTGCTGGGTATTTGTGACCCTGGACCACAAAACAAGTCATAAGTAGCACGGGTATATTTGTAGCAATAGCCAAATATAGCCTACATGGTATGGGTCAAAATGACCGATTTTTCTTTTATGCCAAAAATCATCATGATATTAAGTAAAGATAATGTTCCATGAAAATATTTTTGTAAATTTCCTACCGTAAAATATATCAAAACTTATTTTTTGATTAGTAATATGCATTGCTAAGAACTTCATTTGGACAACTTTTTAAAAAAAAATTTGCATCCTCAGATTCCAGATTTTCAAATAGTTGCATCTCGGCCAAATATTGTCATCTCCTGACAAACCATGCAAAGGGAAGCTTATTTGTTCAGCTTTCAGATAATGTATCAAAAGACTGATTCTTTTTTGCGGAAAATGTGATACATACAAGAATTACCATCTAATTTCGTTTGAAATACCTTGTAGTCTATTCTTCGTTTCAAATGACTTTTGCAGATAAAATGTCCTTAACAAGTATATCAAGACTGTTTTGACGCCGCGCAAGGTTCGACCAATTAGGTCAGTCCCGCTCTTCCTCCTCTCGCTCATCCCCGTTGAATTTCCCACGCGCGCCGTATGTCACATCCGGTTTCAGCACCTAGGACAGCTCCCCAATCTATCTGCCTCGCACAACGAGATACACACAAAGTTTGGAGCTAACCAGACCTCCCTGCGTGACGCCAGACCTCCGGAGCCGCTCATCTAACGGGAACGGGAGTCGCAGGGAGGCAGAGAGAAGACGCTCCGCGCGCGAGATGCCCAGAGACGGCTGCGCGAGACCGAGTGCTGTTTCTCTGTCATTCCGTTGCTGAGAAGAGAGAGAGAGAGAGAAAGAGAGAGCAGCGAGAACCGGGGACAGAGGAGCGAGGAGAGAGCACCGAACAACGGGTCTTAACGAGGCACCGGACCGGATCTGCATGCGAGAGCGAGACCGAGCGAGCGGAGGCGCGAGATGCAGCGCGTGAACAAGCTCATGAGTCTCATCGTGCTGGTGCTGATGGGCACGGAACTCACGCAAGTAGGTCTATCGCCATCTTTACCTCCCACACATACTCTCTCTCTCTCACACACACACACACACACACACACACATCTAACACAGATCCGACTGCGGTGAATTAGCCGAATTAATGGGCAGAAGAGATTAACGAATGGGATTACAAGCCCAGAGATATGAAGAGTCCACGTTTATACTCAATGATAGCTCACAGCAAACAGGAGAAACAATCAAAGCTCGACCAAGTTGCAGGAAAAGCGCGTTATTTACGTATTTACACCTCATGCATTAAAGCAAACATTTAAATTACTGTGTATTCAACCCTCATCAATTGTTTAGTCTGATTTGGCAGTCTTTGTTTGAGGTCCCAATGACTCCACTTCTGTAAGTGTAGAAATAACAATAGTGAAAATAAACTTTGGTAACACTTTATTTTAAGGTGTCCTTGTTACAGGTTACATGCACTTGCTATTATAATAACAACAAATGATGCATAATTACATGCAACTAACCCTAAACCAAACCCTAATCCTAAATACATGTATTAATTAATATCACTCAGTAATTATATGTATGATTACACTGTAACAAGGACACCTTAAAATAAAGTGTAACCTAAGCTTTTTATATGTTCTTCTAATGGAATCAACCCCCATCCAGCAGATATTATTCTAAAGATGACATACACTTTTCAGAAATGTGACCAGATGCTTCTGTTTGGGGTCATTTTGAGCATTGAAAGTATACATTTGCAGAAAAACACAAAACAAATCTAGCAGAACTGTATTTTATGTTGCTTTTAATTGCATTTACTCATGTTTCTGAGACCTAAATTATGTTTTAAGTGTGTTATAACAAGCTCACATATATAACTAGTGCGAGTCAATGAGTATCAAGCTGATATAAGTACGTTTCTGAGCTATTGAAGGCCTTGGGAGACCCCAAACAGAACATGAGAGGTGCTAAGAAATATTAATGCACTTCACATTTTGTAGAGATGTAATTGCACATTGCTATTATTAGCACTACTAATTACATGAAAGAGAGTAGGAATAATTCGAAAAAGTGCACATAATAGGGCCTGATTATGATTATTTCGCAAAAAGAGAGGGAACGAATATAGAAATTTCTCAAATTGGGGCCGACAAGTTACCACCTGTCATATATACCTTGGGACATATGCCATATTTAATTGTGCATGAATGAAAATATGTTGTAGATGTATAGTGTTTAATGGGTCAAACTGTACCTCTGTCTTTATTTTAATTGTTCAGCAATGCAACACTGAAATGAGACACACCAAAAAAAACAAAAAAGGGGCTGTTACAATTAAATATGCCAAAAAAATACAACCTGTAAGTGTCCCTTACTTTCATACATGTCATATTAAATATGGCATCTCCCCCAAAGGTGTACATCCCTGGTAAAACGGACATTAATATGGTAAAGTGTTACAAAAAGAAACTAGAGCTTTGCACTAGAGAATTGAAGAGCATTTGGCCGCTCTTACTAACATTCCCCAGTGCGCAGTGTTCTTGGCTCCTACATATGCAAACAGAGCTCTTCACGCTTCAGTTATTACTTTAACCAGCATCTCACTGTAGCATGTATTTTCATATTGATCAGAAAGGATGAGCATGTGAACCGTACAGCCTGTGTAAATGTTGCATTAGGCTCGCAGCGGGGCAGCATGCTTACTCGGCATGTGCGCGCAAGTAAATCTCAAACTGACTCTGCCAAACCCATCAATTACCGCCGCGTGGCTCTGTTCATCTTCTCATCTCGGAGATTTACGGCCCATTGAATCGGTGACAATTTGGCATTTTCCTCAGCTTTAGCCAGGTTTGAGAAGACCTCGCAACATACACAAACACATCAAATGCATACAAGTATTAGATTAAAGACATGTCATATATAATCATTTCATATCAAAAAATCATAACTGTCCCATAAATACACAAGGACAAAAACAGCATTCTGGGATTCTGGGCTACTGTCAATGTTAAATACACATGACGTACCATAGGAGCACAGTTGTGAGCATATGCATGTCGGGACAAAGTCATATGCTCGTCTCTCACAAATGCAGTGATCTAGTTTCAAACTCAGGAAATTGTCATTGTTTGATAATTGCGCTGTGGAAATTGAGTTGGCTTTCAGTTTGTGTGTGTTTAGGAGGAGTTGAGATGACTCACAGGGCCCATTTTCTGTTCTAAGCATGGCCTACATGCTTTATTACTGGATTCAAAACTCTTAAAAAATAAAGGTTATGTTTAGAAACCTAAGAGTTTTATGGATTAATGTCAAAGGAGAGTCTACTTGAGCTCCTCAAAGAGCTTTTTATCCTCTAGCTCTTTAGAAAACCAGTTGTGTAGTAGTGCTTTAATGGATCATGAACCAAAGCACTTATCTTGAATATGTATGATGTGACTTCAGTATCTTCCAAAGAACACTCTTAAAAATAAAGGATCTGGCTTATAGGTTATTGGCATCTATGGTTCCTTGAAGAACCTTCATGGATCAATTCTAAGAAAATGGTTCTGACAACGGAACTGTTCACTGAAAGATCCTTAGGGGAATCAAAATGGTTCTTCTTAAAAATAAAGGTTCTTTATTGGCATTGATGATTCCATGAAGAACCTTTTACTTCCATGGAACATTTCCATTGCTAAAAAAAAAAAAGTTTCTTTAGATCAGGGTCAGTCCTGGAGTGCTGCTCTCCTGCCGAGTTTAGCTCCAAACCTAATCAAACACACCTGAACAAGCTAATCAAGGTCTTCAGAATTATTAGGGCTACAGGCAATTGAGTTTATTTTCAGGGTTGGAGCTAAACTTTACAGGACATTGGCACTCCAGGACCGACGTTGCCTTTCCCCCGCAGATCATTAAAAATGTCCTTCACACCAAGAAAAAAAAGGTTATTTTAAGAAATGATTACAGAAAGGCTCTTGGGGGAACCACAATTGGTTCTTCTATGGCATCACGACAAAAAGAAAACCCATTTGGAACATTTTTTTAAGAGTGAAAGATAAGAACTAAATAAAGGAACTTTATTGGCATTGATGGTTCCATAAAGAATCTTAAACATCCATGGAACCTTTACATTCCACAAAGGGATCATAACAGTGGAAAAAGTTTCTTTAGATTTTTAAAACGCTCCTCACGCTAATAATAATAATAATAAAAAATTGTTATTTTAAGAACTGATCACTGAAAAGTTCTTTGGGGAACCAAAAATTGTTCTTCTATGGCATCACAGCAAAAACACGCTTTTGGAATCTTTATTTTTAAGAGTGGATCAAGTGTTTTTTCTCTTCAAGTTGAGAAGAAAAAAACCAATTAAAAACCTTTATTTTAAAGAGTGTACAAAACACACATAACACCACCTTCAAAATAATAACACTCATTAACCTAAACACCAACAAATACATGGACCATGGTTCATAAAACACGACTTACTGAACACCACCCACAAAACATCTCCTAAAATGTAAATAGAACACCCCTAAACACACACAAAGCACTGCTTAAAGCCCACAGCGACTGAACCAAAACTCAAAAGCTCAAGAAGTACACCCACTAAACTCAACCCACAAAACATCTCCTTAATGGAAACACCACTCACTGAACATCTACTAAACATCCCTCACTGAACACCACTCAGAAAAAAAGCCCATAACACCACCCACAGAACAACTGAAAGATCTCATACTACAGATTTGCTAAACACCTCCATCATTTCACCCACTCATTATCAACTAGTTCCCAACCTGAAACAGTTTGACAGAATGAGGTCTAAACTGAGCTAATTTGAAAACCAGTAACATAATTTAGGTCAGAATGCAAGCTGGAACAAAATATTTTCCCTGTCCAAGTTATGCGCCAACCATCGATTGAATTCAAATTGGTCCACCCAGCAGTTTTTCTAGAGGGCCTAATAGATCTAAAACTACTGTATTAAAGCATTGAGTTGGTCAGATTACACAAGATGACCCCTCACTGTGTGATCATGCAAAGCACAGCGCTGATTTGAGTTTGTTTGACTGGAACTTTCAGATATATGCAGGATAGAGATGAGCATCAGATCTTCCTAGCCAGGAGCATCATGCACCACTTAAAGTCCTAGGAGACATAAGACCAAAGAATTGTCCTCATTTCTAATAAATGGGTAGCTCTTTATTTGTATGTCAGATATGTCCCACCCATATGTCCTGTTTTCAATGGAAAAAGTTAACACAGGAAAGCAAACTACAATCGTCAAATGATTTCACAGTCTCTAAACTACACAAAATCACAACTAAACTTGACAGCCAGGGATCATCATGAATTCTTCTGTACTGAAAATGCTCTTGTGCCATGAAGCCACAATGACAGAAGTGAATGATTAACTTTTAGTAATATTTATATATTTGCATTATATATATATATATATATATATATATATATATATATATATATATATATATATATATATAAAATTATAATTTAAAAAAAGTAAAAACAATATTTTTTAAAAAATAGTTTAATTGGAATTAATTGAAAAGAATCTTGATTAAAATAAATTATACATTATATAAAGCTGTATTTAACACTTATCTAATAATTCTGACAGGGCACGTGCGTGTTTAGTTTCAGTTGGTGCTTCTGTTCCCAGTGGTGCTTATGCTGTCTTTTCAATTTGTGTTAATGCCCTAATCGTATTTCAGTATGTAGCCCAAGTCCAAATGTAGAATCCATTCAAACTTCCATTAACAAGAGAAAGAGTGAGAGAGAGAAAGAGAGCGAGAGGATAATGTCTCTTTCTCCCCCAGCTATAGAATGAATGAGATTAGTTCTTGATTATCACAGTACAGATACGTGTCTTCTATGGTCTTATCACCTTCATGGAGATAAAGGTCATCACTACGCTCTCACAGAAGAGAATAATCTAGCCTGTGGATGAGAAGAATTATCATATTAGTAATGGCTCTGCCTTTAATCGATTGTGTCTGGTTTTGAGTATAAACGGGAGATAAAAGGAAAGTGTGTATGTGTGCGTTTAAAGGGATACACAAGCTGGTGTTTATATGATGGCATTTCACCAGCAGTGACACTCATTGTTTCTCTCTAACAACCCATAAATCACATGCACACACATTTTTTAAAATCTCCAATCGATAGCAAGACAGATCTACCATCAGCATGCGCTCAATCTTTATATTTGTGTTGTCCATCATATAATTCTGTAGCTTCTGAACTGTGAAAGGGCAAGTGTGTGTGTTTACTGTTTTGTAAAGAAAGAGACAGACAGCAGGAGGATGCAGAGACACATTGACTGTCCCTTCTGTGTTAAGGACGGTGAATGATTCAAAAAGGTGTGTTGTTACTCTTTAACAGTGAGAAATATGATAACCAGTGACCAGGATATTATAGAGACTATAGGTCAGGCTGTTTTAATCTTGGCCACTAAAAAACCTTACAGAAACCTTAGCGAGTGAGAAAATATTAGAAACCATATCATCAATACATCTAATACATCAGTAAACAGCAAAGCAGCTAAAACACAATATACTAACAACCATTCAAGAACACCCTAGAAACTGCATAGCAAAACATTAACAATAACTAAAGTACACTTAGCAACCAAATACTAACAAATTACAACCATTCAGACCACCCTAGCAACACTATTATTCACTAAATATACCTTAGGAGCATAGCAACACTCTGGGAACTGTCCAAAACTCCCTGGCAATCAAATTGCAACACACAAACATCTATTCAAAACAGCCTAGCAACTGCAAAGCAACACATAATCACTAAAAACATTTCAGCAGCATAGCAATGCCCTGGCAACAACCATGAACACCCTAGTAAACAAATACCAAAATACAAACAACTATTCAAAACACCCGTGCAACACAAACATCACAAAGTACGCTTTAGAATCATATCAACAGCCCTGGCAACCACTTAGAACATCTTAGCAACAGTACAGCAACCTACTTAGTACAAAAGTACACTTGAATAGCATAGCAACTCCCTGGCAACCACCCAAAACACTCTAGCAATCCAACTGCAACACACAAACAACTATTCAAAACACCTTGCAACTGCAAAGCAACATAAAATCACTTTAGTAGCATAGCAACAACCTGGCAACCACCCAGAACACCATATCAACCAAACTGCAACACACAAACACATTTTCAAACCACCCGAGCAAATGCAAAGCAACATAAAATCACTAAACACACTTTAGTAGCATAGCAACACCCTGCCAACCACCCAGAACGCCCTAGCTACCAAATACCAACAACCAACAAAACACCCTAACATCACTAAGCACGCTTTAGAATCATAGCAACGGTCTTGGCAAATACTCAGAACACCCTAGCAATTGCATAGCAACTGACATAGTGCTAAAGTACACTTTAATAGCATAGAAATGCCCTGAGAACCACCCAAAACACCATAGAAACCCAACTGCAACACACAAACAAATTATCAAAACACCCTGGCAACTGCAAAGCAACATAAAATCACTAAACACACTTTAGTAGCACAACAACACCCTGACAACCTCTCAGAACAAAAATCCTATCAATGCATTAACAATCACTAAGTGCACTTTAGGATCATAGCAATGTTCCTGCCAAGAGCTCAGAACACACTAACAATTGTATAGCAACTGACATAGTGCTAAAGCACACTTTAGTAGCATAGCAACACCCTAGCAACCAAATACCAACAAAACACCCTAACATCACTAAGTACGCTTTAGAATCATAGCAAAGGCCCTGGCAAATACTCAGAACACCCTAGCAACTGCATAGCAACTGGCTTGGTACTAAAGTACACTTTAGTACCATTATACCACCCTGGCAACCACCCAAAACACCCTTGAAACTCGTCTGTGAAATATGCACAGTCAAGCACCACTCATTTTCTTCAAGAAAATGTAAAAATCTACCATCTGTTCACACACAAACAGACATCGCTCTCCTTTACCAAGATATAAAACAAAATGTTCCTAAATCACAAAATAAATCGCTATGTTTTGAAGCAGTAGTATTTCAGCTGCCGACGGATATTCTGTAAACTACCACTGAAAACAGCAGGAAGAACAGGCTGCTTGGGGAGGCAGAGGAGGAGGCGCAGGGGTAGGGGAGAGTAAGTGTTCAAACAGCAGGGCTCCGTTCCAAACACCTCTGCAGTACCACGGGCACCACGAGGCAGACCATTTGAAGTTCTGCAGAAGAAAACTTCTAAAAACATGGACTTTACTTCTTCCTCCTCTTCCTCTCCACACTGCAGAACCATTGGGAGGTCTCCAGCACAGACCGATTGATAAATCACTCATATCGTGTTAGACTGTTTTTTTTACACTCAGCCTCAAGCCGATGGCTTTACAGTAGACCATTACAGATGAGTTACTGCTGCCACAGTCTCCTTCTGTCCAACAGCTCAGATGGTTTCTACTGGTACATTCTGAAACAATCGTCATCCAGTGCTCCTGATCTCCAGGACATTATCGTTTTGCTGGGGGCTGCAGAAATCACACAGCCTACACATGAATTATTAAAAGATGATAAAAAGCAGAAAGAACAGTGTTAAAGGGAATCCCAGCTCGAGATTACAATTTTGCTGCTCTCACGTTGATGAAAGTAAAATTGATCGCTGTTGCCTTAGAGAACGCAGCTATAAAACATTCATATCAGACGTTTACTGCATATCTTGTTTTAGAATGAATAGCAATATGCACCTGACCAAACAGATCAGCGCTTTTGTAAAACTAATCCATGTGTTTGTACAGAAGTAAAGAAGCTCTTCACCCACAAAAAAAAAAAGATGTACTCACCCCTCATGTCATTTATTGGACACAAAATCAGAAACTGAATGTCAACGGATGCTGTCAAGCTTCAAAAATGACAAAAAAATAACATGAGTGTGAGTACCAGAAAAAAAAAAAAAAAAAAAAAAAACATTGTGAGTTTATTATGTCGCAATTCTGACTCTATAACATGCAATTTCAAGTTATAAACTCACAATTGTAAGAATATAATCATTTTTTTCTAACTCCATAATTGCAAGTTTATATCTCACAATTCGGACTTTTTTTTCTTTTTTTTTTTAAATTGCATGATATAAACATGCAATTCTGACTTTTTTATCAGAATTGTGAGATATAAACACAATTGCGAGTTATATAGTAAGAATTGCAGGATGTAAACTTGCAATTGCGAGTTATAAACTCAGAATTGTGGAATATAAACTAGGAAGTTTGAGTTATAAAGTCAGAATTGCAGGATATAAACTTGCAGTTGCGAGAAAAAAAGTTAGAATTGCGAAATATAAACTGAGTTATAAATCCCAATAATGAGAATAAAAATATATTTTCTTACAATTGCAAGTTTGTTTAATAATTATGACTTTATAGCTCAAAATTGTGTGTTTTAGAGTCAAAATAGCAAGATAAACACAGTTCTGAGAAAATAAGTCAGAATTGAGAGATAAAAATTCACAAATCACATTTTTTATTCAGTGGCGGAAACAGACTTCCATAGATTAAAGAAGCTGTTCATTGATGAAAAAAAAAAATAAATAAATAAAAAATGTATTTACCTTCATGTCGCTCCAACCCCATTTTCTTCTGTTGAACACAAAAGTAGATGTTTAGCAGAATGTTCATGCTGCTCATTTCTAATGAAACTAAATGCTATCAAGCTTCAAAAATGACAAAAAATAACAACATGAGGGTGAGTACATGATGTCAATGTTTAACAATCCCTTTAAGGATTTAGCTTTATCCTCATTGGTTGAGGTTGAATGTTGATTAGTTGATCAGTTTGCAGCTTAATTTACGACAATCCAAGCTTAATTTTCAATTTGTTGTCTTAATTCCATGAAACAAGTCATATAAAACTCCATGACATCACAATTTCATTTTTATTCTAGTGTTAATGCGTATAGAGAAAAAGCTAATAAACTCAGTTAAGTTCCTGGTGTTGCATAAATTAATCAGCATAGACATTTGGCATTAAGTTTGATGGTTTGATTCATTAGCCAAAAACTGCTTTATTGAAAAGTATTATTTAGCACAGCTTTTTAATTAAAAAAATTGTCAGCTTTTATCAAAAGCCAGAAATAAATCTAGGTTTGAAAGAAGTATTTAATTAACACGGTCAAGTTCAGAGAGTTTAGAGAGAACTAACGAGACCAAATGTTCCATCAACAAAGAAAAACAACCTCCCAGGGGCACTAATTTGTAGATAAGTGTCTTTTTGCCGCTTACAAGTCCGAGGCCGTGACACGAGGTCAGCCCAACATTGAGAGCATTCTAAAAGTCTGTGCTGCACTATTTTTATGCAAAACGCAGTCCGACCATGTGTGCTGATATGTTACTCATTAACCTCTGAAATAAAAACAAGCCAATGTGATTCAAGTTGTATAGTTCATTGGCACACACGCTGAGGGATCTCAAGGCCAAACAAATTCAAGCCCAGAGTGATTTGTGCTGAAGTGACCTTCTATTTCTATGGCTCTATCATTCATTCACTCCATCTCTCTTTTATGTCTCTGTCCATCTCCTCTCACATGAAAACGCAACCATAGCGCAGGATGGTAACCATGTTACCTATAGGGATGACATGTTCAGAAGATATTTAAAGGGACAGTTTACCTAAAAATGAAAATTCATCATTTACTCACCCTCATGTTGGTCCAACCTCTGATTTTTTTCCATGGAGCACCAAAGGAGACGTTTAGCAGAATGACTGAGCTGTTCACTTCCATACAATGAAAGTTGAACTGTAAAAATGAGGGAAAACACATTAAAGGAATATATCACAAATGGGAATTTGCCGAAAAGGTACTCACCCCCAGGCAATCCACAATGTAAATGAGTTTGTTTCTTCAATAAATTAGGAGAAATGTAGCTTCACCAGCGGATCCTCTGCAGTGAATGGGTGCCGTCAGAATGAGAGTCCAAACAGCTGATAAAAACATCACAATAATCCACACCACTCCAGTGAGCAAGTGATGTCATGCTAAAGATCTCAATATCTGTGCTAACGAAGAAACAAACTTATCTACATCTTGGCTTGAGGGTAAATTTTCAGCAAATACTTATTTTGGGTGAACTATTCCTTTAAAAAGGTAGTTAGGCTACTTCAAGTTGTGCATTAAATTTCAAGTCACACCATAGCTTTGTGAGAGGAACAGCCTGAAATTTCAGTCTTAACATTTCAAACTTGACCGACAGCTGTGGTCACCATTCACTTACATTGTAAGGAAAAGGACACCTTGAATATTCTGCTATAAATAACTATTTTTGTGTTCTACGGGAAACCATATAGGAAATCATACAGGTATCTAAGGACATGAGGATGAGTAAATGATGGCAGAACCAGTACTTTAAGGCCAGTACAGAAAGATCGGATCATTGTGGATTCACAAGCAAACCAAAAAGTGTGTGTGCATGTGTATGTAATAGACAGTGACAGGCCCGGAAAGAATATCTGCCCTAGATTCAGTGTTTTAGATGTTTTCTGTGTGATGATTTATTAAAGTGAGGTTGGATATGCTGACAGAGACACAACTGGATGCCTGAATGTCTCTCAGCCTGTTTCTCTCTGACTCAAAGGTCAATCTACGTAAAGTGCCATACCTGACATATTCATATAAAAAAAAAAATAGCAGTTTATTTTGGATTTATAATCTGGTTCATTTATAGGGTTCTGTTCTTTAAATTCAGCTTCTCTTTTTTCTCTTCTTCTTTTTTCAGCTTTTCAATACTGTCACATATTGTACATTCTAGTTTTTCTTTTAAACTTGATTTCCCTATTCAGCTAAACTTATTTCATATTTCAAACTACTGTATAAAATATTCTCAAATCAGTTTCAAAAAGCAGGTTCCCATTGTGACAATTTACCCCATGTAGTGTGACAAAATGCCCAAGTGCAGGGGACAAAGTTAAACGTACAAAATGAACTGTATCTATTTTTCCCTGGGTTTAAATATTAAAGCCTTTTATGTAGCCTGAACTTCAACAAAAATTGTCTTAAAAAACAACAATAATAAACATACCCTGAGAAATATTCACTGGGCTAGGAAATGTGACACATAGTCCTGGTTTTCCCCAGTATATTTATGGTATCACGATTCATGCATATCTAACTATAACCTGTTTTGCACCTCTTACTCTGTCACGACTACTCACTGACATGTCTAGGTCTGTGAATAATAGGTGTTAAACAAGTGATGCATTAGACTGCACTACTCATTGTCATGCTGCCAGACAGTGTTCGGGTGTAATTGCATCACAGTACCGCCGATCACAACACGGGGGCGCTCGAGTCATTCTAATAAATGCACTTACGGCACTGAATGTGTAGGAAGCATGCAGGGCGGGTCCTTTCCGAGACCCTCTTATATATATATATATATATAATCCATCTACACATGTGCATGTCAGATATTGACATATGTTTAAGGTTGCAATAAAGAGATTGCAAACAAATATGCCACTTATGTTTCCATTTATTTCACAGGCGCTTATATGAGTAATATATCATCTTGACACACCTCGCGAGTCCTTTAATGGTACTGTTTCTAAAAAAAAAAAAAGCACTGATAAAAGTGACTTACGACAGGGTGCTTGTCAAAATAACATTACAAGTCAGAAAACATCAAGTAGCTGCTTGCGTTTTTTTTCCCTTTTAATCACAAAAAAAAGCTTTTGTTTGCCGCAAAAATTACTGACCGACAATTTGACGCCCCTCAAAGTGTTTTTTATCATTTGCACAGTGTTGACATTTTAAAATTATTAGCCTACAATAGAGCAACAGTAATAATGGGCCCGCGGGAGAAATGTGATCGTTTCACTCGCATTGACCCGGACCGGGGCGTGACATTGGGATGCTCGGTTTACAACCGTCCCGGGCGCGTGGCTAGGACAATATCGGGCCATTAACGCGATCCGTTGCCAAGTGCAAATCCCCGGTGGCGCATCTCGTGAGCAGAGGAGCGATTGACGCGTTCACGCGTTCCCTTATAGGAACGCGTGGCGCCGCCTCCTTTCTCATCCACGGAGAGCAGTCGGTGTGTGCAGTTGTAATCCATCCCGAGTAATTCACTTGCGTGGGGAAGGCGGACCAATAAGGGCGTGAACGCACACAAAAGAGGCACGGATAACAGAAAAGACACCAGACGGGAGCAGCGCGCGGAGACGAGGGTCACAACCGCTCAGTTTTGATCACTTTAACAACACCGGAGTCCATTCAATCACTGGCATACATCAAGATGAGCACTGTGAGACCAAAACCGGGACCGTCAGAGGAGATGATGCGGATGATGGTGATGCACGAGGCGCTCACGGGCAGCGATGCTCGCCGTTACGGTTCCCCGGTGGCTTGTGTAGAATGAGAGTTTGGGTCATTGCGCAGAGATGTCGGTGCCTTTGCTGAAGATCGGTGTGGTGCTCAGCACCATGGCAATGATCACCAACTGGATGTCCCAGACACTGCCATCACTAGTGGGGCTCAACACCACCAAACTGACCGCGGCGCAGGGCGGCTATCCCGACCGGAGTATAGGAGTAAGTCTCGGGTTATTTCCCCTGAAAATTCAAACGAAAAGTTCAAATATTAAGCCTTTAACATGTAAAAATATTTTCCACTATAGCAGCGCGTCGCAATTCCCGTTTTTCCACATTTATAAAGCGCTTTTTGTATACAAATGTTCATTCTTTTGCATTATGTTCCATTCATTCTTTAAATGTTTCCCATGCAGGAACGTGTGCGCGCCTCCTTGCGCTTTCTCGGTTTCAAAAAGTGGCGTTCACGGACTTGCTGATTGTGATGTCATGGAATTTCGAACGCTCAGCTCATTAATATTACAATTCGCGTTCTAATTAACTCGAACACAACTTGTTTATTTTAATAAACTAAAATTGCGGCAATAAGTCAATAGATATCAGGAGATTTTGTTTCGTGATTTTACTATAATGAGCATGGAAAAGCCCACTGAAAGAAGCAAAGAGGTCTAAGACATAAAGACATAAAATAGCGTTTTAACACGTCTCGAGTCCCTTTCGAACGCAAGAACGTGTTTTGTGCACATTCTTATGTTAAAATATAGAATAACGGATGGAACAAACAGGCTTCATCACCACAAACTCTGTGGATGTAACGCGGTTGTGTAGCTCTTTCATGGCTCAGTCTTTTTTTATTTTTATGCACAATTTTAATATTAATATCACTTTGAATATTAACAAAATTCTATGGGTTTTTACCACAGGCCAGATTAAAAATGCAACATAACATGAAAAGACTGCAAAGCAGACAGAATCTGTAGTGTTATAATATTCCACTGGTGTGGAGATTTTCCAGACCTGCATCAGCGGATGTTCATCAATCCTCCATCTGTCCCTCACTCTCACCAACTCCAGACAGACCGTGATTGGATCTGTAACTCTACAGGAGTTCAAAAATGACACAGCTGAGCAGGATAGATCACCTCTCTCTAACCGCTGTCAGTCAAATAGACTGCAAAACTGTGCGTGTGAATGAGACTGATGTAAAGCCGCTGTGTTTTGATTGGAAGGTGGGGAAGTGGGCATGGTCTGGCGTGGCACGAGCAGATGGGATTTTGCGTAATCTTGTGTCATGTGTTTGTAATGCCAAAAAGTCTGGGATTATAAATGAAACTATAAACTTTAGATGTTGTAATATTTCTCATTGTCAGGTTTTACCCGCTAACCCAGAGGAGTCCTGGCAGGTGTACAGCTCGGCTCAGGACAGCGAGGGCAGGTGTGTGTGTACGGTCGTCGCACCTCAGCAGACCATGTGCTCAAGAGATGCCCGCACCAAACAACTCCGCCAGCTACTGGAGAAGGTGACCTCCCGACCCATAATGCTCTATTGGTTTGCCCTTGCGCATCATGTTACCTACCTAAAGTTGACACAGACACAGAATCAATGACAACCAGAGCTTTCCTCCAGAGATCAACGTGACCTAGAGGCATGAGCCTAACAACAATATTATTCGCATACAAACACTCAAGAGTTAATGAGTTCCTCTGGAACACGGCTGGCACAAAGGCAAACACCCTTTCCTCAAAAAGACAATAAAGCAACTCCTCGGACACATCAGATCATTAGCAGACGTGGAATAGCTGCAGAACTCGCTAGTTTGCTGAAGGTCACTAGATTCGTTATACATTGATGTTTAGAGTCAATATAGTTATATATTTATTTTAATATTTAATATAGTTAGATATGTATTTTAATATTTAATTTCAATGTATAAACTTTATAATATATAACAAATTAAAGAAAAAATCTGCCATAAAATTCTAAATAAAAAAATAAAGTCAATATTCTGTGTGTGTGTATGTATATATATAAGAAGAATTATATGAAATGTGTTTACTTACAAAACCACTTTATTTATGGTACTTGTGTGTGTGTGTGTTTTTAGGTGCAAAATATGACGCAATCAATCCAAGTATTGGACCAGCGGACCCAGAGGGACCTGCAGTATGTTGTGAAGATGGAAGATCAACTCCGTGGCCTGGAGACCAAATTCAGACAGGTGGAGGAGAACCACAAACAAAACATCGCCAAGCAATACAAGGTAAACACACAATTAAATGCAAACAGTGCACATATTTCACACGATTGCACACATCGTTCCACACTTTCATACACAAACACTGCAGATTGCATGCACACCTATAAATGCTTGTGTGATTTTTGCGAAATGTGCAGAACTGTCCGATTCGATCCAAACAATTAGTGCGCTTTTGGTCAAATGCAATATTTGCATTTTTGTATTTTTACATTTGCAAACAAAAAAATGCTAAATTAAATATGAATTATTAAAATAAAAATGATAATTAAAAAAAAAAAAGAATAAATTAACTAAAATATAAAAATATTAATAATAAATAAAGGATCTGCACATTTTGTTTTTCTATAATGTAGCAATCAAAGCATCCCGTGACACACACTATACTACCTGACACATGCATGGACTGTAATTTTGTTTGCACTTTGTAACACAAGCGTGAGTGTGCGAGTGCATGAGATGTGTGACTGTGAGAGCAAGTGAATGTGTTAGCTAGGTTAGTGAGTTAGCTCCCTGTGCTGAGTGTGTTGTTTCTTGCTTGCAGGGCTAACTATAAAGACATGATAGGAGAGC
The DNA here is from genome assembly GCF_936440315.1 of Barbus barbus. Lineage (NCBI taxonomy): Eukaryota > Metazoa > Chordata > Actinopteri > Cypriniformes > Cyprinidae > Barbus > Barbus barbus. The sequence goes on along the minus strand of NC_136721.1, from coordinate 22,059,960 downwards.
CAGAGGCCAGAAGAGGCAGGTCTAACCCACGATTGGCTGAAGTGGGCGTCAGTCACGCTGTTTAAGTCACGATTCTCATATTCTATTCGACATTAGCTGTAAGAAACACTTCTCCCCCTCCCTTATCCAACCACCAATCAGATCTCCTCCTGCATGCTACTCTAAAGAATTGTTACGTTTTACTTAGTTTCATTGCTATATTGCTATTATTATTACTATTACTACCATTATTATTCTCATCTTTGCTAGTATTGCTTAAGTTTTTATTTTTATTATTATTACTCTTATTATTTGTCACTATGAGTCTTTGGTTTTTGAAGTAATATGCGTTTTTGAAGTAAAGAATTTAATCTTAACATCACATTGTTGTATGTGAGTTGTAATTTCAGCATGTGTCCCTTTCTGCTGTTGCATTCTAAACGACAACAAATAAAGTCTTTTCCCAATTGTTTACCGTGTTCAGAGCGCTTGATTTCGCCGATAAATGTTTGTAGATATATCATTTTTATACGGATATGAGTAGTTTTACTGCAACTTGGCCTCTGGTCTCTCACTGGCTCTACAAGCACACACACACACACACACACAAACATAAACCGCTAAAAATAAATGTTTTTATTGGTTTATTAAAGCACTTCAGCAAAGAATCCTCTTATTAAAATCCATTTCTCAGGGTTCCTGAGGTGCTATATGCAAATTTATTTCTGTATTATATTTGATATTAGCATCATTTGTTACAAAAGTGGGTTTTTTAAGCATCAGTACATACACTACATGGCCAAAAGTATGTGGACACGTTAAAGTTAAACAATTTTCCTCTACAACATCACTTAAAAATGTATAAAATCAAGACTATTCTCTTTACCTTGTGAAAAATAAGTACACATTTACTTAAGTACATAATTTACTTAAGAATATACTCAAGTGTGAATTGAATGTAATATTTTCGGACACTTGCAGTAATTGCATGTTATTTACATTTAAATGAAACTGTATTAGTTTACATTTATATTAAATGCAATTAGAGTGATTTTAGGACTCAAGTTCATTGTTATATACAATTTTAAAATATGGTCTGAAATATGGTTTTAAAGTGTACTATTAAAATCATGTCATTGTTTATTGGTCCTTTGTAATGATGAAATTGCGATTTAGTACATTTACAAAAAATATTAACTCTAAATGTAACATTGAATAACGCACTATAGTTAAAAACATAATCAAGTACTTTACATGCACGTTAGTCAACACATTGAAATAAGTGCATTTCTTCAAAGTACGACCATAAACAATGATTGATTTTAAGTGCACATTCAATACAATTAATTCAATTCTATACAAGAAGCACACTTCTTTTTCACAAGGGTAAACCAGCATTTAAAGTAGTACGGAACTTTTTGCACTAGCGAATTTCATAAAAAAATGGTTTATCCAGGTGTCTGGTGGGGAAAAACCCAGACCTGAACATAGAAGACCTTTGCAACCTTTTTCAATCATCCAACATCGATTCCTGACCTCACTGATGCTCAGGAGCAGATCTCTGCAGCCTTGTTTCAACGTCTAGAAAAACTTTCCCAGAAGAGTAAAAACTGTTATAGAAGCAAAACAATGATGCGAAACAAATACTCATTCACACCATAAACAATGATGACTATAATGATTAGCCTCCACACAGACGCACGATAACTTTGTTTATTACAAGCACACTGCAGTTCTGTTGTCTGCTTGCACTCTTTAAAGTCAGGTGAATTCTGATTGGCTGTCAATATTTTTATCGTCCATCAGCTGGAAAAATCGTTCTGTAAGTGATTCCAACGGCATTGTTCAGTTGTGCTGTTATTATTATAAAAGTGGTGTGGACTCTGCCATTCTTTTAAATCGAGAACGATATCTTTATCATTATAGCTTTATCTTTGGTGTGAATGGGTCTCAACTCGTCGTAAAGGCCAATGCTTTTGAAATTGAAGCACACTAGTGTGATGTTTAGATGTCCACATACTTTGAGGCAGATATGGTTTTCTATAAGAACTCCAATGGCTGTAAAACCCTTTGAAATTTTTATTTTAAGAGTGTCCAGATGAACAAACACACTATACACAACAGTGTTCAACACCTAGATTGTTCAAATTAGCAGAGGCAGCAAGGGAAAACAGGTTTCCGAACGTACAGTAGGCAAGACTTTCCAATGTTTTCACGTTACATACTTACAGGCCATAAAGGCAAAAATGGCAGAGCTGCGTCCGCTGATCCCTGTGCTGGAGGAGTACAAAGCGGACGCGCGGCTGGTTCAGCAGTTTAAGGAGGAGGTGCAGAACTTGACGTCCAGCCTCAGCCTCCTCCAGCAGGAGATGGGAGCCTACGACTACGACGACCTGCACTCCCGCGTGGTTAGTCTCGAGGAGCGGCTACGTGCGTGCATGCAGAAGCTCGGTAAGACACACAACAAATACGCGTTTATTTTTCTCAACAAAGTTTACCCAAGACACGATACTGGCTCAAAATTTGTTGATCACCACAAAATGTCCACTTGTTCCTTCTTTTGTTTAGGAAAATAAAATTATGGCACTTTTAATGGAAGTGAATGGAGCCAATCTGTAAACGTTAAAATACTCACTGTTTGAGTAAAGTAAAAAGTCGTGACGTATTGTCAAGTATGGTGACCCATACTCGAAATTGGTGCTCTGCGTTTAACCCATCCAAGTGCACACACACAGCAGTGAGTAGTGAACAAATGCACACACACACACACACACACACACACACACACACACACACACACACTGTGAACACACACCCGGAGCAGTGGGCAGCCATGCTGCAGCGCCCGGGGAGCAGTTGGGGGTTCGGTGCCTTGCTCAAGGGCACCTCAGTCGTGGTATTGAGGGTGGAGAGAGCGCTGTACATTCACTCCCCCCACCTACAATCCCTGCCGGCCGGGGACTCGAACCCGCAACCTTTCGATTACGAGTCCGACTCGCTAACCATTAGGCCACGACTTCCCACATTACAGCATTATTAGTATTACAGCCACAAGATGTAAACCATAGGCATTGACATTATTTTGTGTGTAAAGTCCAATTTTACAACTTTGGCATGAAAAAAAACAACATGTTTGACATTTTATTTGTCAAACATGACCATACATCTGATGTGCAGTGAAATGCTTTTTTGGCTTGAAATATATTAGAATTTGCGTTGTAGAAAAAGTTTAAAAACTGTAAAATGATCCCTTAAACACCTTTACAGCTAAAACAATACACATTTTAACAGAACTCATTTTATAAAATGAAAATCTTACTGTAAATACTCCAGAAATTGAAATTGGCCCCGTTAACTTCCATTGTACCTGTCTTGTTGTAACCTCAATTTTTTTTTTTTTTCAAAATTATTTTTGTGGCAATTAACATTATGCCACATGTTTGTACCAAACTTGTAGTATTAATTTAAGAAAAGCTATCATTTTAGAATTAAAACAAGCATTATTTACTTATTTTATGAATCATTTGCTCTTTGAGGACATTGCTGAGAGAAGAAGACTTTGTCTGATTTAGCTACTCACAGACTAAACATGTGTCACAAATATACTAACCCAAGTATGCGAGTAGACGCTGGACTTTCTAACGTAACAGCCAAAAAAGTAATGGGCATGAGCTGCCATGTGTCACAAACGTCTGATGGATGGTTAACAAGGGCACGGCGTTAATTACTTCCAGCGGCGCTTTTAAAAACTAAAGGTTCTTAGCAGCATCTCAGTTTAAAAGAACTTTCCGATCAAGAACTATTTGGGCCAGTTCCAGATTTTCTGTGTGGTTCTTTGGAGATTAAAAAAAGTTCTTGTCACATTATAGGTTCTTAAGATCAATGTTTTGGCTCCTCTGTTCACTAAAGCACCAACACATGATGGTTTTCAAAAGCACATAAAAATAAACAAACATTTATTGGCATCCATGGTTCCATTAAGAACCTTTAACATCAATGGAACCTTTCCATTTCAGTTTCTTTATAGTGGAAACAGTTTTTCACCCTAAGAAAAATGGAACTGTTCACTGAAAGGAAGCCGGTTCTTCTGACATAACTGCAAAAAAAACCCTTTTTTGGAACCTTTATTTTTAAGAGCAAACTAAAGAGCTATTTATAAAGATTGGTGCAAATTTAAGGCATTGATTATAAGAGAAATTAAGTCAAAATCAGAATCTAAACTCACCTCTCTCTAATTCACTCTAATCAGATTTCTTAAACACATTGTCTGCCGTTTCCCAATGATGAAGACAAAATTTAAACGAGACTTCTTCAAATGGACTTTTTCTACTTGATGAAATGGAGAACAACTGGACACTTCTGCTTACATCTGCTGCTTCTCAGATGTTTCAGATGAGCCCAGTATTTCAGAGGAGATCTCAACATCTCAAACTGTGTGATTTGACCAAACGTCTGTAATAAAAAGTCAGAGAATTCAATATTTTTCACCCATTTCTACTAAGATCAAATGTTCTGAGCTGCTCTCCACATTCATTTTACAACTCTGTACTCTTACTGTATGTCTACTGCTCTTTCATTTAGGTCTGTTTTTATTTTAGCAGAAACATCTGAGCTGATACGTGAATGAAGCATTACTGAGAACTTAGTTCAAGTCTCCTGAGCTATAAGAGAGTAAAATTATGCATTCACCATCACAGCCTCCATTTCCCAGCATCCATGCACGCACGCACGCACACACACAAACACACACAAGAATCTTTTCTCTGGTGTGTATCATCTTTCTTTCTCCTTCACGCCGAGTTTCTGGAAGTGAAATCTGGGCCAGTTTCACTGTACGATCAATACAGCTTTAAAACAACTGACTGATCTCTCCTTCACACACACACTTGAGCTTCATCCATGTGCGTCGCTTCTGATGAGTATGAAACATTTACAGGAAAACCATACAGAGGTGGGTAGAGTACCCAAAAACTGTACTCAAGTAAAAGTAAAAGTAATAGTCTGAATAATTGAGTAAGAGTAAAAAAGTATCGGATAAAAAAACTACTCAAGTAGTTAGTTACTCGCTACTTTGGATCATATACTGAATATAGTCTATTTTTATTTAGATGTATAGATATTTAGATAATATATATATATATATATACACCCACACACACACAACTGCCGTTCAAAAGATGTTTTTTTAATGTAATTTATTTCAGTGATGCAAATTAATTTTTATCAGCCTTTAAGCCAGTCTTCAGTGTGATATAATCCTTCAGAAATCATTCCAATATCTTGATTTATTATCAATGCTGTTCTTTTCAGCTTTCTATTCATAAAAGAATTGTGAACAAAATGTCACAGGTTCCAAAAAAAGCAGCAAAACCCTGTTGAAAAAAACAGCATATGCTGGTATAGGTATGTTTTAAAGCATGGGATGCTGGTTTGGGCTGGTTTAAGCTGGTCCTAAAATGGTCTGACCATCTTAAGACCAGCACATGACCAGCATAAACCAGCAAAAGACCAGCATCACAGCTTCAAAACATACCAAACTAGCATATGCTGTTTTTTTTCAACAACACTGATAATAAATCAATATATTAGAATGATTTCTGAAGGATCATATGACTCTGAAAACTGGAGTAACAGCTGATAAAAATTCAGATTTGCATCACTGAATTAAATTATATTTTAAAGTAGGCTATATTAATTATGTTATTAATTAAGTATATTAATTCATTATTAATTATGTATTTTGTATGTATATAACCTCTGACACGGAGAAGAGAGAAATCTCCTCAAAAGACCGCAACAGAACAAATCCGCAAAATGTAAACAAATGTAGCTTTTATTTCTGCAAGCGTAAATATTGTGAAAATATCAATATTAATTGTGTATAAGCAAAGCTTAGTAACTTATTTAATGAATTAATTCTAGATTGTATTTAATGTAAGCTACATTTACAACAAACTGGTAATGTCATAGTGGTATCGTGGCCTATACCTGTGGAACAGTAGACAGCACACGCGGTGTTCATCTAATGAAGATCTTCATAGCTAGCAAACCATAGCCTTTGCAGATTTGCTTTCAACTGACTGTAGATCCAAAGCCACGTCTTCATCGCTCTTGATGTTCATAAACTCTCTGTTATCTGAGTGAGAACCGCTTCAGCGACTCGGCGCGTGCGGCAGGGAACTGAACGAATCATTCAAACTGATTCGCGAACCGATTCACTGGTTTGCCAACTGGTTTGATCGAGCCTTCGAACAGAATTGACTCAAAAGAATGAATCATTCGCGAACGGACATCGCTCGTTGACCAGAGAAAGGTAGACGGCGCGTTTGGGATACATTGAAGCATTTTTGTCTTTATTATTACGTATTGCATTAAGATAAAGTAACGAGAAGAGCGTCACCCACAGTAACTAAGTAAAAGTACCGTTTTTTCACTAAAAATGTACTTGAGTAAGAGTAAAAGTACCCAATTTTAAATATACTCTAAAAGTATTAGTTACTCAAAAAATTTACTCAAGTAAATGTAACGAAGTAAATGTAACTCGTTACTACCCACCTCTGAAACCATATGAATCTCAAATATTCCCATGCACCTTTCATCCCACACGTGACATGAATGAGTTTGTGCTTTGTCAAGGAAAGATGCAGCACTATTACTGTTCTAAGCCTTCAGATTTACAGCAAAAATCACATTTTCATCAGAAACTTAAAAATGTAGTTCACTATTTCACTTGTTCAAACATAAATCCTCAAATGCCATTTTGATGCGATCATATGAGATTAAACAAGAACACATGAATTTAACATGTTCTCACATGTGCTTACACGTGAAATTCATGTTTAGTTTTTTCCTGTATGGTGTACAAACAATTTCCCCTCAAAAATTGCTAGTAAATTTCACATATAATGGAAAAGAAACTCGAAGTAACACTGAAATAAACATGAAATAGAAGTAGAAAACATTCTAATACTTAAAATAAATTTATATTTTAAGTATTAGTTTATTTTTACAGTGTATATTGACAATGAATCAGTAATCTCATACATTGTGTTAGAGGGTTGTGTGTTTTTCTGCAGATGTGTGTCTGCAGTGTGAGAGAATCAGGGCTTTAGTCTAAAGATAGTAGCGTAATAATTTAGTCCTGTATCTCCCCCCCCAGACAACAGATTACAGCTCAGTGTGTTAATCTCAATCATGTATGTGTGTGTGTGTGTGTGTGTGTGTAGAATGGTTGAGGCCGAGCAGGAAGATACACACACACACCACGGTTATTACTCACTATCACCACAGGACGTCAAAAACCATCATTTTTAATATTTATCTTACGATTTATCTGTATATTATATTCTCTCTCCCTGTCACACACATGAAAAACATTCGTATGCTTTCCTCTATTATCAATGAAGTCTTTTTCTCTCTCTCTTCGTCATGAAAACTCATAATGAAGCTTAGTGTGACTCAGTTAAAGTCATTTAATCATAACCTTCGCACCAAGATATAAGATTACCACAGTAATTATGACTGAATCAGACTCATCATAACATTACAGCATTAAATCTCTGAACTCATTAAACTTGTGTGTGTGACAATATGCTTCTCGTAAGAGTGTGTGTGTGTGTGTGTGTGAGTGCAATTATACATGTGTGTAATTAAATATGTGTGTTGTGCATCCTGCAGCGTGTGGTAAACTGACCGGCATTAGTGATGCAATCACTATTAAAACATCCGGGTCTCGATTCGGATCCTGGATGACAGACCCTCTCGCTCCTGAAGGAGACACTAGGGTGAGTGTAAACTCAAAAACATATACATATTTCACTATTTTAAATATATACACACATGCAATCAGACATACAATACCATTCAGGCGTTTGGGGAAATGGAGTGTCAAGTCACCAAGGCTGCATTTATTTGACCAAAAATCAGTAATATTGTGAAATATTATTACAATTTAAAATAACAGTTTTCTATTGAAATATATTGTAAAATGTAATTTATTCCTGTGATGCAAAGCTGAATTTTCAGTATCACATGATCCTTCAGACACCTTGCTGCTCAAGAAACATTTCTTATGATTGTCAATGTTTAAAACAGTCGTGCTGCTTGATATTTTTGTGGAAACCATTTTTTTAAGATTCTTTGATGAAAATAAACTTCAAAAGAACAACATTTATACAAAATAGAAATCTTTTGAAATATTATAAATGTCAAGGCTGTCACTTTTGATCAATTTAATGTGGATTCCTTTCATTTCTGCATTTCTTAGCATTGGTATAACAATAAATTCCTTCTGTAGGACAAACAGGATTCATTTCTTCATTAACATGCTGGTAGTGGAGGATAGCTGGTTATTTTATGCCCGCAGTAAAAACCAACAAGCACATAGCTGCTGGCAACCGCTTTATAACCATGTTGCTTTATAATCATAAGAAAAACAAACCTCAAGGCCGAGCCATCATACACAAATGCAAATATACATGTTTGAGGAAAATGCACAATGAAGTTCTTTGCCCTCATGCCATTTCAGAAAATTCATCATCTAAATATTTAGTCCATCATCAGGATCTGCTAAAATCACATGATCACTGTGTGGGAGATGAATTGGTTCCTAGATAATTAGTCTTTGTGAACTGGTTAAAAAAAAAAAATTAAAAAAAAGAAATAATCCACTCATAAACGTTCCCAGGATTCAAAGCACTGCATTTTATCCTTCTTTTAAACTTCTTATAATTCTTTTCATTCTTCATTTTGTTAGCGAATTTACTTTTACACTGTTTATCATTCCAACAACATTTACAAAAAATTCTGAATCACTCGGAACGAAAAAAAAATCATTAATCATTTGTTTGCAAGGCTACTTTTACATTATTTATCATTCAAACAACATTTACAAACAGTTTGTGAGTCCACTGGAACAAAATAATCAAACAAGTTCGCAATAATTTGTTTGTGAGTTTACTTTTACACCGTTTATCATTTCAAACACATTTATAAACAGTTTATGAATCACTTATAAAAAGATCCAGTCCAAAACAGCAATTTGTTTGTAAGTTGAACATTCACAGAGTTGAAGTCAGGTCACTAACACTCAGTGGCACGAGGGAAAAATAAGTGAGGCCAGATCATTTCCACTTGTCCAGATGTGAAGTGCTTCAGCGGGGCTCATAATGGAGGCTGCCGAGGGGCTTGTGATAAAGGGTGGAGGTTAAGAAACAGCAGACCATGGAGGATAAATGAGGGCAGCTGGAAATGAGCGTGAGACGTTCCTGATAGCCTGTGTATATAAGCTGATTCTTAGCCTAATCGTTTCTCAGACATTTGTGAGAGTGTGAAGAGGGTTTGTGGTGATGTTGTATGGCAGAGCAGAAGCGTGCTATAACCTATTTATCTGGATCGCATGCCGTTGTGGTTAACGATCTGGGCCGGTTACCAAACGTTATAGTATCGAACCCACACGGGTTGATCTATGAAGCATCAGCACTGCATCCGTGGCCAGGATCTTAACCCCAAGTTGCAAGTGACTGTTCCTGTAATAAATGTCCTGCACGCAACTTTGCATTAAAGTGTGGCTAAATGACAAATTGGCAATTAGCAGTTGGCATCCCATATGCTTTAACTGCTGCGTTTGTGAGAAGTTTCTCAGCAAGCAGCTTTCTCTGATGAGAACAAAACTTAAAGTGAATTGAGCTGAATAATGACAGCTGCTTTATAGCTGAATCGAACTGGTTTCATAATTGAACATTTTTGCAACATCAAGAGAGTTATTGAACTGAAACGAATCATCACTGGCCTGAACTGAATAACGACAACATTGTCTTCAGTGGAGCTGCTTTACAGCAGAATCACATAGCAATAGGGTCACATATAGCAATGCTGTGGCTATATTCATAATGTAGTTCAGCTCTTATTGCATTTTGCAAAGAATTAAAATGGTACAATGAAAAAAAAAACAATTAGTGATAAAGGTTTTACTCACAAATTGCTAGTAAATTCCACAAATAATTAAAAAAAATGGCAAGACTCCATGTGTTCCATTCAATTAAACGTAAAATGTTGAAGTAGATAGGCTGAAATTTATTTTCACGTACAATGCACTCTACAATGCAAACTAATTTTACAGTGTACAGTAGACTGGAAAATGCAAAAGAACAACACATAGCTACTCCAATACAAAACCAAAAAATATTAGATCCCATTGCAAACACTCATACTAGACCTTTGATTTAGCAACAAGACACATTCACCTCAAAATACACAATTACGAGCCCAAAAAGCCATTAAAGTGATGCCTTGTGCACGCTAGTCCCTCCAAACCCCATTAACACAGCAGAGCAATTATAAATCAGGCTGGTGAACATATAACCTTCATTCGCACCCACAGACCCGGTTTTAGTGCTTCCCCCTCCCTCTTATTCTGGTTTTCTCACACTTTGGGTTGGAGGCTCTTGTTCTCAAAGATTGATGAGACCGTAGGCTGGATGTGTGAGACAGACAGAGCATGGAGAGAGAGACGTGTGTGTGTGTGTGTGTGTGTGTGGGAGTGAACAATAAGCAATATCTCAGAAGCAATATCTCAGAGCGGTTTTTGGCTCTTCAAAGATAAAAAGCTTTGGCAGAGCAGCGTGTTGCTGTCAGAGATACCAAGCAGAGATGGAGCAGCATTCAAGCTCTGCGTGAGCATTAAGTTAAAGCCGAACAAACACCCTGTGACCGACCAGAATATGGTCAAATATTAATGCAGCGTTCTATATTCTGATCATATTCCTATTTGATTTCCAACTTCTGACCATAAAGGTATTTTGTGGCCTGAAGATGATGCATACAGAAATTAAAGTAGCAATGCAACCAGTAGCTTTACAAATCAACAAAAAGGTGTCCAGGCATCCAAATCGCACAGGATATGATCATATTTATTCTGCATGTATATGATTATCAGAGAGGATTATATACCGTGTTTTACACACTCGTCTCTGCAAAGGAGTTTATTAGCATAATGATTGACATCTGACTCACTAAAGCAACTTATTTGCATATAAACATCACATTTCAGATCTCATAATATCCATTTTTTGTATTGTTTATTATACATTGGGGTGCCTAATAAATTCATATTTTTAGTTATTAATTTGATCAAAGGTGACAGTAAAGACATGTATAATAATTTCTATTTCAAATAAATGTTATACTTTTGATATTTCTATTCATTAAAGCAGGATTATTGTAGTTAACTAAAACGGAAATTAAAATTAAAACCATTAAAAAACATGTTGTTACTTATAAAATAAATGTTAAATGAAAGTAAAAGAAAATATATTTAAAAATGATTTCAGCTAGTTGCCAAGGCAATATTTCTCATTTTTATTTAGTTGAACTTGATGCACTAAAATAATAAAACAAAAATGAATAAAAACTATATTGACACAAAAAAACTAAATCTACTAAAAAAAGAGAAAAACACAACCAGATTACTAAAACAATTACTAAACTTAAAATAAAAAAATCAAACCTGATTCAGCAGTATCTCAATGATACTAAAATAACACCGCATCAAAGAATTGTGGAAAAGAGTACATTTTCCACAAAAATATGAAGAAGCACAACTGTTTTCAACATTAATAATAATAGAATAATTTTTGAAGGATCATGTGACACTTAAGACTGGAGTAATGATGCTAAAAATTCACCTTTGCATCACAGGAATAAATTACATTTTTTAACATATTTAAATAGAAAACACATTTAATTAAAATAATATTTCACAATGCTGCTGTTTTACTGTATTTCTTTAGCAAATAAATGCGAGCATAAGAGACTTCTTCAAACAACATTTAAACAACAACCAAATTTTACATGGAAAGCTGACTAGATCCTGGTTCAAAAAACATCTGTTTGGGGGGAAAAAATGTTTTATGGTGTTATTTCGGTGTTGGCCAAAGGATGAGCTCCCTCAGCTGATTCTTGGCACATTCTTCTACTTTTGGGGATTTTATAGTTGCCACTTATGCCCAGGACTCACTCACTGAGAGTATTACCACACTGCTCTGTGTAAAGCTGCTTTGGAACAGTTTATATTTTGAAGAATGCTGTTAAAACACAACAAAATCTAATCAAATGTTATTTCTACAGCCTTATAGTGAACAAATGTGGGTTTCAAAAGAGATAAAGGTTGTGCAGTATGTTCAAACATGCACAAAGAGTGAGTTTGTATGTTGATATTTACAGTAGATGTTGTTTACTGCTTCGTGCCTCATATAAGAGAGCACACAGACGTCCCGCTGGGCTGCGAGGCTCTGGAATATTCCATAAGCGTGACTGCTCTACCTTTCCATTCGCTCACCGAGAGACAGAAGCCCCAGCCATGCTGGGAAATCTCCACGGAGAGTCGCTTTTATCCGGAATGATCTGGAATTATCCCCATAGGGTTCGTAATGCCTGGCACACAGCAACTTCCTGGCTGTCAGTTTTCACCGCCTGCGTTCTGCCACAGCCAGGGAAGGATGGACACCTTCAGTCTGGAATTTAATTAAGACCTCGCTGAACACGTCCTGCTGTGCTGGCAAATTCATCCAGAACAAAAAAAATCTAATGCAAGCACAGACAAAATAAGGAACAACTTGACCTACTTCCATTAATCGTTGAAAGGATGAGTCTATAGTTTAACCTTCTGTACTCGAGTTTTGATTCTGTGAATGTCAAGCCAGAATTCTGGCCATCCATCTACTCACCCATCAGCCTATCTATTCTTCTATCAATCCATCCATGCATCTATCTATCTATCTGACTTTCAATCCATCCAACTATCCATCCATCCGTCCATCCATCTGTCCCTCAATCCATCCGTCCATCCATCTGTCCCTCAATCCATCCATCCATCTACACACACCAAGGTTTTCAAATAAGACTTTGTAAAGCCAACATTCAAGATTCAAAATAAATCTGGATTTCAATTGAAGTTCATGTATACTACTTCTCATTTAAAAATGGTGCACAACCCAAATGAACATCTTAAAAAGATTGCGTTCAATATACATTCTGACAAACATCTGCTGCATGTTGCGCAAGCATCCGACAGGGAATGTTCCGGCAGACATACTCCAGTTGAGTAAATGCTAAAAACGACATCCTCCAGATGAAAACTAATGCACATCTGCTCAACATACTCATGCTATAGGGATATGTCTCATTAAATCAATTCCTTGTATTGTTAAGTCATTTATATTAATCACTTACTCTCTCACTTCTGTTCAGGTGTGGTACATGGACGGCTATCATAACAACCGTTTTGTGCGGGAATATAAATCTATGGCGGACTTCATGACGTCAGATAACTTCACGTCTCACCGCCTGCCACACCCTTGGTCTGGGACAGGTCAGGTGGTCTACAACGGCTCCATCTACTTCAACAAGTTCCAAAGCAACATGATCATCAAGTTTGACTTCAGGACGTCCACCATAAGTAAATCTCAGCGTCTGGACAACGCGGGCAACAGTAACACCTACCACTACGCCTGGGGCGGACACTCCGACATCGACCTCATGGTTGACGAGGGTGGGCTCTGGGCCGTCTACGCCACCAATCAGAACGCGGGGAACATCGTCATCAGCAAGCTCCACCCCCTGACCCTGCATATAATCCAGAGCTGGACGACCAATCACCCGAGACGCAGCGCCGGGGAGTCATTTATGATTTGCGGGACGCTGTACGTGACCAACGGCTACTCGGGAGGGACGAAAGTCTACTATGCCTACCACACCAACTCTTCGACGTACGAGTACATCGATATCGTTCTGCAGAACAAGTACTCGCACATCTCCATGCTGGACTACAACCCACGAGATCGCGCGCTGTATGCCTGGAATAACGGACATCAAGTCCTGTACAATGTTACGCTTTTCCACGTCATCCGCTCGGAGCAACTGTAACCTTGGAGGATTTGGGCGGGAGTATCTGAAGACAATCTTTAGGAATGTTCTTCAACAGATTGTAATAAAAAATGTAATGCTGAATGAAAACTAAACCTAAACAATAGACATGTGAATGGAAAATAGAACACAAAATCATGAACAGATGCCAAAAATTGAAATAAACAAAGCCACGCCTTTCTTTTTTTTTTTACAAAACGACTTTGCATTCTAGGACACTGTCTGATCAGATGTTTTCCAGTAGCACTAAAAAGACATTTCTCCATGCTTTTCTGTGCACTGAAATGTAGGGAATGTTGGGATTAGTTACGGACTAGTAGCTCTCACTCAACCTAATAAACTGAGCGTGTGAAGGAAATCCGATGGTGCTTCACTTGGCAAACTAACACGGACGGCTTACCAGTCTGTGCAATATCCTAAGTCCAATTTGTGTGCTTTGCAAAGCTAATTTCTTTAGGTAATATGAAAAATATGATTGGCTGAAGGCGTTGACTGTTGAAAGCTTGATCAAAGGACTCTCGTGAGATTTTACTTGAACTTACCTGCGATTAAGTTCTTGTGACGCGGACCATATCATGCTATTTTATAACAACCTACATGTATGTAGCACCTGAGAACAGACCAAAGCGTGCTATTAAAGTCAACATGAAATCACACATTCCCAGTCTTAATATGCATAATTACCATAACTTGCTCCACCTCTGAAACGACCTTCATTTTTGGACGACATCTTCAAGAACTTATTTGAACATATCCATCATTCTGGTCACATTTACCAGTGCAATCAATTCCCAATGGATAAAATCAAGTCTCATCCAGCATTTTTCTTGTCGAATATCCTGATAACACAAAAACATAATTTCATGTTGACTTTAAACCTTCTCTGGTGAGTTTATCACCCTTCAGGCTACTGATACACACGTTGTTGTGCTTGTAAATGGATGTCAGCTGCATCTGCATCGTGATTGCTACGATACGCTAACTCCGCGTAACAGATGTGCCGGTTTTACTAGCAGATGGTTCAGGTACAATCTTACTCTGATTTAGTCTTCGTGCTGGTGAATTCTTGTAAAATGATTCTTTAGTTTTGCATGAGCAGATTTAACATGCGCAGGTGTGCTCAAAGGAATGTTTACCTGTGTGACGCCATACATGACTGATTTGGGATCAGGGATGGTGGGAGAGAGGTTGGTTATAGTCTTTAGAAACCTGAGAATTTAAAAAACAGATGCTTGTTTCTATCTGGTTTGTTTCGAGTGGCTTGTTTCTTAACGCCCATTCTTGATTTTTGTAGATTTACAGTTTGATGTTTTTTGTAATTTACAGTAGTACCGTCTGCTTGGGTGATGCTTCAGTGTCTTTGTTTTAGTTCGTTGACATTAGAAAGCCACATTTCTGTCACGAAAAAGATTGATATCAGAATGTAAAATGTCTCTAAGTCACTTTGGAGAACATCTAAAATATGAATATGAAACTATAACATAATTGAGCAGTCTAATATATATAATGTACTCATTTTTATCAAGGTTCATACTGTCTTATGAAGCTAATTAGCTAATTCCAGCTTTCATTCTTTTTGCGCTTTGCTGGATGTATGTTGTACCCGCAATACGATGATTCTTATCAATAAAAGAGGATTTATGTCCTGATGTCATCATTCGGTATTGATCTCTAAGTGTGTTTCATCGTGAGATCAAGGTTTCATCCCAAATGCTGAAAGAAAGTAGCACCCAAACTGGCTTCGGGATGCTGTTTTTTCTATAGTTTAACCAACAAGAATACCTTGATACCTAGATGTTAATTGATGTTAGACAAGCTTCATTAGTTGCATGCGGAGGATAGGGTGAATTAAAGTTCATGAACAGATTCTGCATTAAACTGCTAAAAAAGCATCCAGTTACGTAACATAACTGATCAAAGATTATTGCTTTCTGTTTCCTATTTTTAAGCCCTGTCTGAACAATGCTGATTATGTTTCAATACTATGTTTATATATATATATGTGTGTGTGTGTGTGTGTGTGTGTGTGTGTGTGTGTATGAAAGTATATGTATATATTTATATTATATAAATATATATATATATATATTATACATGACATATGCTGACACATTAAGTTAAATTAGAATATTACAATTTATTAAAATATTATAAACAATATATATTAAATTATAAAATAAAACCTGACATAATACAATAAAATAATATAATATAATAATAAAAATATAAAATAAAAACATTATTTAAAATTAAATGTATAATATTAAAATTAAATTCTGAAATAAAAAATTATATATGTATATATTTTCATCATCCAAATAATTCTTAGTGGAGAAAATCCTGCCATAGATTTCTTACTGCTTCACTACTAGGAAACACCTGGAGCCAAATGAGTAGCAAAAGCAGTTTTATGTTGATTTAAAAAAAGAACCAAAAAAACCAGAGGAAGCGTTTCACCTTCTAAGTTAATAATGGAACTGAAATGGGCAGTAATGCAGTGAGCAGATACAGTTTCCCATGAATATAAGAGACCTTAGTGACCCCTCGTGTTCTGATGAAAATATGATGGGATTTAGGCAAAAAGCATTAGACATCTATCATCCCTCTATCTCTCTGGAAACGGCCCTGACAAGTCAAGCGCTTCCTTCTGAATCTCTTTTTCTCTTTCCTTCTCCATTTAGTGTTCTTATCTCTCTCATGTGGGTTTTTACAGTCGCTCTCAGTAAAGCTCAATGATAAATCTTCAATCTGCTAATTCCTCCCTTCCCCCTTCCCTCATCTTTCCTGTTTCTCCTGCCCTCCGTAAACTCACCCCCTTTCTCTCTCTCTCTTTCCCCCTGCAAGCTGTCCATCCTGTTATCCTCTCCTCTCTCCCTTCCCTTTCTCTCTCATTTGATGTTTCAATCGATGAATAAATGATTGTTTCTATTCTGAGCCGCTCGGTCTGGGAGAAACAGAGAGATTGAACAAAATACAGAGTGAAATAACAGACTCTCGCTGTGTGAAACAATGGGCCGTCATTTGGACTGAATCAATCTACATCCTAAACAGGGCCGAGATTCTTCTCTCCAGCTCAGCTCTTCTCCTCACATCTGTCATCTTCCACCTCTTCATCAATCACTCTTTCTCTCACCTTCTTCTCTCTCTGCCAGCCATTTACGCCATGGATGTTCCACTTGTGGCCCGCAGGCCAAAAACGCCCTGTCAATCATTTTTATATGACCCGCTGACACACAAGAGCGCTCTGTGTGAAAAATTCAACAGTCGTCAATTAGCAGAGTGCAACACAAATCATGAACATGTGACCACACCAAGGTCTGTCTGGCAAAAGTTCAGCGAGATTATCATACACAGACTGTAACAATGTCATACTTTCAATCTAAAAATCACCCTGAAACTCCTCGAAAAGTCAAATACATGACATGGACCGAATTCCGATCTGCATACTATCCACCCTATGAAGAATGTTAGACTAACATTAGAATGTCCCAAATCATACTACTTTGAAAAAAAGAAGGAAAATTGGCAACAAAATGGTGCAAAATGTGAAAATTTCAGAATTTTCTGAAATGTGAAAATTTCTGAAGTACAAACCCGATTCCAAAAAAGTTAGGACACTGTACAAATTACGAATAAAAAAAGAATGTAATAATTTACAAATCTCATAAACTTATATTTTATTCACAATAGAATATAGATAACATATCAAATGTTGAAAGTGAGACATTTTGAAATGTCATGCCAAATATTGGCTCATTTTGGATTTCATGAGAGCTACACATTCCAAAAAAGTTGGGACAGGTAGCAATAAGAGGCCGGAAAAGTTAAATGTACATATAAGGAACTGCTGGAGGACCAATTTGCAACTTATTAGGTCAATTGGCAACATGATTGGGTATAAAACGAGCCTCTCAGAGTGGCAGTGTCTCTCAGAAGTCAAGATGGCAAGAGGATCACCAATTCCCCCAATGCTGCGGCGAAAAATAGTGGAGCAATATCAGAAAGGAGTTTCTCAGAGAAAAATTGCAAAGAGTTTGAAGTTATCATCATCTACAGTGCATAATATCATCCAAAGATTCAGAGAATCTGGAACAATCTCTGTGCGTAAGCGTCAAGGCCGGAAAACCATACTGGATGCCCATGATCTTCGGGCCCTTAGACGGCACTGCATCACATACAGGAATGCTACTGTAATGGAAATCACAACATGGGCTCAGGAATACTTCCAGAAAACATTGTCGGTGAACACAATCCACCGTGCCATTCGCCGTTGCCGGCTAAAACTCTATAGGTCAAAAAAGAAGCCATATCTAAACATGATCCAGAAGCGCAGGCGTGTTCTCTGGGCCAAGGCTTATTTAAAATGGACTTTGGCAAAGTGGAAAACTGTTCTGTGGTCAGACGAATCAAAATTTGAAGTTCTTTTTGGAAAATTGGGATGCCATGTCATCCGGACTAAAGAGGACAAGGACAACCCAAGTTGTTATCAGCGCTCAGTTCAGAAGCCTGCATCTCTGATGGTATGGGGTTGCATGAGTGCGTGTGGCATGGGCAGCTTACACATCTGGAAAGGCACCATCAATGCTGAAAGGTATATCCAAGTTCTAGAACAACATATGCTCCCATCCAGACGTTGTCTCTTTCAGGGAAGACCTTGCATTTTCCAACATGACAATGCCAGACCACATACTGCATCAATTACAACATCATGGCTGCGTATAGGAGGAGGATCCGGGTACTGAAATGGCCAGCCTGCAGTCCAGATCTTTCACCCATAGAAAACATTTGGCGCATAATAAAGAGGAAGATGCGACAAAGAAGACCTAAGACAGTTGAGCAACTAGAAGCCTGTATTAGACAAGAATGGGACAACATTCCTATTCCTAAACTTGAGCAACTTGTCTCCTCAGTCCCCAGACGTTTGCAGACTGTTATAAAAAGAAGAGGGGATGCCACACAGTGGTAAACATGGCCTTGTCCCAACTTTTTTGAGATGTGTTGATGCCATGAAATTTAAAATAAACTTATTTTTCCCTTAAAATTATAAATTTTCTCATTTTGTCATCTATGTTGTATTCTGAATAAAATATTGAAATTTGAAACTTCCACATCATTGCATTCTGTTTTTATTCACAATTTGTACAGTGTCCCAACTTTTTTGGAATCGGGTTTGTAGAAAGAATTACACTCTTAAAAAAAGGTGCCAGGAAGAACCAAAAAGGGGTTTTCGGTGCGATGCCATAGAAGAACCATTTTTGGTTCCCTGAAGAACCATTTTGTGAAAGGTTCTTTAAAGAACCGGTGTTTTTCTTGGTGCCGTAAAGCTCCTTTTCTGGTACTACAAAGAACCCTTTTTAAAGGTTTTTCAAAGAACCACTGATGAATGGGTTCTTTATGGCCCCATTTCTTCCAGATCAATATCCTTACATTTATCATACTATAAATTTTCTTTAATAGGATTGTTCATAAAATAATAATAAAAAAAAGAAAATCCAGAAGTAACACGACTTAACAAGATGTATGATTAAAATGTTTATTGCATTTACAGTATACATCAATGCAGAATATATCATACCTCAATACTGTGTAAATGTGTTTAATAGGGATGTGCACAAGTACTAGAGTACTCAGACTTGACAGCAATGACTGATCATTTTTTAAAGTCACTGCAATCCTCGTTTTCATGATCAATCATCACTGTCAAGTCTGAGTACTCGATGATCACCTGACTTTATATATTTCTCATTTTCTGATTGGTTATGGCAGTATTTTGGGTGGTACCTGAGCTCTGTTAGTGTTAGGACAGCATGCCATCCAGACAAAATCAAAACCACCAGTACTTGAAATGAAAAATTTACAAAAATACCCATCCCTAGTGTGTAATACAGTGAATATAGCAGGTTAATGTCAGTACCCCCATCATCCATTAGTATGCCCTCTTTCATCCCGTGGAAACTGCCACAGGTGGGTCAAAGAGTTCCCGCTTTCACCGTCCTTTTGATGGATGGTTGAGGCTGGGTACATAGGATCCTCTAACAAAAAAAAAGAAGACACTTTCATTAGTTTCTTAATTTTCATAGGTTTAGCACAGATATAATGATGCAAAATAACAAACAAAGATATTTTTAAGCTGAACAGCAGTAAGAATAGAAACAAAATCAAAGCAAGTCAAAGAAGTTTGGAAGTTCATCCATCCATCTATTCACTCTCCAAACCACTTATCCTCTCCAGGGTCATGGGGGCTGAAGCCTATCCCAGCATCTTTAGCCACATATGCTTCCAATTAATGCTATTTAAGCAATATAAGCACTAGGTAACAATGTTATACAGTACCTGTCAAAATTTTAGAAACATTACAATGTTTTTGAAAAAACAACAAACAAATAAATAAAAATCTCTTCTGCTGACTAAGTCTGCATTAAGTCTGCATTTAGGAATACAGAGAAAATAGTTATATTGTATAGTATAAAATATCATTACAAATTAAAAGAACTGTTGTCTATTTTAATATACTGTAAATTATAATTTATAACCTGTGATAAAAAGCTGAATTTTCAGCATCATTACTCCAGTCTTCAGTGTCACATGATCCTTCAGAAATGATTTTAATGTGCTGATTTACTGTTTTATTTTTCTATTAAAAGAATTTTACATTTCTTATACTTATAAAAAAACAGTTTTTGCTTTTTAGCAGTTTTTGTGGAAATGGTAATACCTTTTTCAGGATTCATTGATGAGCAGAAAGAACAATGAACAACATTTATTAAATTTATTAAACAATTTAGTAAATATAAATCTTTTCCAACATTATAAATGTCTTCACTGTTACTTCTGATAAATGTAATGCACCCTTGATTAATAAAATGATTAATTTCTCTCCTTTTTTCCCCCACAAATGTATTAATTTCTCTTTTTTCTTACCACAAATGTTTGAATGGTATTGTTTCCATAAAACTGGTAAGCAGCAAAAACTGTTTTCAACATTGGTAATAATCAGAAATGTTTCTTGAACAGCAAATCAGCATATTAGAATAATTTCTGAAGGATCATGTGACTGAAGACTGGAGGAATGATACTGAAAATTCAATTTTAAAATATATTCACATAGAAAAGAGGTATTTTACATTGTAATAATATTTTACAATATTTCCGTTTTTACTGTATTTTTTTTTTTTTTTTTTTTTCTTTTGGCCTGTCAGTAACACAGATAACACATGACA
Organism: Barbus barbus; assembly: GCF_936440315.1. Classification (NCBI taxonomy): domain Eukaryota; kingdom Metazoa; phylum Chordata; class Actinopteri; order Cypriniformes; family Cyprinidae; genus Barbus; species Barbus barbus. Next base: position 22,038,838 of record NC_136721.1, on the reverse strand, counting down.
GTACGTATGTGTAGTTATGCTATCATCATTCACAGCCTTTTTTTTTTTTTATTTTTTTATTTTTTTATTTTTTTTATATTATTTTTTTTTTATTAATTAATTAATTAAATTTTATATACCCTTTTATTTAACCATACTATGACCGACAAGACCAGGGGACAGAGAAAACAAGAGAGAGAAAAAAAAAATAATAATAATAATAATAATAATAATAATAATAAAAAAATAATAATTATAATTATAATGATAATAATAAAAATAATAATAATAATAAAAAAAAAAAAAAAAAAAAAAAAAAGGAATTAGAAAAAAAAAAAAAAAAAAAAAATTGTGGATAAAGTCAACAGAGAAGGGGGAGAGAGAGAGAGGAAAAAAAAGAATGGGGGATAGAGAGAGAGAGGAAAAAACAAAACAACAAAAAAAAAAACAGACAATTTGCTTCGATACCTGCTGACAAAAAGAGAAAACAACAGAAGACACAACAGAAGACACAACATCAGAGAAACTGCAGCAACAACCAACATCTGTATGAATCACAATAAATTCTAAATGTTAAATGTTATTGAGCAACACGCATAACTAATATTACAAAATAAGTTTTGAAGCAACAGCAGATCAGAACAATGTGTGTCTGTGAGCACCCGTTTTTACACCAATGTGAATGCTTGAGTGTACACCTGTGTGTGTGAGCGCGCTTGTGTTCATAAGGTTCCTCCATGTAAATGTTTAATAGTGTGTGTGTGGGGAACAACAGCCCCATCCCGCAAGGCATGAAGCAGGCATGGAAGAGACCCAGGCCCCAAACATCCGGAGGCCCCCCAGGGCACGGGACCCCCAGGGGAACCACCGCAGGGACAACTGCGGCCCCCACCCAGAAAAGGGCAGAGGAGAGCCCGAAGGTGGGACATCCGACAGCCACAGTGTAGACACCCCAGGGTGCCGTGGCGGCAAGCCCGCCGGCTCCGCCGGCAGCCGACCACACCAGGGCAGACCGAGCCCTGGGCCCGGAGATCCAAGGGCCCCCCACCCCCCAACCGGGGCCCAGCAAGGCCAGTAGGGCCAGGCCCCGCCAAGCGACCGCCGAGAGTGGGCCAGCGCTCACCCGAGCATCCTGCCCCGGCGCGAGAAACCACCAATGCACCGGCGGCATCCTCCACCAGCAGGGCATGGTGGTGGGGTGGGGGTCGACTGAGATGATGAGTGAGGTGGAGTCTAAGGCCCGACCTGACACATAGACGTAGACGAACAAGCACACATATACACAAGCATACGTTCCCACCCTCATGCACGCAACGAATATTCTCACCCTCGCCCCACATGTAGACACACAAAAATGGACATGGTACCCACACTCACACTCCCTATATGCACTCTATACTCCTAGATCCAGGCACCACCACCCCCAGAGGGGTAATCAGCGCCCGATCCCGGAGCTGAACCCCCTTCGCTCTGGCGTGGGGACAGGAAGACCACCCCGGTCCCCGCAGCAGCAGAGAAGACCACCAGCCCAGACCCCGACCGGGCGGCCAGCTCATCCTCGCAGCCCCCGGCCCCGGACAGAGAACAGAGAACAGGGGTGTGAGATAAAAAAAAAAAAAAAAAAGAGACCCCATGCTTCACCTCACCCGCTCAAATGTAGTGTTGGTGTGTGTTGTTCTAAGGTGCTTTAAAACAGGGGTGCTTTAAACTGTATTTTTAATCAAACTACTGTATTTTTAATCAAATAAATGCAGTGAGCAGAAGACTTACATAAAAAAAAAAACATGTTCAAAAAAACATAAAAAAAATCATACTACTCTCAATTCATAGGTGCAAACTGGATAGTGGAACAAAGTGGCACTTTCATATTTTAAGATTTTGTATCACTCAGCCTTTTTATTTCATTTTAAAACATGATTGCAGTATTTTTATACTAAACTTAAATAACTAGCCTAATATTTTTTTCACGCAAAACAGCATTAAAATAGATAATACCTAAAAGGATTTACTGGTCTTTTTAAATTAATAGACACACACACACACACCTTATTTACACTCATTTTTTTACTGTGACATTTCATAATGTCATAATTATTTGAGCTGGAAATTCAATTAGATGAAATGAAATGAAATGGAATTTAGATTAAATAATGTGTTAATGCCTATTTTTAAGTGAATGAAATATATTTCAGATTAATGTGCTTCATCTTCATTATTTTCTCTTTTGAGAAAACCAAAAAAACAAAAACATCAAATAAATTTCATAAGCTTAAAGACAAAAGACTCAAAAGTATATAATGAAATAATGAAATAATAACACGTATAGTGCATACTGTACGTAATACATATCGTAATTGTTTTAAAGCAGCTTCACAGTAACAAAAAGGAAAATAAATCAAGTCAATGCTAAATTATTTAAATATGATACAAATTCAAAGCTGAAAAGCACATAATAGTGTACTTCTAACTTAGAACAGTACATACTTCTCATATGTAGAATTATGTAAATTGGGATTCATGTCTCACACATGCCCAGGTTGCCAGATTTGAGAGTGTGATGTCATCTGGGCATTATGATTTTTGCCAGACTGCTGCCTGAGTAACACCTGCTCTCCTCATTATTCAAGCGGCCTCCAGATTGATTCTCCGTCCTCACGCACCTGTTGAGCGGAATTCTGGCTCCAATCACACAGCAGATGAGAGAGAGCTGCTGAAATGAGTTGATATTTATCCCACATCTGGATAAAAGCCATGGCCTGAGATGACACTGAAACACACACACACACACACACACACCTGTCAGCCCTGAAGATTAACCTTTACATTTAATTTTAAGAGAGAGGTGTTCACTAGGGAGTGAATTACGACAGTGACGTAAAATTAGTTAAAGTTTTCAAACATGTATCTAGACGTTTGTGACCTGTTTTATTTAGTGCTGTGAATGAATGAATAAACAAGTAAATTAATTACTTAACAATAAAATAAAATAATGCAGCATGTGTGCATTTCACACACACACACACACACACACACACACACACACACACACACACACACACACACACGAGTAAGAGATGGTAATTCTGAAGGAAATTCTGAAATGAAATGTATTATGGTTTCCACAAAAATATGAAGCAGAATTACTGTTTTCAACATTAATAATATTAAGAAATGAATAACAAGAAATGTTGCTGGAGCACCAAATCTGCATATTAACATGGTTTAATGGAGTAATGATGCTGAAAATTTTGCTTGGCTTCACGGGAGTAAATTCCATTTTAAAATGTATTAAAATAGAAAACAGTTATTTTTAATTTGTAATAATATATTACAATATTACTGTTTTCACTTTCACAATATTGTGAAAACTTAAAACCCTGAAACTTCTACTTAAATTAGTATTTAAAAATGATGTAGGAGTAAAAGTATTTGAATCTTTCATAATGGTAGTTAAATTGTTATAAATTTGATCTTATGGAATAACATTTTATCTTTCAATTTTCTTCCTGTGTGTCGGTATATTCCCCATCTGTCCTTCTCTTATTGATGGTGTATTTCATCTAAAATCTCATCACTTCACCAAAGGATTGCTCTGCATCTAAACAAACACACACACACACGCAAGTCTCTTTCTCTCCCATAATGTGACAGACGCATCCATTGGCAGCTATGAATAATCAATGAACTCCATCTGTTCATGTGAGACCTGAGGAAGAGAATCAACTCTTACACACCTAATGTCTACATTTCTCTGTACAGATGTGTGTGTGTGTGAGAGAGAGAGAGAGAGAGAGAGAGAGAGGCTGTAGGCCACATCCTTGTCAGAGCAACTCTATTAGTCATAAAGACAAGATGACAACATTAATTGATGAGAATATAATCAAATTTCCATTTCCTGCGAATGAGCTTATTAATCTACTGAGGAAGCAAACATTTACTCCTTATTTTCATATGCAAAACGTCTTGTGTGTGAATGGAGCACCTCGGTTATTTGAACCCTGCACAGTGTGTGTGTCAATGTGCCCCGGGGGTGTTGCAATGGCCAATGAGTTTCAAATGGAAATCAGTTTCCACTTACAACACCTTACAGTATTTTCTATGAAACTGGAGATTGCATATGTGGTGCGCGTGTGTGTCTGTGGGGTGATGTAATTCTGTGATGTTCATCATAGACAATGATAACAGAGACACGTAAGAACACACATCAGCTGAAGCTGCTGGACACAGATGGTTCATTATGACTCCTGAGCATCTGACAACAACCCCAAATCATCCGTCCTCGTCTTAATGCACCTGCCCGTAAATTACCAGATCCTCCTGTCCACATCAGAGGATCTGCACTTCACAGCAGATCCTAGGATGTCTACAGCTACACAAATCCATAAAAAAAAAAAAAAAAAAAAAAAAAATCATCTGATTTACATTTATATTGACATATATGAATTCCCATACAGCCATACACCTTATTTGAGCATCACGTTATGATCAGCATGAGCCTGTCTACTAAATAAACAAATAACGGACAAACTAAAACAACTAAATAAATAAAGACAACTAAATAAAATAAACAACTAGTTAATTAATCAATTAAATTAATAAACAACAACTAACATATTTAAACAACTAAGTAAACAAGCAAAAAACTAAACAACTAAATAAACAACTGACTACTAAATAAACAACTAAAATAATGTGAATAACAAGTTAGACTAAATAAGCAACTAAATAAACAACTACTAATAAATAACTAAATAAATTGACAACAGACTAAAATAATTAGTTAAATAAACACCTAACTAAATGAACCAAAAAACTAAATAAATAACAAAAGAAAAAACAATAACTGACTATTACATAACTGAAATAAATAAATAACAGACTAACTAAATGACTAAGGCAGAAATAAACTACTAAGTAAACAACTAACTGACAAGTAAATAAATAACAGACTAAAAACAAATAAATAAATAAAAACAACTAACAAACATCTACAGTGTAACTAATAAATAAACAAAAAATTATTTTAACAACTAAATGTAGAAATAACTAACTAAAAAAACAACTAACCTACTAACAACATACATAAATAGAAACAAAAAGTAAATAAACAACAAAATTAATACAACCTAATAAATAGACTATGATCAATCAATCAAATCAATTTAGCTATTGAACATTTCTGTATTAGTCAGATAAGTAAATGTTATAATATTTTATAAATAATAATATTTACAAATGAACATTATCATTCTTTTCCAGCTATTCTTTTTTGAAAACACTGGATTTGCTCACTCAGTCCATTGCTTATACCGTACTTTGCTAATTCTGCATTCATTTAAATGATAATGAATTCACATCATGTTCAAATATAAGAAAGTGAAAAGTGAAAGTGAAGTGAAGTGACATTCAGCCAAGTATGATGACCCATACTCGGAATTCGTGCTCTGCATTTAACCCATCCAACGTGCACACACACACAGCAGTGAACACACACACACCGTGAACACACACCCGGAGCAGTGGGCAGCCATTTATGCTGCGGCGCCCGGGGAGCAGTTGGGGGTTCGGTGCCTTGCTCAAGGGCACCTCAGTCGTGGTATTGAGGGTGGAGAGAGCGCTGGACATTCACTCCCCCCACCTACAATCCCTGCCGGCCCGAGACTCGAACCCGCAACCTTTGGATTACAAGTCCGACTCTCTAACCATTAGGCCACGACTTCCCCACAATGTGCACACAAAACCAGCCGTGAGTGAATCACTTAGCTGCGCTTTCACCTGTTTGTATATTGATTTAGGCTAATGTTTTACTGCTTACAAACTCTCAGGGCCTCATTTATAAAATGTTGCACAGAAACCATCCTGAATTTGATCTTCCGATCATTTCTAAGATATGCGTAAGCGTCTCTTTCAGATGTGAAATCTATGAATCGCAAATGATCTTGAGCTTGCACGCAATTGACTGGTTTCAGCTCTCTGCCTTGTAAACGACTCCTAATTAATATCATTAACATATAAAAGATCACCAATCATCATAGTTTAGAACAGCGAGCTGCAAGAACAGCTTATATTTTAAAAAACTTGCAATACTCCAACAATAAAAAGTGCATATGTCTGCTCAGACCCTGATGTGACACTAAGCACTTTTCCACGTTAAAGACCGTCTGTATAAATATGAACGTTGGTGTGGATTTAAGCGTACGCACACTCTAAGATCAAATCTGAGCGTGTGCACACTTTATAAATGAGGCCCTCAGTGTCTTTTTGTGGTGGAAAGAGATTCCAGCTTTTAAAGGTTCACTGAAACTCCCTACACAAATCAGTGCGAATGAAATTAAAAGGAGTTTCAGAAATGCAGGTTGTATCTCATTGGTTTACATCCCTCTCCTCCCCCCTTCCTCGCTTCATTTTTATCCAGCAATGTCTATTTATTCCACCATGACCTTTGACTTCTGTCTGCACTGTTCCGAGGGAACTGCTGATTTCCTTCAGCTCTCTGCAGGAGGTCTGGACAGGTTTCTTAAACTAGAGTCAGAAACAGGAAGTCCAAAACTGTGAGCCATACATAAATAAATAAAAACACATCTATTCATCTAGTGGCTGTGGTTATGGAAAAAATCCTGATGAATGTCTGTCTATAATAACAATTTATAATGCAGCATCACTTTCTTGTTCTCTCACTTTTCACCTTCTGTCTTCACCTTTCTCTTCTCATTTAAAAAAAAACTGTTATTTCACCTGTCTGGTCTCATTTTCACCTTTCCTTTTATTCCTCATTGTCTTCTTCAGTGAAATTAACAGTATTTTTTAAAATTCTAAATAATTTATCCTTTACACATTTTTTTCCTTATCGATTTATAGAAATGTAGCATGACATCAGTATGTCACCAACGGATCCTCTGCAGTGAATGGGTGCCGTCAGAATGAGAGTCCAAACAGCTGATAAAAACATCACAATAATCCTTAAGTAATCCGCCCCACTCCAGTCCATCAATTAACATCTTGTGAAGCGATAAACTGCATTTTTTAAAGAAACAAATCCAGGATTAAAATATTTTAACATTAATGTCACCTCTGGACAAATATGAGTCCATAATCTATAATAAATCTTCCTCCACTGACGTATTGATGGTTTTGTTTCTTACAAAAATACAACTTTTTGCTTCACAAGACATTAACTAGAGTGGCGTGGATTACTTGTGGATTATTGTGATGTTTTTATTGGCTGTTTGGACTCTCGTTCTGACGGCACCCATTCACTGCAAAGGATTAATTGGTGAGCAAATAATGTAATGCTACATTTCTCCAAATCTGTTCAGATGAAGAAACAAACTCATCTACATCTTGGATGGCCTGAGTGTGTGTAAATTATCTAGAATATATAGCTAGAAACAGAAATTATAAGAGATGTATGAAAGTATGCTATTCTGAACAACCCCTTACGGGTTATATTCTCTTGCTTTGGATTCCATTACCCATGATCCTCTTGCACTAACCTTTCTTTCTATTGTGGGAGCAGATTTAAAGTTATACAACATGTATTTCTGTAAACTGTGGAAGATTGACAAGAACAAATCTATTCTATTTCTCTATTCAAAATCTGAAGGTACATCAGATCAGTGCACAGAAGAAAACTGAAAAACTGAAATCACCAAATAACTGGATAATCAGTGATTTTAGTGAACCCTGGACCTGTTTGAACATGTTGCTGGATCAACAGGAGATATTTTAAATTATGCATAAGACTGCAATTGATTAATATATTTCTGCCAGCGCTTGTTCCCTTAAGAGTTTTCACCCCCAACCTCAAGTCTACTAACGGACCACTTCAGTTCAGTTTCTCTGAGAGATACTGTAAAAGGACGAAAGTTGCTATACTCTGTTTGAAGCATTAATACATAGAGCACAGAATGAGTGAAGCTGTAATAACAGTGCTTGAAGGAGAAGAGAGAGTCTTGCAAGAACAAAAGAGCAGGACAGACAGTGAGTCAGCAGACAGTCTTACTATCCAGAGGTCTTTTCACAGCTGTAACAAGGACAAATAAAATCCCAGGCTTCTTCTTCTCTCTCAGATGGATTTTTAATAAGCGGTAGGGCTGTAAGTGTGTGACACAACTGCTGAAGGTCATGCAGGAAGTTCACAGACACAATCCGGGAAACTGAGGGAAGAGAGCTGAAGTGAACTGAATGCATCTCAAATGCACCTCATGTGAGCACTTATGATCAGATTTTGTGATTCATAGAGTGAACAGCCCCAAAAAGCACTTAAAAACACTTATGATTACAGGAATGTCTTTGCATTATATAAAATCAGTGTTGTATTTATTTCCCAGCAAATACAGAACATTCCCTTACTATTTTTTATTTAACCAAATAATAATGTTATAGGAATGTTCTTTTATTTTTTTTTGTTTCCCAGAACGCTGCAGGAAGGGTTTTATATATATATATATATATATATATATATATATATATATATATATACACACACACACACACACACACACATACATATAGAGAATAGATTATACAGAATGTTCCCTAAAGGTTATTTTTAGGTTTCATTTTTACAACCATAAAAATTCCCTAAAAGTTACCTTTAGTAAACATTCTGAAATTCTAGAAAAAACGGACTAGTTCAGTAAATAAAGTTTCTATTGCTTAACAAAAAAAAAAAATTAATTTAAAAGTGTATGTTTTGGGAATGTAATGAGAACATTCTCGGAATCAAAAACTAACATCCCAAAAACATTCAGGGAAGTTTTTCAAACTGGATGTTCCCTTAAGTTTATATAGGCTTTATTTTCAAAACCATAAAATAGCTTATCTAGAATGTTCCATAATGTTTTTTTTTTAGATTTGCAGATATTTTATGGCTGTGAAATATTAAAATAACCATTATGGAACATTCTAGATAAGCTATTTATATATAAGCAACCACTTTAAATCACCAAAACACTAGGGCCCGTATTCATGAAAAATCTTAGTGCTAAGAGTTGCTCCTAGTAATAAAATTCTAAGCAAATTCTTAGAAATGTGGGTGTTTCCTCTTAAAATTAAAGAAAAGATCCTAGTAAAGAAAAAAGTCATTCAGAAAGCATCTTAACCCTTAAAAGAGGTCTTAAGGTCCAAAATTGTTAGGAGTACGGATGAGGACTTTTAAGGGACTTAGGAGTTTCTTTGGCAGTGGAGAAAATGGACGAAACATGAGGAGGGAAAAGAAATGTGTTGCACACAATCCATGACAGTGAGTTAATAAGACGCTACACATTAGATCTTGCAGGGATCATGATCACAGAAATGCCCTAGCGCCAGAAATGGACGTAATCACTACATTAACTACATTAACATATTTGGCAACTTGAAAAATGCAACTATGCAGCAGTGATGATTTTGATCTCTTACAGCACTTTCAGAACCTTATTATGTCACTGTTAATTTCCTATTAAATAAGTATGACAGCATGGTAAATAAAAAATAAAGAATATATATACATATATAATGTGTGTGTGTGTATGTTGTGTGTGAGAGAGAGAGAGAGAGTACGGTAAAACAGGAAAAATTACGCCTATAATTTCAAAGTGAAGGCTTATAATAAACCCTACTCTTAAAAGCGTTCATTTATTTCCTTCTTCGACAACCAACCAATCACAGTCTTCAAAAGACTGTGTCATAGCTAGCAACAGGGTCAGCCCGCCTCCTCACTAAGATAAAAGTTTTTGTCTTTTCCTCGCTCAGAGTTACTCTTAGATTGGTCCTGAATCACTTTTAAGCTAAGACTCCTAGTTAGACATTTTTAAGCAAAATTAGGAGCTCTTTAAAAGGATTCTTAGAATCTTTAGGAATACAGGCCCAGATGCTTCACAGCTTCACTATTTAGTATCTAATGATTTTAAGTGTCCAACTCTAAAAGTCAGGTCCTTTTTACCAGCTAAATCCGTCTGTCCAGTGCAGCGGTCAACTGAATTCACTTATACGATATTCAATCAAACAACCTTCACGGAGTGGTAAAAACGCTGGCCACATATGCATTCGCTTCCTGTCACACACACAAATGGAATGAATATAAATGTCCTCCTCCGCTAACACCTCCGGTCCATCCGACTCTCAGGGTGTTATGCTCCAATACACCTCTAAATCTCCCTCTCTTTCCACTTCTGGCTCTTTCTCTTGCTTATTACCGATGTCAGTGAATTGTGTTGCAGATGAGGAGGATCAAGCAGGTCAGAGGAGTAGAGCCTCCTTTTTTTATATTGATATTATTTGTTAAGTATATTTAAATAAATATTTTACTCCGCCATTTTTGCATTTTTATAATTAGCTTAATAACATTTATTCTTAGCATGCAATAATAACAACTGACAACTTGAATTAAAATAAAACAAACAGTTTACTGAATTTCCGATCTGTATTATAAACGGTTTAAATCATTTCTTTTTGAATCACTCACTCAGTTCTCTTTCTCACTCATCTGCAAAGCATTATGGGAAATGTATTTTTAAAGCTTCTTTAATTATTATTCAACACTATTATTAAACATGCATTTTAATTGGACTTTTAATTACAAATATTCTAATTAAAATTCTAATTCATTCCCAACATATTTAGAATTAAATCATATATAGATTGCTAAGTAAGTATATTCAGAGCCAATTTTTCTATCAATTTTTATTCCACCGTCTTTCTGGGGTTTTTTTTGCATTGTATTCTGGGATTGCCTTATGCACAGAAGATTCTCGCTAGGGATGTGCAAAATTATCGTATGGAATCCAAATGATTTTAATAGAAATTAGATCTATAGAATTTCCTCACAAAAAAGAAATTAAGCAACTGAACTGTCAAAACACCCAGATGTTGTGTTTCTTGATTTAAGCCCTTTAAAAGACCAAAAACAAGTTACTTTAAAAAAATCTAGATCAATTTCTCAACCCTACTAATTGAGTAGTCGGCTGTTGTGATTGCATCTATTGCATCTAAAGATTTAACACACTAAGTAAGTTTTTGAACAAGATATGACTCTCTCTTTCTGCCATTTAAAAGGCCCTTTGATTCATCCAGATGTGGTTTATTCAGGATATGCCATTGCTATAAGAAAGAAAAGCCCTGATGGGAGAATCTGATGGTGAGAAATGGGCTGATAGTGTAAGTAGTGTGTGTGTGTGTTTTACATAAGCCATTATCTCACTCTTGCTCTCACTGTATGTTCATTTTCTGAGAAGTTTCTAAATTAGCTGTGGGTAATTACATTCTCTCAGATCCGTTAACATGAGACTCTGTGCCTGGACTAGGAAAGATAACGGCGGATTTAAATGGAAGGATTGATGAAGAATGTATCATGTGATATCCTTGATAAATCCATAACTCATTTTCTCTAGTAATGATCCTCCTCTGTCTCTGTGTGTGTGTGTGTGTGTGTGTGTATAGCTTCGTGAGGGTCATGTTTCCAAATGCAGGGCAGATGCTTCACATGTAATAATATTCAGCTTATGTAAAATGTCAGTGAGAAAAGAAGAGAAAAGCAAGAGGGAGAAGAAAACAGAAACAGATCATCTACATGCTGTTTTTCTCTTACAGATTGCAAGATGTCAATCTAAAATGAGCATTATACAATTTATTAGCCTGAACCCTGGAATTACTAATATTTCTAACGTTATCAATTATTTTAATTTTGAAAAATATAATATTATAGACATGGATATGAAATCTTGATTCTAAATTGATTTTAAATTGGCCATCAGTTGTGTTACCCTATTATTCCCATTTATAATACATATTTCTTATATTTAGGTCATGTTGAAATCAACGCTGGCATTTGGGATTTTTTAAGACCGCCAAATCAGTTATTGTCCCAGTTACCTTAAACACCCAATTAGGTGTATTATAAATCAATGGAAAATGAAAATAAAAAAACAATATTAAATAAAATTATATAAATAAAATAATATTATATAATAACTTAGGAATGTAATGTTAGATTGCCTAGTGTTATTTATTTTTATTAATAATAATAATAATTAGTAGTAGTAGTAGTGTTGTTGTTGTTGCTATTATTAAATAACACTAGGCAAACATTACATTACTAATTGATTTACTCAATGGCTTTCAACTATTACGTAATATGATATTTGAGATTTACTTGTAATTATTTTATTTGTAATTATTTGTGAAATTTATTTACAATTTTTGAGTGAAATTTTTTATTTATTTATTTTTGGTGTTGAAACTGGGTTGAAGCTTTGTGGATTATACTGTATATAGTGTTAGGGTTACACACACACACACACACACGGTATGTACGGTATATATAATACACCATAATATTAAAAAAAAGTATAATAAACAAACAGATGGAAATGTTGTAAGTTGTAGAATAATACAAATCCTTCATGACTCAGTGCACAACAATAGAGTCCTTCCAGGCCTTACATAATTTCAAAATCTACGTTATATGAGATAATGCAGAGGATTTTGTTCTGAAAGGAAGGAACAGCAGTTGGAGAGAGATTGTATTGGTGTTAAACGCCCTCAGAGATTCACGGGCCAGAGATCTTGCAGGAGCACAGCATTTATATTCATTCTGCTGCATGAGAGACGATGAAAATCTCCAGTGTCAGAAATAAAAGATACAATTCACAAAAAACAAATACATATCTGTTATATGTTGTTTATATGTGTGTTTCAGAGCATTTGCATGATTTGCCTGTTTGTATTTTCTAACAAAAACACATGAACCATATTCCTGGGGGAAACAAATTGCAGTCATTTGAACAGACCAACACACACACACACACACACACACACTCCCCTGAGCAATCTCTATCCCTGTGCATCTCCAAATCCGATCAGAGCAGATCACAGGGGAATGATGGATTCGTCAATCCTTCCCCTTTTGCTCCCGGACACACATTAACGCTCACGCACTCGGCCTCTTTCTCAGAGGGAAGAAAACACATGAAGGTGGTATTCACATGCACAGAAACCAAATGAGCAAATGGGTTATTCGCTCTCGAATTTCCTCCCCGTGTCGAGCGCTTGAGGAGAGGATGTGCTAAAAGAGAGAGAGGTGAGAGAGAATCCAAAATTCCTCCCATGATCATTAAATAATTTAGAGACACTGCTCCACTGATCATTAGAGAGACGAACAGAGGGAAGCGGCGCGGGGGGGAGAGCGAGGAGATTGCGGAGAGATGGGAAGCAGGAAAAGTGGGTGTAATAGAGTGGAGGATCATTCTTGGAGGCAGAGAGAGAGAAAGAAAGAAGCTGGAAGATGAAGAGAAATCTTCCCGTTTTAGAAGAACTTTTTCATTGTCCTCTTTGAACCGCTGCCGCGTCAGAGGGGAATTGAGCCAGCATGCGATCAGAGGGCTTGAACATCTGCATTAATGAAGCAAAGATAAACCTCACATGATTAATTCTGATTTATCTGTCCTCCTCCAGAGGTTGTGTTGGGATTAATTAGTAGTCTATTCACAGTTAAACTTCTCAAAAAAGCATAATCGATTGTTTGAAATATGAACCAATCATGGTTTCTCTATAGTCAAAACAGACTTCAGACTGCTACAGACTTCATTCTTAAAATATATTATTTAAAAAATTATATAATTATATATAATATGATATAAAATCTAAATTAATATGTTAAAATAATATTGTATATATAAAATTATATATATATTATTAATATATAATAATACTCATTATTATTATTATAATAGTTATATTGTTTTATATATTATTTTTATTTAATACATTTGAATTTATTATTTTATATATAAAAGAATTACAATATAATAGAAGGGTTATCCAGAAGGGTTATGCAGAAAAAATAGCCTCTCAGCGGCTATAGGCTGTCGCTATAGGAACCATTTCTCACTATTAACTACTAGTTCTGCCTCAATAAACTCTTAATTAGCTGATTATTAATATTTATTAAGGTAGTTGTTAAGTTTAGGTATGGGGTAGGTTTAAGGGATCTAGAATACAGAATAAAGCATTAATATGTGCTTTACATATAATAAACAGCCAATCTGTTAATAATATGCATGCTTATAAGCAACTAGCTAATAGTAAGAATTGGTCCCTAATCTATAAAGTGTTACCCTTGTGTGCTACATGATCAGAAGATACCATAACATTTATTTCCATATTCTACTTTAGCTATTTGTGTGTGTGTAAAATGAATTAAAAAGTAATTTAGATGAGCTTTAAGTTATATTTTCAAATTTTGAAGTGTTGCTAATACAATTTATTGTGTTTTTCTTAAATTAAGAGAACATTGTATGCATTGTGTTCCCTTCATTTTCTTCCTTTCTTTTTTTTTCATTGGTCTGGAATAAGTCTTAAAGTCTTAAATTTACCTTCATAAAACTTACATAAGCCCTGATATAAGCGCACCGAATCCTCCTTAAAAGTGATAAAACAAAAGAACCCTAACTTTCTATTTAATATGTGCATGTGGAGGAAATCTAGGTCATATCCCAATGCAAGACTAGTTTGTACAGTAGTTGTACTTAAGCGCCCCGCTGATCTTCCCCAGGAGGAGTTAATTTGCTCTGGGCTTGAACGTACCATACCGAAACCTCAAGACCTCGGGGTGAAGCATGGATCGCTAACACACACATATACGAATACAGCGGCCACCTTCAAGACAAAACACAGCTGCATGTGTAACCGGGTCAGAGATAATGATGTCAAACTAGTTCTCCCTCAGTGTCAAGTCTATTTGTCGAACAGCGTGTTATAACTGCGATTTACCTCAAGAGGCGAGACCAGACCTCTAAAATTCTCCTGACCCATGCTCCTCAGCACTATATCACGACCTTTATCTCCAGCAACCTGGTGGTTCTCATTTAGACAGGCCTGTTTGATGTCATTTTGGACAGTGAGGAGGTGAATCCGACCACACAGCTGACTATATGTCTGTCTGCTTGTCTTGCGCTCTTTTTCTCCTTCCAGGCTTTCTCTCTAGCTACAATTTAATATTTAATGCACATGCCATACAGCAGATGGTACCATAAAAAAAGAGCATCAATATTTGATGCAAACTCTCCCCAGCTCTTTCTGTTCTCCTTTAGATTTTCTCTCGCTCTCGTTCACGTTGTCGGTATTGTTAGCGATCACTGTTGTGTCACACATTAGTGTTGCTTATGAAATATTAAATCTTTGTTGATGGTTATGACACGGGTAGTGAGGTAATTCGTGGTCTCGTCAGAGTAATTTAGAGATTATCTGTGCTCGGTGGTTAATTTGGGTCATACATCAACGCTGTGCTTTTAATTCAAAGCTTTTTTGTGCGAGGTCAGATCTCTCTTTGCACGATCCTGCTTGTTCAACAGCCATCGGGAGTCCGATCAAAGGTTAGGCGGAGCATAGGAAATGACTCATTTGCAATGCTCGTTAATATGCAGATACTCGCATTTTTGAACATAAATCACAAACGCCGCAAGAGCGGCCCTCGTTCCGTTGCACCGTTTGATCATCTCAAAACAAGAGAAATGCCATTAATCATTCAATACTAAATGCATCAACAGTTTTCTTGAACTAATATAAGGCAGAGCAACTCATTAATCAAAAGAAGAATAAATCAAATGAAAAACAAAACCACTGAACATGGCCTTTTGCAAGTGGAAAAGCTAATCCGAACAGCATACGCATCAACAGATGTTGGGTTTTCTTGCTTGCTGTCACTCAAACTGTTTTGTTTAGATTACTTTTTTACATTTTATGAAGAAGGGTTCAGAGTGGCTTTTAGCATGTTCTAAAGTGGTTGCTAGGTTGTGCTGAATGGTTGCTAGGTGGAATTCCATATGTTCCATATGACATTTACACATCATAGTTTCTTATTCAGAATTAGTGGTTTGTTTATCATGTATTAAGTACTAGTACCCAGGTGAAAAAAGTGCACTTCCAAAATGTACTTAAAGTTCTCTATTTTCACGTAATAATGTTGTACTTAACATACTAAAAATTCTTCTAAAGTTACCACTTGTAGTACACTTGAACCCATCTTTCATGCACTAGTAGGTTTATGTGTACTACAAGTGGTAACTAAATACATTTTCTAATACAGAAGTAGTATGTTAAAAGCACATTTTAGTTCATATTCATGGTGTCTCAAAATAGCACAGCTGAGCACACTTAGATGTTCTGAAGATTATCTTAAGAAGTACTAAAGAATCATTTTAAGGCCCGGTTTCACAGACTTGGACTTAAACTTGGACTAAGTCAGGATTAGGCCTTAGTTCAATTAGGACATTTAAGTAATTTTTATTAACATGCCTTAGAAAAAAGACATTACTGGTGTGCATCATGAGACAAAACAAAGGCACTGATATGTTTTAAGATCAGTCAGCGCAAGTTTATTTGTATTAAGTGTATTAATGTATTAAGTACAAAATTAGTCCGTGAAAATAGAGCACTCTCTAAGTGCAACGGAAGTGCACTTTTTTTCTTTTCTTTTTTTTTTTTGCCTGGGTATGCAAGGTTAATATTTTAAACTAAAACTATTAATGGCATTTTGATAACTGAAATAAAGCTGGAATTAAATAAAATATAAATATTAGACTAAACACTTAGAAACTAATAGAAATGTTGCATTGGCAACTGAAATAAATTTAAAGCAATAAAATAAATAACTGGTGGGAAAAACTTAGAGAACTTAAAGAAAAATAAAGTAAATTAAACATAAATAGTAATATTAAAAGGAACAATTACAACAACAACAAAAGAACAAAGCACATAAAATTAATAAAAATTCAAATTAAATTAAAATGAAAACTGAAAATTTTATTGTCATATCGGCATCAAAGGCTATATTCGTGGCAAACTCAAGAATAATACGATTTAAAATAGTCTTGACTAGATAGACAGGACACTCGACTAGGCAGGACACTCTTATAAAATGTTTTACAGTCAAGGAACAGTAAAAACTATAATATTGTATACTAAAGTAACACTGCTAGTGTGAGTACTAGTAATAGTGATTCTTGCCTTAAAAGGCATTAAAACCAAGAACAGTTGTAGATTGATGGATGTTGTAGCCATGAGGACTGTAGAGTTAAACTGGGCGACAGTTTAATGTTGCAAATGGACAAGCCAAAGCTCTCATATAGAGTGGTCTGATGGTCCATTAGTGGATAGATGAAGATGAGCGTGAATGAACAGATGCAGTGTGTGGGGGTTGCAGATCTGTACATAATCCAGTATATCCTGGGCTTTCGCTACAGGCCAATCCGAAGGGTTCATTTCGCTTAACCAACCAATCAGGAGGCCCATTCAGTTTCACTGAACCAATCAGAACCAAACTGGCTTTAGAATGCCACTTTTTGGTGAATTAACACAACATGAGAGATTATGGGTCAGATTTAAAAAGTGTGAAACAGATGTGTGTGTTATAATGAGATTCTTTATTTAGTAACGCTACTCACACTCCATTTACTGCGATTATGAGATTCTACTTGAAAAATCTGTAAAATTATGGAAGCTTCAAATTGTAAACATGATGTCATAAACAAATGGAATTTGCTACAGTAAACTGAAACTATGATGTCATAATTAAAGTTTAGTTTGCACTAGTAAACGTGATGTCCTAATAACCAAATGGAATTTGCTGCTATAAACCTCAACTATGAAGTCATACTGAAGTTCAGTTTGCACCAACAAATGTGATTTCAAATTGAATGTGTCAGTATGTAAACTGACACTTTCCATTCATTTGCAGCTTCAGCTGGTCACTTCTCGCAGTGATGGATGATTCAGTTTGAGCAGAAACGAGAGGGTCGAGAGGGAATGATGTGCTTTTACACATTCATCCAGTGCTGCACTCAGACCGCCAAACGCTGGAGTCTCACAGGAGTCAGAAACACTGAATCTGATCCCTGATGCGCTCAGACAGAAAGCTAGAATGAGAGTTTATCTGGCCAAGAGTGAGCCAGCGAGCCACTCAACATCATGCTGTAGAGCATTGACTAATCAAAAACCACTTCAACAAAACACAATACAAATAAACAACAGGAAACACAAGTAGATTTGGACATTTTCTGAAGCAGTAGTAATTACAAGTTGTAGCCTAACCATTAAGGCTGTGAATCTTTGGGTAGACAGCAAATCGATTCGATTCACGATATGACCGAGAGCCATTGAAAAACTACAGAAAACTACAACTACTTCCCTTTAGCATTACTGACCATGAGTACTAAAGAGAGATCACACATCAGCTGCTCAAAAAATGTGTCAGTGAGAGGAACGGAGCGCAATCCTGTGACAGGTGGTAAATATAGTGGAGCGCATGAAGGAGAGATGTGAGGCACGAACAACACTGTTCAAGGTCTCCATTAATTCGTGCTTGTCGTAATTTAATGTGTATATATTTATTTTGAAAGCACTGAATAGTGTGACGAGTCGGCTGCCTCCCCCCTGTCCATCATCACCACCCCGTCCCGCATTCGCCGCCCTTCACCAGGCTCCCGACGGGAGTGGGTGTGTGAGAGAGGAGGGGCGCTGAAACACGCAGGTCTGGCGGCGTGTGATGAGGCGCACCTGACGTGAATAGAGCCTCATCACCGCCGCCGTTTAAACGCCGAGCGCGCCTCTCCTCGAGAGACCGGTCTCTTCCCCGTGCATGCACGCTGGTGTCCTCGTGGGTCCAGGAAAGGGAGCGTAGAGGGAACTACCCGCCGCCGCCAGAGACGCGAGCGGCCGGACCCGCAGTCCGGCCGACACCGCACCCGCGATACGGCCGTCGGGCCAGGACGCCGGGCCGTGGAATCCCGTCGAGCACCCGGGGATTAAGGAGTTGGACGAAGCCGCCACAGAAGCCGCCGTCACCCGCGCCCCGGGACCTCCAGACGGGCGCGCGTGCGGCCGCCGGACTCCGCCCCTTACCTGGACCCTTCCCTCCTGAACACTGCCCTCCTTCACGAGCCCCGCAGCACAACGAGGACACCAGATCCCTGTTTATTTTGGACACTTTTCCCCCTTTGGACACTATTTTAATATTTTGTTTAATAAAAACCTCTCCGAGGCTTGACGCCACGCCCACTGTGTCTGTCGTTGGCTCCTCCCGCCACAATAGCTATAGAAATCGCGATTCATTCGATTCTTAGCATTTTAAATCGATTACTGTCCGAAATCGACGATTCACAATTAAAAAATACATATTTCAAGATCGATGCATATGCATCGTCAGGGTTTGTAATCGATGCATCGAGAAAACGAGTTAATCGTTACACTCCTACTAACCATTCTGAATAAATGTAAAGATTTGACTTTAAAGTGACTATTCTGACTAAATAAGTTAATTATGGCAGACCTGGTATTCACATCCTATTCTGTCTGGTTCTCTAATGAGTCATAACAAGCCATGTGCAATTATAATTAGTGCAGTCTAAAAATATACTCAAATACATCAGCATATTTGACACCCAGTTTTAGATCTCAAATGATGCATGCATTAAATTATAATGAACAGCTCATTTGATGATATTATTTTGCATGTCTGAAGCGTCTATATTATCAGCTGCTACAGAATGCATTTGCATTTTTATTGCTCATGTGCTCGCTCTACTATTGTTTTCCCACAAGCTGAAAGTCAAATACATTCAAACTCAATACATCAGACTTCAGACCATAAAGACCGTTTCTTTTCTCAGTGTTCAAAAGGTAACATTTAAAGAAAAAACCTGCAATGCTATAATTTGCATTAGAGGTTAACAAAGATGCCTGATTGTTAACAAAAGGACAAATCATGCTATACAGTACTAGCATTTACTTTGCAAGTATGAAATGATCAACAAAAAAGCCTGTGTACAGTGTTGTACACACTTGTAGATGTTCTATGAAGAAACCAAGCTGGCAGCATTCTGTTGGATTTTTCAAAGAAAAAAGTTATAAGTTTTGACTTTCGAGAGCTGAGTGGAATCCTTTAGCAGGCTGTGAAATAAGGAGGAATTATAGATGAGGAACGACAAGGGAAGAGAAATGAATCTAGGGAAAAAAAATGTATGTAGCACTGGGGTCAGAATTAGGCCAAGGCAGAATTCTGAATACCCATTTTGTCTTAAAAAACATAAAACTAACCCTGAAATCCTGTTACTACACCATCTGGACTAAAAAAAAAACATATTTCTCCATTTAAAGTAATAGTAGATGTGTGTGTTTCTTCAATAGAAACAGATTTGAGAAATTTAGCGTCACTTGCTCACCAGTGGATCCTCTGAGGTGAATGGGTGCCGTCAGAATGAGAATCCAAACAGCTGATAAAAACATCACAATAATCCACAACATTTCAGTCCATCAATTAACATCATTTTTATTTCAAAACTTTGTTTCTTTCTCTAGTGAAAAAGTCTCAGGAAAGAATCAGGAGAGAAATATGCACAGATCAAGCACCATTTACATACTTGTGGATTTATAAGTGAGAGGAAAACAGAGGATGAAAGGATTTGTTTCTTACGAACATGCAGCTTTTCTTTTCACAAGACGTTTATTGATGGGCGGGAGTGGTGTGGATTACTTGTGGATTAGTGTGATGTTTTTATCAGTTGTTTGGACTCTCATTCTGACGGCACCCATTCACTGCAGAGGATCCATTGGTGAGCAAGTGATATAATGTCCAATTTCTCTAAATCTGTTCTTATAAAGAAACAAACTCATCTACATCTCAGGTGAGTAGATTTTCAGCAAGAATGCATTTTTGAGTGAACTATTCCTTTAAAGCCATTTAAAACAGCCAGTGTTGTGGAAAAATAAAACAGTTTCCATGCAAAATATATAGCCTATCATAATAATGAATGTTTCACCAGTGTAATACTGCCTTTGTCATCACAGCTCAAGACATATGCTATAACGTTAACAGATCGCTCTCTCCAGGTCCTATAAACCTCCTTAAGCTACATAAATGTCATCTGACTACATTCACAAAACCTCTGTGTTTTTCTCCTAGAAAAACCTGAAAAAAGGAAGCAACTTAAAAGGAAAAATAACTCACCAGTACTTATGATGCAACTGTTGTGTTGGGAACCTTTCTGACAAGAGACATTTCTCTTTTATTATTTTTTCTTTCCCTCCGAGATGATAAAAGAGCAGAAGGAGAGAGAAATAAAATAAGAAGCACGCGTGTGAAATTACAATAAATACAAGTGCAAGAATGTGGCGACTGAAGCTACAATGGGATTTATTGCAAACACCTCTTCAGAAGTGGCATGTTTATGAGTTGTTTTGTGCAAACACATTACGCTCCCAATAACAATTTAATCAGCGGGATTGAGAAATGAGCTGTCCCGGACTTGAATTTATCCTCACACTAATCATTGACTGTGGACTTCAATCAAACCTATTTTGTGTTGACAATCAGAATTCCCCCAATCACAAAGTGAGGAGCGAGTTAATGCCGCCGGGGAGACGCCGTTTCTCAAGGTTTTAATTTGACAGATGCACCAGGGATGCCTCAGGGCCTGATACGACTTCATAAATCAATTTCATTCTTTCGTGCTTTATTTTTCGTCTATGTCCATCTGTCAATGGCGGCAGGTCAGCCCTTCAGAAAAATGTGCTTTGAATAATTAATCTGCTTCTCTCACAGACGCACAGATACCTCAACCTCAAATTCAGATGGAAATATTCTGAATTGTGAGATATAAACTTGGAATTGCAAAACAAAGTCAGAATTCTGAGTTTATTTCTTGCAGTTTTGACTTTTTCTAAAAACTGCCAGAAACAATGTCTGAATTATGAGATTAAAAGTCACAATTATCTTATTTTCAATTCCATGGAGGAAAGGGGCTTCCATAATTACGTAATTAAATGTGCACTAATTTACATACATTTCCAGAATAGAATTCCATTGGATAAAGTCGGGTTAAGAATTCTTGTTTCATTATGTTAACATTTGTATTTTTTTACGCTGGGGGTTGGTGGTTGGAAATCACGGTGTTTCACGGTAAAAAAAAAAAAAAAACTAAAAGTTTGGTGTATGCAGGTGCTGCTGAAGTAGCGATTTCTGGCACAGTGAATGACAAAAAACAAATTTTGACAAAAAAACTGTATTGTAATTGTGATAAACAGACACAAATACATAGTGAAATAAAATAAACACTTAGATGTGTATTTGGGATGTTTTCTTTATACATTATTCTGAAAGACAAGTTATGGAAGCTAAATAGGCCAAAATCTAAAAAAAAACAAAAAAAAAACACTGTTGGTTTTGTTTTTAGTGTCATGCTTTAAATAAAGCCAATAAAAAGTTATTTAACACTAAGTTTCAGACAGTAAAACAAAAAACGTTTTTTTTTTTCCCTCCACACTAAAAGCTGAATGCATGACAATCGCAACCAGAATATATTTGAAGTTAAATGCAGATTTGCAGATGTGGATTTTGGACCATCCAGCACATTCCTAATCATTCCTGTCAGTTGTTCAGACCATCAGAGCTCTAATAACACTCTCACCTCAGTAATTTACAGGCATGTCGCTGTCTAATGAAGGCTAATGAGATGAGAAGAAACTCTGTGTTAAAGTGACATTTAAAATGACTCTGACATTCCAAATTACCAATAGATATTTCATAGAGCCTGATGAATCTTGGCTATGCAACACACAGACTTAAGCGTGCATCTCTTACAGTCGGTTTTACAGGCATGCAACAAACATACAGTACAATATGGCCCAGAGTCCACTTATAGAGTGCCCTCAAAAAGTATTGGACCGGTAAAGACAAAATTGCTCTGTTGGCTGTGGAGTCAGGATATTTACAAATATGATTAAAAGATGAATATGAGATAAAACTACAGAATGTCACATTTTATTATTGGGTGATTCAACACATAGATGTTTTACCAGCTAAGAAGTTCAGCACTTTTAGAGTTTCATCCCTCTATCTGATGTGAGCATAAGTATTGGAACAGTTGCCTCACAGGTCTTTCTAAGTGATCAGCTGTGTCCTGTTGCATTAATTCTTCAGATATTAAAAGCAGGGAATGTGTCGTATCAGTTATATCCATTACTTATGTATTATGAATCTTGCATTCAATGATGACACACACAAACCAGGATGAAGATGAGGGAGCTGACTTTGAGAGAAAAGCAAGCAATTTGGATGCTAAAAAGAAAACAGGAAGTCAATTAGAGCTCTAGCAAAAACAAAGGGCATGGAGAAATCAAGAGTTTGGAAACCACCAGCGACACCAGCAACCAACAACGACCTGATCGGCTGAGAAAACAACAGTAGTTGATGACAGACAAATCATAAAAGCTGTGAAAATGAACCCTAAAAGACGTGTCTGTAAAATCACCAACAACTTCCAGAAAGCTGGGGTGATGCTCTGACAATCTACTGTCCTCAGGAGACTTTGACACAGAATTACAGATGCTACACAGCAAGATGCAAACCTCTGACCAGCACCAAAAATAGAAAGGCAAGATTAGAGTTTGCAAAAAAGCACAAAGATGAGCCAGAAGAGTTTTGGAACTGTGTTTATGGACCGATGAGACAAAGATGAACCTTTATCTAAGTGATGGGAAAGCAAAAATGTGGAGAAAAATAGGAACTGCAAATGATCCCAAGCATACAGCCTCATCTGTAAAGCATGGTGGAGGTGGTGTCATGGCATGGGCATGCATGACTGTCTTTGGAACAGGCCCTCTCAACTTTACTGATGACTTAATGTATGATGACAGTAGCAGAATGAATTTGGAAGGGTACAAAACCATCTTGCCTACCAATATTCAAGAAAATGCCACTAGATTCATTGGGAGGTGCTTCCTATTGCATCAGGACAATGACCCAAAACACCCTGCCAGTTCAGTCAAGGAATTTATAAGGGCAAAGAAATGGAAAGTCTTACATTGCCCAAGTCAATCTCCAGATTTAAATCTGATTGAACATGAATTTCACCAGCTGGAGAGGAGTGTAAAGGCAGAAACTCCCCAAAACAAGCAACAATTGGAATAGGCTGCTGTTACAATTGAGCACAAGTAGGAAACAGGCAGTGGGTCCAAATGCAGTTTAAGGTCCTTTAATGATAATCCACAGGGATATACGTCCAAAATACATGACAGAACCGAGAAAGGATCACAAGAAATACAGGAGGTAACACTTATCAACAATGTGTCCTGTCTGCACTGCTAATCAAAAGCATTATACTGCAACCGAGAGCGAGCCCCATTTTTCTTTTGAGCAGAGACAAAGAAGATTAGACAAATATTAATTCAATGATCAGTCTGAGGCTCATGCACACAAAGCACTGCATATTCAACATTTCGTTCGCTGTAACCTCAGCTTCCCTCACCAGCCTCCCCGGGCTCTTGTTTGATCATTCATTATTTTTCCCTTCTCTTTTGTCTGAGCTTCATAAATACAGCTCCAGGATGTAATGGAGCTCTCAGTGGTGCTGAAGCAGGATATTGGCTTCATTAACTCACAGTCTCGAGGTCTGGAACTATCCGTGGTACTGAAAACAACATTCAGCGGTAGTGTGCAAAACTGGAAACAATTACAGCGGATCTTCTGCGCTGCTAGACTGTCAGGAAAACAAATTACTCTAAAACGCATAGAGGAGAGAATAAGATTCAGAGGAATCCAAAACCCACTCCAGATCAATCTATCGCTCTGCCTTCGCATTCATTTTCATAAATGTGGGAAGAATGAAAGAGGAGCGTGTTATGAAGAGTGTAAACGTCAATACTTTACTGCATGAAAATGGAATACTAGCATACTTCTTAGTGCATACTGTGCAGTATATACTGTAAACTGCACACTTGTTTAGAAGAGTATATGAAACAGAACATGCTTTGTAGCAATAAACTTTATTGACAGCAGTATGCTGCACTGGTCACTAGACAGGGATAGGTTTACATTATTTTAATGGAAATATGGTTAAACTACTTCTTAAACCAATTTTTTATAAATGTGTGTTAATGTTTGGCAGTTTGATAAAATAATTATAAGTTAAAAAAAAGAAATCAATTCTATTACTACTACTACTAATATAATTGAATAAATAATATTTATTATTATTATAAATAGTGCTGTCAAATCATTAATGACATCCAAAATAAAAGGTTTTGTTTTATGTAAATAAACATATATTACTATAATAATGCAATTGTTATTAAAATTGTTATTATTATAATGGTTATTGTTGTTCTAAATATTATTGTTGTTCAATAAAAAAAAAAATATGTAAATGCGGTTAAATGCCATTTTTAAAAGTTTAAATAAATAAATAAATACTACTACTACTACTTATAATAATTAAATAATAATAACTATTGTTAGAAATAATATCACTGAGTAGTAGTAGTAGTAATAATAATAATAATAATAGTAGTAGTAGTAGTAGTATTACATTTATTTTTTCACTTAATATTTCATCAAACTGCCAAAGATTAACCCAGATTTTTTTTAAATTACATTTTAATTTTTTTATTAAAATAATATTGTTATAATACAATTATTATTGTATTATTATTATTCATTATTATAACAGTAATAACTATTATAATTATAAATATTAATAATGATTATAATGAATGAATGAATGAATGAATGAATGAATGAACCAATCAATCAATAAAGACCTAAATATTTTATAAAATTTTGAGAGAAAAAATATTTACCACATTTTCCTAAACAAAGAAACAAAAAATACAAAGAAACCAAAATGGTTTAGATATTATTTCTACAACCTTTTGATAAATGGAAAAGAGACTGGATGAACTGTGTATCTCTCTCTCACAACCTCATTTTAATTTGTCTCAAATTAAACATGCCTGTCTAAGATCCAACGGTTCATTCATCTTACTGGAAATTTAAGGTGAAGAGTGCATTGCATTATGGGATTCAGTATCCCGTGCAGTGTGCTCTGGCTGCATAGTACACACAGTCACATATTACATACTGCAGAAACAGTATGTGTTAGTATGCCATTGTGAACAGGCCGTAGCAGCATATAAACTAGGTGAGCAAGTGTTAAGGCAGGTGACCGCCTCTTCAGTGTAGCACTTGCCAGCAAGCTGTTTTTTTATGATTAAATGACCCAAAATGCACTACAGCTCATTATAAGTGCAGCTGCTTGAGGAAACATCTCTTCAAAAACACGACCACAAAGCCGTAACATTTCACCATATTTCACAATATTACTATTTTTAATTGTATTTTTGATCAAAAAAGGCAGCATTGGTGAACACAAAATACATACAGTAAAACAATCTTGTAAAAGTTACTGTATGAATATAAAATTACATGTTGATTTATTTCTATCTAGTCTGTGTTCTGCGAATATTGTTGACTCATGATAAATTGCCGGATAAATGTGTCTACATAAAAAAAATACAATTTTATAAGTCATCTGAAGCCATAGGACAGTTTTGTATGATGTTTAATTGATTCACTGCAAGTCTTTCCTTTTAGCCCTCACATCAAATATGGCAGCAATGACATTAATCACATTTGGTCACCACTACAGTCCATTTGAGAGCAGCAGTGAATATTTAGACAGTAATGATTTAAATTACTGTCTGTTTAGCTACTGTACGACTTCAGAAGACTTAAAGTATAGTGCAGTAATCACTACTTTTAATGAGCTTTTTGTCATCTTGGAGCTAGATATACTTTACATGAGGGTGAGACACATTATACACACACAGGCTAGATCATATGCTGAAATATGCAGTGCAATGTGAGGATAATAATTGAATACACTCTGCATCTCTCATTTTCCTCTTTCTCCCTCACAATCATGGCTGCCAATATTCTAATCACTCGTATTAATTTTCTGGGTTTGATTAAAGAAGGTGTGTGATGAAACTGCCCTCATTAGAGACGAGTGACTGTGCCAAATGTCTCTGTGTGTCTCTCTCTGGAGCTCCTGCAGTGTGATCTATTAGTGCAGTCATCCGTGCAAAACAACACACTCACATACACTAGTTGATGATGGCGCCATTTAACTCAATCTAACATTGCTATTGCAGTCCTGCTCCTTTCTTACACACATATACTGAGCTCTTGCATTTGCTCTTATCATCTAGGCTTTTAAACTCTTAAGTGTCTTTTGCATTCTTGGAGATAAGACTAATGATCAGGAAGTGCAGGATATGTATGTGTGGTCATTTTAGACACTGATGGTTTCATTTAGCAACCAATTACTGCTCTATATACAGTATGTTGACCTGTTTCTGCTTCTTTTGTGTGTTTAAGCAGGTAATGCTGTGAGAAAAC
This sequence comes from Barbus barbus, assembly GCF_936440315.1. Taxonomy (NCBI): domain Eukaryota; kingdom Metazoa; phylum Chordata; class Actinopteri; order Cypriniformes; family Cyprinidae; genus Barbus; species Barbus barbus. The sequence continues at coordinate 22,011,648 of NC_136721.1, read as the reverse complement.
CATCTCAACGCATTGCACAAAGTTGCAGTCCCTTTAGACTGTGAGCTGAGCTTAAGCCGCTGGAAACCGATTTAGCTTTTACTTGGGCCAGCAGCACCCAACAGACTCAATTAGAAGTGAATCATGTTGGTGTTCTCACTGCTTTGCTGCCTCTAGTGGAAGGTCTAAATATGGCAGTGTACCTCAGTTGCAGTTGAGTATGTATTATTAAGGAGGGTTGTAATACAGGTAAAAGCTATCCGCTAGCAATCCCATTCATCTGAAAAGGCAGCTGGCGGTACACAGCACCATGGGACTCGAATGATGGCACAATGAGAACACACACAGCCCCAAAGCCTTTAGTACTGACTATCCTGAGCTGAGACATCAAAGACAACAGAAAGGAGAAATAGTAATCCATTTCACACTTAAGAGAGCCTCTCCAAAAAAAAAAAAAGTCTGTCACTGGTAAAACATGTACTATAATACCACAAAATATTACTGAAATAATTTAAATATAAATAGCTGGTATTTTGTAATAAAATTAAACATTTGTGAAATATAAATATAAATAAGAGCTGGCATTTTGTAATACTAACTACTGACATGTGAGACAACAAAATTTTACTGAATACATATAAATAGCTGGTATTTTGTAATACAATTAAATAATAGTGAAATAATATAAATATAAAAATAAATTATAATAAATATAACTAGCTGACATTTTGTAATACAAAGAGATATGAGTAAAATAATATAAATATAAATAGCTGACATTTTATATTGCTAATTGCTGGCATGTACTGTGATACCACTGAATAAAAAAAAAATATGAAATATGAAAAATGAAATTAGTGAAATAATGTAAATGCATAAATATAAATAGCTGGCATTTTGAAATATCAATTGCTGACATAGACCATAACAGCACAGAATATTAGGGAATAAATGTTTATATAAAAATAAATTGCTGGCATTTTGTAATACAATAAAACATTAGGGAAAAATATAAATATAAACACAAACATACCTACCAACTGCTGACACATACTGTAATATCATGGAAATGACAAAATGTAACAAAATGTAAATTATAAATATAATTGATAAATTATAAAATTTAAATGATTATTATTAACATATTTTCGAGAGCCAAATGGTGTAGTTACAGGTGTTACTGTACTAAAGATTGACCCTTTGATTATGAACCAAAAGTTAAATAAATATATTTATTATATTTGGAATGCTCTCTATTAATTTGTAGCCTTTTATTACTGTACTTGAACTGTCATTTGATTACTTAAAAATCGATTTTACAGTAGTGTTACAAACGGCTTGTTCATATTGTAAACTGGTTGCTATATTATTTTAACATTCATTGCTTTGAGACCAACCATATTTCTATGGTGACAGCCTATGCTTTTACATTACACTGCATTATACGTATTTCAGATGACTTTATCAGGGCACAGTAGCTGTGTGTGTAGTTAGTGGCTGTTTTCTTTCCATCCGTTTAGTGCTTCACTAATGGTGTAAACCCTCAGCTACTGATCAATACCGAGAGAGAATCTCTCTCTGCCCTCATGCTGGTTAAATTACAACACAATTCAACTAAGCCTCAGGGCAAAAACACATCACAGGCAGATATTTGTGCGTGTGAGAGAGCTGAAGTGAATGTTTAGAGAGGATGATGCTATTATTTCATTCAGCAGCTAATTTTCAGACTGTTAATCGTCTTGATGGCTCTTTTAGAAAGCTGCTGTTCGGTGGCAGCGACAGGCGTCGGTACACATTGGTTTAGTGACACGGGACACCAAAGCATCTGACTCATCTGCCTGAACTAATTCTGACTAGATTTATGAATAAATGACATCAAACAGCCAGCATCTGTGTTTGTGGTTATGCTTTGCTGCACTGCATGTGGTTTGGTGATTGGTGGAATGAATAAAATAGGCATCTGATTAAGTTGCTTAAAAGAAGAAAATAATGAATAAATGTCAATTTAGCATTATGACTCAATTTCTACTTAGAAATTACAATCACTACAGTCACTACTGCATTAGAGTCACTACATATTTGCATAAAATAAAAAAAATAAAAAATTGGCACTGCTATACTACAATAATATAAAACATGAGCAAATTAATTTAAATACAAATATACCATCATTTTGTAATAAGTAATACAATTTGTAAAATTATATAAATGAATATACATTTTTCTGCTGCTGACTTATTCTATAATACAACAGAATATCAGTGAACAAAAATATGAATATAAAAATTCTACTGAGAAATAATAATCATAGTCACTACATATATGGTTAATATTTGCATGACTAACGCTAACTGAAATTGGTTTTAGATCATTACATGATGCTATGTTTTGAAAGCCTATCTAAAACCAGTTTAAATGAAAGGTACCTTCATACACAAAATAATGTATATTTATTCATTGACAGACTGGACATAGCCGATGTAATTTTGAGTCTAAATACGTAATTATATGCCTATATATACTGTAAAATGAGTTTTAAATTCTGGAAACGTCTTCTGTCATGTTCCCCAAACACACTACAACATAAAGCTGTTAAAATCAAGACTAAAACCAGGTTAAAAACAAGAGCTGAGGCCAAAAATCAGTCCCTTCTGCCAGCAGGTAATACCACCCAACAAATCAGAGTAGCACATGACGTGTAACAAAGACACCTTATAATAAAGTGTTGCCAAATAAGACAATCCAGAATTTCTGAAAATCAAAAAACACATTTCATAGGACCCTATTATTGTTAAACTTTTCATAAATAATTCTTTTAATCATTCAATTTGATTAATTAGACATGTTTTTCAAACATTTAAATAAACCAAGAGCAATCAGCTGACCTTATTGGCCTCTGAATGTCAAAACATCTGAAGACAGAACTTGTGGCCTCTGGACAAAATCTTGCATCAGGAGTCAAAGAAACACTACCACAGGATAGACAAGAGAAAGATTTAGATCTCAAACAGACTGGCAAAGGAATTGATGCAGTATCCTACAGTACATGCGGGTCGAACCATTCCACCACTGACCCTGCTCACCCAAGAGACGCACTACACACAATTTGTTTTTCACACTGGTGGTGGTTGAGGAGACTCCCCCCTTGTATGTAAAGCGCTTTGAGTGCCTAGAAAAGCGCTATATAAATGTAATGAATTATTATTATTATTAAATTCAATCTCTAGAACTGATGGGCCAGACTCGATTTAGGAAACCCCTCTGAAATAGGATGACACTGAAAAGGTTAAAAGGGTCCAAAGCAATTTAACTTCAACCACTTTCTACTGCACTGCACTTGCAAACTCATGCATTCAAGCAACTATAAAGAACTGAGCTACAACAAGCTTGTAAACTTTGTTGGTTATATAACATTTGGAAAAGCACATACGTGCTTTGGAAATTTCAGGGAACATTCCCAAATAACAGAACAACTAAATCTGATCTGACTAGGACTAAAAAGCATTCCAAAAAAAAAAACCTATAATGCTTTAATATGATAAAATCTGGATGTAAACATGTCCAGGATGTATAAAATATGAATGGATTTGAGTCGTATGGGCCTACAGAGAGCAAATAAAATAAATGAACGATCAATGAATGCATGCATTCATAAATTAAAGAATGAATGAAAAAATTAATGCATGCAGTAATTAATAAAAAAAAAAATACATGCATTAATGCATTAATAAATCGATAAATAAATACAATTAATGATGAATGCATTAAATGAATGAAAAAATTAATAAATTAATGAATGGATAAATAAATGCATGCAATGCACAAACAAACACAAGAAAGAAAGAAAGAAAGAAAGAAAGAAAGAATGGTTTATAATAAAACATGAAACAAATCACTAAGGATCAATGTATCAACTCAAAAATTCTATTAGGCTCTCGTTGAACGCTTGCAGAAATAAATTACAGTATCAAAAATAAATCAATAAAAGCAAAGAATAAATAAATGAATAAATACAAAAAATGAATGAATAAATTAATTAATGCATGTATGCATTAATAAATATATTTTTGATGTAAAACAAATTGTCCTGAACAGGGTCCTTGTTTTAAAGCATTTGATTTCATTTGGGGTGACATATCACGCTGGAAATATTTGCAAGCTGACGTCATAGAGCGATCAATGCATTTGAAAAATAAATCAATGGTGAAAGGAGCAATGAACACAGAGAGTCCGCAGAGAGGCGTTTCTGCAGGGTTTCGGCTCACTCCTGCATTTATATTAATGAGTGTGGTTGGAATTGGCTGCATCCTCTGGCCTCTCTGCAGGACTCACAGATTAAATCGCTGCTCTTAGCAGATGACCTGCTGCCCCTGTGGCCAACAGCACGAGAGCCAGCGGCATTCTGGGTTTCATTACGTACAAGAGAAAAAGCAGGAGATTACAAAGACCTGCACTACACCCCTGATCATATTTCAAAGATACTGCTACATATAACTCTGGAGAAACAAGGTGAATCTCATGGAAAATGTTCTCATTTTACTCCACAATTGTAAGCGAAAAAGACGATATTTTGAGTAAAAAAAAAACAAAACAAAAAAAATACACATATATATGCAGTATATATATATATATATATATACATATATACATATATATATATACACATATATATATATATATATGTGTGTGTGTGTATACACACACACACACATACAGCGGGTAAAATAAGTATTGAACTCGTCACCATTTTTCTAAGTAAATATGTTTCTAAAAGTGCTGTTGAAATGAAATTTTCACCAGATGTCGGTAACCACCAAAGTAATCCATACATGCAAATAAAACAAAACAAATTAAGTTGTTTAATAAAATGGAATGACACAGGGAAAAAGTATTGAACTACTAAAATGTATTTAATACTTTGTACAAAAGCCTTTGTTGGTAATGACAGATTCAAGAAGCCTCCTGTATGGAGAAACTAGTTGGTCAGGTGTGATTTTGGCCAATTCTTCCACAGAGTCTTCAAATGTGGACTTCTTCTATAAACTGTGATCTTTAGTTCTTATTTTCTACTGGATTCAAGTCAGGAGATTGGCTGGGCCATTCTAGCAGCTTTATTTTATTTTTTCTCTGAAACCAATTGAGAGTTTCCTTTGCTGTGTTTGGGATCATTTTCTTGCTGAAATGTCCACCCTTGTTTCATCTTCATCATCCTGGTACTGTAGGTGCTGGGACTGAAGCAGCTAATATTAATTTCCACTGAGAAGGGACAGGATTGCTTTCTAATTACTGATAGATTTCAGCTGGTGTCTTGGCTTTCCATGCCTTTTTGCACCTCCCTTTCTTCATCTACAGAAAATATTTAAAATATATATTTTCTGGTGAAAAATATAAATAGGTGAAATATTTTAAAATAATTTCAAGATTTTTTCTGCAGATTTAACGCAAAAATACTATGTGTGTGTGTGTGTGTGTTTACACACAAAGATGCATGCATAATAAATATTGTATATGTTTTATTAATTGAAAAAAATACATAAATATAAATATTTCTGCATTTCAGTTTGCATTTAATTTTTTGCATTCAGCTTTTTGGTTGAAATGTGACATGTTCTTGACAGGTTGTGTAAGATTCACTCAAGAACTTTTTTAATCAGTGTTGTAATCAGATAATTGCATTTGCATTGCATTGTCTGCAACAAAGTGCATTATTTCCCTGCTTTTTTTGCATTTGCCACCCCTATAAATTCTTTGCAGTACACCACTTTAAACAACAAAAAATTCATTGATTGTTGTCCAGGAAGGAAAGGTTGAAAGTGAGATCAAATAAATCAAGAGATGGTAAACAGGAAGATAACAGGACAGATGATCTGACCATATTGATCTTTCCAGGCCAGATACGAACACACACAAAATGAGCAGAGATTAACAGTAGACCTGAGGGCCAAGAAAGGGCCCTGAAAGGCCAGTGTGTGTGTGTTTGAATTGATCTCAGAAACCACAGCGCTAAGTGGATGTCAGAGTGAAGAAGTCTAATGTATGCGTCTCACACACTGATTATATGGAGGTCAGTCTTGGAAACGGGCCTTTAAAGCATCCTATCAATCAACTCCATTACAGTAAATGCATAATTGTTCAGGCAGTGATTAGTGGAGATTAGTTTGAGGGAAACTGAGGTTAAAATGAAGACATACAAGCCTGAATATCTCAAAAGAACATATATTGAGTCTCTTAGCGTCACCTGTCAACGCACACAAACTGAAAACAGAAGATTTGTATTTAATGTTAAATAGTTCAGGCTCTAATAACTGATTGGATGAGGCACATTTGAAGCTGTTGTGTAATTCACACACCTCTTAGTTGAAATCTGTATTCACAAGACAAGTTGCTTGAGGCTTATTAACAACATTTCTTGCAGTTGTTAATTATTATTTAATACAATTGTTTTTTGGACATTTCATCTTTTATATGTATTTAGCTGTAATAAAACTACCATAAAGCACAGCCTCACATGCTTTAAAACAATACTTTGCCTAAAGTCATCATCATGCAATATTCTGACTAGCTGAATCAAAATTTCAGTGTTAAATGACATTCTGAGAACTAAAACCTCCTGTGTGGAATTTAGACCTTAAGCCTATGGAGTAAATGAAAACTCATCATGGTAATATAAATAAAATATCTGATTCAAATACTAATTGGCCAGCTAGTGATGTGCTTCCCTGTCGCTTCAAATAAAGGAAAAAAAAAATAAAAAAAAAAAATATATATATATATATATATATATATACATTAAATAATATTTTATTTTATTATTTTTATTATTATTTTAATATATTGAAAGATTGGGATACAAATATTTTTTTTGCAGTTTTCATGTGAAAATAATTTTTAAGTATAAACTAAAAATAAAAAGTAGGCCTATATATGCAAATAAATATTTATTTACTGAATAATCTCACTCATTTGTTAAAAAAATAAAGATACACACAAAAAAAAAATGTAATGCAAAGCAAATAAAGCAAAAATAAATAATTATTTAACAAATAATTATATATGTGTTTGCACATGTGGAAAAATAAACACGATTAACAATCAAAATATGACAAATAAACAAGACATTTTTGAATGAAAAATTTGAAAATTTGAATGGAAACTTTATATATAATTTTTTTTTTAAACCTTTATAAGCAGGCATAGAGGAACCAAGCAAACAAACAAATAAATAAAAGTCTGAGAGGAAAAGGCATAAAGTAGAGAAAATCAAATTCCATTCAGAATCAAAAACCAAACAAGACTTCACTATTTAAATATTATAAAAAATACTTAATCAAAATATAATAATAAAATATAACATAAAAAGTAATTAAACAAAATATATTGATACAATAAATAATCAAATGTATCTGAATAATTAACTAATTCAATATCAACCATAAACATCTCCTAACTGAACAATAACACTTAACACAAACTGATACAGTCAAATTATTGTTCATGGCAGCTGATACCTTGTCAAAAGTGTACTGTACATACTGTAAAAATCATTTCAAAATATTCATAATATCCCTTCAAAAGAATCAATGTACTCTACACTTTATGAACACTATGGGAATGGCCCTGAAATATTCTCTGCTACACTGCTTAGTGATGTCCATCTGACTAAGAGCAGAAAATCAGAGTCCTTGAGTGAAACAGAAGAAGATCAAGCGGCTCGAGATCAGACAAGGACACACACAGGCAATTAATATGGAGGTGCTGATGTTGTCATCGCTCTCTCGGCCTCAGTCAACAAAATTCATCATTTTTACACTCACGGCCTGTACAAACCACGTCAACTCCAATCTCACTGAATCATCCGGATAAAACAATACACACAGGACGTCATCCATCAACCGCTTGCTACTCATGTATGAATAGAGATTTAATCACGGGCGCATTTAACCACCAGCCGCTTAATATTCTGAATATTTAATTACTGCAAACCATAAGATTCAATCACAAATTACATCGATGCACTTCAAAGGTCTGAGATCACTGAAATGTGTGACAAATGTGTCTGTGAACAACACAGAAGATGAAAAGTGTGTATACACACAAGCATAATCTTTCTAAACACTGTGATCAAACCAAGAATGACACAGCTTCCGTGTAAATCTGAAGATCTGCCCCAAATCCTAGTATGCTGCTGCTGCCTACCTAGGGAGCATGTTATATATGCACACTACAGAGACCAAGGCTGTTCAAAAGTAGGGTTGTTATAGTAACTGAAACTAAAATGAACAGTAACATATTAAAAATAATAATTAAGAGCCCCCGGCTCTTAATGCATAGTTTTTCCTTCTGGGTATCAGTGAGAGTTTGAACCTTCTTTAAATTTGGTAAAATAATTAACATTTTGCATATTCCGCAAGGTGTATGTAAACTTTTGACTTCAAATATATATATGTGTGTGTGTGTGTGTGTGTGTGTGTGTGTTTGTGTAAACTAAATTAAAATGGCTAAAAAGAAAAAGAAAAAAAACTATAAAAATGACAAAAACAAAACAACATTTTTAAATTTCAATGAAAACCGAAAGTATAAAAATGAAAACTAATTTAAAATAATAAAAACTACAAAAGTATGTCAATAATAAATAATGAAGAGAAGAGAAATTATGATTATATATTATATTTTACACGGGGTTATATACTTTTTTGAATGTTCGATGTGAAATAACGGACAAATGAAACATGAGACTTTCTGCATTCCTCTCATTTCTCGCCACTACAATGTGAATCCATTCATTCCTGCTTGATCCTTTCCCCTCTCTCTCGCATACATTAGTGAAAGTCCCATCAGTCTGTGGGCCGCACACTCTCTTTCTGCGCAAGATAATAGATTGTCTCTGTCACAACGCCAGCAGGCTCAAACTTGCCACTGAATCTAAGGGGGTCGTCTCAAGGGCATCGGCGCTGTGTGTGTGCAAATATGAGACTGAAGCTGTGATGTTATATTTGCTTTGAAACAAACATGATTTATTTGAGTCCTCAAAGGTCGCTGAACAACCTCTGAAAGCTAATAATGGGAATTATTGAGCTAAAATAACAAATGTGCAGAAAAGATTAATAAAAAGACTCTCAGACAAATCTGCATATTGCACACTCAAGCTTTTGCAAAACAACAAACTTCAGTCTGTATTTATGCAAATTACAGGAGTCAGGCTGTACAGGTTTTTAATTGGTTTAGCAAGAAAGTCAAGACGAGTAAGATGGCAAGATGACAGTGAGGGCGTTTGAGAAGGAATTAGTCAATGAATATGATAAAGGTCACAAAAACATGGCATAAAATATTTCAAAGACATTCAAGACTTTCAGTTATTTCAAGTAAACACGATTTTCTTTAGTACAACTAGTGGGTTCCCATCTTCAAAATCACAATTGAACATTGTGTGTGGCCCCAAAATCATGTTTAAAATAATAAATTAAAACATATCTAAATAAATAAATATTTGTATTTATAGATTTAAAATAATAGTATTAATGAATAATAATAACAATAATAATAATTAGTAGTAGTTGTTTGTATGATAATTTATTATATTATTAATTTCTATAATTAATATAAAAATAAATAATTACGTCAAATTAGAATTATTATTACAATAATGTTTTAATTTATAAATAAAATATCGAATAAAATAGAATAATTAATATTATCATTATTATTAAATGTTAGATATTTTATAGTTATAACAATATTTCTCATTATTAGAATCATCAATAATATTGTTTTATTAAATATTGTTTAATTCTATCATTCTAATATTATCTTTAAATAAATAATTATATTGAATTATTAATGCTATTATAATTATTACTGTTATTATCATTTATAATAATAATAATTAAACAAAATGGTTGGTCACAAAAAGAAAATAATCTGTATATGCAAGGCTTCTCTCACCCTAACAGACAAAATTAATCTTATGGGCGTCTTGAAATGGAAATGTGATCGCTTATCACTTATCGCTTATTTGAAGTGGAAAGTATCTAACCTAATGCTGCCAATCATGATCGGATGAGATTTAGCTAAATTAAACTGTTTAACAAATATGCTAGTAACTGTTAAAAATGCACGCTCACAGATTCTCCCCAGGGCGATTCCAAGAGCAGATCACAGGCAAGGAGAGAGTCTGCTATAATTGAACATTCAAGATTAAAAAATTAATATTGCATTAAGTTCCATCAGAACTATTTCGGCATTACAGGTTTTCATGTGGCGGCGACGCAGCACAAACAGACAGAGGATTATTCTTTAATCTCATTATTAAAAGATTACATTTATTTCTCTGATCTGCAGCAGAAACGGTTATGAAATAAAAAAAAGCGTTTAGAGATGCGGCTTCAGGAGATTAACCAACAAACACATGACCAGGGTACAAGCAAATGTAATGCAAACATAATTTGAATGCATAATTATTGTAAGAAATCAGTCCACGTGCATTGCATGCTCACTACACATAAAAACAAAAGCCTGTTTCTTTCTAACAGAATAAACTTCACTGTACCGATAAACCACAAATTTGTAGGTCTGTTTTTCTTGGTTTATCCAACAGCTCATGTAAGGAGCTCAGAACCCAAATGCAGATTTTTTTTCAGACAGACAGAAAGAAAGAAAGAAAGAAAGAAAGAAAGAAAGAAAGAAAGAAAGAAAGAAAGAAAGAAAGAAAGAAAGAAAGAAAGAAAGAAAGAAAGAAAGAAAGAAAGAAATTCTAAAAAGCCAAAATCTGAAAGAAAGTTAAACAAGCACCCAGAAAATAACTCCAAATACATTATTAAAAAAGTTAACAACACGTACTTAACAAAATAAAAGTTAACACTTAACAACCAACTACAGAAGCTTGATTCCTGCCAATTATTACTCAATTCTGACTTTATATTGCTCAGTTATGACATAATATCACTCAATTATGACTTCAGATCTCATAATTCTGACTTTGTATTGTTCAATTATGACTTAATATCACTCAATTCATATTTCAAATCTCATAATTCTGACTTTATATTGCTCAATTATGACTTAATATCACTCAATTCTTATTTCAAATCTCATAATTCTGACTTTATATTGTTCAATTACAACTCAATATCACTCAATTCTGATTTCAGATCTCATAATTCTGACTTTGTATTGTTCAATTATGACTTAATATCACTCAATTCTTATTTCAAATCTCATAATTCTGACTTTATATTGCTCAATTATGACTTAATATCACTCAATTATGACTTCAAATCTCATAATTCTGACTTTATATTGCTCAATTATGACTTAATATCACTCAATTCTGACTTCAGATCTCATAATTCTGACTTTGTATTGTTCAATTATGACTTAATATCACTCAATTCTTATTTCAAATCTCATAATTCTGACTTTATATTGCTCAATTATGACTTAATATCACTCAATTATGACTTCAAATCTCATAATTCTGACTTTGTATTGTTCAATTATGACTTAATATCACTCAATTCTTATTTCAAATCTCATAATTCTGACTTTATATTGCTCAATTATGACTTAATATCACTCAATTCTGATTTCAAATCTCATAATTCTGACTTTGTATTGTTCAATTATGACTTAATATCACTCAATTCTTATTTCAAATCTCATAATTCTGACTTTATATTGCTCAATTATGACTTAATATCACTCAATTCTGATTTCAAATCTCATAATTCTGACTTTGTATTGTTCAATTATGACTTAATATCACTCAATTCTTATTTCAAATCTCATAATTATGACATAATATCACTCAATTATGACTTCAGATCTCATAATTCTGACTTTGTATTGTTCAATTACAACTCAATATCACTCAATTCTGATTTCAAATCTCATAATTCTGACTTTATATTGCTCAATTATGACTTAATATCACTCAATTCTGACTTCAGATATCATAATTCTGACTTTATATTGCTCAATTATGACTTAATATCACTAAATTCTGACTTCAGATATCATAATTCTGACTTTATATTGCTCAATTATGACTTAATATCACTCAATTATGACTTCAAATCTCATAATTCTGACTTTATATTGCTCAATTATGACTTAATATCACTCAATTCTGACTTCAGATCTCATAATTCTGACTTTATATTGCTCAATTATGACTTAATATCACTCAATTCTGACTTCAGATCTCATAATTCTGACTTTGTATTGTTCAATTATGACTTAATATCACTCAATTCTTATTTCAAATCTCATAATTCTGACTTTATATTGCTCAATTATGACTTAATATCACTCAATTCTGATTTCAAATCTCACAATTCTGATTTCATATTGCTCAATTCCGACTATAAATCTCACAATTCTGACTTTTTAATCACTCAATTATGAATTTATATCACTGACTTCAAATCTCACGATTCTTAGAAAAAAACATCTGAATTGTGAGCTATAAACTCAGAATTCTCATAATTGTGAGGAAAAAAGCCTTTTATTTTTCATCCCAGAAACAAGCTAGAATTGAGTTTGTTAAAATGTAAATGTTGCTCATGTAGTTTCTGTGGTTTTGGATTTGTTTGCAGTTCCAGTTTGTACGAGCGCCTGTTTACACACCAAACACTGATGCACAGAGGTGTACAAGAATAAACTTTCTTTCTGTTGTTCTGCTGCTACACAAATGAAACAAAGACATTTGTCAAGGGCAAAGACTACAGAATGCAAAAGAGACAATAAATATTCAAGTCGTGTAAATCTGAACCTAAACCACAAACCTCAGCTGGCATGTACAAACAAACAAAAAAGGAAAATAAAAATTACGTTAAAGGTCTAGTAAAGAGCCTTTTGGTAAATCCTAAATCAGAAGATGTTAAGGCCATAAATTGGTATGTTTAAGGCATTACAATGCATAAACAAACTGGTTATTTGAAATGGATGGGATGTGTCTGAATTAAAGGTCAAAGTAAATCTAATACTAAGACAGCTAAGACACAGAGGAGAAGTAATTAGCCCTGATCTCTGAGCATCTGAGACCTGTAATGAGAGCAGACACAAATTCTCATTCACCTGCTGTGACCTTCAGTACATCTGTCTTCCAGCTCTGTTTCTGAACATTAAAAAAACGTCTTACACTTATTGCAGAAATACTTCCCTCAGAAATATGAAGCAAATTCATTTTGTTGCACTTCACAAGACGAATTGATGTTGATAAAAACAAACTTCTCTGATGCAGATAATTAAGAGCAACTCAAGCTGATACGGCTACAGCTTTCTGGTACAAATTTCATCAGGCAGGAGATCGATTTGTTTAAGGAAAACCTCCTCAGGGGGCCTTCAAACTTTCATGCTTTATTAATGACTTGAAGGTGCTCCTGTAAACCATAAAAATCAGAGGACTGAGATGATTAGACCTAGAAAGAGGTTTTGACAAGAGCTTTTGATATTGATTTTGCTACATATTCATTAAATGTACATTGTTGGCAGTTGCTTTATGAAATGCATTTACTGTATTTTGTGCCATTATTCTCTTGTAATTTACAAAAAATAATAAATAGCCTAGTATTAAGCTAGAAAGTGCCAACAGAAACATTTCTATGTGGGCGATATGCTCAGGTGTAGAATGTTTAATACTGTGTGTGTGCTTTGTAATGGGCAAAGTAAAAAAAAATTACTTAAAACATTAGTCAACTAATAAGTCTCAAGCAAGCCTGGTGTAATTGAGCTTGTTCTTCTGTTCAATAAAAGCTAGACTGAGAGCTACGAAACGAATCCCTATACATGGTGGGAAAGCAAATTCAGTTGACAGGGGCCATGGTCTTACGCCAGTAGAGTTTTAACTTACAAACTGTCTGACAGCCAAAGCACATCACAGTCTGCTCTACAATTAAGCTTTTACTTAAAATAAATAAATAGCTGTGCAATAATACAAATTTTGTGATGATATAAACAATCAAGTTAAAATACAACCCGAATTCCAGAAATGTTGGGACGTTTTTAAAATTTTATTAAAATGAAAACTAAAAGACTTTCAAATCACATGAGCCAATATTTTATTCACAATAGAACATAGAGAACATAAATGTTTAAACTGAGAAATTTTACAGTTTTATCCACTAAATGAGCTCATTTCAAATTTGATGCCTGCTACAGATCTCAAAAAAGTTGGCACGGGGCAACAAAGGGCTGAAAAAGCAAGAAATTTTGAAGAGATTCAGCTCGGAGAACAGCAACTAATTAAGTTAACCGACATCAGGTCTGTAACATGATTAGCTATAAAAGGGATGTCTTAGAGAGGCAGAGTCTCTCAGAAGTAAAGATGGGCAGAGGCTATCCCATCTGTGAAAGAGTGTGTAAAAATATTGTGGAATACTTTAAAAACAATGTTCCTCAACGTCAAATTGCAAAGGCTTTGCAAATCTGATCATCTATAGTGCATAACATCATCAAAAGATTCAGAGAACCTGGAGAAATCTCTGTGCGTAAGGGACAAGGCCGAAGATCTTTGTTGCATGCCCATGGTCTTCGGGCCCTCAGACGACACTGCATTACTCATCGGCATGATTCTGTCATTGACATTACTAAATGGGCCCAGGAATACTTCCAGAAACCACTGTCAGTAAACACAATCAGCCGTGCCATCTGCAGATGCCAATTAAAGCTCTATAATGCAAAATGGAAGCCATATGTGAACATAGTCCAGGAGTGCTGTCGTGTCCTGTGGGCCAATGCTCATTTAAAATGGACTGTTTCATAGTGGAAAAGTGTTGTATGGTCAGACGAGTCCAAATTTGACATTCTTGTTGGAAATCACGGATGCCGTGTCCTCTGGGCTAAAGAGGAGGGAGATCTTCCAGCATGTTATCAGCGTTCAGTTCAAAAGCCATCTGATGGTATGGGGGTGCATAAGTGCATACGGTATGGACAGCTTGCATGTTTTGGAAGGCACTATGAATGCTGAAAGGTATAAAAAGGTTTTAGAGCAACATATGCTCCCCTCCAGATGACGTCTACTTCAGGGAAGGCCTTGTGTATTTCAGCAGGACCATGCAAAACCACATACTGCAGCTATTACAACAGCATGGCTTCGTAGTAGAACAGTCCGGGTGCTGAATTGACCTGCCTCCAGTCCAGATCTTTCACCTATAGAGAACATTTGGTGCATCATTAAATGAAAAATACGTCAAAGACGACAACAAACTCTTCAGCAGCTGGAAACCTATATCAGGCAAGAGTGGGACCAAATTCCAACACCTAAACTCCAGAAACTCATAACCTCGATGCCCAGACATTTTGAAAAGAAGAGGAGATGCTACACCATGGTAAATATGCCCCGTCCCAACTATTTTGAGACCTGTAGCAGGCATCAAATTTGAAATGATCTAATTTTGTGCATAAAATTTTACAATTTCTCAGTTTAAACATTTATGTTATCTATGTTCTATTGTGAATAATATATATGAATTGAAATTCTTTTTGTTTACATTTTATTCAAATTTAAAAAACGTCCCAACATTTCCGGAATTCGGGTTGTATAAAAGACAAAACATACAATCCTGACATTACCAGTTAACAAAAATTTGTTCCAAGAACATTTTGTTCTCTGAATGTTCAAAACAACCAGTTTTATAAATGTTTTAAAAATGTTTTTCTAGGTTTTGTATGTTAAAGGAGGAACTATTAGCTGGGTTTCTGCTTTTAAACTATCTAGCTGTCTTTAAATGCATCTCTTTTAATTCATTTTAAGAGCAAACCTCTTTTAATCAAACATTTTTTTCTTAAAATATTACCCACAATCGCCAAAACTGAGTTCATGTCTAATGCATTCTCAGAATGTCATCAGGTTACTTTGACAGACACCTCATTTGAAATCATACAGGCATGCTAAAATTTTTCACGAAGCGTGCTGACCCTGAGACAGACCGTCCTGATTCATGTGTCTTAAAACTGTGTTTCCACAGCTAACGTTTACGAGCTCTGATAACGAAGCTCGTCTTCTCGCTGCTGTTTTTTTGCGCATATATGATCTTAGGGAATCTCTGAGGGTAACTGTCATCAGTAGCCTGCATGCATAGTTAATGAAATCACTGAGCCAGTTTATCGGCGTACTAACCCGCACCAGAGACAGAATAAGGACAAGCTGCTTTTTAAAAATGCAAATTCCATGCTCAACATTACAGATTTAAAACTAAATATTCTCATACAGTGTTCACAACGAAATCACCTGGTCTTTACAACTAAATACATTCCCTTTGTGGTTCTCAACTGGTGGTCATGACCCAAAAGTGGGCTTAATTTGATAGAGACAGGTAAACAATCATGCATAGTTGGGATAGCAAAAATGCTTCTCATATTTTTATTGCTGATGTCAATGGCTATGCATTCAAATCTTGTATTTTCAAACTTTGTATTTTGGTGCAACTTCATCCATCTTCTAGCTAGCCAAAGCACACAGATGCCAGCATGCTTCATTAAAAACTAAAACTATGCAGTGTAAAAGAAAACATGAGCTAATCCATTTAGATACAGCAGTCGTGTTTGGTACTTACTCTCAAAAGCAAAATTAGGTTCCTAAAGCAAAGATATTCTAAAAGCCACTTACAATGTGACTGAACATTAGACCAACCTGAAAATGAACTGAATTCACACATTTGCATATACTTTCAGAACAGAAACCTGAATATTGGATAAAATCAGGTTCAGCATTCTTGTTTCATTTTGTTGACATATTAAAGGTTTTCCCTTATCACTACATAAATCATAATATAAACAGCCAGAAAAGAAAATCACCATGGTTTTATATAAAATGTTATATAAATCAGGCAAAATTCTATATGAACAAAGTCATCTGTAAAAACCTAGATAGGAATAAAACTGTGAAGTTTGGTGTATGTAAATGCTGCTGAAGTGGAGAAAAAAAGTCATTTTGAGAAAACAGCCTGTAAAGATATGTATTGTAACTGAAATTAACAAAAAGGAGGTGCAATAAAATAAACACTTAAATGTGTATTTTGTAGGTTTTCATTCAAATAATCTAATAATATGGATACAAAACAGCCCAAAATCTCAAAATTGACCAATGCCTGAAAAACCAATGGGTTTACCTGTAGTGTTTTGCCTTAAAAATATCATAGTTATCCAAAATATTTCCCGATTTGACATATTTAACTCTACTGCATACAGTTTTCCAGGTGCTTCTCTTTCTCTATTCAAGCTGACAGTAAACACTTGAACAACTGAGACATTTCCAAAAATGGCCACCAAATGAATCAACCTGCTACAATAGAAACTCTCCCACATACAAGAGTAGCCTACAAACACACACATAAAAACAAGCTGCTCTCACTTTCTTTTCCAGACATTGAGAAATTAGAAAACGAGAGCTTTGTCCAAACACCTACACTTGCGGTCGTGGCCACTTGAGAACATGTGCGCGCGTCAGGAAGTAAGTGTGCAAGACTGTCCCAGGTCTTAAAAACTGCAAAGCACAGTGCCCTTAATGCACACTAAATCCACACTCCGGAGCGCTATTTGAGGCTAATTGTATCCCATCATGCATCATTTTCTGGAAAAAAAATTGTGTGATCTTGCGAGAGGTCACAGAAACCTTTTCAATGTAAGTTAAATATTAATATAATAATTAGATATTACAAATAATTTGGTAGAAAAACAGTTTTTACGTTTTATTGGTGAAAAATGGGTAGTGGTGATATTTATTTTGTACAACATTTGTAACTGCCTTTTATCATTTAATTAGAAGCACCACAAATTAAAATTATGTCATGTTGAATGAACAGACATTTAGAAGTTGATTTTAAAAATGCATTTGAAAAAGTATTTCAAATTAATATAAAAATAAATCTATGTAAACACTTGCATTTTTACAACACTATAAGTGTGTCCCATCAGGTAATGAAAAGTTTGACACACACTTGTGGTCTTCAACCTCACTTGAACACTTGGGCCAAACACAGAAAATACATCATTTAAGTAGTCAAGTGGTCAAGTGCAAAGACTTTAAGTGTGGGTATTTGGACAAAGCCACAGTTTTTATACCTGTCGCCATGTGTTTCCTTATGAAACAGGAAGTGACATCACAACAAAAAAGCTGCAGGTGGTTTTAGGGGGTGGGATATTCTCATTGTAGAGAGCATTTGATTGGCCAAGGTAAGTTTTAAATATTTTAGTCCCATTTTCCTGCAAGATTTAATATTGAAATTTTGTATCTGCACAGGTTTTTTTGTCCTCATTCAGCCATAAAGATTATGGCCGAAAAGCCACAAAACTCCCATTTTGAGTTCATGGGGTTTTAAAGTTGAAAAAGTTCAAACTTTTTGATCATTCTGGCATTTACTCGACCATCTGCGGTGGCTTTAATAAAAGCGGGTGACTGGGATGATTTGAGAACACTGTAATACCAATGTGATTCTCTTGGGATACTCTGGCCTGTGAATGAAGACTTTTTTAGAACAACTGTGTGTGTGTGTGTGTGTGTGTGTGTGTGTGTCTGTGTGTGTGTCTGTGTGTGTGTGATTGGGCGATGGTTATTTGTGCATTGTGCACTCTAAAAACTCACACCTGCTTCAGACTGTCACCTTAAGGAGGATGAAAACCCTCTGGAGTCCAACACTGGGTGAGACAGAGGAAAGTGGCATTTTCTGTCAGCTAACGTGTGTCCTCACTTCAGGTGATTCAGTGACAAAACACACCACATCTCTCTTACTAATCTTTTGTTCATTTGACGTCTGATTTATTGTCTTTCACACATTTTGGTTTTGTTTTGTTGTTTACTTCATAGGCTCTCACACCTGTTTCTCAAAAATGTCTTTCCACACTGTAAACAGTGTGAGTAATTCTAACCAAAAACATAATGAAAAAAATTCTCCAGTTAATTGGTTAATTATAAGACACCATACAATATATAGTAAAATATTGTAATTGTTTTAAGTAAAATTAAAAATATGCTAACTGAATATTAATGTGTAATTAAGAATTACCTTGTAATCCGCAGAGATATCATTTGATCTTTTTTAATTCTGAATTTGCAAAACATCGCAATGTTTTAGATTTTATTTAAAAAGTTATAGTTTCAAATGAATGAATATTACATTTTTGTATTTTCTGTAGTTAGCTTAGATATTAACAGTATATTGTATATATAATTAGCAAGATGATTGACAACATCACTATTTTTATATTTTGTATTTCATTTTATATATATATATTTTTTTTTTACAGTAAATATCAGCCAACCACAGCTTCCTGTGTTTTACTGTAAATGTAACAAAAAATTCCAGTGCAGTCTCCGCTTTCTTTCAACTGTTGTTTCGCTGACTTACATTTTGTTGTTTCAGAATCGATTATAAAGCTGCCTGTATTTTTTGGTCCCTAATTTAATCTCCAAGGTTTCATGTCTCAACACGAGCTGTGAGGCAATTTTATGGAAAGAAGAGCATGGGGAATCACACACACATCTATAAATTATCGTCTTTGTTGCCTTCACTCTGACATTTTGGTTTGTTTTATGAGGTGAGAAATGGGAAACCATCAAAACACTTTCGCTCTCACACAGACGTCACACACACCCTGTTCTCAGCAGTAAACTTTCACTCTTCCACCTTCAAACACAGGAAGAGACAGAGGAATAGATTCACGGTTGTCTGAGCCCTGGAGACAAGCAGTGTGTTGAATGTGGAAGTGTGTGTTAAAGCTGTAGAGATGTGTGTTTGTGTGTGTGAGATGCTGATGCTAATGTCTAATGCGTTCTTCAGTCGTCTTCTGAGATCCCTTTTAAGTTGACCAGAAAGGATAAAAAAAGCCCTGTGTTTAAACTCAAGAAAAGCCACTTTGGTTTGTTTCATTAGAGATGAAATTGAATGGACCCTATTTAAACGTCTCGCTGTGCACGATTCATGAGTGCAATAACCCTCTGATGCTGCATGTGGTGGTCAAAAATTATTTATTTTTCTCCAATGAAATGAATGTACTATATTTTAGTTTGATTGTTTATTATTTATTATTTTGCATTTTTAGGGGATTTTACAGTACTAAATTATATTTATAGAATAGTTGTGATCCATTTCTGTTGTCCACTTTTTGAACATAAGACCTGAAAATTAAATTCCCATCATTAACTGCTGTAAATCTTGAATAGTTTGGAGCACAGGTTTAAACTTTGGTTTATTTTTAAAGAAGCCACTTGGCAGATTATTGCTAGTGAAAAAATAATAATACAGAGGAAAAAAAATATTATTGTGAAAAATGCCCAAAAAACATTTTTAATTTTTGTATGAAATATATTTTTCAAAACATTTTACTCTAAAGCTGAAAGAAAATTAAAGCCATAAATCTAAAGTTGTGTTTCAAATTTGAGGTTGGTATCTCAAAAAATTAGCTTTCAGAAAGATTTAGTTTGGGTGCAGTAGCAAACATTTCCAATAGATGACATTTGCTTTCCATTTATTTCCAATGTAGTCATTTTTGACTATGAACAGTGCAAGAGTGATCATAATCATAATGCATTTGGCTTTTCTTCACTTTTCTCAATTGTTGACTTTAACTGTTGAATTGTTCTTGATTTGTTTGCACTTTAAGTAAGCTGTTTATAGTGGTTTTTAGCATGTTGCTATTTGGTTGCCCAAGTCTCTTTGAAATATCTGGGCCCTAGAAATGATTAGATATCCCTCCTAAGGGTTACAGGTTTGTTCAAATACGTCATGTATGAGAAGTACTGAAATATATTGATGCTAAATAGCCAAACATGTCTCCTCCTCATGATTTAGTCCAGTCCCAATGGATAAAGCCCACCATACATTATTTCTTGCTGAATATCGTTTCACTCATAAGTATGTCACGTTAGGGAAGTGAAATGCATTGTGAATGCCGTTCTCTTTGGTCTTTAACGCTGATTTATGCAATTACAGTTTTTCTCGAATGCTAAATCACTATAACCAGGCTTATAACTAAAATTTCAAAACCATAATGCCCTTTTTATTAAAGCACACCCATTTCCCTAAGTGTTTACACGATGTGGTCATTTAGAAATCTCTAGCATTCAATATTGTTCACTCAAGTCTGCAAAGTTTGAGCTCAATTAGCACATAATTACCCACACTGTTAAAAAAAATCCGTAAAATTTACGGTAAAAAACGGCAGCTGTGGTCACTGGAATTCTACCATAAAAAATACGGTAGCAACATTTTAGATTTTACGGTAAAAAAAAAAAAATTAATTTACAGTTAAATACCGTAATTTCATTAACTGATATAATGTTAATATACTAACCTATTAAAATACTGAAATCTGTTTTGTACATTTGAAATACAATGATAACCATCTAATGTAGGTGGTGATGTGAAAGTCACATGATGAACCAAAGCCCATAACAAGCAGCTTTTAAATAATAACATATGTAGAAGTTGCACAGTGTCATTCACACAAGCACTAAACACCATCATGGTGAGACTCATTAAACTGAAAAATGCAATAAACATTCATTTAACAACATTAGATGTAACATACAACCCTAATAAACAAAACTGATATGAAAAAACTAAGAAACATAGTTATTTAAAAAAAAAAATCGAATTCAAACAAAATTTGAAATGCAACGCAGGGAATTCTGGGCACGTCAGTTTACGTTTTTTCCCTGTAAATTTTACAGGAACTTACCGTTATCCATTAAACAGGTTTTTACTGTAGCATTTTCACAGTTTTTTACCGTTAAAATCACAGTAATTTTTTACAGTGCAAGTTGAAACACAAGGTGTCCAAATTTATCACACACCAATCAGAAACTTCGATAGCGATAAAAGGGCCAAAGTCAGCTTACAGTTTTTCTCAGTGGCTTTGGTGCAATTCTCAGATCAGAAATGAAATGCTCAAAACTACTTGTTCAACCTCCACATCATCTAGTCACTTGTGCACATCATAAAAAGTTTCTCCTTCTTTTGAACAAGGTGTGATTGCTTTGGTACTGTCACGTTTCTCAGGGAAGCACAGAGACGAGGAAGTAACACAATGAAAGTCTTTAATATCCAACAGGGTTACATGAAGCACAAGCAGGGAAGACACTCAAGTGCCGACAAATTCTAACTGAAGGGACTGGGGCTTATAAAGACAATCAGGGCGGAAGACGAGACACACCTGGAATCAAATTAACAATCAACATGAGGGAGAAACTGGGTCATGGAACACACGGGGAGCAAAAAACAACAAAAACAGTCCATGATCCTGCACATGGTACATTCATGCAATTGATTATGTACATTTGTCTGTGGTTTCCTACATCATCAGTTACTATTGTCATTTTGTTGAAAATGTATTATATAGTTCTCTAGTCTTACCCCTCAAAACATCTAGGCATTAGTTCATATAAGTCATTATATGGTTGATCTAGTTGTCACAAAATGTCAAGCATATTTTCTACACATTTCTATTAGACTTTTTATAAATTTGCCATGAATTGTTCAAGTGAATCTTGACTTTCATTAACGAAGAGACTATAGATCAACCAATAACAAACCAGTTCTCTGAAATTGCTCAAAGATACATCTCTTAAACCTTCAATTGGAAAGCATATAGACAGAGGACAACACAAGAGTAACAAATTCTGACAGTGGACTTTTTCATTTTTATTTTCACCTTTGTGCCCATATTTCTTTTTCTTCTTCTTTTTTGTTTGTCAGACCACTAGTAAAAGTGTAACTTTGAATCATATCCAGTCTTTTTCAATCAATATCCCTCATACAGTAATGTGTACATTTATACTTGGATATAATGGATATATGGCATACATAAGAAGTGCCGCCTTCTGCATTTCAGTACAGTAACTGTCATCCAAATTATTGCCATAGTTTACAGCAGGTAAGGCTAACAGAGTGCACTGTTATATTGACAACATGACTAAGCATTTTGCCTATCTTGTTTGTGAACAACGACACAAGGACTTTTCATTCTGATGGCACTAATATGTTCATTGACAAATACTTACTTTTGAGAGCTGAACTAAAGATTTTGAGTATGTTGCAGGCTTTTGCAGGAAATCTATTGTGTGATGCTGTTTGTACGAATTGATTTAAGAAATGCACATACTTTTTTGCAAATATTACAGCAAGGATGATTCGAGAAATGCACCAAAGAGACTGAGAAAAACTGTATTCAGGTTTTAAACAATGGATCCAGAGAGATGTGAAGGAAGAGGCCTTTCCCAGACCAAAGACGGGGTGCTGGGGCAGAATAATTGTTTTTGTTGTTGTTTGATCTACCTAAGATGGCGGCGCACACAGTCGCAGCGGCTTCTCTCTCTCCCGACAAATCGGTGTTTTTGTGTTTTTTGTCTTGTAAGTCGCAATGTTTTTGCACATCTTCGTCTCGTCTACCTGTCTTTAAGATCCTCATTTGTATATTTGTATAGTTGCATGTACATATGTTTAAACTGTATTTATCTGTATCTGAACGTGTTTAATGTTAACTGTATGCACCAAGGGTCTGAGAGTAACACAATTTCAATTCTCTGTATGTATGTGCTGTACATGTGGAAGAATTGACAATAAAGCTGACTTGACTTGACTATATTGTACTGTACTCTACAGTATACATTAAATTAAGGAATAAAATACATGGGGAGTACCAAGCAACACTTATTACCGTTTTTGTAGTATTGTTTTTAATTTATCTCATCAGTGTGTAAGACTGTGTTGTAGTGTGTGTGTTTTTGAGGGTTTGTGTCATGTCTGAGAGCAAAGTTTGGATTTTCAGCAACATTGAGTTGTTTTGAGTGGAGAGCTTCATTTTTACCTAAATTTATGAAGTTCGGGGAACTGAGTTAGAAGTTATGGATTTGTGTTTAGAGTTTTGCAAAAAAGAGGAATGATTTCAAGAAATGTGTTTAAGCAATGGAGAAAAACTGTAATTTCATATGTAAAATATTCATAATAAATAGATAAAAATAAGTAACACAAAGCTTGAATATTTATAAAAATAAAAAGTGATACAGAGAGAAAAGGATAAAGAAAAAATAGAACTAAACAGGAACAGGAATAGGGAGATGAAAGGACATTATTTGTTTAACAATATTTAAATAATTTATTAGTATGTAAATGTATTTGAGTAATATAATTTTTGAATAATACTTGTTAAATTTATTTTGTTGTATTTTTACAGAACAAAAGGCCATATAATGAAGAAAATATCTTTCTTGACATGTAATAATTGCACTGTGAATTCTATTTTTTCCATTATTCCTGCCGTTTTCATATTTCATATTTTTAATGTTGTATCCCAACATTTGCATAATTATGCAATTCATGCTATGCATGTTATGTAAAAAATATCAGAGCTTGAATATTTAACAAAACTGATTCAAGAAGAAAAGGATGAAGAAAAATAAAACTGGAACAGGCAGATGAAAATTACACCATATATTATTTTCATTTGAAATATATAAATTATTTATTTGTATTTATTCAAGTGATATTTTCAATTCTTTTTTTTTATTTAGCTGTTTAAAGGAAAAATGTCCATATAATGAAAAAATATATATTTTATGACATGACATACAGTATAAGGATTACACTGAACATTTATGGAGTAAACTTCTTCTTTAGTTAAAATGATATATTTGTTTGCATTAGTCCTGCTGTTTCCATACAGAATGTTTAATATTGTATCTAAAAAATGCATGGCTGGAAGCCAGGCTGTTGACTCATGTGATTAATTACATAAAAAAATAAAAAAATAAAAAAATTGAATATCTAACAAAAAAAATTGAAAAGGATGACAAAAGATTTTACTCAACCAGAATAAAAAAAATGTATATTACTTGTTTAATAATACATTAAATTAATTATTTGTATATATTAAAGTAATATTTTCAGTTCATTTTATCAAATGTATTAGTTTCAAGGAAAATTTCTGTTGATTTATGTGATTAATTGCATGTTATGTAATTAATTTGATTAGTATGAAAAGACTGACAGCCCTAATTTTAACCTACAGTCTTACTGGAAACATTAATGATCATGTTATTTGTCAATGTGATTTGAAGCCGAAATTAGACATTTTGCCTCAGAACCCAAAGCATCCTAAGAGAGAGAGAGCGGGATCCGATCCAATTACTGTTTAACACAAGGTCACACTCCAGGAGTGTGTAAATGACAACAGCGCTGTAAAGCTATTTCAACACTTATTATCAGCTCTGGAAAGCTGTGTGATTTAATTGAGCCTGTGTGTGATAAACGTGCCATCAGGGGCTGTTGTTTGATGTTTTTCTTACCTGATGCCCAGAACAATACAAAGCTGTAATCACACGTGTGTTCACAACTCCAGTGCCGTGAAACCACTGCTCTTTAATGTCACGTCTGATTTAGACGTGTTACTGCACCGAGACAGATGCTTAAAGCCAAACTGTCTATGTTAATGAATCTTGTTGCAAGACTTTCAGAGGGATCATATCTTGTGGTAGGATGTAATAAAAGATATCTCTGTCTTATTGTTGACTAAAGTTTGCATGTAGAATCTGTATTCTTTTTGATTTGGTAAAACACACAAAAGGCTGACACTGTGTTTTGTAAGGAACCACCTGCTTTGATAATTTCCTTTTATTTTTAGCTAAGTCAGTAGAGTTGTTGATATTGGTGACACCTAGTTGATTTAAAATCGTGGCAAAAAAGAAGCAGCAGGTTTCCTCCGGCGCATGATGTGTTTGATCACCTCAGTCTGCTTCTGTCCTGCCGAGAACTGCTGGGCAAAGCTCTCGACAGCATCGTCTGTGACAGGGGAGCATTCAGGAACTGTACCTTCTTCCTGCTCCATGTCAGCAAGACACAGCCAGAGATGGCGCTCCTGGACCACTAGCGTGGGCATCGCACGGCCCAGAGACTGAAGCATGAGGTCCGTCACAGCACGCAGCTCATGTAGAACCGCCAGGTCGTGACCACCCCCTCGTGCAGGTCTTTCAGGGCTTTGGCCTGGTGGACCTGCAGTAACGCCATGGCATGGAGGGCAGAAGCCGCCTCCCCACAGGCTCTATAAGCACTGCCCACCATCAAGGGTGGTGAGGGAGGAGGAGCCACAAGATTTGTTTCGGGCAGTAAAAGGTGCCTTCCGTGATCCTGTAAGCTCCTCATACACTTCCGGAAAGAATGGCACCGGAGGGGGGCACTACCACACCCGAAGGGGGCAACGCAGTCGAGTCATCATCCCCGGAGAGAGAGCGCTCACCCTCCGATGCAGCGATCGACATCTGGTCGTCAGAGGGGGCACTGAAGGAAACGCCTGGTGCACCCCGTCCAGCAGAGGGCCCAGCACGCTCCTTCAGCTGCGGAGTGCTTGAGGGGTGAGGAGCTCCACTTGGGTAAGCCCTCACCGTGATCCTCAAATCACCTCTGACTCCACCGGATGCAGCGCCACCCCAGGTGCCGGGATGAACGCTGGATCGCGGCAGAGGCAGAGGGACTCCGCCATGTTTGACATAACGGAGTCTATTACGCAACTCCGAGATGGTCATGTCCCCACAAGAAGAACATGAACCATCCACGAAAGCTTCCTCAGCGTGCTGAATGCCCAGACACGTGAGGCAGCAATCGTGACCGTCCTGAGGCGCCAGGAAACGACCACACCCAGAAATGCACAGGTGATAAGACATCTTTAAAAAGACACTATCACCCGTGTTACTCTTTTAGAGAAATTGCTCTTTCAGAGAAATGCTCTTTTAGTGTTGAAGCACGCAGGGGAGCTGGCCACCGCACACTCCTAGTGTGGCTGTTAGCCGGAAGACGATCTTTCTCTCCCGTCCGACGTGACTACCGCTGCTGTGCCATAACGCCCGCACTCGCTCGCAGAAACGCTCTCTTGAAGGGGAGAGCAGTAGCTTCACCACTACCGCTCGGCTCCGAAGCGAAAGGATGAATTAATGCAGTGCACCTGCTGCCTCTTATACTCACGCTGTGATCAGCTGCAGCTGGATACAGTGTTCGCATGCCAATGTCCATTGGCTCGTTTAGTTACACTCGTAGTGGATTGGTCTCTCTGGCAAGATCCCAATTTCGTCGGTCATCCGACGTGACTCGGAGTGACCGACTGAATGGGAACATTCATTAATCAGGATATTAGAATGATTCCTGAAGATCATGTGACACTGAAGACTGAAGTATTTGCATCACAGGAATAAATAACATTTTAAAATATATTCAAATAGGAAACAGTTATTTTAAATTGTAGAAACATTTCACAGTTTTACTCTTTTTACTGTACAAATATATATATGTACAAAGTACAAACTGCTAAAGAAAAAAATTTCCAGTCTATTAAAATTGTCTTTGGCCTTTTTGAAAAATATTAATAAATGATGCACTCACTGCAGTTTCATTGTGAAACTTGTCCTCAGTTCACTTGAAGTTCATTATTCAGGCATCCAAAATCTCTCAAATGTGTTTTCATGCCAGACATCTCCGGCTGTTGTTTTTCAGGCTGCCCACTCATGCTGCTATCTGGCTAATGGCTACATTATCATATAGCCCACATGGCCTCAGTGACACCAGCGAAAAAGCAAAATCATCTTAGAAGAAGGGGCGAGCTATTTTATTTTTGATGAAAGATTGCATAGACTAAAACTTGTTTTGCTTTGAAACAACCAAGGGACCATTCAGAATAAGACCAAGAAGGTAAATAGGGTAAATTTATATATTAGATTTGAAAGAAATAGCATTGAATGAGAGTCCAAACAGCTGATAAAAACATCACAATAATTCACAAGTAATCCACACCACTCCAGTCCACCAGTTAACATCTTGTGAAGCAAAAAGATGCATGTTTGTAAGAAACTAATCCAGAAAGAAGGCATTTTTAACTGCAAACCACTCTGGCTACAATATGAGTCTCTATCTATAATATTGCTTTCTCCAGTAAAAAAAAGTAATCTCATCTGAATCAGGAAAGAAATATGCACAAGCACCATTTATAAGCAAAAACAGTCCAAAACAGTTCTAAAAAATTATGTCAGTGGATTTTGATGTTAAAGGATTTGTTTAATTGGAGGAAGGATTATTATGGATTATAGACAGATATTTCTTGCCGGTAGCAATGGTTTAATCATGAATTTGATTATTACAAACATGCAGCATTTTGCTTCACAAAAAGTTAACTGATGAACTGGAGTGGTGTGGATTACTTGTGGATTATTGTGATGTGTTTATCAGCTGTTTGGCCTCTCATTCTGACGGCACCCATTCACTGCAGAGGATCCATTGGTGAGCAAGTGATGGAATGCTACATTTCTCCAAATCGGTTCTGATGAAGAAACAAACTTATCTACTGTACATCTTAAATGATCTGAGGGTGAGGACATTTTCAGCTAATTTTCATTTCATTTTTGGGTGACCTATTCCTTTAATATAAATGCAAAAATGCAAACAGTTTTGTGAGATGATTCAATTTAGAGATTTGCTTGATTCACTCAGTATATACACAAAGTAAATGATAAAAGTAAAAAGCAGCCACACGTTCGTAAACCAATTTTTTCAGTCCACTGTCTGTTTACCTGATCACTTCTACTTTATTTGGCATTCATTCTCTTTCTTTTTGTCTTCTTTCTCTCTTTCTCACATTGTTGAGTGCGGTACTTGGACACATTAACAGCACACACACACACACACACACACACACACACACACACACACACACACACATGCACTCTGGTCCATCTGTTTTGTCCGGCAGTGCCAGATCTCCCCTCCTCGCTCAATCTTTCTACTTCTCTTTTTCTTTCTGTTCCTCTGTAAACTACACATATCGTTGTCTGATCTCCCAATATTACTGTGCTCTTTCATGCATCCATGACCTCTGACCTCTCTTTATCACGGCCCGTGCGGGTTTGACCTGTGGAGCAGATCGAGGTAACAACTTCCACCATTATTTTGCCCTTCATTTAGTCTCTGGACCACTGCCGGAGCCTCTCTCTCACACACACTCGCTTCACAGCCAGAAAGTGTGTTTCTGAATGTATGTTTGTGTGTCTGTGAGTTGTTTGTGACTTTTTTTTTTTTGAGCGCATCTGATCTGTGATCGTTGGCATCTACGCAGTTAGTCCAGACATCCCACTGTGATGATGTAAGAGAGTGACTCATGCATGACAAAACATAAAAACACAGGTGGTGCTGTGTGTGTGTGTCTGTGTGTGTGTGTGTGTGTGTGTGTGTGTGTGTGTGTGTGTGTGTGAATGAGCGTGTGTGTGTGTGTGTGGGTGTGTGTGTGTGAATGAGCATGTGTGTGTGTGTGTGTGTGTGTGTGTGTGTGTGTGAATGAGCGTGTGTGTGTGTGTGTGTGTGTGTGTGTGAATGAGCATGTAATAAAGGTGGGGTGTGGTTTTTATGCCACTAGTTATACCAAATGGAACAGCAAAGATGTATGTTTCCAAACAGGTTTCCTAAACCCTAAACCTAAAACCTGCCATTGGTTGAGACATGCAGTGATGACTTTTGAAGATGAAACAATCTCTGGATTTCCAAGGTTGGTAAAATTCAATCTTGGAAATGTACTCAAATTTAGGTTTGACACATTTTGTAGCATATTAACCAGAAATCATCGAGCAGAACTGAATAATCTGTTATATCTATGTACATTTTTGTGTACAGAAAGTATGATTACAAAGTTTACACATATTTCTGCTCATTTCTTTTGACCTGTTTGTGAGATATCACGTATTTTAGACTTTAGATGCCCCTAAACAGTACTGAAAAACAAAACTCTGGTTGACCTATATGTCAGCAGTGTTATTTTATATTATTAAAGTACAATTATAATATTTATTCTAATATATATTTATTCTATATTTATTATTATTTTAATTAGCTTTTATTTTTATATTTTAAAATTTTTAGTGCTAAATTTAATTCAGGTTTTAGTAATTTTTTGTTACATGCGTTTGTCATTTCTATCAAGTTTTGTTGTATATTTATTTAGCTTTAATTTTTTTCTATTTCAGTATTAGTTTAATTAATTTTAGTACTTACAATTACATTATTATTATTCAGTTTCTAATTCAACTTTTTTCATTATTCAAATAAAAAAATATCCTTATACACACACAAACACACACATATTATATATATATATATATATATATATATATGCTCACCAAGGCTGCATTTATTTAATGGAAAATACAGTAAAAACAATGTCATAATGGAATATTATTACAATTTAAAGCAACTGTTTTCTATTTGAATATTTTTTTAAATATAATTTATTCCTGTGACACAAAGCTGAATTTTCAGCATCATTACTCCAGTCTTCATGTCACATGATCCTTCAGCTGCTCAAGAAACATTTATGTTTATTATCAATGTTGTTTTGCTTAATAGTTTTGTGGAAACTATGATCCTTTTTTTTGTTAAGGATTCCTTGATGAATAGAAAGTTTAAAAGAACAGCATTTACTTTAAAATGTAAATATTTTGAAACATTCTAAATATCTTTATTGACCCCAAACTTTAGAATGACAGTGTGTATATACAGAAAACATTTAAAACACATTAGGTATAGTCTTTATGAACCCCTGAGCTCCAAAACTAGGTAGTATCAGTATTTGATGCACCATTATGTTGCTATTTATAAGAAATATAGCAAAGATGAACTACACCTCATCTATTCCCCACAGTATCTGTTTCCTAATGCCATTAAAGAATCCTTTAGCCGGGGGGATGAATGTCAGAGAGAGCGAGCTCTGTCTCTATTTGTGTTCTGTAGTCATTAAGATCTCACACAGAGTTTTGCTGTTAAATTTACAGCTCAAGTCTCATAAACCATCGGAAAAAGCACCTCTCACACTGACTAGCAACAGCAGGAAGAAGGAAAGTTACACAAACATCTCCGGGGAACAAATTAGGTGCTCGAGTCAAAGTATATTTACTGTAAGAGTTAAAAAACAAGAGAGACCTCACAAAACACAAGGACAGATTACAATCAATAACACCAGTATGGCTACTGGTGGGAAAAAGAGAAAGGGGAAATGATGTAAAAGAGAATGAGAGCGTTTTATTTCACATTGTTCCCTTTGTGTCACCATGTAGCTCATGGGAGACGTTGACGAGAGACGTTTTGCAGAAGCAAGTGTTCGCTCATTCTTCGCTTGGTTTATTTTTAGACTCATTACATCTCTCTTGTTTGTCTCTCTCTTTTCTGTCTCTTTCTGGTGCTAATTTACCCACTTACTTTCTCAGATTCACACTCACATTACTCCAGTTGTAATCAACAGCGTGGTCTGCGATGCAAGTGCGCGACTTTGCTATTTTGGTCACGTCGCTCACTTGCAACTTTGTTGGGGGCCTTGTTGATCATTACAAGACCGTTTAAGTTTTTTTGTGTTGCATGCTTGCAATATAGACACACAGGGACGGATTAACGCACGGGCCTACTGGGCACGTACCCAGGGCACTGGACCAGAGGGGGGCCCAGCCGAAATACCGCTACTCCCAGAACGCGATTTCAACCGTGCTCCCTCAGATTTTTGAGGCAAGTGGGTTTTGAATGCAGCTTCCAAAAGACAAAACAAAAAGCCAAATAATATTTTTTATATTTAATAAACGATCACACCGGTGTGATTAGATCATTCAGTGCGGCACAGCTGCTAAATTAAAATCTGCATTGGCTCAACTTCGCTGGCTGGCACGGAGCCAGAGACAGCCGCGTTTTTCTACAGCACTGCGCATTATTACCAATCACACATTATTCTGTTGAGATTATGAGTACAATGGCCAATAAGAGGCATCCAGATGAGTTATCGCTGAAAAAGCTGTTTTGTTCAGTGCGCGCGCTCCCTGAATAAATTCTGCTCTCTGCCGATTTCTCTCATCAGAAACAACAAAGTGCAGAAGTGCATAGGATGTAAGCAAGATATTAATTTCACAATGTAAGTAACTTCAGTGATTAATGGGAGTTTTTGAGAGTGCTTTAATTCTGGCTAAATCAATGATAATGTTCTTTGATGAAACAGTTTGCTGCACAGCATTTCTTGCAGTGTAGATTGTTTTCTACTTAAACTTTTACTTAAAAGAATTTTAGTGTTGTTACTCTGCAGACTTTCAGTTTAGATAGCTTCACTTATTATGAGCAGAAAATTAAGCTTTGATGCATCGCTTGTTTGCATGCATTTGTTGCATACTGGATATACAGGAATGTTCTATTTTTGTTTGCTCACTTGCTATAAGACAGCTTTGTTGATTATAATAGGAAAATCTGTTGCATTGCTCTTTGCATACATACTTAAAGCTTCAAAGATTATGAGCATATTTAAGTTTTGTTGCTGTTGTATCATTGCATGGTCATAATGTAGACTCAACTTCAGAGTTGATACTAGAACATTGGTTCAACGCAGAATTAAACACATTAAAGCTTAAAGGGGTCATGAGCTGAGAAATCAAAATTCCCTTTTGATCTTTTGACATATAAGATGTAACTGTAAAAACATCCTGTTTTAGTTTCACAACTCTGAATTTCCTGTTAGTCTAAAAACTGCTTATATTGAAGCCAGTCTGCCAAAACGACAGCTTGTGAAATGTACCACTCTATGACGTAATAGTGTGGCTAAACACCGCCTCTGAAGAAGATCAACACCTGCTTCTACATCAGTGCCTGTTTAGCCCCGCCCACCGATTTGAGCTTGTAGTGTAAATAGCGAGAGTGTAAATAATTTTAAAAATCTTCAAAGTCATCTAAACTGCAAGCACAGTCGAAGCTTTGTTCATTTTAACAGGATCGTTACCTTGCAGTATACACTGTTCCACCCTCCTTTACGCTCGTTCTGTTTCTCAGCAGACATATCTATGGGTTTAAAGCTCACATGTGCACAGGGACATTGAAAGGGGTCGAGACTCAGAGTTCCCCTGTGAATTTGAATAAAGAGAAAAACAGACAAATTAGGCTGAAGCAGAACTGTTTATATACCTTTAGGGATTCGATTATGGTTATACAACAGTTAGTTTTACATTTAGATCTGATCTGATTGCCCAAGTGATGTTTTAATGTATTGTGTTATTGCGTAAATATACACCCATATTCCACCCAAACTGCAAGATGGATCATTAATAGTACAATTTGTCATTTTCATTGTTTATCATTTCAGTTTCTTTATATGTTGTATGTGCATTCACCTTCAGAGTGAAATAATATTTCCTTTGTTCTCTAAGGATCTAATCTTCTATAGCGGCTACTTAAAAGGGGACACACACACATACACTGAATGCATTTATATAAACTGCCTGCAATTTGTCTCAGTCTCTTTCTCTCAGGTTTTTTTTTTCCCTCTGTAAGGTGGTTCTCTTGCTCTCTTTTATTCTCTCTATTCTCTTTTCCCCCTCTGACAGGCTGGAGAAGCCAATTAAAGACTGCAGGGCACAGCAGAGCAAGCGTTTGGTTCTGCTCTCTCTCACGCGCGCATGCAGCACAGAGCAGAGGGAGAGTGTGACAGTATGAGACTGTGTGTGAGTGTGTGTGTGTGTGTGTGTGTGTCAGAGACAGGAAAGGTCTGTATAATTGCTCTCACATTCATCGCTATGAAAGTGTGTTACCTCTTCACCTCCTCTGTTCACAATGACCTTTTCATCCCGATTTAGTCATTAGAATGTTTATATATAGATGTTAAATGTTCTAAATAATGCTTTAAGAGTGATAAATTAGATTGTTTAATATATCTAAGGTGGGTTTAAAGTTGAAGTGTATAGTTGTCTACAAATGACTACAAAACCGCATTACTGATTACTCCTCTACAGAGAGTATACAAATAATATACAGGTGACATTACATATAAACAATATAAAACAATATAGGGTGAGTTCAGGGAAATTGGTATACATTTTGCCATTGCGATGATTATATATATATATATATCTGACCCTGGAGCACAAAACCAGTCTTAAGTCGCTGGGGTATATTTGTAGCAATAGCCAAAAATACATTGCATGGGTCAAAATTATTGATTTTTCTTTTATGCCAAAAATCATTAGGATATTAAGTAAAGATCATGTTTCATGAAGATATTTTGTAAATTTCTTACCGTAAATATGTTAAAACTTAATTTTTGATTAGTAATATGCATTGCTAAGAACTTCATTTGGAAAACTTTAAAGACAATTTTCTCAGTATTTTGATTATTTGCACCCTCAGATTCCAGATATTTAAATAGCTGTATCTCGGCCAAATATTGTCCTATCCTAACAAACCATACATCAATGGAAAGATTATTTATTCAGCTTTCATATGACCTATAAATCTCAATTTCCAAAAATTGACACTTATGACTGGTTTTATGGTCCAGGGTCTTATTCTAACATAAAAGGTCTTTAAAGTTGTGTTTTGTGCCATTATGCTTTGGCACATCAGTCAAACGAACTAAAACCGAAAGCACAATATGGCTTAATGCCTTCATCAAGTCTGTTTTCGCTGCGCGTTTCAAAGTGAAGCACGTTGTGGAGGCGATCAGCTCGTGATCTGGGGCCTCATGTATAAAACTCTCCGTAGATTTCATCCTAAACGTGTACATATGCACAAAAGCTAGATTTTCCGTACGCACAAAAGTTTTCAGATTTATAAAAGCATGCCAGAACCAGAATATGCACAAAAATCCCTTTATAAATCCCAGTCAGGGGAAGATTGTGCATAAGTGCATCTCCACCCCGTCTCCTCCCAGAAATCACCATATGGAGCTTACAACGCCTAGTTTTACGATTCATAACCTCATCTGCATATCATTTCCATGCATATTCCCATCCACGTGACACCATGTTTAACACCATCAAAGGTACAAGATGTTAAGGAAATATGAGATACGGACTAAATGCCATGTGCCACATTAATTTTGAATTCCAAAA
The DNA here is from genome assembly GCF_936440315.1 of Barbus barbus. Taxonomy (NCBI): domain Eukaryota; kingdom Metazoa; phylum Chordata; class Actinopteri; order Cypriniformes; family Cyprinidae; genus Barbus; species Barbus barbus. The sequence continues at coordinate 21,976,802 of NC_136721.1, read as the reverse complement.
TAATCCAGAATGTTTTATAATATATCAAAATATCCATAAAAACAAAGCTGTTTAGTTCTCAGATAAATAGGCTATTTTAGAATATACTCGACCTCATTCTTTTCACTGACCAAATAGTATTTCAATTGTTTTAAACAAATCAAACTTATGTAGTTATGCTGAAAAGGTGAAGATCTTTTAGCTATTTTTAGTGGAAACAGGTAAGCTATTTATTGCAGTGTAAAAACAATTGTCTAACTTGCACGTCACTGACAAAGTATGTTTTAAAAGAAACAGGCAAATCTTGGACTATTTAATGTAAATGTGTATATCGTAAAACAGTTTAAAATCATTGTTTACTTCATTACTCCAGGAAAAAGACTGTCCCAATACTTATGCTCACATCAATGAGTGGGATGAACTCTAAAAGTGCTGTTATTTTTATTTGGTAAAACATGTATGTGTTGAAACGGCTAATAATAAAATGTAATATTCTGTAGTTTTGTCTCATATTCATCTTTTAATCATATTTGCAAATGTCTTGACTCCACAGCCAACAGAGCAATTTTGTCTTTACTTTTCCAATACTTATGGAGGGCACTGCATATATATATATGTGTGTGTGTGTGTGTGTGTGTGTGTGTGTGTGTGTGTGTGTGTGTGTGTGTGTGTGCATGTGTGTGCGTGCACGTGTATCATGTATAACCATAATAATAAATAATCATACACCATTTAAGTATTTATTGTGTAGTATTCATTTTTTTTATCATTTTTATTCAAATTACGAATGTCTTACAGTTGTGACAATTTCAACAGTCTATTTGGCACTAATAAACTTCAAAATAGTATAAAAGTTAGTGTAGCCATTTTCAAAGTGGAGAGTGGAGAGAACTGTATTGAACAAAACAAAACAAAAAAGTCAAGGTAAATACTGTATGGCTTGGTCAATACAATCCTTATTCCCCTCTAAAGCTGTGGTTTAAGTCTCACATTACTTTTTTGTTGGCTTTTTTTCATCCTCACAGAGTTTTTGCCTATTAAATAGATGATTGACTTATGCACCTAGACTTTTTGGACTACTTCAGGTGCAGAGTTTTTTCTTCAAATATGACTTTTGTATTTATTACGTACACTTTTTTTGTACTTAATTTCGAATTCAGCTGTAATTTTGTCAAATTACTTTTAAAATGATATTTTAATGTTTATATTCATCACACATAAAAAGCTAGCTATACATGAGCTTTACCAAGACAAAGGAATCAGCTATATTTTGGCAACATTTAAACAACATTTCCATCACATATAATATGAGATGTAATGAAAATGTGGTGTTTTTAGTTTATTTTCTTAAAGTCCACAGGGGCCAAAGTGATCATAAAGAAACACCAGTTATATACTATATGAAAATGCCACAAGCGCTCAGTTCCATTATTTTATTCGTGTCTATCGTTCTGTAACCTGGGCTCATTCCAGCTCTCTCCTGGACGCTTCTGGAGCCGCTCTGAGCCAGAAAACCCTCCAGCCTGACATCCCAGAATACCCCGGGGGCGACTCTGGAACGCATGCTAAAACACTGGAACACCACAGGATTGGCTGCAAGTGAAATATCCATAAGACACACCATAAGAAATGCTGAATCCTTATCAACTAAACATTATGATATGACATATTGTACATGCAAAATTTTGTTTTGTATTATGCTTTATTCATGTTTTATTCATGCATTCTGTGATAATATGCAGTATTTTTAAAAGTGCAAACTATATTAAACACTCAGCAATTTTTATTTTAGTGTGACTATGACTGTGAATGCAGCAGACAATAATATTAGTCATTAATATCAAAGCAAATTCCTACCCTCGGTTATTTCCCAATGAATATTCTCTTTTTAAATAAACCGCAACGATATCAAGGAAATCCAAAAATAAAAACAGAATTCAGCATAACCCTCATTTATGTTAATTGGTTGAAGTAGCTCTAGATATTTAATTTCTCTCCAGGTATCACACACACACACACACACACACTTTTAACTGGGTCAGCTTGTGATGTCTGCTGGGAGAGTTAAACGAATCCGCTGTTGTTTTCTTTTCACTTTAAAGTGAAAATGAGTGAGTGAGAGAATAAATGTATGTGTGTGTGTTTATTTGTTTTGTGATACTAGTTTGGTTTAATCACTGTATTGCAGGACTTCTAAAAGAGCAAGAGGGTGAATTAATTCAAATAATAATTCAAATACAGTACATGATTATCATATACTGTCTTTTATGAATTCATATTTATTTTATTTAGTTGTTTACTTTATTAATAAATTAAAAATATTAAATAATATATACAAATATGAAATAAAATAAATATTATAAATTATATAAATGCTTCTGCAGTCATGCAGACATTGCAATCATGGTTCATGTTTTATTTATTGTGTGTAAGAGCTGCACAGATTCTCGGATGCTCAAACTGGTCACGCTAATAGTCAAGCAATTATTTTATTTTATTTTTATCGCTTATTATTTCAATCTTCTTCTCTCTCTTTTTTTCTTCCTTCATCTTTCATTTTTTGTAGCTCAGTGGCTGAATGCTCATTAAGGTGAAGAGGCACTTCCTGGGGAGACAGGAAGTCAGCAGCAGGTGGCATGAAATAACAGCGAGTTGTCAAGTGGTAGTATGACGAGAACACACACACACACACACACAGAGCTGCCACCTAAGACAGCATCTGTGTCTGTCGGTCTCACCTGCTTGCTCTTTCTCTGTCTAGAAGCAGCCAAAGATAAAGAGAGATAGAGACTCATGTATTATTCATGCTGCTGGAGATTCATTTGCTATGGCGACAGAAAGGCACATGAACTTGTGAGTGAATGTGTGGAGCGACGGGCACATACGTGTGAGTGAGTGTGTGTGTGTGTGTGTGTGTGTGTGTGTGAGATAAACAGCCCTGTAGCACTGCATGGTGTCAGAGCTCACTGGAGCATTAGCACAAAGACATCTTTACATCAACATTTGCTAATGATGATCTCTTAAGTCTTTTTAAAATTATATCTGCTTTGTTTATATAAAGCAAATATTCTTATGGCTGCTATGTATCATTTTTGAGCCTCTAGTGGCATTCAATGGAACTGCAAATATAATGAGCGTTTTCAGACAGGTTCCTGAATATGTTGCATGGTTGCGATATAAATATTGATATAAATATTTCATATAAATATATTTTTATAAGACATTTTATATACAACTATATAAATATATCATATTAAATATATCATATATATATATATATATATATATTATTAAATAATATAGTATTTTATAAATAGTAATTATATAAATATATCATATATAATTGTAATATGAATACACTTTTATATATAATTAAATATATATTTGAAATATTTAGCTTGATTGTTAAAGTTTGATGTTTTTATATATTTAGTATATAATTTAGTATATACACACACACACACACACACATACATAGTAATATATCAATTATTAATATACTATTAAATATTTTATATAATATATTTTTGTATTGTTTTTATATTTATATTGTAGATATAATTCTATAAATATATGATTTTTACATATATAATTTCATAACATAAGACTCAAATATCTGTTGAATGTGCAAAATGCGTTTGTCAGTCAGGCACAGGCAGCGGCTGAATTTATTTAAGAGATGCGTGTTCACAATGTTTATGATAAAGCGCGTGACTGTCAAAGCAGCTAACGTGGAAAACACAAGCTGACACTCAATGTCAACGTGTCCCCTCAGCATCAGAGGAAAGAGAAGACGCGAAAAGAAATAGGGAAGAAAGAGTCTTTCTGCTCTCAAAACATCACTTCAAAGCCATTCATACGCAGCTGTATTCTGTCATTTTGCCCCATTGTTTGCCTCTTGAGCTTTTTTCAGTTTTTACCCTTCTGTTTTCATACCATAGATTGCTAGAGGTTTTATATAAAGCTAATTATAATTACAACAGATTAACTCTAAACCAACTCTAAAAAAATTACTTAATAGATTTATTTAGTTAGTTACTTTATTTTTTTTTTTCATTTTTGTTTAATGTATACATTTTAGTTAGTTAGTTAGTTAGTTAGTTAGTTGGAGATGTCAAACTCACATTAACTAATAATATGACTATTATTTTGCTTACTTTTATGCTGTAGTCACTATATCAGTATTTAGCATGCATCGCAAGAAGAGTGTTTACTCGCCTCCTGATACACACATCTGACTCGAGACAGTTAAACTGTGACCTTTTGTTTTATTTTCCACACCCTGTTGCAATGTTTCATTACAAAGACAAACAGAAGCACATCTCAGCAGACTAATGCAATCTCAAGTACAAACAGCTCTTCGGTGAAATTACTTTTCTCACACACTTTTCTCCTTCTCTCTCCACAAAATGATTTATTTGTCTCTTGCTGTTCCCAAATTTCATATGCTTTGTACCTCATACTTTTCTACTCTATTTTCTATTTCATATTGGAAATTGGAAAAGCTTTTATCATCAGGCTACTGGTTACATGTCGTTCTACCACCCATTGCAAACAGTCTTTGAAAAATGACTTTGCAAAAGTTGATTTACAAACCGCAGTATAAAGACAGAGCACTCAATTTAACAAAGACAGATCTGAATGTCAGAGCTTCTCTTTGTCTTCCTTCAGGTCCTTTAAACTCTGACCTCATTCATCAGTCTTTAACAAGTGACTGTTTTAAGAGGAATGTTCTGGGTTTATTGTCTATATACTGCATCTGTGGCTTGCTATAGATTCACACTGACAGTTATTGGCAAATATTTATAGTAAATTAACTCATAACTTATAACATAATAAGTCAAACTGGGAACACTGTAAATATACTGTAAAATATGCAGCTCTTAAATAAAGAGTGTTCTCAAAATAATAAAAATCTGTTAAAAATTCTAACTCCAAAACTGACCAAAAAAGCACCATATAAGTAGTCCATATGACTTGTGCACTATATTTCAAGTCTTATGAAGTCAGGTTTGACATCAGTGACATCAAACATGATTGAACTATCATCACTGATGTCCAACTTGATGCTGAATGCATGCAAATGCAAACCAGTTTTGAAAGCTACAGGGAAAGGGAACATTTTAAGTAAATAACAATGTGCTTTTCAGTTTGTTCATCGCTGTATGTCTTCAGAAAGCTTGGAATGTAGTGAATAAGTCATATGGACTACAATTTATGTTGCTTTTTTGTTATTTTTTGACCTTCAAAGTCCCAGTCCCCATCCAATTCCACTGGAAAAGAGAAACAATGAAAAAAAGCAAAATAACTGTTCTAAAGAAGCAATAAAATCACACAAACAACATTCAAATGAGTAAAGAGTGACAAAAGTATCCTTTTGGGGTAAACTTTTAATGTTTAAAATGGCAAAGATAAATCTGTAAGTCATCTAGTATCTTGACCAAATAAAAGGATTTTTTCTTCAAAAGATGATTCCCTAAATTGCCTGTGAAATGAAAAGGTTATTAGGCCACATTCACTCTTCTGAATACCCGGTTGGAGGGGTGAGTGAATAAAAGCTGAACTCAACGAGTGGTTTGGGGTTTCCTGTCTTACTCTTTCTCCTCTGCCCTCTATCTTTCCCTTTACCGCAGTCTCAGCCCGCTCCATCAAATGGCCCCAGAGTGCCAGAGTCCGATGCCTTGAAAGTCTCTCAGTCTGCCTGCGGGCAGCTCGTATGACATAAACACCACAAGAAGCTAATTGGAAATAAACAAAACCGGGGGAAAAGGGCAGAATGTTGCGTGTGAATTACCAAAGGTGTTAATGTACTCAGAGCAAGACTTTGGCAAGTTCCGCGTTTGCTCGAGGCACACATCAAACTCATGACCTTTGCAACAGGAAGTGAGTGTGCTAGCCGTTCATGGGGTTTAGGGGGCTTCAGAAACCACGTTTTATAACAGACATTAGTTTATTACATCACCAACTGACAGTATAGTAGTTATTATATAGGAATAATTCAAATTTGTTTATGTTTTTGAAAGAAGTCACTCGCCAAGGCTACATTTATTTGATGAAAAACACAGTAAAAACTTTACATAGTTTAATATGACTGTTTCCTATTTCAAAATTGTATTTATTCCTGTGATGCAAAGCTTGATTTTCAGCATCATTACTCCAGTCTTGAATTTTCTATTCATCAAAGGATCCTTAAAAAAATCACGGTTTACACAAAAAATATTAGGAATGTTGATCATAGTAAGATTAAGATTATTAATAACTGAGCAGCAATAATAACTTATGATTGAGCAGCAAATCAGGATATTAAAATGATTTCTGAAGGATCATGTGACACTGAAGACTGAAGTACTGATGCTGAAAATTCAGCTTTGCATCACAGGAATAAATGTGACCTTGGAGTACAAAACCAGTCTTAAGTAGCTGGGGTATATTTGTAGCAATAGCCAAAAATACATGTTATGGGTCAAAATGATTGATTTTTCTTTTATACCAAAAATCATTTGGATATTAAGTAAAGATCATGTTCCATGAAGATATTTTGTAAATTTCCATACTGTAAATATATCAAAACTGAATTTTTGATTAGTAATATGCATGGCTAAGAACTTCATTTGGATAACTTTAAAGGCGATTTTCTCAATATTTAGATTTTTTTGCACCCTCAGATTCCAGATTTTCAAATAGCTGTATCTCAGCCAAATATTGTCCTATCCTAACAAACCATACATCAATGGAAAGCTTATTTAGCTTATGATTATGTATAAAAAAAATGAAAAATTGACCCTTATGACTGGTTTTGTGGTCCAGGGTCACAAATTACAAAATACTATTTTAAATATTTTAAATTGTATTATTATTTCACAATATAACAGTTTTTACTGTGTCTGATCAAATAAATGCAGCCTTGGTGAGCATAATAGACGTCTTGCAAAAAAAAGAAAAACAAATTATTCCAAATGTTTAACCAGTAGTGTATATCTGGAAAAGATTGTTCTTGATTTAAGTAAAATAGTCAGACGAACTATATTCATGCATTTACAAAGCGCCACTGAATGAAAAATAAGCTGCATAAACATTCATTCAGATATCATCATCAATGTCACAACCAGGCCAATATCCAGCGTATGGAGCCACATCAGAGCCAGAGAGAGAGCAAGAGCTGGTAGCAGGTGAGGTTGAAGATGAGATGAATGGAAAGAGAAATATACTGGGACATCCCATTTGTGAGAGCGTGTGTGCATGAGAGAGAGATCTCATTCTGTACTTAATGAGAACGGCAGTAATAAGGGAAGGACAGATAGACCAATGCGGTGTAATTTCAGCCAAATCAGGCAGAAAGTAGCTCTATTAGCGGGCTATAAGGACTCGGCATTCCCACCAGAACTCCCACAAACAGCAGCGGAGTGGATGAACACAACCATCGTCTGTGAGCGATGTGACCTCTTATATGTTCTTACATTTCCTTTTCTCACCACTACAGTCAAAGCTGCTGTACAAACTGTCACATAAACATTAGAACTGGCAGCTGGAGGATTTAAAGGAGACTGGGGCTGGTTGTTACACAAGGAAGATTTTGAGTAAAACAAAAACACAAATGCTTGTTTTCTTTTGCATGTTGGTTTAAAATGCTTTTGTCTTACATTTCTGCTGTTTATTGAAATATTTTGTGTTTCATGTTTTATTGGTTAAACTTAGGTTGTTTAATAGGAGATTACATTCAGAAGTATTATCCTTAACTAAAACTAAAATCATAAAAATGCTTTTCATTATTTGAAATAAAATGAATATTAACTGAAAAAAATTATAATAATGTCAGGGTTTTATTTCTGCTAGTCGCCAAGGCTACTAATTTTTGTTATACATTTTAGTTTAAAATAAAATAGCAAACTTTAAACTAAAATTAAAAACTAAAACTTCATAAGACCTATACAGACATATTGTAAAAAAAATCTAATAAAAATGACAAAAACACAACAAAATTACTAAAATTATAACAAAAACAGAACATATGAAAAAAATATATACTATATCAATAATACTAAATTAAAACTGAAAACATGCACTAATAATAGACATGTTAAATAGCCATATACGTCAAGTTTTGTGTGTACAGAAATCGACTTTAAGTAAGAATGTGACAACTTGCCCCAATCTTTCATATATAAATGAAACCATGGGTTTAATTTATAAAGTGACATGATCCAGCCTGCCCTGTGTAAAACATTTATATGTATATATTTGTATGTATGAATATTTCTTCAGTTAAAAACAGATGCTTCTGCATGTCCACAAAGCGACATTCTTAAATTTAATTCACTTCTGGGTACAAATTTATCTCTGAAATACAGCTCGCCCACACACACACACACACACACACTTCCAGAGGTGTCTGAGTTCGCAGCTGTCACTAAGACACACCGATATTAATTACCATTGTGTTGATGTGACAGCTGAGGCCAGGGGTCTGCAGCCTTTAGCTGTACAGAAGAAAGATACAAGCAAATCCACATGTGATATGACAGCTTGGAAAAGAAATGAAAAGGATGATCATAAGGTGATATAAAGAGAAATAAACCACTACCATTGTTGACTAAATTTAGGTTTCTCATGATCTTTAAATGCTTTTGATCTGAAAGTTTATACTTTAAGGCTTAAAAATTGTTTTTTAGAAATATATAAAGTGTAATTGTAAATTAAAATAAATATGAGACTATTTTTATTTATTTGATAAATAAGTTATTAAATAATAAATAACAAGAAAGACTATTTAGTCGCATATCCCCATAATTCCATTTGTTGTATTATAGTTTTGTTGTAATATGTGTTCAAAACATGAATGCTATTGTTGTAAAATGTTAAAGAAAAAGTAGCTGTGTTCAAACTTTTGACTGATATTATTTATTTAATACTTTACGTCTTTGTATGTGTATGCAGAAAGAGACATTGCAATAAAACTCCGGAAAACATAATTTAGCTCAGTATTACAATACCCAAACACATCTGTCATACAAGCATAGAGATGTTTATTGAGTGAGTCTGTTATTGGACACGAGTTTCTATTAGTCTGAGTGACAAAATGCAAGACTGAGGGAGACATTTATTATTAAACCCCGTGATGACAGACAATCAATATGCAGGTGTTTGCTATTGTCCCAGACACAGGCGAAGCCGTCTACGACAAACTTATTGACTGACATGCGGGTTTTGCTGTGTGATAATCCAGTTACGGCCTCCTGCAGTCTGTCAGGTGAAATGAAACGGCGGAGGATGTTTGTGCAGACGATTTTAGCGCTAATGAAAGGCTAGATTCACAAAACAACGCTCAAACCCTGCCTACATCAGTGGCAGTACAACTTCAAAATTAAGTTATTATAATTAGTTTCTGAACAAAAGAGCCTGTGTTTACGTAGGCTAAATGAAGCGTATTTGTGTCAAAATGTAAAAATATAAAATTTTCTCAACTTTCCTGCTACACTTTTAAAGTTTGTAGTCTTTTAATTTAGATAAGATCAATCACAAATTACATTATGCTGTGCACTGATAATGGGAATGCTGTTGCTTTGCTCCTTTTAGATCTCAGTTCAGCATTCGATATGGTTGATCATGAAATCTTAATTTCTCGACTGGAAAGCTATGTAGGCATTCAGGGTACAGTTTTAATATGGCTTAGGTCATACTTACCCAATAGGAAGTTTTCTGTTTGTATTGGAAAACATTCTTCGTCAGCAGCACACCTCTCCTGTGGTGTTCCGCAGGGATCAATCCTTGCTCCTACACTTTTTTCTTTATACATGCTGCCTCTGGAATCCTTGTTTTCTAAACATGGAGTATTGTTTCATTTATATGCTGACGACACCCAGTTGTACCTCCCACTTAAACGTAAAGATTCATGTTTCATTGAGGTTTTGCTAGCTTGCTTGCAGGATTTGAAATCATGGCTGTCACAAAATTTTTTAGCCTTAAATGAGGAAAAAACTGAAGCTGTATTGTTTGGACCAAGTGATTTTTATAATGGTAGTAATCTGGATCTAGGCTTTTTAAGCTCTAATGTTACTCCATATGCAAAAAACGTTTCTTGACTCAGGATTGCGGTCTGATAAACAGATTAATTCGGTTGTCAACTCATGCTTTTTCCATTTACGTCGCCTTGCAAGAGTTTTAACTGGCTACCAGTTAAATTTAGAATACAGTTTAAAATCTTAGTCTTTGTTTATAAATCTTTACATGGCTTAGCTCCAGGCTACCTTTCTGTCTTGGTATTTCCTCATAATCCAACTCGGTCACTTAGGTCTGGGGATCTTGGACTACTCTCTGTTTGCAGGACTAAGCTAAAACATAGAGGGGACAGAGCCTTTGCAAGGGTTGGCCCTAAACTATGGAACAGGTCACCACTGTCAATTCGAACGATATCTTTTCAGAATCAGAATCAGAAAGAGCTTTATTGCCAAATGTGTTTACACACACAAGGAATTTGTCTTGGTGTTAGGAGCTTCCAGTACAGAAGTACAAACATAGTGCAGACAACATATAATTAAGGTAATAAAAAGACTGATAATGAAGAGAATAGACAATAAGTTATAAATAACAACAGTAATAAAAATACAAATATACAGAAGAGAAAAAATGTCCATAGACAGAACTGTGAATGTGCATATGTCTTATGTACAGATGAGGGTTTGATGAGTTATTTATAGATGGACAGTACTGGTGTGTGTTATTTGTTGCTCAGGTGGGATATGGCCTGTGGGAAAAACTGTTCTTGTGTCTGGCTGTTCTGATGCTCAGTGATCAGTAGCGCCGGCCAGAGGGCAACAGTTCAAAGATAGAGTGAGCTGGGTGTGAGGGGTCCAGAGTGACTTTCTTCGCCCTTTTCCTCACTCTGGAGATATAAAGATCTTGGAGGTTGGGTAGAGGGGCACCGATAATCCTCTCAGCAGCCCTGACTATCCGTTGTAGTCTTCTGATGTCTATTTTGGTAGCTGAGCCAAACCAAACAGTTATAGATGAACACAGGACAGACTCGATGATGGCAGAGTAGTTGTTTCAGCAGCTCCTGTGGCAGGTTGCACTTCCTTAGCTGGCGAAGGAAATACAGCCTCTGCTGGGCCTTTTTCACAATAGAGTCAATATGATTGTCCCACTTCAGGTCCTGGGAGATGGTGGTGCCCAGGAACCTGAATGACTCTACTGCAGCCATAGTGCTGTCCATGATGGTGAGTGGGTGGGAGGAGTGTAGGGGGGTTCCTCCTGAAGTCTACTATCATCTTCACTGTTTTGAGCGTGTTGAGCTCCAAGTTGTTGTGACTGCACCAGACAGCCAGCTGCTCAATCTCCTGTCTGTAAGCAGACTCGTCTCCGTCCTTGATGAGGCTGATGACTGTAGTGTCATCCGCAAACTTCAGGAGCTTGACAGAGGGGTCTTTAGATGTGCAGTCATTTGTGTAGAGGAAGAAGAGCAGTGGGGAGAGAACACATCCCTGAGGGGCGCCAATGCTGATGGTGAGAGTCCTGGATGTGAGTTTGCCCAGCCTCACTAGCTGCTACCTGTCTGTCAGGAAGCTGGTGATCCACTGACAGATGGAGGTGGGCACAGTGACCTGTGTGAGTTTGTCTGAGAGAAGGTCAGGCATGATGGTATGGAAGGCCGAGCTGAAGTCCACAAATAAAATCCTTGCGTAAGTCCCAGGTTTGTCAAGGTGTTGCAGGATGTAATGCAGTCCCATATTGACAGCGTCATCCACAGACCTGTTTGCTCTATAGGCAAACTGAAGAGGATCCAGCAAGGGTCCAGTGATGTCCTTCAGGTAGGCCAGGACCAGTCACTCAAATGACTTCATGACCGCAGACGTGAGAGCGACAGGTCTGTAGTCATTAAGTCCAGTGATTTTGGGCTTTTTGGTGACGGGAATGATGGTGGAGCGTTTGAAGCAGCAGGGAACTTCGCACAGCTCCAGAGATCTGTGTAAAGATGGGGGCCAGTTGGTCAGCACAGACTTTTAGGCAGGCAGGTGAAAAACCGTCTGGTCCTGAAGCTTTAGAATCTTCTCTTTCTATGTTTAAATCTAATCTTAAATCTTATTTTCTATCTATGGCATTTAACATCATATTCATTTTTTAGCGTATCTATTTTACTTTGTTGATTTAATTTTTTTTATTTTATTGTTTCTAATGTTCTGTACAGCACTTTGGTCAACCTTTAGGTTGTTTTTAAATGTGCTTTATAAATAAGTTCCCTACCTCATGAAAAAAATACTATAGTAATTAATGGTAGTGTTTTTGAACCATATTTCTGTAACGGTTGTGGTTGTAAAGGTAGGTGCACGAAGGAGTAGATGAAAGGCGTTTTAATAGGCATCAACACACTATACCATTATAAACATTAAACCAAGACAAAGACTAAGGGAGAGCTGAGGACTTATAAAGGGACTGGAACAAAGGCACAAACGAGATGATTAATACTAAACAGGTGAATGGAATAAACGATGATTAACTAATGACAGGAACCGACCAAATAAGGACAGACAGGAACTAAACAGAAATCAACACGTGACAATTACAGTAAAGTACTTGAATTCATTTGTTGTTGTAATTCTATAGTTTCTGTGGTAATATAACAACTATAGTAATATAAACAAATTACTTTACCCAATACTGTACTAAGCAGACCCTTTCTGCTTTTTTCATCACTACACAAAAACTAGATGTTGACATGAAGTGATTTTTCACATAATATTTATTTTTCTTGTGTACTAAAATATCATAAATTGATAATAGGCATAAGTAGTTTATATTTTCCACAATTAGCTCATAAACATGAGGTGCATTTTTGTCTCAACTGTACCCATATGATTAAAAAAATACATTTGAAACAGTTTGGTAGAGTTGAGACACCCAATGCTCTAAAGCTGGCTAACCATTTATTGCAAATGTAATAATTTACATAATTACAGTTTTAAACAATTACAGTTTAAAATAAATTTATTTATTTGCTTTATTTAATTGAGATTTAATTAAACAAAATAGGAACAAATATTTAACACTAGAAAATATATGGCAAACAGTACAAATGCAAACATAACAGTAAAAATAACTATACATACCTGTATATTCTATAACCCATACCCCTAAACATACGCATCACTCGAAACTTTCTGCATTTTTACATTTTCAATCATTCTGCATGATTTATAAGCTTGTTTCATCATAGGAACCTAAAAAATATTCCAATAAGGTTAGAATTTACTGCTATTACTGTACTTGTGGGGACATTTGGTCCCCATAACGTAGGTAATAGCAGTACACAAACACACACAGCCTCTGTATGCATTTTATTTTCTATGATTGAACTGTTACTGTATACATAGCAACCTAAAGGGTGTCTCAACTGTACCCACTTTACCACCTTGTATATTTCTTAAAATGCTATGTAATCCTTTTAACATTAATGTTAAAATTTCCCACGTTCAAAGAGAACACTAATACACATGTGTAGAGCAAAAATCACGGCTCGGGGTTCTTGTGTACTCAAGTTATTTAAGGTGTTTCAACTGTACAAATGTCTCAAATGTACTCAGTCTACCCTACACTACAGTTTACTGTAGTAAAAACTAAAGCATACTACAGTATTTATTACAGTTTATCAGTTACCTACAGTTAATACTACAGTTTGCTGTAGCATTCATTAACAAAGTGTTGTAAATAATATACAGTATAATACACTTTACTATAGTATGGTTCAAAAACACTATAGTATTTACTATAAATTACTATAGTATTTTTTCATGTGGGCTGTGTCCCACATACACATCAATACAAATATTAACGGAAGGAAAAATGTACTGCTCTTTCAAGCTTAAAAACAATATTAGTGGTCCTATTCATTGTGAATTCACGCCTCAGTGTGACCTTTAATAATGACGCATTTAAAGCATACAGTTTTTATGACAACCGCAAACAAACATTTTCTGACATCAAAGGTCTGTGGGCACGGTTCAAAACTGCAGTTAACATGCTAAACTGCATGTGTATGTTTTAATGAGCAACACTAATGCCCCTAGACATGTACCCTAAATAAAGTAAAGTCAAAATCCTCCCTTACTTGTGCTTGAACTTCACTGCCTCGAGTAGTTGTTTTCTTCAAAGGGCTTTGACCGTTTTGCTGCCTGCTAAATAAAGTTATATTGTATATGTCTATAAAACAAGTAGGTATACGTCTTGGTATTCTTTATTTTTCTCTTCCTGTCTCTATATATTTCATATTTTCTTACTTTGTCTTTCCTTCCTCCAGGGGAAATTGCTAGCCATTTGAACAAGCAAACCTTCAATATCAGTCAGTCTCCGATCACACCAAGAATGACTTGAAATGTTTGAGAAACCGAAACACATTTTGGTCATTCATGTGTTTCGGACAACAGATTTTACGGTCTATAAAGTTGACTCTAAACATTCGGTGCTCATAGACAGGTGCAAGTTGTTAAGTATGAGGTGTGTGAGAGAAAAACTGAATCTAGGTCATGCTAGTGCATGAAGAGGACCAGTGCAGCTCGATGGTGTGCTTCTGGTTGGCCATCTCTTTAGATTTAGTCAAAATCTGAAGACATTTTAGTGACATAATTAGTTTTATTTTCCTGTATAAGAAATAACCTGGTGTATTTATTCTGTGTCAATGTAAATGTTATTTAAAGTATTACTTCTGGTTTTATTTGTTTGTTCAACAGAAGTACACACAAGTGCATCATGTTGAAAATAAGGTCAAAGGAAACCAGAGGCACTGCACTTTCCATTTCCTGCAATTGACCTGTCAATACCATCACAGTTTCCACCCTGCAACTCAGCATTTACCTCACTCTCCTCTGTCTGTACTGACACAAGTACCACAGTCAATGGTTTTCACAGACTTTTATTGTAAACGGCAAAAGAAACCACAGTATGAAAGTGTCAGAATGAAGTCTGAGAAACATTTCAAAGAAGGCTAAAAAGCATGGCTGACATCTGTACAGCATAAAAGTCTTGACTATAAAACTTTTCACAGTTAGACACAAATAAACCTTCAAGGCTGGCAGTGTGTGCTACTTTTATACATGTTTGAATTGCATCTGCCAGGGCATGAAATCCAAGTAGTTTACTATGCATGTCAGTATGACACATCTTCACTTTAATTTAAAAAAGACTCATATATAAAAAAAATAATATAAGAATAATAGAGCTGCTACAAACAGAGAGATTAAGATCTGATACCACCATCAAGAGCTCAAAGGGTTTCAACCGTATCTGAAGATAAAAATCGCTTCTGCTATTTACAAAGATGTTCTCATGAAAGAAGAGAGAATGCAACATGCAATGCAGTGAACAGTACATTCGTCTTTCTTTTTTGAATCAGAATCAGAATGAGCTTTATTGGCCAAGTATGTTTACACATACAAGGAATTTGTTGTAGTGACAGAAGCTCCACAGAGCAACAGAAAGACAGCAACAGGACAGGACACAGATAATAAAAGAATATACAAATATCCAAATATGCAATGTACGAAGCAGCAAAAACACAATATATATTTTGGTTGTCATTTGTCTTCACCCCTCCGTAGATCAAAGTAAGACCAGTAAACAGGCACTTGATACTGTAGAGAGAGAAAGAGGGCATGAATCAAACAGTCATGTCATTTGAAATGGATGTCATATGGAATCATTTCATCAGAATCCTTGAGAATTTAGAGAGACGTGATATAAAAGAGCAGATTTGACACAGAATGAGGCTCAGAAGTGCATCAGTGAGATCTCGCCGCATGCTCTCACAGTGCAATTGCAGATGTTGCTTAGAAATTGTGCTATATGACATCATACAGTAACGTGAGAAGCAAAACAATACATTTTTAATTCACTCTAATTCAGAAGAAGATCTAGCTGGCTACTTGCATCTACTTGAGACGATGCATTTTATTTTGCTCTGTATTGCAATGCATTAATGTTGATTTGGGTCAAGGGTCCTTCATAAACAGTGTGTTTTGTAATTTGCAGTATGCAAATTTCTGTATGCATATGTATGAATACCCAAATGATCTATTACATTTCTCAAAATGTTACAACATCACAAAACAGAACACACTCCTAGACATCATTTCATTGTTTATCCACAGATGAACCAATGTCATGAATCAAAGTTGAACCACTGTTCGATTTTGTTGAATTAATGTTAATATTGCAACTTTTTTGTTTCAACATCTATTCGACACGGGTGAATGAATTTCAGCCTTATAAGTATTTTGCTAACCTTTTTCTAACCACTTAGCATTAAAGGCTATTTCAATGTTTTCAATGTTTTCAATTAAACTACAACTGAAAATATTGCAACTACATTTCAACATTAAATGTCATGTGCCGACTGTGACTGTGTGGGATACACAATGCAATGCGACACACTTCAGTCCACTGAGACAAAACAACTGTAAAAAATATTAGCCAGAGTTTCATTTGTTACAATAAAAATGCAAAATAAACCTATGTATTTCCAAAATGATATAACTGCGTACAAATCACTTAACTAAAAAATGAGTGTTAAGAATTTAAGACCATTTTTCTGTAATGCTGTGTTGTCATTAAATCAACTTGACTGAACATGTAACAACACAAGATCATGTGACACCAAAAACTAATTTTTACAAAATAATATTTTTGCAGCATGCTCGAACAGAGCCAAACACCAACATTTGGAGCTGTGGATGTATTTAGAAACCAACAAACACATTCATGAAAACAACTTAGTTGAACAAATATTTTCTGTTACAAACACGGTAAGGCCTTATAGATAGACTTAGGTTAGGGCCGTATGTTTTTGCATGAATCGGCGCACACAATTTTGCCATCTTGTACCAATTATTTCAACTTCAAAAAAAAAAAAAACTTTATTCTCTTTATTCATTTACTGCATGTTTTCTTTATTTGGCTTACCCACTGGAGGGATCCTCGAGAGGAACCTGTGCTACCTTCCTCCTCTTCCATGTTCTCATGCTCCTCACCCTCACTGTGTGGCGGCTGGTGAATGACCACTCGTTCTGAGGGAAGAGACAGACATAGGGATTTTTGGATGTTGTATATTTGGGACTACATCCAAATATCTATGATGGCAATGCAAAACCATTTAAAATGTTTCAAACTAGTTATATATATTATTACATAATCTCAATTACAGATTGCAATTTTAATCACAAGTAACAAATAACAGATATACTTTACAAACCTCTCCAAAAAAGTAATGCGCTTATCTATTTTTTATAAAAAAAATTTACTATGCAGTGTGCATGACAACATGTCTGCACTGTAAGCAGGCGATGTGACACGACAGAAATATACTCATCTCATTATAAATCAACAAAGCTGTCTATACTTTAAGCAGCAATGTATATACAGAGGTGTTAAAGTCGTTACATGCAAACTATGTCCAGACAACAAAAAAACTGTCTACAGCAAAAAAAAATCCCACTTTACCACAAATAAAAAAACACCTGCAAGAGTGTTTGAGAGAGGCTCAGCCAACTGAAATAATGCAAGTAACTCAAGCAATGGTTCTGCTTCAGGAACCAGATTTACATGGGATATTGTAGAAATATATCAAGTAAAATTATGTCGTTAATATCAATTCAATACAAGACCAGTGTTTGCTTTAAAAAAAAGCACTTGGCTGTTTATGCATTTAAAATGTTATATTAGTCATCTTCATATTGTTGGCCTGTGCAGTCTATATTAATATTAATTTTAATATTAATATGGTATACTATTTACACCATAACACCAAATGGCAAAATGTCTTCCAAAACACCTGAGTCTGATTAATTATTAATTGCAAGCATTGTTTTTCCTCACTTTTCACGATCATTCATTTGAGTATGACTGCAAAAACTAACAATGTAACATTTATTTATTTTTACATAAACATAAAATTATTATTTGTGTGTAAAATACAACGCATGTATTTCTATATTAATATATTTGAAAATATAATATACATTTTTATATCATTTAACAAATAATTATTAATAATTTGTATATAATATAAAAATAATGTAATACTGTAATGTAAGTAATGTTTTACAAAATGTTAGTAATTAAGTTTTTTAGAACTTTAGAACAAAATAATAACTGTTACTTTTAAAAAGTATGTTTGAATAAGCTCAATGTTTGCACTTCCTGTGCGAGGGGCCACACCGCTACAAAATCGGACAAGTTTTGACATAAAAGACGTGCTCACACAGCAACTTTGTCACATAAGCTACATTATTTTCATATTACATGCACTTGCATCATTCACCGTGCTGTTAGTCAGTGTAAGTTTTTTTTGAGTGTCTGGATGTTTGTATGACAGCATGCTGTGTTGTTTAGTCATCTGCAGAAAATGTACAATTCGTCCGATCCGTAAATAAATGGACACTCTGGTTGTGATTAAAGTATTGAACTGGGTATAAGTGGTGTAAAATGCCTCATAATTCGCAATGAACTTTTAATGAGTCTCAGCTTTGCAGGAAAAATATAAGTACTGTACAACACTGGGGATGATAAAGCAATGTGGTACACATGCACACTCATAAACACACCAGTAATAAGTCTCAGTGTACCTGATTTTTTACAGGAGTTTCTCATTTTCCACACGCTGATGGCCAAGCAAAGGGTCAGCAGGCCAACGGCAGCGGCCAGAGATAGAAGCAGGATGAAATCTGGTCTTTCTGTTGTATGGTTTGTAGTCTCGCTAGTTTGAGTTGGAGGAGAAACTTCAACAAGAGAAATAGATTGAATTAGTTGGACAGAAATTATTGTATGACTTTAATAATAGTGATCTTTTAGTCTTTTTTTCTGTATTGGAATTTATATTATGAATAATATTATAACGGAAGAGTCTTACCAGTCGTTGTCGTTTCTATTTGACTGTCATTGACAGATAGAGCTGTTCCAGAACCTATCTTCTGAATCAGGAATGGTATGTCTTGAGTCACTTCACAAACATAATGACCTGTAGCGTTTTTAAGTATGTTTGTGAAGTTGAGCATTGAACAGTTATGTGTTCTATGGTCATGGAGTTCCTGATTTACATCTGAAAGTTTTGTCTCATTTATGCGCCAGGTAACTTTAACTTTATATTTGATTTCATTCCAGCAGCAGCTGATTTGAGCAGAATCTCCCTCTTTCACAGTGAGCCTGGCTGGACTCTGATTCACAGACAACTCATGCTCATGTGAGTCTGTGACTGAAAAACAACAACACACGAAGTAACACATGAATGTTTGTGGCTGTCATTCTTGATGTTGTCGTTTGTAGCATTAACGTTTTATAATAATAAAGGAAACGTTAAAAAATCAAATGCAACTTCATATGTAAAAAAAACATTTTATTTGATACATTTTTAAAAAATTAATAAATTTTTCATGCTGTAATGTTGTAATTTTAAAAAAGTTTATCATGCTGAGTTGGATTTTAAGACCACGCAAAGAAGAAGAAAAAATGCTGTTTATTGTGTGAAACCTCTGGTTTAAAAAAGTGGAAAAGTATTGTCTAAAATAATGTCTGCTAATTGTGAAACAAAAATAAATAAAAGACCACAAAGTCGATATTATCCAATGCTCATTACAATTAACAAAAATTAAAGACACTCCCAAAGAGGTTACATATTTCCCTTTCAGCTACAAATAAAAATATATATTGTTGTAGTTTAAAATTTTGCTGAGATTTCTGCATATATACGTTTCTCCCTTATGTGAGAAAGATGATAATAGTATGACAACTACATAAACTCTTCATCTATGTGGTACGTTGATAAACATAAAAACTGGACTACTTGTTGTTTAAGGACATTGTGTAAATGTTACAGATTTTTTTAAATGGCTAGTTTTAAAAGTGTTTTGCTGTAATGTAAATATACAAATCTTCCACGTTTCTTCAGTAGTAGTACTTAATTGCTAATTGCTTAATTTAATTGCGTATACAGCTACCTAATAAAAAAGTGACCCCTTTAAAAATCAACATCATATAAAAAAAGTTATTTTGTATCAAACAAAGGCATATAATAAAATCAGAAGAAAGTTTGTTTTTCTGCAGATTTTTCTATACAGCAGTAAATGACACATTTCCATACACTAATTGCACACTAATCATGTTTTATGGACAACACTCCACAAGTGTTCATTAAAATACTTCAAACACAAAAAGGCAGCATCATCTCACAGATCTACAAACAGTTGATTTACTTTATTTTGTGCTAATACTGAACAGTATCCTGGAGCATCTGTGCTGGTTTTCCATTCAAGAAAGAGTTGTGGCACTTACCTCTGAAACAAAGGCATGACACGAGGAGCCCACACAGGAGTCTGGAGGAACACTTCATTTCTGAGCATCTGCAGAGAATCTGAACTCCGCTTTACTCCCACATCACAACTTTTCACACGCATGAGACACTTGTACTCTCAGATTTTCACCCCCTCCCCACGCAACTAATTTTATCACAGTGAAGCCCAGAGTAAACCACAACACTGTTCTCACCCCAGAGGCACTGAACACAACCATATACACAATCACACGATACACACAATCAAACAGAAACATTCAAGCATGCACAAGACATTTTATTTCATCTTTCAAAATTCAGTGAAAGTCATTGCAAACCATTATGAGTCTGCAAACAAGCTATCATGCAGGAAGTGACATCAAGTACATATCTCCATTTCCTGTGTCTCACAAAGCTGAAACTAAGTTGCCCAGCACAGAAACAGTCCCTTCTTCAACAGCATATGTCATTTCATCAGTGTTCAGAACAGAAATATTCTTGTTTTCATTGTCATGCATTGGACATGCACCTTGTTCAATGCTCACAACTACAGTAGTCAGAGTTTCTTCATTTTTTTCTTGTTCTGTTGCAGGTTTCTCGTTGTTGGCCCTCTCTTTCTCCTGTTCTAAAACTTTCTTACCCTGTTTCACCTCTTCACTTTCATTCATCTGTGTCTCTCCGGCCTCCAGGTCTTCATCTGGTTCTTCTCCCAATTCTACAGCATGCTTAACTGCTTTAGATGGAAAATAAGTAAGGGATAATCAACAGCTAGCCACAGGGGCGCGGGAACAGGGGGTGCTGAGGGTGCTGCAGCACCCCCTGTTTTTTTCCCGGGGCAACTGTAAACTGTTGTGAATAAAAGAAATATATACATATATATATATATATATATATATTATACTGTATATTTACAATTGAATATTTGGGATTTGACTAAGAAAAGAGATTTGATTATGTTTGAGTTTTGAGTTATAAGGTTACCTTGAGGGACATAATTTCAGTTAGACATGAAGCGCATGAGCATGTCGCAAAAGAGAATTTATAGTCGTTGCTGTATCTGTCACTTGCATTGAATCGGCTGTAGAGTAAAACTTTAGCATTCTTATAGTCTCTCTCTCTCTCTCTCAATCTCTCTCTCTCTCTCTCTCTCTCAATCTCTCTCTCTCTCTCTCTCTCTCTGGTGGACTGTTTACCAAAGTTTGTAGAAATGTGGGGTGTTAATGAGGTATTGTGTACGTGTTATACGAGAACAATAAAATGTTTACTTTTTAAACGTGTAAAAAATAGTTTTGAATGAAGTGTGAATAGTTGCGTAACTTAAGAGAAGTTTGTTATAATAAAGATTCATTTAAACATTTCTATGGTTGCTCCGATGTCTATAACATTTAGTTTACATTGGCTATTTTGCTATCTATTTCTATGTGCTCTTCAACATATTTACCATTTGCCCATTAATTTAACAGTTGTAGCAATTAAAGTTTTCAAAGTTACTAAACTGATGCAGAGCTACTTGCTTGCATATGCTGATGCTTGCTTTTATGTTTGTGTTGTGGGATCTCTAGGTTGTGGCTTAAAAGCGGAACATGGAAATATCATGGATGTACTGGGGGAAAAAAAACTTTTTTTTTTTTTTTTTTTCTCAGCCATATGAGTCTCCCCCTTCTCCCAAAACAGCTTAGCTGCCTATTAAAATAGTTCCGTTTTGTATGTAATGGAAAAGTGATTAGGCTATGTTTCGGATATTTTTTTTTCCATAAAGTTAATTTAGAAAAACCTTGGGAGCATTTTTTGTTTTAAACTTTTTTTTTTTTTTTTTTTTTTTAAGCAAAGCTATTTGATTAATTTAACCTTATCAAATCATCATGACTTGACTAAAATAAAATCAATAGGCCTATAAAACAGTTCAAGCATTTCACAGTGTTAGTTTAAATGTTTAACCTATATAAATGTGCGCTGTTAGATGCATATCCAACAGTTTGTGTGGAGAGTGGAAGCTTTAGGACACGGAGGCTCCAGCGGGGTCACTTGTATTCGCCATGTGATTTTTGCTCATAAAGGTAAGAGTAATATATCATTTGGAACTGTAAAGGGTCTACTTTTATTTGTGTGCATTCACAATATCAACATTGTGCTTTTATAAAATAGGAAAACAGAGATGATGAACCGAAACTCGGCAACTCGAAACTGGCTCACAGATATGATAAATATATCTATAGAAAGCTTTAAATTACTACTTTAAAACGAAATAATTCAAAGCAAAGCAAAAACTCTTCATTCGCCTATGTAATCCGTTAAGATGCATATATTTCTCTCTGCTCGAGTCATTTTTTTCCCTTCACTGTCTAAAATATAAAAATAAGGAAAAGACTAAAACAGGCCTGATTATAATTTGCGTTTTATTTTATAATGTTATTCAATAATACATTTAAAAAAAAAAAAAAAAAGTAAATCTTTGTCCTTGAAATGTAAAGGATTTGCTGCGACGCAATTTTGTTTGACTGATAGGCCTATGTGAATTATTTATTGGCCTATCTTTTTAATCCATGCAGCAAATGCTTTAAAAACAGCTTTAAAATTACTTTATTGCATTCCAGATACTTTTAAAGAACTTTTTACTATACATTTTAAGGGTTAATGTAGCTTGAATGTAAAACATTATGAATTCATTGTAGCCTATTCCCATTTGTAAAATAGTTAAGTGTTGTCTAACACGATCTCATGAAAGTGCGTAGGCTATAGCACGATTTTCTGTTTCTATTTGGCGTAATATTTATAGCAGAAATGGACTACATTTAATGCACACAGGGGTGGGCGTATCGATCCTAATATTGATAGTATCATGAATATAATAGTCATATCAACATTAGTATTGTTATTTTTTTAATTGTTGTTGGTCTTTTAAATGTATGTTTTCTTTTTAAATGACAAGTATCGGTATCGTATTGGTATCGGCAATACTGTCCCTGTATTTACTCTGTATCGGATCGATACCAAAATTTGCAGTATCGCACACCCCTAGCACGCTCAAAAACGCTGCAGTCAAATGGTTTCATATGAGGTGTACATATAGTATGGCATATCCTCTATAAGAACTGACCATTCATTTCTTGTACCTATTAGAAATGAGGTCTTTATAGCTCTCTAAAATGTATTAATGTTCCTTAAGCTATTTCTCAACGGCTCTGGTGTGCATCAATTAAAGCAGCGCATTAATATGGAACAGTGATTAAACTGACCTGGAACTACCTGTGCAGTTAAACGAATTTAATCAACACCTGCCAGCCAATCAGAATCGAGTATTCAGACAGACCATGGAATAAAATAAAATAATAAATAAACATAAAAAGCCGTAAGACCCCACTAACATCTAAACTTTTACTTTAAAGGAGCAGTCACCCAAAAATGAAAATTTGCTGAAAATGTACTCTCCCCCAGGCCATCCTATATAGTGATTACATCACTTGCTCACCAATGGATCCTCTGCAGTGAATGGGTGCCGTCAGAATGAGAGTCCAACTATTTGATAAAAACACCTCAGTAATCTGCAAGTAATCCAAATCACTCCAGTCCATCAGTTAACATCTTGTGAAGCAAAAAGCTTTGTGTTTGTAAAAAATAAAAAATCCATCAAGACAAAGATTTTTTTGTTTACTTCTTTCCATAATATCTCCAGTTTCTCAGGAGAGAAATATGCAGTCTAAAACAGTTTTAAACAATATGTGGGTGGACTTTGACAACAGGATATGGACTTTTTCACTGGTGGAAGCATTATTATGGATTATGAATCGCCATTTTTGCTAAAAGCGATGGTTTAAAGTTCAAGCACCTTAATGATGCATTTGTTTCTTGCAAACCCACAATATTTCGCTTCATAAGACATTAATTGATGGAGTGGAGTGGTGTGGATTACTTGTGGATTATTGTGATTTTTTTATCATCTGTTTGGACTCTTATTCTGACGGCACCCGTTCACTGCAGAGGATCCATTGGTGAGCAAGTGATCCAATCCATTTTTCCAAATCTGATGAAGAAACAAGCTCATCTGAATCCTGGATGAGGGTGAGTAAAGTATCAAGAAATTTTCATTTTTGGGTGAACTATTCTTTGAACTACTTCAACTGTGGTACAAAAGTATTATTCAACTTTGCTTACCGCACTTTGTCATAACAGAGACAAAAGTAGTCTATTGGTGCTCATGCATGAAAACAAACTGTCTGAGATGTTGTTAGACACTGACTGTATTCAAATGAACCTCTGACCACAAGTTCATACATCACTGCTGCGGTTTAAAAATCTGAATATTCTGTCAAATGTTTAGGAAAGATCTCCGTAATTAAATGTATTTGTAATTACACTGTATAAGTCTAAACCTTTCAAGATAAGATTTTTTTTTATTGATAGCTTTTTTATTATTTTTTGTGTATCTTGGAATTTTTTAATCATTGTAGCAATGCATTCTGGAATCTTGGATTTCTATCTTTTTAGGATACATGTGATACTGGTCTCATGAAAGATGTTAAGCATACAGTCTTGCACAGTTATCAGTTCTCGTATATATTTTTGTATTATTTTCAAGTTTGAATCAAATTCTTCATCACAGCGCTGTTTGGTTAGAGGCTAAACAAACAACTAAATGATGTTGTGAAGTTTGTGTTGGATATGTTGAACTGTACCTGGTCTTGATGTTGTGACTCGGTTGTCATCCCTGTTTAGGTAAAAGAACGCCACCAACAGACAGATGAAGGGCAGACTTCTGAAAATATAAATGATCACAACCTTGCGCGAACTACCTGTGAAAAACAATTGATCTTTCAAGATTTTTTACAGCAATAAAACCTAACCAAACAGCTTTGTAGTTTGTTTGTGGAACATCCTACTTTTTAGAGAGCATATGAGGGAATTCTACAAAACAAAAAAAAAGGGGAAAACCTAAGTTAGACTAGCCAAAAACACTCATTTAAAAAAATCCATGTTGTACACTATCAGAAAAAAGGTACAAACGCTGTCACTGGGGTGGTACCTTTTAAAAAAGTATTAATATGTACCATTTAGGTATACTAATATGTACCTTAAGGCAATCATTTTCACCCTTTAGAGGTAAATAAGGTACAAAGGTGTATCTTTTGAAAAGGTACCTTTCATTTGTACCTAATTACTGTATGTTGAACTTTTACATCTAAGCATCAATATTCATATAACATCTTACCTTTAGGATCCAAATAATTATGCTTCTCATCTTCTGGATTTCTTTTAGGATTATCAAGAACATCTGGCTTTACTTTAATGAGAAATATTAATGATGATAATTAATTCTGACACTTGACAAATAGCCTGCTGATTTAAGAAACTATTACACATTTAAAATATTCTGAATATATTATTTATTTACTTTTATTAGACAGAGACAACAAAGAGTGACCGGACACCACTGAGAAACATGATCCATGACACAGATAATAATTAACCAAAAATACATTCAGTAACATGTTATAAGTACTCATGGGTTAAAAAGTGTGTGAACAATGACTGTAAAACAGCAGAAGAATTGGATTTTTTTTTTTTTATGCAACAGTCCTTAAATCTAAAATTGCTTAAATTATCTCCCGTGTTAATTGGTTGGAATTTGTGTGATACAGTCTCAGTTGTTGAATGAATAAACATGTTTTTATTTCCACATATTCAAGCAGGAATGATATTTCCTGAAAAGAAATCACCTACATAAGTTTTATTTAATATAAATCAGTTCAGCATCGGTGATGCCTGTAAAAGGCACATTTGTGCTGAAATTCTTTCTGGGACAAGATTTCCAGACTGGTTTTATTCCAGCAGCAGGGGCCGGTTGTTCAAAAAACGTAATCAAAATTATTCTGGCCCCTGGTGATCTGAATGAAAATGAATAAAGGCACTCTTTTAGTCTTTTAATAACTTACCAGTCGTTGTCGTTTCTATTTGACTGTCATTGACAGATAGAGCTGTTCCAGATCCTATCTGCTGAATCAGGAATGGTATGTCTTGAGTCACTTCACAAACATAATGACCTGTAGCGTTTTTAAGTATGTTTGTGAAGTTGAGCATTGAACAGTTATGTGTTCTATGTTCATGGAGTTCCTGATTTACATCTGAAAGTTTTGTCTCATTTATGCGCCAGGTAACTTTAACTTTATATTTGATTTCATTCCAGCAGCAGCTGATTTGAGCAGAATCTCCCTCTTTCACAGTGAGCCTGGCTGGACTCTGATTCACAAACAACTCATGCTCATGTGAGTCTGTGACTGAAAAATGATAAACAAACCATTAACATATGCATTTGTTATTAGACACCTTCATCCAAAGTAGCTGACAAATGAGGAGATAAATTTTGTGTTGATCAATATTTCTGGCAATATACTGTACATTTGATATTTAGAAATATTTTGGGCTGTAGAAACATCTACAGAAGCATACAGTACAATACAATTTGTTTTAGTATTAAATGAAAAGTGAATAAGAGGTGTGATTGAAGCATATAATGTAATTATGTTCTATAAAGGAGTCCTAGTTCATTATTTAAAAAACATAACAGCTACTGTAAATTCTAAAACAAAAACATCAACATCTTCCTCATATTAGCAGTATATAACATACACTGCCTGGGCAAAAACAAGTCACCGTTTGGATTTAAATAAGCCTAAAATGAATGCAATTCATGATGGAAATAAATGCTGTGGTGTTGCATGAGGTTGTCGAAACAATATGCCACAGCGAATGCACACTCTAATCAAAGCTAAAGAATGCAACTATTTTTGGACAGGCAATGTAAAGTCTATAAGGCCACATAACACACTTATGATAAAAAAGGACAAAAAGAAAAATTCTGTATGGTTTTTCCTGGTCCTCCATATTTAGAGAAGATGGGATGATGGAAATCTATTTTTTTTTTTTACGATCAATGCAAACACAAATCATAGAAAAAAAATCTACGTTTTTGTACAATGCATCATTGATATAATGTTGACATACCAATACTTTAACTTCTGATATGATCTGTCAT
Source organism: Barbus barbus (assembly GCF_936440315.1). NCBI lineage: Eukaryota > Metazoa > Chordata > Actinopteri > Cypriniformes > Cyprinidae > Barbus > Barbus barbus. The sequence continues at coordinate 21,949,488 of NC_136721.1, read as the reverse complement.
TTAAAAACTATCATAAAATAGAAGGCAATATGTAATAAAGTTTATTAAAAAAATAGCTTTTGCATGAATTATGGATGGTAAACATATATTGACAGATTAAAAAAAAGTCAAAACGCCAACAGCATAACATACCAAAATAATGCTATAAACACTGCAGCAAAACACACCCTAATGTAATACATAAAACAGATAAGACACATTAAATAATAGGTGTTTAGGCCAGATGGGGCTCTTACCTCTGAAGCAAATGCAGGACAAAATGAGGCCACAGATCAGAGGGCAGGAGAACTTCATTTCGAAGCGTTTAATCACAAATCCAAACTAACAAAACATTAGCGCTGTCACACTCGCTCACATTAAAACACACCATCAGTCATTACTTCCTCGAGTGTCAGTGTGGCCAAAGCTTCATCTCCCCCCTCTCTTTCACGTCTGTTTTCTGGTCAAGGTGTGAAGTGTGCAAGTGTGGCAGATCATAGTTAACCAACAACACCTTTCATTCTTCTCAATATTATCATAACGGATCTAACTTTACCCAACACTTACAATGACTTTCTGTGTAACTCAATACATGACTAGTTTGGTTTGATTGGATTTACTAAATTAAACATATGGCAACATTTTACATTCATTCTGATGTTGATAAAATTTATTTTGCAGTACTTTACAATGCAATTAAACACAATGCAAAATAATAATGACACACTAAATGGATGCAAAGGTAGTTTGCTAATGCAATGATGACATTTTAGTGTTCACTGTAAAGGTCAACATATCAATTTAACTACTTGACATTCTTAACGTTGACCTCCAGAATGGCTAAATGCATGCTGGGCACTTCATTAAATACATTATGCTCTCCTGAGTGAAGTCAGCTGCAGCGGTTGCTTTGGTTTGGGCCCTTCAGCACTGCTGTCTGCGCTGAGGCACCTGTGATGCACAATGATTGTTTTCCGCTGCTGTACTGCTTAAATAGAACAGCAGATGCAATGATAACTTGAACGACACAAGCTAGTCATTAGCCACTGAGATTGAGATGCTGTGAACAATTGAAACTGCAGACAGGATTTAAACAACAAATTCAGCAAATTCAAGATTATATTACAACTTTATACATTTGTGCATGTATTGAAATTCATTCCAATACTTTTTCCTCAAACTGACACTCATTCCACAAGACCTTCCAGATCTGAGCTCATTATGAGCTCTAAATTATGTTAAAGATTATACCTCAGCTTCATCTGTTTGATAACACAGGGCATCTTCTCACAAGGTACTTTGCCAGGAAGTGGTCAAGACACCATTTTGATAAACAGGAAGCCCATCAATGGCTGGGTGGGCTTGTGGTTATCTATCATCTGTTACAGTATATGTCTTTTAAAATCTCTCAAACTAGTCTATAAGAGAAAGCTGTAGCGAGTCTCATTTGTTTCCTGTTTTCAGTTAGTTCAGCAAGATCTTTTGATCAAGAATTGATTTGTTCAAAAATACAGTAAAAACAGCAATATTGTGAAATATTATTATAATTTAAAATAACTGCTTTCTATTTAAATATATTATAAAATGTATTTTATTTCTGTGATGCAAAGCTGAATTTTCAGCATCATTACTCCAGTGCCACTTGATCCTCCAGAAATCATTTTAATATGCTGATTTGCTGCATAATAAACATTTATTAATATCAATATAGAAAACATTGGGTTTTTAACCATAAAAAAACAATTCACCGTTTAAAAAGTATTACGGTATTATTCCATACCTTGAAGAACAAAATAAAGCATGATATGATAATCTTTAAGTACCACAGTATGTATATCTCATTTTGTACCGTGGTTCTAACATCTGATAGCATGACTGTGGCTTTAAACAGCTTTGTATTCTCAGGTGGAGAGAAAGTAGAGGAAATACCCCTTCAGAAAAAGCTCAAACAGATCTGAGACTTCCTTCAAGCACCGCCCCACTAAATTCCCAAAACAACAACAAAAACCTCAAAAACAACTGGAAGAGATTTCCCCACCTGCTTTAACTTTTTATCCAAGCAGATAAAATAAGACTCACAATTTTCACAGAAATCACACTCCCTCTGGAACACAACATTTCCACACATCAAACTCACCCCAGCAATCAATTATTCTTTGTCCTCCACTCAACTGACAGCCTCTCAGTAATAACCTGCAGCACATTCCTCCATTATCTGGCTCCTCCCACATTTGCGCACCCTGAATGCATGGCAAAGACTGACAAATTGTTCAGTAAAGTCGTTATTTTTGTTTTGCATTTTCATAGCTTCATAAAATTACGGTTGAACCACTGATGTCACATGAACTATTTTAACAATGTCCTTACTACCTTTCTGGGCCTTGAACATGTCAGTTGCATTGCTGTCTATGGAGGGTCAGAAAGCTCTCAGATTTCATCAAAAATTTGAAAAATGTTTATCTTAATTTGAGTTCTGAAGATGAATGAAGGTCTTGCGCATTTGGAACGACATGAGGGTGAGTAATTATTGACAGAATTTTCATTTTTGGGTGAACTGTCCCGTTAATGTTACCGCATTTGACTTATAAATGTCCCAAATTATTATTATCATTATAATTTTCTCTTTCTTTCTATCTTTCTTTCTTTCTTTCTTTCTTTTTTATTATTATTATTATTCCTTTGATAATTTTGTTTGTACTTTTTGGGGAATTTGTTTCCTCACCTTGTTACATCTACAATAATTTATAGTCTTTCAAATCAACGTTACCGAATTTGACTTACAAATTTGCTTACACAAAGTATAACTATGTCCTAAATTATTATTATTATAATTTCTTTTCACCTTGTTACACCTCCATTAATTTATAGTCTTTATCCAAATTCCATATCCAAATTGAGTCTATTTATTTATTTTTTATATTATTTATTTATATATTTTTTCGCTAATTTTTTTTTTTACTTTTTGGGGAGTTTTTTTTTCTCTCACCTTGTTACACCTGTGATCAAAAATTACTACACTGAAAAAAAATAGTGCAGAAAGAATTTACACTCAGAAATTGAAGGAGGACTAAAATTATATTTTCTTGTAAAACATACTCTAATAATCTTTTATTTGCAACCTTGAAAAATATTTTTTTACAGTCTAGGCTACAAAAACTACATTGCTTGCCAATTACTTGTTATGTTATGTTATTACCAAAAATTCAATATCTTTATCATCTTGTTGTCTTTCATTTAGCATATGAATGAATGATCGTGTAGGCCTTATCAGAGCCTCGGTTTTTATTGTATATAACGAAAATTATCCACTTTTTTTCAATCAAAAAATGAGTTGCACAATCACAGATAAGGCCTATCAATTGTTAATAAAAAAAATATAAAAAAAAGATAACAAAAAAAGGTCCAAGGTTTGGTGATAATATAGCATAATGAGAGATTTACAAGCCATTTTTAACCAGAAACACCAAATTAGGTAAAGGACTTTGAGCACAGTAAAAGGGTTCAATTTGATTGGAAATCTAAACAGTACAGAATCTCAAAGATTATTTTGTTTTGTTTTGAATTATAATGAATCCTAAAACATAATTTCCAGGTTTAAGTTAGATTTTGGATTGCAGATTTTCAGTGCAATTCTTGCATGTTTATGAGCATTAAATCAGCTTTTCCTGTCATTTTGTACACCTCGTATCTTCAGATTTTTATGACCTTTCAATGTTTTCTAAACCTTGGGCTTCCTGCAAGACGATGCCAATAGTATCCTGACATGAAATCATCAATGCAGCACCACACAGCGGTTTACCTTTAGATTTCTGACAGCACGAGAGCAGGAGACGATGATCTCATCTTCAAGTCAAGAGCCTTCATATAGCCGTATGCACCTGCTCTTTACTATCTCCTAGCAACCAGAGCGCCAGAGACAGATTGATTCTTCAGCCACTTTACGAGTATTGTGTGTCTGATCATGGCAGTTAAATGTTGGCTAATTGAATTGTGTTTTTTTGCTGAGCACTTTCAAGGCCGATGCCACGTTTAAACTCGCATCTCACAGCTCGAGCACTCCCAAATATATCCTCACAGCAGGCACTATAGCCAACACCGTTTAATTCAATTCACTTCCATTCTGAGAGGCCTTATAACGATCATGTGTTATTATAACACTCACCGATTCTTTCACTGATTTTCTAACACTTGTCGAGGTTCTAGTAACAGAATGTTTATAAATATACAGTGACCAAGCTAAATGTAATCAATAAAACACATATAAAGCAAAACATAGACATTCATGTTCTTGTAGTCAACATTAAATCAGACTAGATCCTATTTATACATACATACATATATAATATATTTAATAATATTAATCAATATCACTCCCTAACATGTTTAACTTAATCAAATACTAATGTACAAATGAAAGTCCTGTCCTACATTATTTCTCAAGGAATATTCTGTTTCCCTCAGAAATACCTTACAATACCAAAGTTAAATGTGTTATGAATGCTGTTTTTTAATGTTTGAATTATGTAAACGGACTCAAAAGCTGCTGTAAGGTTGCCTGTATGTGTCTTTTCACCCGGTTTAATTGTTTCCCAGTCCTGCTGTTTGAGAACCTGCTGATAAATTATTCACACAACTTTAGGGGGGAATGTTTCCCTTGAAGGACATTGTGTGAAAAAGAAAATCAACTTGGGGAAAGGAAGTGTATTTTCCTTTATTCCCAGTGGGAAACTCCACAGAGATGTTTGTGTCAACAACAAACTTAAATTATTTGGACAACATTAGATTCACTACAGCAGTAAAAAGTCATTTTTGATGAAAACATCAGTGTTGTTGCCCATGCAAAACTCGTCACTATGCATAAGGATTTGTAAGTTTCAAACAGGAAGTGAGTACACATATAGATCCTTGCTAAAGTTCCTTTACAGCAGAGGATTGATGTTGCCCTCTGAATGAACTTCCTCTATATAATTTCCACCTTTGAATTGATGAACTCTCTGATATGAACACATTTACTTTAATCTCCTCTCTCGCTCAGTGTCTGTGCTATGGGGCAGAAACAGTAAAGTAAGATGATATTAGATACTGACAAATATCATTAAGCGTGCACGCACACACACACAAATGTTCCCACACGAGGTGATTTAGATTCCCGCTAAGTACTGCTTTTACTGTCACAACATTAATCACTCCACAGCAACACACACATTATCACATGACTCTTCCCGTAGTCATAGACACTAATATGGCATATTCAGCAAAAACTAGCATATAGAACATATAGAAGTAACTGAAGAGTCAAGTCAAGTCAAGTCACCTTACTTATATAGCGCTTTTTACAATGCAAATTGTGTCAAAGCACTGCACAATATCAAAAAAGGAAAATAAAGTGTCAATAAGTTTGAATAGTGTCTTTGCAATAAGGTCGGCGATATCGCTGGAATGAAGCGTCCCCAACTAAGCAAGCCAGAGGCGACAGCGGCAAGGAACCAAAACTCCATCGGTGACAGAATAGAGAAGAGAAACCAGGCTCAGTCAGGGGGCCAATTCTCCTCTGGCCAAACAAACCAGCAGTTCAGTTCCAAACTGCAGCAAGTCAGGTTGAATGGGCTCAGCTGGTTCCAGTGGTCTTTTCCGATGGCTGGAGGAACAATATAATTCTTTATAACCGATTTATCCTTTTCATCCTGTTACTTCGCACACACACACACACAGCTGTTCATGAGATCCCACAGGTGCAGTGTCTATTGGGATGCAGTCCTTCGTGAGTTTGATTTTATCCACCTCAGGAACTCCCACATTCATTCCCATAAATTAAAATTAGCTGAAAATGTCCTCACCCTCAGGCCATTCAAGATGTAGATGTTTCTTCATCAAATCTGCAGAAATTTAGCATAACATCACTTGCTCACCAATGGATCCTCTGCAGTGAATGGGTGCCGTCAGAATGAGAGTCCAAACAGCTGATAAAAACATCACAATAATCCACAAGTAACCCACACCACTCCAGTCCATTGATTACCATCTTGTGAAGTGGAAAGTTGTGTGTTTGTAAGAAACTAATTAGTCATTAAGACATTTTAACTTCAAACCGTCGCTTCTGTCCAAAATTTGAGTCTATAATTCATAGTTACATTTCCTCCAGTGAAAAAGTCTTTCCGCTCGTCTCTCACATCAAAATCCACCCACATATTTGTATTTAACTGTTTTGGACTGTTGTTTTTTGCTTGTAAATGGTGCTTGACCTGTGCACAAGATGAGATTTTTTTTCACTGGAGAAAGCAATATTATGGATAGAGACTCATATTTTGGCCAGAAGCAACGTTTTGACGTTAAAAACATCTTAATGATAAATTTGTTTCTTACAAACATGCAGGTTTTCACTTTACAAGACATTAATTGATGGAATGGAGTGGTGTGGATTATTGTGATGTTTTAATCAGCTGTTTGGACTCTCATTCTGACGGCCCCCATTCACTGCAGAGGATCCACTGATGAGCAAGTGATGTAATGCTACATTTTTACAAATCTAATGTAAAAACAAACTTATTCGCATCTAAGATGCCCTGAGGATGAGTACATTTTCAGCAAATTTTCATTTTTGGATGAACTGCTGCTTTAAAACTGAATCAATTCAACTAAGAGAAGGAGCAAACTGCTCATTAAACAATTATAATCCCGGGAACATCACTATCTTTACATGTGAGAGCCTGATAATGGCTCTATTGCTTTAAGATGCTCACTAGCCACTTGTCTTTCCTACTTTTGTTATTGATTCAATTTCCTGCCCTTCAGGGGTCTGCGTGTGGATAAGACCATAAAACCTTATACTGATTCCCCGTAATGTGGAATTTTATATGTAATCGTGAATTTAATGCTAAATGTAATAAGCGAAACAAAAGAGGCTTGTTCTGTCCTGCACCTGAAAAGTGATTTTAATGTGTAAATGACTTCCTATTCAGCGCCATGCAAGACAAAGAAAGGAGAACAGTGCCCCCTGTTGGCGAATACAATTTTTTCGATATTCTATATGACTGCTGTGCATAGTATGTGAATTTTCTGTATGCACATAATAATACCTGAATGAAAACCTATTATATTTATTAAAATGTGCAATATACAGCAGAACACACTGCATGGTATACTGTCTCCCACAATGCACCTGTCTTGACCTTCCATTTCCAGTGTGATAAATGAACCAGAAGTAATATCAACTAATGTTAGCATCTAATTTTTGGCTTATTATGTAATTGATCTAGCAGCATTTTAACAAAAAATAGGTTATACATGTAAAATACTGTATTTCATTTTAGCATATCCTTATTTCTGAGAGTAACATTCAAAGGTTTGTTTTTGAAAAAGCCTCTTATGCTCATTTTTTTAATAAAAATACAGTTAAAAAAAGAGTAATAATGTGAAATATTATTACAATTTCAAATAACTGTTTTCTATTTGACAATATTAAAAAGTATAATTTATTCCTGTGATTCAAAGCTGAATTTTCAGCATCATTACTCCAGTCTTCAGTGTCACGTGCCTCCATTAATCATTCTAATATTCTAATATTAATCATAGGAGAACCACTTTTAGTGCTGTATACCAAATCTTGGGACTTCAGTGGTTCTTCACTGGTTCTTTGGCATGACTGAGGGGCTATATAGCATCGCTACCATATACAGAACCTGTTAAGCTCCTGTATGGTTCTTCAGTGGTTCTTCACTGGTTCTTTGGCATGACTGAGGGGCTATATAGCATCGCTATATACAGAACCTGTTAAGCTCCTGTATGGTTCTTCAGTGGTTCTTCACTGGTTCTTTGGCATGACTGAGGGGCTATATAGCATCGCTATATACAGAACCTGTTAAGCTCCTGTATGGTTCTTCAGCGGTTCTTCAGTGGTTCTTTGGGGTGATTAAGGTGCTATATTGCACCACTGCCATAAAGAACCTGTTAAGCTCCTTTAAAGGTTCTTTACGAGCCAAAGAACCACTGCTGATGCTGTTTAGCACCATTTTCTTTTGAAGAAATACATATGCAATACATTCATTTTGAAGAAATACAATGCAATATGACACCTCTTATGGTTCTATATAGCACCATTTGACAAAGTTGCTGTATAGCACCTTTAAATATATGGTGCTATCTAGCACCAAAAGTGGTTCCCATATGATTACGAGCCAAGAACCACTTTTAGTGCTATATAGCACCATTTTTTTTTAGCGTGTAGAGAATAAAACAGTTGATACTTCCATATCATCACATTGAAAATGGAAGGTCAACCAGAGAACATTGCATTACATTGTAAGATGCAGTGACCTAAACCAGCTTCACAAGAAACAAACAGCAGCACTTAACTAAAATATGCTTCTGAGAACATTAGTGAGTGAACGAATCAGTGAGTTGTTTCTATTTTTCAGTTCATTGAAACAAACTGTCCAAACAAACCAACTCACTAACATGATTCGTACTTCTCAGCGCTAACCAAGTGTTCTTCATCGATGTGTAACAGACACTAAAAATAATAGCTGAATCGTTTCTATGGCACATTGACGGAGCAGGATATCTAAAATCCCTCCTGCAGAAATTCAAGTGTAATGGCCTGATATCTGTCTCAGAGATATGCTTGCTAACCTCCGTCCTGCTGCGCCTCAGCAATGACCATCCTCATCAAAAACACTTTACCCACAGTTCCCTGCAGGGTGTGCGAGGTTTATTCTGTGATCTGAGACCGAACAACAGAAAATGTTACTGAACTGTACTTTTGTTAAGGAAAAAAATCAATATAGCTACTGCCCTTTGCCATAGATGTGGGCCACTGCAGAGTAACTGCAAGTTTTTTTAAATAAAGTTATTGTTTTGACACTGAAAATAGATGAGTATCACTTTACAATATGATTCCATTTGCTAAAATGAGTTAACATGCACTAGAAATATATGAAATGATCTACTAATCTCAGTCAGTGCTAATTTCAACATTTACCAATGCATTATTAAAATGCAAAGTTGCATCTGTTATAATATTTAATGGACCAACATGAACTAACAATGAAGAATCATATTTATATTAACTAACATTAAAAATAAATACTGCAACAAATGTGTTGCTCACTAGTTAATATTAGTTAATGCATTAACCCGTGTTAACTAATTGAACCTTATCATAAATTGTAAATGTGTTTTCTATATTCTAAAAAATGTCTTTGCCATAAGTCTTAAAAGCAAGCAAAAATATATTAAAATAATTATTTTCTAATATTTTATATAGATAGTGATATTTAGTTTCACTGCAGTACCCATGTTTTAAATACTAGGCGTGCTTTGTTTAATAAATCCAATATGTATATTAAATTAGGTAAAACTGTTAACTTTATTAACATTAGTTAATGCAGCATGTATTATAAATTAACAATAAACAAGACTTTTAATGCATTTATTATCTAAGTTAATGTTAATCCATGAATAAACTATACCGTTTATTGTGAATTCATGTTTGTTCAATAAACCTGAACTTAAGATACAATTTTAAATGTTAAAAATGTAACCAATTTTAACTAACTAAACCGTATTGTAAAGTTTTACCAAATAAACGTGTCCCTAAAACCAAGCATAAAAATATTTGAAATTTATTTAAATCTATTTTAAAACATTTGTGCATATTTTATATAGATATTAATATTTAATTTCACTGAAACACCCATATTTTAAACACTTGGCATGTTTTTTGTTGTTTTTGTTTTTTTTACTAAATCCAAATATTTATATTAAAATAAAATGAACATCATTAACATGCATGATGAACTAACACTAAATACATTTTACAGTGTTTATTAATCTAGGTTAATGTTAAGTCATAAATATACTTCTGCTCATTGCTAATTCATGTTTGTTCATTAAACATGAACCTATTATACAACTTTAATATTGAAAAATGTATTAGCATATGGAGAAATGAACGTTCTAGACACTAACCTAGAAAATAAATGGTGTAAATCTACAGTTCATTATTTCATGATACCTAATGCATTAAATAATGTTAATAAATGAAACCCTGTATTATTAAGTGTATAAATCAAAATACTTATAAACCAACAGCACAAATTTCTCATGAGAGATCATTGGCTAGCAGCCGATTTACTCCTCGATTTCTCTGGGGACTAAAAAGATGTTTTGTTTAGTTTTTTTTTTACTTTGGGAGCCTCTGAGCTATGGCCAACAACAAAAAATAGTAAACTGTACTGTGCTAAAACAGACATCCACATATTTTTTGGGAGTGTACAGTATATTCAGGTGAGAACAAAGTCTGTTCAAGGAGACAAAGTAAAATTTCTGTGTTTGTATTTCGAAGTTGGTCTGAATAAAACAAACTTTGGGGGCCAAAGACAAACATCGTTACAAGGTTGGCTTTGATTAAGCTGCCCGTGTGTGTGTGTGTATGTGTGTCCCATGTGCCCTACTGCAGGGTCAAACACACACATAGATTAATTTATTCAAAAGGCATATTAACAAAATCTCTGCTGAGTTAAAGGTGCCCTTGTAACCGGGTTTACAGGGACCTTCTGCCTGCAATAAATCACTCCAAAAACATCCATAATCTAAAGACAATTATCAGATAGATAAATCTGCTGCCATTGAAAACTTTGGGTCATATTTCATTGGAGGAAATTGGCAGCTCAAACCATAGGGAAGCAAACTTGTTTAGCAACACATATCTGATTTCATTCATCTGACACTTATTTTGTCTCCCTCTCGATCTTTCACTTTCCACTCTTTTCCTATCATCACTAAATCATTGGTAATGATGCTCCTGTGCAATTTCCTAGATTTTCTCTCACTCTTACACCTCACTTGAATACTAACACGTTCATTTAAATACTCATCACCTTCATCTCTCTGCTTAAAATGTCTCTCTTCCTTCCTCATTCTTTTCACTTATTGACATTCAGATAACGTATGAGAGACAAGGGCTGGATGGACAATTTGCATTCTTTGTTGAATCTCTCGTGGAATCTCATTAAAGGAATAGTTCACTCAAAAATGAACATTTGCTGATAATTTGCCCACCCTCAGGCCATCCAGTGAAGTAGATGAGTTTGTTTGTTTGTTTATTAAAGTTAGAGAAAAGTAAAACTTCACTTGCTCATCAGCGGATCCTCTGCAGTGAATGGGTGCCGTCAGAATGAGAGTCCAAACAGCTGATAAAAACATCACAATAATCCACAAGTAATCCACACCACTCCAGTCCATCAATTAACATCTTGAGAAGGGAAAAGCTGAGTTTGTAAGAAATAAATCTCTCATTAAAAGTTTCTAACTTTAAACCATTGCTTCTGGACAAAATATGAGTCTTCTATCCTTATACTTTCTCCAGTGAAAAAGTCTGAAATCAGGAGAGAAATCTGCACAGATCAAGTACCCTTTACAAGTAAAAAGAGTCCAAAACAGTTCTAAACAAATATGTTTATGTGAGAGGACAACAGAGGATGAACTTTTTTACTGGAGGAAGCATTATTATGGATTATGGATGTGTATTTTCACCATAAGTGACGGTTAAAATGTTTTAATGATAGATTTGTTTCTTACTAAACATGTAGGTTTTCACTTCACAAGATGGTAACTGGTGGACTGGAGTGGTGTGGATTACTTGTGGATTATTGTGATGTTTTTATCAACTGTTTGGACTCTCATTCTGACGGCACCCATTCACTGCGAAGGATCCATTGGTGAGCAAGTGATATAATGTCCAATTTCTCTAAATCTGTTCTGATGATTAAACAAATTCATCTACAGGTTGGATGGCATAAGGGTGAATACGTTTTCAGCAAATTTTCATTTTTGGGTGAACTATTCCTTTTAAGACAACACAACTAGGTGCAAAATAAACCTTTAAGAATCAGTTCATCGTTTACTCATGTTGTTCTAGATGTGTGTGTGTTTGTTTCTGTGATTTGCTAATAAATTAAGTGCAAATGTCATTCATTCGCAGGAAAGCTTGAATATGCAGGTGCTGCAAAAGTATAAAGCCACATTCAGCCCTAAATAACTCCACCAAAATGATCAGAGAGAAACGAGCAGACGAGAGACAGTGTGTCTGCGACTGTGTAGGTGTTATAGGCAGACGAGAAGAGACAGCAGGTAAAAATTATAATGACAGCGAAACACATCTGAATCATCCGCCAAATCAATCTGAAAATCACACCCATTCTGTCTCCAGCTCTTTTCCTCCCACACATGCATACAAATATTTTCTTCACAATGATTCACATATATGCAAGATCCCAATTGTACAGGCCAGATTTAGCAAAGATACACTCCAGTGATGCTAAACTTCTTAGATGATAAAACAATAGATACATTAAAAAAACATGTCCATAGATAGTTAATGTGATATAGCTGTGGTTACTCTAAGTCACCTGTTTGAACTAAAAATGATGAAAATAAAAATGTTGAAGAGAGATAAAGTTAGTTTTGAGTAAATAATCAGCACAGCATTCAGAAACTCCAAACTCACAACAAAATATCAAAGCATAATGGTTTTCTGGAGGGAGAAAACAGTCAGGCTGCCTTAATTCTCACACTAGTAAACAGCGCCACCATGTGTACAAACACTGCTACACCACTCACACGATACAACAATAGAACTGCTAAAGTTTATTCTTAACTCTAATACAATTAATAAATATTAGTGCTGTCAAATTATTAATCGCGATTAATCGCATCCAAATTATTATGTATATATAAATACACACACATGTATGTATATATTTAAGAAAAATATGTTATATTTGTATATTAAATTAATTTATATATAATATAAATTATATAAATATAAATAAATACATGTAAATAGTTTCTAAATATATACTGTATGTGTGTGTATTTATATATACATATATATACATATATTATGTAAACAAAAACTTTGTTTTGGCTGCGATTAATCGCGTTTACTCATTTGACAGCAGTAATAAATATCTGCATTCAGCCTTATTACTTATTCATCCCTTCAGGAATGAACCATTTAAGAGAACTTATCAATTTTACTGTCTGCTTTACAGTGTGTGAATGAATATATAATTGAATTGGTTATTATCATTAACTAAAACTATTTAGAACATTTTTGTTAATTGAAATAAACATGAAATAAAATAAAACTTAAGCATTATATGAAAAAGTTCAACTAAGTGAAAATTCAAAATATTGCCTTAATTGGCAACTAACTGAAAGTTAAAATTAGGCATAAAATTAAAAACAAGAAATCAATAAAAACTCAAACTGAAATGAAAATATATTATGCCAAAATAATATTTTCAAAATTAATTATAAAAATGGCAAACAAACATAACCAAATAACTATAAATAATAATAAAGTAAAATGAAAAGAAAAAAAAAACTAGAAAATTTTGATAATTCATCATATGTGACCCTGGACCACAAAACCAGTCATAAGGGTCAGTTTTTCAAAATTGAGATTTATAAATCTGAATAAATCAGCTTTCCATTGATGTATGGTTTGTTATGATCGGACAATATTTGGCCGAGATACAACTATTTGAAAATCTGGAATCTGAGGGTACAAAAAAGTCAATATACTGAGAAAATCACCTTTAAAGTTGTCCAAATGAAGTTGCATATTACTAATCAAAAATTAAGTTTTGATATCTTTACGGTAGAAAATTTACAAAATATCTTCATGGAGCATGATCTTTACTTAATCAATAATTTTGACCCATACGATGTGTTTTTGACTATTGCTACAAATATACCCCAGCGACGTTTGTGGTCCATTTTATGATATTAATTTCTATCATTTATACCCAAATCTTTACTGTTTATTATCAGTATTACTTATTGTCTTTATTTATGTTTGTTGCTATTAACACAATGGAAAAAAAATAATGAAAAAGGAGAAGAGATATAGAAATATATATAAAAGAAGAGATATGAAAGAAAACAGATAGAGACAGAGATGTAAAAGAAATGTTTGAATGGAAAGATATGAAAAAGTATGAAATATATATATACAAATAAAAGCTAATTGTAAATAATAATATGAAAAATACATCAGTGTACTATAATTAATAATAAAATAACACTGCTTTGTAGTGTCTAACTGATTGGTGATGATTCTTCTATTCCTGGAATACAAGAAACAAACTAGAGCCTCAGTTTCAGGAATAGATCAAAAGATAATAATTTAGGAAGTCAGATTTATGATGCATAAATAAGAGTTGAGTGTAAAACTAAAGGATGTCTGTGTGATGGCTGAGCAGAGGTGAGCTTGAGCCGGTGAGGTGGGAATCACAGAAAGAGCAGAAGGAAAGAGGAAGATGTTCTGCAGGACTGAAGCTACCCACTGATCCACAAAATAAAGACTATAATATCATCTCATGGAGCATTTATCTTCCTAAAGCGCTATAAGTCTGCCTGATTCTAACAAAAAGAATGCTGAGATTAATCATAATGATATGCTGTAGTGTCTAAAGCACAATATGAATTAATATAATAGCCAAAATATGGTTAAATAGCTGTAAATAAATAATCTGCAGTATATCAAAATTGTGTTTTTAATATCCATTCTTAATATCAGAAATACACTTTCAAACTTTTACACTGCAAAGTCATGGATACAAAAAAACTATTCCATTTTTTTAATTATTATTGCACAGGAAAAGTGACCAGATTCATTAAATGCATGGTGCTCTTTTGTGCCCAACTGTGGGGCATGTTGTCACACTATATAAGGAACATTTTCACATGGTGCCTGCAATTTGACAGCCTTTCAGTTTATATATATACGATAAATTAAATATACAACTAAAAATTTGAACATCTACTTTTATTACTATTTTTAGTTTTTATAGTACAGTCTTTAAGACACATTTGAACTTCTTTGTCTAGATTTATAAACTATGAGAAAATTCTGAAAAAAAGGTCAGAATTGCAAGATATCAATTCTGACTTTTTCCCCTCTGAATTCTGAGTTTTCAGCTCACAATTTTATGTGATTTTTTCACCATGAAATAAAAAAAAATTAAAAGTTACTTTTTATCTCAAAATTCAAACTTCTTTCTATTGCCAGTTTATATCTCACAATTCATGGATTTACATTATTTCTTAATTTCCCTTTTCTCAGAATTCTGTGTTTACATCTCATTATCCTTTTTTTGGCCACGGAATATAAAAATAACAATTTGCTAAAGCACATGATAATATGTATATAATAAAATATATACTTGTAATTTTTTATCTCACAATTCTGATTTTTTATTTTTTTTGCTTCCACCAAAAATTATACTTTTCAATCTGATAATCCTGATTTTTTTTGTTGTTGTTTCCACCAAAAATATGCTATTTTTTAATCTGATAATTCAGATTTTTTTTCTAGCAATAGCCAGTTTATATCTTGTAATTGTGAATTTATATCTGATTATTGTGAGAAAAGGTCTGAATTGTGAGATAAAGTCACAATTTCCTTTTTTATTTTTATCTCGTGGCAAAAACTGACTTCCACAGATTCCAGATCTGCAAACTATGTGCATTCTCTATATAACAACGCTTTTCGCATGTATGCTGAACACTTGTTGGCTTTTTTCTTCACCATTCAATCAAACCTAACTAAAAATCAACGTTTTGAAAGGAAATGCACATGTAACCACAATAGGCTACCCATCTGTCTACATCATTAATGTCACAACACAATTCCAGTGTGTTCTGCGGTACTGTGTCTTTAAGTGATTTCTGAAGGTAAGTCGGAAGGCAGCAGCGGTGCACGAGACGGCTGCGCGCGCCCGCTCCCGTATGTGGACACTCAAAAAAATGTGTTAAGAATTACAAAAGCTGTATCTGTAACACTGGAAGATAAACGCAACAGCTGTTCATCAGTCGCAAGGTGAGCCTCATCCCGTTATCTGTCGCTTGCATGCAGCGGGGTGTTACTTCTGTGATGTTTTTTTCGCTAGAGAGACACGATACAAAGAGGGTTTTGCCAAATGAACCGGCGAGAAGTGAAGAGGCCCCTTGAGCATCTCAAGGCGAACTTTAGCTTTCCTCCTTCCCGTTCTTTGCTACATTTTTAGGAGCTGGTTCATTAAATGTCACATTTAAACGCACGACTTCCGAACTTCCCCCGAACAGACCCTCTTTTGACACTAAACGGGTGTAAACACGGCCGGAGACACCGTGGCCGGCAGGCGGAAGACGCTGGTTCCTCTACGGTGTCTCTTAGCTCCGCTCCCCGGTTTAGAGTGCAGGCAGAGCCGCGAGCTGCGCGCAGGGACAGCCCGGTGCGCCGGTGAGACGGAGCTCTGACGGCGGGGTGCAAAAGCACAAAAACACTACAAGTTTCTCGCAGTGAAGTGGAAAGGAGATACAATGTCTCCATTCGGCGGGAGTTTCATTGTGGCATCAAAGCTGAGGGAGTTATTTTGTCATAACTCACAGGAGTTTATTGTCTGAGGAGATGAAGCGGTAAAGGGGCCTCGGCTACGGGACCGCTCGGGTATCGATGCATGTAGCCGATGCACCCTTAACATTAGCAATAGGAATCAATATGAAGATAGCCATTCTGATTCCTCTTAATGATTCTGATTCGTTAACTCTTCCATGGATGATTCTTTTAGTATCGGACGGATATAGTATTTTAAAAGAATGTAATTCTTGTTCATATTCATTCTCCTCAGGTGATGATATCTTTTAGCAAACGCAACAAAGCACAAATAAATGTTTACACGGATTTTTCTGGTGTAAACCATCCCAATAATTAATTCTAACTATATATTAGATAAATACGACTAAATATTACCATACATGTATATAATTTAATTTATTCATTTATATAAAACATCATCATCACTGAATCAAAACTCATAATTGTTATCATATAGACAAAGTAGACCGTAACTACACTAAGCCTTAACTACAGCATCACACACTGGCAGTTCTTGGTTAATTAGAAGTAAAGAAAGTAATAATGTACAGGTCAGTGAGCCAGATTCATTCAGCAAATGCTCCGAATCACAAGTGATTCACTAAAAGAATCAGTCCATAAGAGTCATTCGTTCGAACCTCGTACCACTGCGGTCAAAATGTTGATGATTCAGTGAAACGAACCGGATCATAAGAGTCATTATTTTGGAATTCGAACATCGCGGTTTGTTCGTGAATGATAGTCAAAAAAACAACAACACACACAGTTTGGTTTGATGATTTCGATGTTCATAAACAAATCTCCTGCCAGTGAAACACCTGTTCTGGTGTTAAATCTTACAAATCTTAATCTTAAAATTACAGAACATGACATTTATAATGTTTAATAGGCCCATATTGTTTATAAATAGCTAATAAAGCTGAATATCCCCCACAAATGTTCATTATCAGATTATTTTAGATGTTGTATAATTACAATACACTTCCAATAAGCTTACTATTAACATTGAATTGTGATTTACCAGTCTACATGGAACAACACTTGGATAAATATTGTATTAGTATTAGCCGTATCACCAAGTGAAAGATTAATTAGTTTGATTACATTTTTTTTAAAAGTACAGGATTATGTGGTTAGCTGCATTTTTTAAAATTTGCATTTAGCATTGTTTTTCTGTGCTGTCTTTGACCCAGCCGTGACCCATATTTGACCCAAATGAGTCGTAGGCCTACTCATTTGCCCTAGAGGTTGGGGAGCCCAACCATAATTTTTATACCAGGCTCTTTACATTTTTGTGACAACTCTGCCTGTAATAGGGGAGACTGGGGAATGTTGTAACATCTGTTTGCTTTAATGTCAGTAACACTGTTTTTTTTTTTACAATCAGTCTTTTAAATAATTTGCCCCAAAATATGTGCTAAATAATTGTTAATTGTGAGCTTAAACACTATCCCAAGGTTGTCACAACGATCAGCAATTTTTCTAGTTTTTTTTTCTTTCATTTAATATAGGCCTACATTTTAGATTAAAGTTTTGAGCAAACAGGCCTATACATGTCAAATCAAATGAAACAAGAGAATCTGTTGATGATAGCAGTTCTGTCAGTTAATATTTATAATCTGATTGCAATCAAATTATAATCCATTAGTGATGTGAATGTTGTTGGGGTTTTTTTTTACCACTAAATTGTCTAAATAGTTGGATGTGACTTCATCCTTGTAGAAAATTTGTAAAAAAGACAATTTCAATGACAGTTTTTTTAAATGTATCCTTATCAGTTTAAATGATGTTGTAATCACTCTGCTAAACACTGCTTATGTTGTCATTTAATGTTGTTAAAATTACAAATTCAATTTTTTCTATTTTAGAATGTAAACAAGATCACCGGTGGAGCATCCCCATGCACCTACATCCCTTCCATTCCGGCCTTCTAGAATGTTCCTGAAGACAGTTCCTCCGGTGGTGGCTATTCACTCGGAATGGAGGTCCAATAAGAGCTGCAGCCTGCCTCTCTTTTTCAATGACAGTGCTTCCGACAGCGAACTTGCCTCTGTTAGTGGCACCCCCATCCCACAGAAGATCCAGATGATTATAGAGAGCCTCCAAAGCACCCAGTCTTCGGACATGAGCGAAAACATGCAGACCGAAAAGGCTGCTCATTCCAGCCATGAGGTTGGCTACAAGGGTCAAATGCGACTCATGGACACTTCTGCAAGATCCCGGCGAACAGGGACAGACATTAAACCACAGACCGCCAGATCTGATACTGGCGATGATTCGGACAGTGACGATTCTGTGGATAGAGGCATTGAAGAGGCTATTCAGGAGTATTTGAAGGAGAAGGTGGACCACAAGCGCAAAGGGGATCCGATGGCGAGTTCGCCCCCAGCACCCAAGCTTCAGCGTAGGGAAACAACTGTCCCGGATGCTGCGAAACAACACACACATTCCAGTAGTGGTAAGGTGCTAACTGCTAGCAATCACATACAGAGAGCCTTGAGTGGGACACAGCCCCTAAAGAAGAAAGTCAAGAAGAAGCAGCTAAGCAAAGAAAATCCCTTTAAGAAAGCAGAAACAAGTAAAATTTTGCCTGTAAAATGCCTTCCTCCACCCAGAGCTAAGAAAGGATCTTCCTCATCTTCAGAGGTGGACAGATCTCCACCTCATCTTGTCATTAAAGAGGAAGAGGAATGGCTCGATTCAAGCAGCGATGATGGAATTGAAGAGGAGATTCAGAGATTCCAGCAAGAGAAGAAAGAAATACTGGAAAGTGAAAAAGATGCCCTGAGATCTTCAAGACAAAGGGAGGACTCTGAATCGAGCAGCGATGAAGGTATTGAGGAAGCCATACGCCGCTTCCAGGAAGAAAAACACAAGCAGAAGAAAAAGAAAAGTCCTCTCAAACCTGCCCAACTTGTGCCTGTGCAACGTAGCAAACAAGCCAACACTTCTCCTGAATGCATGAGCACTCAGCCACTCAAAGCACTGTCCAAGAAGAGCAAGAAAAAGTTGACAACCAAGAAGTCTAATCTCCCTGCACCACTGGGTGTAAGCCACTTTTTGAACAAGTGTACATCCCAGGGCTCTGAAGTCAAAGGGTGTGCACCACCCCCTTCAGACTCAAAACAAACACACACTGAACATCAGATCCATTCCAGCCTGAAGGTCAACACTGCTGAGCTGATGTGTGCTGAAGCCATTCTAGACATCTCCAAAACCGTCATGCCTGAGGTGTTTGAGTCCAACTTAAGCATTGCTAATAGAAATTTGCTTCAGATGCCAGCATTCCCCACTGTTGCACCATCTGCAGATAAAAGTGATGAAAGCTCTGTTGACAGTGAGGACGGGATTGAACAGGAGATAAGGACATTTTTGGAGCATAAAGCAAAGATGAACAAAGAGCTTCTGACAATGACAGGTGCACCTCCACCAGCTTCAGGAGATCCCACCGCAAGCAAGGAGCCAAAGAAGAAGATGAAGGAAACCCAGCCGAATAAAGCAGTGAGGCTCTCCCTGTCAAAAAAACGCAAGTTCAAAGAAGAACAAAGCAAAATTTCTACAGATGGTGACTTGGTTTTGAATATTAAAGAGGAGCCTCCAGGGACACCTCTGAATCATAGTGACTCCACCAGACCAGAGCTTTCAACCACTCCCACTGTAACATCCCATTCAAGTAGTCTAACCACCATGAAAATCAGCAAACTGAAGCAGAACTCCCCACCTCGCAAGGGTACGGATAGTAGTGTACTCAAAGACAAAGGTTCCTTTTACAGTATGTCCAGTCCAAAGACTGCGATTTGCTCAGAGAGAAATGACAGCAGTGACAAAAGCAGCTCCCTGGACAGTGATGAGGATCTAGATGCCGCAATTAAAGACTTGCTTAAGACAAAGAAAAAAGTCAAAAAGAAAGGGAGGGACATAAAGGCGAAAAAAGGCGCCAGACCTTCAGAGATTTCATCTTTGGATGCTATGAAAAAACAGAAACCTTTTACAGACCTGAAGAGTGTCCCATCTTCCAAGCTTGTTCAGTCTGTCATTTTGAAAGGTGGCAAAGAAATACTGAACATTCAGACCAAAAATGACAAGGGTCATAAAAGCAAAGCAGTTAAAGGCAAATCAGAAGTCCAGAACATAAAACAATCTAAAAGCCCTGCACAACCTGACAAGGTGACTGGGAATGGTGGGATTCCTAAGACTCAAGATGTGGACATACCTTCTTCCAGTCTGCTTGCAGAAGACAACGACAGTTCTGTGGACAGCGATGATAGCATTGAGCAAGAGATCAGGAGATTTCTAGCTGAGAGAGCCAAGGAGTCTACACCTCTCGCCGCAAACACCAAACAGGTGGAAGAGGCCATAGACTGCTTGACCTCACCTGCGGAGTGTTACGTTAAACCAGAACTTCAAAAGACTCTAATAGAAACGCCAGTTACTGCTTCAGCATCAACCTCTGGTAGACTCCTCAAAAGTGAAACACAAGTGGAATCCATTGGCACAACTGCAAGATCAACGGATGCACCTGCAGAACTCAACAAGGGACCAGTCTTGACACCTGGCAGCTCTTGCATTATGGGTTTTAGGAGGACCAAAAGTCCGAAATTTGAGATCTCGACCCCAAGAGATCCAAAGAATGGAAGCTCCCAGATAAGAAAGGACACTCCGACAAGTCATGCCATCAAATCCAACTCCTTCACTACGCCCTCTGTGAGCTCAGAGATGCCCCGATCATCGGGTCATCAACACCAGAACCTGTTCCTGATGAGACCCGTTAACAGCAGTATGAGTGACGTCAAGGAACTTTCCTTGGCAGATGGAAATGATCTTGCCATCAGCCGCCAATGGGTACCGTCAGCCTCTAGGATACCTTTGAAGGATGTCATTAGTTCTCTTTGCCCTTCGCCTATCTCGAAACCTCAAATTAGTTCCTCTGCTGTCACCACTGGTGACCTCTCGAACTCGGCGTCCCCTGGGGGCAGGACAGAGGGACTTTATTTGCATAACCGCCTGAAAAGGGACCAACACCTCTCCGATAGACCACACTTATCCCACGCCACCTCACACCTCAGCCAGCCCTCACCTGTATTGCAGCCCCACGAGGGCGGCAGCGTAATCCAGATACAACAGGACACAATGCCCTTAGCAAAGACAAACTACCTGCAGGTCAGCCAGATTGAGGCGACTGAGTCCACTGCATGTTTAGGAGAAAGACAAAGGGAGACAGGAAGTGTTAGCAAGGAAGAGAAAGAGCTGGAAGATGAGGAAGAGAAATGTGTTGATGAGACAGATGTAGAGTCAGATGAGGAAAGGAAAGATCAGAAGAGTAAAGACAGGAAGACGCAGCCCCATAATCAGTGAGTACCCACCTGTCCTCTCTCCAAACACACACACACACACACACACATATAAGTTGAGGGAACATGGTTGCCAAATCCAAGTACATATCCGTGCTCTTGTTTCATCTAAGATACTAAAGACTTCAACAAATTGTTGAAGTCTTTAATTAGAAAGAGTTAATGAGTGTTTTGGTAATTGGTTTGGGCAGAATTATGGATCTGAATCTGTGATTCACAAGTATTTTGCAAGATTCCCAACCATACAGCCGAAATTTTCCTTCGGCTTTAAGCATTAGTTGTTTTATTTTAGCATTAGCCTGACGGACTGTGGCGTCTCATCCTGCATTTCAATGTTTCTGACTTTTTGTACTGTATGATTTAGGTTCCATGGGACGTCACGTATGACTCTTTGAGTGTACCACATCCTTTTTTTGTATGTTTGTACATTTATAAATATATTTAAAAACAGACATGATGTCATGAAGAGAGATTAAACTTTGTTTTTTATTGTTTTTGTGTTGTATTTTCAGCTGCAGCATTTCTGAATGAATCCTGCTTTACAAACTTTGCTTTTTGAGAAATTCTTATTTGAGATTACGAAAAGTGATCGCAATTAAAAACTGAAGGTTTATGAAATGACAATATCATTGGTGAGTTTACATGTTAAATAGTTACCAGGTTTAAATATTTACCCTATCCATAAGGAAATCTCTTTTTTTTTCTGCAAAAAATTCTACAAGTTAAACACAAACGTGCAAATTGCATCTTTAAGTACTGAACTGTATGAAGGACTGTAGAATGTAAAGGCCAAGAGAATGAAAACACTTTTGTTTGCATCAGTGCACATTTGTTACTAGTCCACAATGGTTCAACATTATCATTCAGACCCTTGACCTCTGAGAGGATGGTCTGAGTCACCTTTCGGTAACGTTAAAATAGTCCTTGAGGTTTCTAAATGAGGAAAATCTCCTCAGTGCAACAGTGAATGACTAAGATGGGCCTCATTTGTGAAACACAAGCAGAATGAATTTCCATTAAAATAGTTCCCAAAGCCCATCTTAAATAAATTGTTCCATTCAATTCAGTGTGACAGTCTATGCAAGAACAGTTTGATGAACAATTTATCAAGAAATTTGTTCTGCTTGTTTCATAAATGAGACCCTTTAAGTTTACATATGTATATAGAATGTGTATAAAAACAGCCATTTACGTCATTAGCAATTATCGTAACCTTTACGCTTGCCCTCAACAAGCATTTTTTTCACAGTCTTCCCTTTTAACACATTTTGTTTTATGTACTTAGTTGGGAATTCTTTATATTTGTCATAACCAGGTTATTTTTGTACCACTGGCACTGGACAACATTCAAAGGTTTATATCAGTCTGCAAATTAAAAGGAGGAAACACTCTCTCAGTGTCTCAAAATTCAGTCATCTTTCTCTTTTTGCACATATTTGCATATCAAATCACACCACTCTCTCTCTCTCATCCCTTTATGCACCTGTTTCTTAGTTCCTGTTTCTGTTGCTTATTATATGTAGGTGTTTCCTATGTGAAAAGAATGTTATTTATTTTTCTTTATAGAAGAGAAGAAAGTAAAGACTCATGCTCACTATGCTGGGCATTACCAGTTTTCATAAATATTTTGCAAAAAAACTAAAAGGAGTTTTTGGTCCCATGCTCTGCACAGAGAAACAAAACGCAAACTGTATCTGAAGATGTATAATAAAAATTGACTTTGACACACAAGGCTGTGTGGTTCTTACACTGTGTGTGTGTGTGTTTGTGTGTGTGTGTAAACATGCATGAATGTGTGAATGCCTGTACATGTTTCTAATCAGTATCTTGCACAGCTTCCTCTGTTGTATCTTAATATAAAGTAGCTTCCTTTCTCACATAGGT
This sequence comes from Barbus barbus, assembly GCF_936440315.1. NCBI lineage: Eukaryota > Metazoa > Chordata > Actinopteri > Cypriniformes > Cyprinidae > Barbus > Barbus barbus. Next base: position 21,925,851 of record NC_136721.1, on the reverse strand, counting down.
CTAAATGGAAGCTAATGCCAGTCTGTGTTTCCTTGCATCACATGTAACTGACTGACAAATATTCAAAGAATTATTTTATTTTTTATAGTTCTGTCCTTATGAATGTTCATGTTTTTAATCCAGAGTAATTAAACACTCATCAGGACACAAAAAAGAATGGCCTGTTGATTTTTCATCACAAAAGAAGATTAGAGGATTTATTTACTCTGTAATGTGATACATAAATTATTTCATTATTTGTCATTGAATATTTTATTACATTGTTGTGTCCACATGCTGTGTTATTGACTAATTAAGCTGTGTTGATTGAAGTTGTTGATGCATGATATATCAGAACCAGTACAACAAGCAGTGGATTTTTGTTTCAAATTTAAACTGCTTTCTATTATGCAGTGAAGTTTTTATTTTATTTTTGCATGTTTCTATTGTACAACCTGAATTCCAGAAATGTTGGGACGTTTTTTTAAATTTGAATAAAATGAAAACTAAAAAAAAATTCAAATCACTTGAGCCAATATTTTATTCACAATAGAGCATAGATAACATAAATGTTTAAACTGAGACATTTTACAATTGTATGCACAAAATTAGCTCATTTCAAATTTGATGCCTGCTAGAGGTCTCAAAATATTTGGGACGGGTGCATGTTTACCATGGTGCAGCATCTCCGCTTCTTTTCAAAACAGTTTGAAGATGTCTGGGCATCGAGGTTATGAGTTTCTGGAGTTTTGGTGTTGGAATTTGGTCCCATTCTTGCCTGATATAGGTTTCCAGCTGCTGAAGAGTTTGTGGTCGTCTTTAACATTTTTCGTTTAATGATGCGCCAAATGTTCTCTATAGGTGAAAGATCTGGACTGCAGGCAGGCCAATTCAGCACCCGGAATCTTCTACTACGAAGCCATGCTGTTGTAATAGCTGTAGTATGTGGTTTTGCATTATCCTGCTGAAATACACGTCATCTGGAGGGGAGCATATGTTGCTCTAAAACCTTTATATACCTTTCAGCATTCATAGTGTCTTCCAAAACATGCAAAATGCTCATACCATATACACTTATGCACGCCCATACCATCAGAGATGCTGGCTTTTGAACTGAAAGCTGATAACACGCTGGAAGGTCTCCCTCCTCTTTAGCCCGGAGGACACGGCGTCCGTGATTTCCATCAAGAATGTCAAATTTGGACTCGTCTGACCATAGAACACTTTTCCACTTTGAAACAGTCCATTTTAAATGAGCCTTGGCCCACAGGACACGACGGCGCTGCTGGACTATGTTCACATATGGCTTCCTTTTTGCATGATAGCGCTTTAGTTGGCATCTGCAGATGGCACGGCAGATTGTGTTTACCGACAGCGGTTTCTGGAAGTATTCCTGGGCCCATTTAGTAATGTCAATGACAGAATCATGCCGATGAGTGATGAAGTGTTGTCCGAGGGCCCGAAGACCACAGGCATCCAACAAATGTCTTCGGCCTCGTCCCTTACGCACAGAGATTTTTCCAGTTTCTCTGAATCTTTTGATGATGTTATGCACTGTAGATGATGAGATTCGGAAAGCCTTTTCAATTTGGCGTTGAAGAACGTTGTTTTGAAAGTATTCCACAATCTTTTTACGCACTCTTTCACAGATGGTAGACCCTCTGCCCATCTTTACTTCTGAGAGACTCTGCCTCTCTAAGACATCCCTTTTATTGCTAATCATGTTACAGACCTGATGTCACTAGCAACTTAATTAGTTGCTAGATGTTCTCCCAGCTGAATCTTTTAAAATGTCTTGCTTTTTCAGCCCTGTGTTGCCCGTGCCAACTTTTTTGAGACTTGTAGCAAGCATCAAATTTGGAATGAGCTCATTTAGTGGATAAAAGTGTAAAATTTCTCCGCGTAAACATTTGTTGTGTTCTCTATGTTCTATTATGAATAAAATATTGGCTCATGTGATTTGAAAGTCTTTTGGTTTTCATTTTATTCAAATTTAAAAAACGTCCCAACATTTTCTGAATTCAGGTAGTAAATTTTGATGTTTAGATTTTATTTAAAGCATGTAAAATTATAGATGTGTTGCTTCAAACCTGTAAAGCTAAATTCCCAGTGACCACATCTTAATAAAAAAACAGTATGCATCGTTTGAGATGTGTCTGCCAAATGTGTAAATGTATATAATTTGTGTTTGTAATATCAGCAATCAGACTGGTTATTGGTCACTGCAGCTCACAGATGCAGAGATTGACTGTGTGTATGAATGTGTAAATCTGTTTCTTTTGTTTTCTCCAGGTCTTTGTCCACCTCTATAGATCCAGGATTGTTGTTAAGTCCATATATCGCCCTGGACACAGAAGAGAGGAGTTTGAAATTCCAAACCAGGCGCCTTCATATTCAAAAGCAGCTAGAGGTACATAAAAAGACTGTATTAAAAATTCATGCATTTACTTGCACACACACTTATGTAACAGATTTGATACACCTAGACCATGTGAGCGAATATATAGCCTACCTGTGGTTGAGTTTTTGATTGTGTGCCAATAGGTCTGTGTTTGTGTTTGTGTGTAGGAAAGCAAAACAGTTAAACGAAGGCTGAAGTTTGTAGTCAATTTGACGAGGTAAATGCACAGATAATACAGGACATAATGCTCACTTTACTTGATATAAAATGACGGCTCAGTTTATATAGATTAATATAAAACGTATTTAGATGCTTTATGGTTATTAAGAATTAGTGGAACTTGTCCATGATCTTTTGTTTTATTACAGGTAAACATGAAGCCGCTGGAAAATATAACGAGGTTCACGTGTTCAGGGGAATACATGAAGTATATTTAAGAATATGTAGTTATTGTTTTATATTTGTTTTTACTTGTTTCTAAGTTTCAGTTACTAATTTTATAAAGCGTTCTTTATTCCCGTTATTTAAATTGTTCATTGTAGTGAAATTGACACCTGTTCCTTCAATAAAGTTTTTATTTCGAAACAAATCACTGGGTCATTGTGGTATTTGTAGTTTGTGTGGTGTGCAATGTAACGATTTTATCAGTCCAAAGCACTGTATGGAACACCATTACCCACAATCCTCCACTCTTCCTTACGCTCAGTGGGCGGAGCTTGAACGGAAACATGGCAGCGGGCGTCTTAACTGGAGGTGAAATAAAACGTGTTTTTATTTAATGTTAATGCACTTAAAGTAGATTTGATTAAGTAAACAATATTATAGTAACAGTTAACAACATTATAATATAACGTCTTGCTTGTGATTTGCAATGACATAAAACATTACGTGACTTTCTTAGCAGCTTTGCAACAGACTATGGATGAAAATACATGTATATTTTAATGATGAATGAATTTAATATGATCGGTTTCAGTTCTCCGGGGCCCTCGGTTGGTCTCTACTGTGTTCTCTTGTCACGGACAGACATTCAGCTCCGCAGCAGCTGCAGTTAAATCACCGGCAGCAGCGACAGACACCGGTGAGACTGAAGTGATTATCCAGAATAGAGAAAACCCAGCGACCTGCAGATATAATTTCTCAGGTTATACTATAGAAAAGGAATTTTGGGGCCACAGGGGAGAGTCAGGGGTCCCTGTAAAATGTGTAGAGAAAAAAATGAAAAATAAAGTCTTTAATAAATATATATATTTCACATACATTTATTAAAAATACATTGTTTAATTGTGTTCACCTAAATTAATAAGATGTTACATAACGAGTCAGCTTGCTTATATAATTATCCTAATTAATTTGGAATGTAGACTTTAATGTAAATATGGGCTTGATAAATGTGTTTTTTCCTGTAAAGCACTGAAGATTGTTAAAAGCACTATATAAAAAAACTTGACTCTTATAAAGAGTTTGTAACATAATATTCATTCAAAGCTCATTATTCTTTCTTATATGTTCAGCTGCTACAGAGAAGATCCTGAACTTCCCGCTCACTCAACCAGACTATTTCCGCTTGTCTGAGCTCTTCAGCATGAAGGACCTGTTTGAAGCCCGTGTCCATCTTGGACATAAGAAAGGCTGCCGGCATAGGTGGGTTATTGATGTTAAAGGGATAGTTCACGCCTAAATCAAAATGTTGCCATCATTCACTTACTCTCGTGTATTTCCAAACCCATGAGAATTTTGCTCATCTTTGAAAAACAATTAAAGATATTGTTAAAACAGGCCAATCCAAAAAGGTTATAAGGCGTCCTAAAACAAATCCATATGAATGAAGTGGATGTAAATAAAAGGCAAACATTTTTTGTTTAGTTATCTCTTCACAAGACTTGGGTTCATTTTGTGACACTTTTAGAACGTTGTTGGATCATTTTAAGTTTTGTTTACCTGGACTTTCAAAGGAGGGACAGTAATCTCTCAGGTTTCATTAAAAATTGATTTGCCAATTAATTTGTGTTTCAAAGATTAACCAAAGTCTTATGGGTAATGATAACAGAATTAAACTTTTTAGGTGAGCTATTAAATATTTCAGTGTGAAATATTGTTTCTTATAATCATTGTTATATTAAATATAATAATATAACTCTTATAATGATGATACATTAAGTATATAATTTATTAAAAAAAAAATTATTTGTAACTGTTTGTGTATAATTGAGAAACTACATGGAATCTATGCATTTATATAATTTTTTATTATATATATATATATATTAGTGCTGTCAAACGATTCATCGCATTCAAAATAAGCTTTTGTTTACATAATATTTGTGTGTACTGTGTATATATAAATACACACACAAAATGTTTATGATAATACATTTATAAATTATATAAATATACATATATGCATGTAAATACATTGAGTATTTTCAAAATATATACATGCGTGTGTGTGTGTGTTTATATATACATAATAAATATACACAGTATGCACACATTTATGTAAACAAAAATTTTGTATGCGATTAATCGTTTGACAGCACTTCATCAAAGTTGTCCTAAGACAAGAACACATTTTGGTTTTAGGTTTGATGAAAGGTTTTGATCCACTCCAAAAGCTGACTACTATATATACACACACACACTTACACACATGAATCTATGCATTTATATATTTTTTATATGTACACACACTTGTAACATACAAAAATCATGACAAATGTCACAGAATCTGAACTTTCTTTCTGAAGGCTAATGTGTGTTTCTCTGTCTAGGCTGATGGAACCGTATCTGTTTGGTTCTCGTCTGGATATAGACATCATTGATCTGGAGCAGACAGCAGAGCACCTGCAGCGAGCGCTGAACTTCACGGCTCACGTAGCGTACCGCGGCGGCATCATCCTGTTCGTCAGCCGCAGACGGCAGTTCGGTCACCTGATAGAGACGACGGCGCGAGAGTGCGGCGAATACGCTCACACATGCTACTGGAAGGGCGGCCTGCTCACCAACGCCCCCATCCAGTACAGCCCCGGGGTCCGGCTGCCGGACCTCATCGTTTTCTTCTCCACTCTCAATAACGTCTTCCAGCAGCACGTCGGCATTCGGGACGCGGCCAAAATGAATATTCCCACAGTGGGGATTGTGGACTCTAACTGTAACCCCAGTCTCATCACGCACCCAGTGCCCGGCAACGATGACACTCCTGTTGCCATGGAGATGTACTGCCGGCTATTTAAAATGACCATTAACAGAGCAAAGGACAAGAGGAGACAGATGGAGCTTCTCAAGGGGATTTCATCCTCAGTATGAAGCAGGTCAACGAGCTTCAACATCTCTATCAGAGTTTGTGTGGATGTGGATGTTGTCCACACATAGAAAGTTCAGTGGAAATATGAGTCCAAAAAGTAACAATTCAGTCATATTAATGTATTATTTTGATTAAAGTTCAGTACCTAAAAACTTAAAACATGTGATCATCCTAGTACTACGGAAGCCTGTTTTTGTAACAGAATAAAAAAGATAAAAGATAACTCTTTATCTCACAGTTCTCACAAGACTCTTTTTTCCTTTGTTTCTTTTGTTTCTCTCAAAATTGCACGACATAAACTGAGAATTTCGAGAAAAAAAGTTACAATTCTTTGTTTATATCCCCCAATGCAAATATATATTTTTTTTAATATAGTTTTCATCTCATCATTTTAGTTTTTTCCCGATATTTAATAAAAAAAAAGTCATGACTACTTTTTATCTCACAAATCAGACTTTATCTCATAACTAAGTTTAATTTAGATTTAGATTTTTTTTTTCTCACAATTCTGAGTATTCTGCGAGTTTTTATCTAACAGTTCCGCCTTTTTCCTTCGTAATTCTCAGAATTGTGAGATATAAACTCAGAAATGTGAGAAAGTCAAAATTGTGAGGGAAAAAAGGTGGAACTGTTCAATAAAAAGTCGCAATTACCTTTATTTATTTATTCTTTGGCAGCAATGGGCTTCTATACAGAACTAAAGATGCCCAGCTTCATTTGAAAATGTAAAATCCACTGGTTTCAAGCTGAATATTGCTTTTTAATCAATTTCCATCGATTACTTACGTGAACCCAATAAAGTTTCACAAATCCAAAATGTGATGTTTACTACATGTATTTATGTGCATAAATGTCCGTTTTAAAATTACTTTCAGAACCGAATTTTAATTGTCTGGTTAAATAATTCAAGCTTTAATTTGGTGCCACTAGCTGAGTTAACTGCGTGTCAGAAATTTTAAATATTATTATTAATATATACAGGCAGGTGCATCTCAATAAATTAGAATATTGTGAAAAAGTTAATTTCTTCTTGTAAGTTATTTCATAAAGTGAAACTCATATTTTTGATTCATTGCATGTAAAGTAATTTAGTTTTAAAGTTTTAATTTTGATTAGAGCTTACAGCTCATGAAAGTCAAAAATCAGTATCTCAAAATATTAGAATATTTACATTTGAGTTTCAGTTAATGACCCTCCATACAGTATTAATTCCGGGTATCTCTTGTTCTTTGAAACCACAATAATCGGAAGGCTGCTGACTTGGCAATGATCCAGAAGACGAACTTTGACGGCCTCCACAAAGAGGGTAAGTCACAGAGGGTCATTACTGAAAGGTGTGGCTGTTTACAGAGTGCTGTATCAAAGTATATTAAATGCAAAGTTGTCTGGAAGGAAGAATTTGGGTAGGAAAAGGTGCACAAGCAACAGGGATGATGCAAGCTTGAGAATACTGTCAAGCAAAGCTGATTCAAACACTTGGGAGAGCTTCACAAGGAGTGGACTGAAGCTGGAGTCAGTGCATCAAGAGTCTCCACGCTCAGACGTCTTCAGGAAAAGGGCTACCAAGCCACTTCTGAACCAGAGACAACGTCAGAAGCATCTTACCTGGGCTGTTGCTCAGTGGTCCAAAGTCCTCTTTTCAGATGAAAGTAAATTGTGTATTTCATTTGGAAATCAAGGTCCCAGAGTCTGGAGGAAGAGTGGAGAGTTTCCACAGTCAGTGATGATTTGGGCTGCCAAGTCATCTGCTGGTGTTGGTCCACTGTGTTTTCTGAAGTCCACAGTCAATGCAGCCATCTACCAGGAAATTTTAGAGCACTTCATGCTTCCTTCTGCTGACAAGCTACATGGAGATGCTGATTTCAGTTTCCAGCAGGACTTGGCACCTGCCCACACTGCCAAAGCTACCAAAAGCTGGTTCAATGGGGCAATCAGACGTTGATTCGGTGCTCTGTAAATCCGCCTCTTCTGGACCAGCAGGTTGCCGTAGTTCCACTTTATAAATATCTCTAGCCACTCCTCTTGACTGAATTTGTGCTATATTCATTCTACGATGAAGGTGAGAACAACAACTATTCTTGATTTAACAATGTAAACTACTTGGAAAGTATAAATAATATTTATATTTAATTATATACAGTATACGTATTTTCTTTATTAAGATCATGTGCATTAGATTACTTAGTAATGGTAGAGGTTGGCGTATAATGTGGTTTATAGTAGTATTGACTTGAGGATGCGTTAAGCACAGTAAAATATGGTCGATTTTTACATAAGCAATGTTTACATGCATAATAACTCGTAATAATGGTGTCACCTTCCTGCTTTAAAAGCTGGCTGAAACCGCCCACGTGTTGCGCGCGACCAGCCTGTAGTTTAACGCCAAAACGTTGCTGTGCAAACAACCTGAAATCTGCACTTATTAACAATGTTAACAATCTAACAGAGTTGCCATGTTTTAGTACTGTGGGTTATTTTTATTCTTGGGCACAGCAGCCCTGCCTTTTGAGTTGACGCAGTAGCGTGCTCGTGCCTGTTTTAACACTCACTGCTGTCAATCACACTGAAGGCGAGGGTCTCTAATATACAGAAATAAATATATAATATCATATATCATTTGAATTCTACTACAGACCCTGAATGAAGAACCTTTTCTTCCTGTTTGGAAACCACCATGATATTCTAGCATCAGGTAAGGATTTACTTTGTCAGCAAAATTTAAAGCATATATGACGGGTATCTGCTGAAGCACAAATTATGTTACACCTTAAAATGTTGAATAAGTTGAATATAGTACTTCTGCCAAAATTAAATCTTAAAAACATTTCAAGGTAATAAAAGAAGTTAGAGAAACTAATGTGAAGTAAATATGCCTATATAAAGCATTTAAAACGCACAGTTGATAATTTTTTATTTTAATAACATTTTAGATTAAAATGTTGTGGTCAATACATTACTTTATAATTTTATTCAGTATGCATTAAATTGAAAACGACGAAAATGATTTCTGAAGGATGAAGATGTGACACTGAAGACTGGAGTAATGATTCTGAAAATTCAGCTTTGCATCAACGGAATAAATGACATTTTAAAATATATTCACAGAAAATAATTATTTTTATTGTACAATTTTTTTTATTTTACAATATTATTTTTTTATAATATACATTTTTTTAAAAACGTATACTAAAAGTATTCTACATAATATCATAAAACTGCATAATAATTATATACAAATCAGAAATGTTTTTTTTTAATGAAGTCTTGCTTGACATATCACTTCAACTACCCATCATGTGTGCAGTCTTGTGTAAAGGTGTGTGTAGTTGTGTGTTCTCTGGGTTTTGCCCGATGAGACGTAACTCTGGCAGTGATGCCACTGTTGTGCAAAAAGTGGGCAGAAAGCAGAAACTGGCTTGCGATCGACCCTGCTGTCCTGTATGGTGGACCAGGGGCTTGGAACGAGGCCGGATAACCCATCCCAGACCTCTGTGTTAGTGCCCATGTCAGTCTGTGAAACCCTTTCCAAGTACTCCATTATTCCCCATCAATGTTTCTTTGTATTTTGGTATTGTAGATTCTAACGTGTTTTTGTAACTATGTGACTCATGAATCCAAAACAGACACAAGAAATGGAGCTGCACTTCACATGGGTTGTGACATAGAATTTTAAAACAGTACAACTCTGAACAGAGGTCAAAGGTCAACTCTACAGCAAGCTGGACTAGTAAGTAAAACGCATATATACACACACACACACTTGTTGTTGCTCCTAGAGGCGTTGCAGCACAGCTGAATGTGCCGTGTCTGTGTCATGAGGCAGCAAAGAGCAGCAGAGCGCTAGAAACTACACTTTGTACCCATAATTCCACGGTGCAAAGAATGAATGGCAGCCCCTACAAACCAGCATGAGACCCTGTTTCAAGCACGGATGTGAATCCTGTAAGATTGTTCCTTCAACTCATCTTAAAGACCCAACAAAGAGAGAAAGTTTAAATAGACCAATCTTTTCCATTTCCATTCAACTGTACATGGCTGTTATGCTTGTATCTACACTATTTATATTTATAGTAATATTTCAAGATGAACACTTACTGGACTGAAGCAGCATAGGTTTACTTGATCCATACATCAGTTTTTAGAAAAAGCATGTTAAAATGTATCAAATATGATCATCAGGCTTTTGAGGAACATATATTTATCTCTCAATCATCATTGTATTGCATTGCATTATATATTTTGATCATAAAACAAAGCATAAATATCATCCATCTTACGAAGACTTGGATATGATCGCTGATATTTATATGCATTTAATGTAACTGATTTTCAAGCAATCAGAATTTCTTCTACTTTTTTCCATATAAATATAAACAACAGCACCAAATTGCGTAATTTTACTTAGTTTGGGTTCGAATAAAAAAATGCACATATGCAACTTTTTTTATTTTATCTAAAGAACGGTTCCATTAAAATACATTAAAACAAAATTAAATTGGCCTAGACTGTACAGGGTTAAATAAGGGTCAAAAATAATCTTTATCTTGCTTTAATTTCAGGAATGTGACAAACCACGTGGAACAAGTCAGCTGACTGCAACATTTACACCTGTTGTGTGTTACATACCCGTCCGTGTCTGCAGTTGTCGGTCTCCACTTGCTTTTTGGAACAGCTGAACAAGATCCGATTATCACCCATATTAGTGCATGACACTTTTTTTACGAGCCACAAACTGTACAATTGTTTCAAATCAATAATACATTTATCTTTATTTTGAAGGACATGTCAACTAGTCATTATCACAAACTAAACCCACTGAGTTTTGATGCTATGTTTTTTGTTATATAATTTATAAAGTAAGCTATGCTTATAATGCAGTGTTTAATTATAGCATATTTTATTAAACTAACAAAATGGCAAATGTAATTATCTTTTTTTATTAGTACCATTTAAAAAAAAAAAAAAAAAAAAAAAGTTGTTTCAGGTTTGTCCAGCATGTGAATTTCCATGTTTTGGTCCTGCTGGTAACCTGTCCTTTTAAAGGTGAGATGGTTTTGGGAGGCCTCCCTGGACTAATATATGCTGATTCCTTGTTTCTTTTTAAAGGTCGAGTAAAAGGATACGTGCTGTTGTGTTTGTCCTTCGAACAAGTGCTGTACTTTGTGTACCTGTGCTTCACCAAAAAACGGAAAAAAAAAAACACACCATGCACACAATTTAAGTTTCAAACATTTACTCGAATAATATCTGATGGAGGTAAAATAAATTAGTATTTAGGAGCCCTAACAAGGCCCCATGCTAATTGTGCTGCCCTCCTTACAGAGGTGCAAAATAAACATGACTTAATAATACATAAAATCACTTTATAACAATGTGAAACTGTACTAAAGCCTAGTGCACATTAGAAAACAAAATCTCGTGGTCCTTTGTGTCTCACGGCTGCTAAATCAACTCAATCACATACATGTACATGGATCGGTGCAGGAACAAAATTTCAGGATCGTTTCCACAGTCGAGGAGGAGAATGATCTTGAAAGTGAAAAGAAACTGTTTTTAAAACGCACTTGGAACTTCTTGTTGGTTATCTGTGGAATGTGCCTGTTGTTTAATATTAATGAAATGCCTGTTGATGGAAGTATCGCTTTTTATTTTAGTTTATTCATTTATATATTTATTATTGAAATGTTGTTATATGCGTGTCAATTTTATTTAATTTCTTTATTTTCTTAAATATGTGGGTATATAGTATTTATAGAGTTACTTAGTTACTTTTTCTTATTTGTAAGTCGCTTTGGACAAAAGTGTCTGCTAAATGACAAAAATAAAAGTAAGTAAAGTACTATTAATGAAATGAGATTTGATTTGTTAGGCTAGTGTAAGAGATGTTTATATAACTGGCTACTGTGAGTCACGGAGATGTTTACATTATGCACTCACATTTCAGGTTTATATGCTGATGTGTTTTATAATCCTGCGCATACACGGTCACTGGCCCTCGATTCCTCAAACTCTGTACTTTGTTTACCGTGACAACATAATTCCATTTCATCTAGGATTAATGTTAATATTAATCTTGTTCCAAACACAATCAGACAAACACACAAACCCTGAGAAACACAGTAATTTCACAGTTCAAGTACAAATCCCATCACAAACCCTCCAGACCGCTCGAAAAGCAGTATCCTTCCTGTGAAAACTACATGATGAGAGAAACATCCTCCCAGAACAAGCACACACACGAACACAACATACACTCTGTAAAGACAATATATAACCTTCACTCGTTCTTATTTTGTGAATTCAGTGTAGACGTCTTGGTTGTGTTGCAGGTTTTGGCGTAGAGTCCCAACATTTCCGGACTTCAAAAGGAAGGATGTTTCCAGACATTGCTAAAGATCCATATTCTTCTGAGCTGAAAGTCAAAATGTGTGTGGCTATAGTTTATCCTTCAAAAAGCAACTCGGAGGAGAATTCCAGGAACAATCCTGCTGTTCATCTTGCTTAAGGGTGCCATGGTTGTAGAGCAAGACCATCCTCATAGAAACGCTTTCCTTGGGTTACTTCCTAGAATTGACCCTACTATGCTTGTGCTTGCAGCCCAGATCTTTAACCAAAAGTTCACCAAAAAAAAAAAAACTAATTTGGGAAGGGGTTGCACGGTTAAATAAAAGAGATTCTTCTGAAGGTGTACCAATAGGGTTAAAGGGTCTTCAGGTGACTCATTCAAGTAAACTAGAGGGTTTGAAAGAGGGTCAGAAACTCTCCTTTCCATGGGATAAATCTTGGAACTGACCCCATTATCCTTGTGCTTGCAAATCCTTACCCACAAGTCCACCAAGAAGCACTCAAGATATCATTTAGAAGGGGATACATGATCAAAGAACTGCCCTCCATTTTGGCAAAAAGAAAGAGATTGTTCTTTAGGTTTTTCTATTAGGATTAAAGGGTCGTCTTTTGAGTAACTAAAGTAAAAGAAAAAGGGGATGTAGAGCAAGACCATCCTCTTGGAAACTCCTTGGGTTTCTTCTACTTGGAAATAGCTCCCCTATCTTGGCGCTTGCAGCCTGGATCCCTAGCCAAACGTTCACCAAAAAGGACACAATTCGCAAGGGCTGCATGGTAAAAGAAATATCTTCCAGTTGTCTTTGTTCCCACTGGACAGTCTTCACCTTGGAACATTTGGGCAGAAGAAAATAAGTCTTCCGTAGGTGTTTCTATAGGGTTTCATGTTTTTCAATTGAGATGAAGTGCATGCGCTTTCTGAACTTGTATTCACCAACCTATGTCCGCAATTGATGTTTGACAAATTTGAAGTCCGTAGTGGCTGTGAAGAGTTCAGCTATTCTGTTGGCCCTCCAGAACTTATTGTACTGACCCCACTTTTGATCTCTGGAAGTCTCCAATTCTCTCGCTCTTCGTTGCCTTTCTCTTGATCATCCCTATGTTGGTCTCAAGAGTACTTGGTATTTGAGATCTTCTTCCACAATAGTGTTTTGAGGTTGTTCAAAACAAGGGAATGGTGCACTTCCATCTGTGAGGCAAGTCCGCTGAGCGTCACACAGGTGCGTAGCTGTTTCTCCAGGTCCTCCCTCAGGTCCAACGGCGCTCCAAAGAGTAGGAAGTCTTGCAGGAGGGCACACACCTTGGCCAAGTTGGGCTGCACCACCTCCACATTGCACTGCCTTGCCAATCGGTCACACGTTGCCATGCAATCTCGCCCATAAGTGCAATCAGCATTTGCTTCACAAGTTCTCCCTCGAAGAAACCCCTTGACGGTTGCCTCCGATGCTACGCTTTGAAGGTCTGCCATTTTGAAGTCATATTTTGTATTGTAGCCGACCCGTCTTGGGCTTGCGTCACATATGTAGAAGCTTCCGTATACGCCATGGAATACCTCTTCAACAAATTCTAGTAGGCCGATGGTGATTCGGGCTCTGCGTGGCCACGCAGGAGCAAGCCACTGGTTAAGAGCGACACCCAGTGCCTCAGGAAACACTGGCTGCAACCAACCGGGCACCTCCAGCCTGAAGAGGGCGCTGTGTGCTACGTGTTCAGTTATATAAAGGTCTCCGCAGAAACCCAGCAAGCGGGGAGCATGTTCTTTATCTTGCAGTGCCACCATTAATACAAATTCATTGATCTGAAGCAAAGCCCACACAGATTTCGCCTCTGCTAATGAAACTTTGCCATCGCCGTTGACATCCGCCAGAGAAATCACACGAGTTACAAGAGTGCTAAGAGATGATTGCTCACCAACACTGTCCTGTGAATGAATGGAAAAGGGAGAAAGAGATTTTAGAACCGCCAATGTTTTATTTCGTAGATTAAATATAATTTATTAGTAATCGAAATTACCACATTTTTATATTGTTTATACATACTTTTTCACTAACCAGCCAATCTGGCTACTAAATATTTAAGTTACCAGCCATTTATAACATACACTAGTCAAAAAAAAATAATTACCAAAATGTGAAAAAGCGGGCATTGCAAATCACTTGAACTTTGTGTCAGTATGTCATAAATAGAATGAGGCATCAGTTTATTGTTGGTCATATCGCATCCAGTGTAGACAGCATCACTCGTCATAATGGGTTCTATTGTATTTTGTCATGCCACTCACATCCGGTGTAGACATGGTGTCTTCAGTCATTTTTCAACTCTTCGTTATTTCTTGCTTCAATACAAAGGAAACTAAGTGTGCCCGCCACACGGCTATTTGTCGGGTATGTTCAAGTAAGCTAGATGTGCGCAGATGCTGTGCAATTAGACTGTATTTAATATATCAAAATGACCCACAAGTTCAGTATGTGCACTAAATCTGCACAGATTTGGCTTAAATGAACTTGCCCAAGAAATTAATGAGTGAACATAATTTATGAAAAGTAACCTGCCAAATTGGCTAGAGATTTGACAGCATTACCCACCACAGCTGATTTTTAACCGCATTTGGTGGGTTGGAGGGTGTTAATTTCCAACCCTGTACATAAGTAATAATAAATACATTATTGAAAAAATAACTTAAAATAAGATGTGAATAGCCATTTAAATTGCCATGTTAAATGGTTTGATGAGAGCAACTGTATTTCCTGCAATTTTCCACACTCAATTAGGGGTAGGACATTGAAAGTCTTGTTCTTTAAAATAATAGCCAACAATAACCTTTATCTTACGTCACAGTCATGAACTATGATTTACTACTTTCTATTTCCAGTCAGAGGTGGGTGGTGTGTATGATTTCAGGAGAAGGGGATGGTTTCTAGAGAACATTTAATAAGAGAAAAATCTATATATTTGTGTCAGGTCAGATCATTGTCAGTATTTTTGGATTGTTTTCCTCTGAGATAGAGAGTAAAAATAATTTGTCAATTTTAGTAGTAGCTATTTTCACTAGCATACAGATTAGCGTCAACATGAACTAAGAACCACAAAACTCATGTTTATTTCATGAGATCTTTAAAGCACGGTTTTTATTGGCATTATGCATGTATACTGAAGCATGCATGGCCATTTACAGCACTTTGTGTGGGTTGTGTTTAAGTGTGTGTGTTAGTGTTATTCTCCCCTATGACACTGAGAGTGAGTGTATTGTTCTGGCTGTGACCTTTTCAAGCTCCTTCAGTTATTTTTGGCTTCTCTTCCCGGTTACCCCACTCCCTCCCCTGCTCTCTCTCCATTTTCACCCTCCTACAGGGGACCTTGAGGAACAGCCAAAGCTCAGACAGACTGTCTTATATCCGTTTCTGCTTTGCTAAGCAGGACATAAACATCTCCAACCAGTCACAACTAGAGCTGGGTGATATATTGAATAACCATGATATATTTCTGATCATTTGATTGGTGAATTCAATTAATCAACATTGCAAATCACTGCAATATACTGTGTTACATTTAAAATGGACAAAGATGGCATGAGAGTTGATAAGTTCAATTTTGGCAAATCATTTTAAACTGTCCCTTTCAGAAAGCTGATTCAATGATTAATTTGAGTCACATTTGTTTGTAATGTATTAAGATGCTTTTTATCAGTCAAAATGATTAAATATATGCCGATTATTTTTTTTTGTGAAAAACTGGAAACACAGATTTTAAGCTAGAATCTTCCCTTAAACATTCTGAATCTGCTTGAAAACAATATTTGTTAGGTTAAAATAATTGTTAACATTAATTGCATATATATCGGGATATCTATTAATTGTCGTCAAAAGATTGAAAAATATTGAGATACAATATTTTTAGCTATATCTACCAGCACTAGTCACAACATCTGTACCACAACAATTCAAGTTCATATTAAAAAAATCAAGATCTACACAGTTCTGGCATGAAACTCTAGATGGCGCAGTCCGATAGATCTAACTCAATCTGACCTAATGACATCATTACAACATGGCACAGCTGATTGGTTCTTTCCTGTATCGGTAGCCAATGAGCTCGCTGCTCAACATTCAAATATATGACTAGTGCTTGCCGTAGCAGTTTGCAGCTTGCTTCAGAAACCCTCCACCTTCCCCAGCTCCACCTGTATAGATCTGCTGCGAGGTGATTCATGTATATGCTATATGGGGGTTATTTCATGTATGTTATATTTGCAGCAGCAGTATTTCTTACATGCTCACAGCAGCATGTTGTGGATGTATTGGCAGTAGCAAGTCTTGTTATGGGGGTTATTTCATGTATGTTATATTTGCAGCAGCAGTATTTCTTACATGCTCACAGCAGCATGTTGTGGATGTATTGGCAGTAGCAAGTCTTGATACTTGCTCTGTCGCAGCAGCGTAGCAGATCTATTCCACCAAGACCAAATACATTAACATAGTCATGTACATTACCATGCCAATCCCTCCGAGAGTTGTCATGACAGAACTAGAATTTAAAGGTCCCATGAAGTTTTTTGGGTGTTAGTATCAATATGTTAGTCTTAAGGTTATCTGCAGAGGTGTAAAAAGTATTCAATTTTACTTTTTAAAGTACAGATACTTAGTGAAAATTTGAATCAAAAGTACAAGTATCTGGCCAAAAACATACTTGAGTAAAAGTAAAAAACTACAACTTTAAATTGTACTCAAGTATTAAAAAAGTAGAAGTACTTTTTTTCTAACAGATATACAGAAGTTTTGTTAAAGGGAGAAAAATAAAATGCACGGGTCAAACATACATCTAGTGCAACAACAACATTTAAAATGCAACACAGTGGAACATACACACAAATACAGGGAAAGGGATTAAAAGGAAACCCTATCCTTTCCACCCTCATGCCATCCAATATATATATATATATGACTTTCATTTATCAGATGAGCAAAAACTCTTGTTTAATGCAAATGTATGGGACGCCCAAAAATGAATATGACGGACAGTAACTCATACAACCCCTGTTAATGAATCGGTGTCTTCTTAAGTGAAAGGATAACTACAAAAAATACAAATACCAATATTTTAAACTTGACTGTCGTGTTCACTTTGTGTGGTTTCTGAAGTGGTCCTGTCCGCTTGCATTATACAGACTAAAAATATTTTCTTGTGTTCATCTGAAGAAAGTCATAAATATCTGGGACGACATGAGGGTGAGTAAATGATGAGAGAATTTACATTTTTGGGTGAACCATTCCTTTGTATAGCAAGATGTGATGCAGAGGCTAAAACATATTCCAGACAGAATACAAGAGTGTGTTGCATTAACGAGGAGAGTAATAGAATTAAAATATGCAATATTAACGTTTTGAAAGGCCACTTTTTTGTGTTGTCTATTCAACATCACTGGCTAAGGATAATTAAACAATTGTTTATTTGGGGCATTTAGAGTTTTTTTCTCAGCAAATATTGATAAATAATTATTTGTGACTAATTAGATTAATTAATAAGCAAATCATGTAATTATTAAGAAAAAAAAAAAATACTCTGTCTTAATTGCTATACTCAATGTTTCATATAATGGCATAATATCCACTACCTGGTAAGAACATCACTAAACATAAATTTCAATTTATTTAACAAAACGTTTTTTTGCTTTACTTTGCTACCTCAATATGCTTCCTCAGATTTGAACTTTTGAAGCCTGACATTTATCTGATGAAAGTCACAACTTAAGTTGAAATGTGTGTGCTTGCTTGATGCGTGAAAACAATGATCATTGGTTTTCATGTGAAGCACGCACATTTGAACTTCTGTTTACCATATTTATTGTGTATAAGATAAAGTAAAAATGTAATGTACTTTTTAATATGAAATAAAATTGTAAGGAGTAAAAAGTACAGTTTTTTTCTCCAGAAATGTAATCAAGTAAAAGTAACCAGTTTAAATTTTACTTGAATAAAGTACAAATCCCCCAAAATAATACTCAAGTAATCAAGTAAAATTACAAGTATTTTACACCTCTGGTTATCTGTATGTCAGTGTGCTCCAAAACAGTGGCAAAATTCACATTTAGAACATATAAGCATTCAAATCTTGCAGTGAGTCTCTTCCGCCAAAACAGCTCAATGATTTTTTTGACCCAAACATCGTACTTCATCTTCTTTCTGTCCAATCAAATGCTCTCTAGAATTCGAAGCGCCTGCCCCCTACACTATAAAAATACGCTGAAGCCGCGGCTGAAATAGGTCACTTGTTCACAGAATTATATATATAGAATATAGAATATAGGGACAGGGAACGATTCAGACAGTGTAAATATGTCTGGTTTCGCGCTGTGTCACGCTAACCACCGCACACACATCGGACACATTTGAATTCTACACAGAATGCTATATTTTATAGCAATATGGATGAGATTGTGGCTGTCATACACTGTCAAATGCGGCTTTACGGAGCTCAACGGCTTTAGCCCGAGCTGTGATATAAACAAACGCTATTGGCTATTTTAAAAAGGGGTGGGGCTGCTTGATATGTCCCGCCCTGTCTTCCTGTTTCAGTTAAAATGACGTCAACACATAGAATAATGCTGCGTGTTTCAAAGCATTTCAGGGGACCTTTGAGGACAAGCGTTCTAGAACTAGAGTATAAAACTGGTTTCTGTGTCAACTACAGGTTTGATTTATAGGTATATTTGTGTATAACTGTAAAAAATGAAGAAAAAAGTAGGAAAAAGACCTTGAGAAAGGAATGCAGCATTGCTTTGAATTCATCCATGGACGTTCCGCGGGTGGGTTTATCGTAGAGGCTGTTGTCATGCCGTAGTGGAGAATCAGGATCGTTTTCTCCTCTCATGCTCTCTTCAATCCCACACTTCACCAATACGGCTTTCTCCTTCCACACAGCACTATATATCTGCAATATAGTATATCACATATAAATACATATTATGTGTGCCAGATGTAATTGTATATATGCCTTTTTTCACATTGTGACCAAGAATGTAAAAAATTACATGCATATATATATATTTTCTTTTTTTACATTAGTTATACATCACACTCTCCGCACATTTTTGAATTACTGTAATGTAAAAATAAATAAATTGAAAAATATTTATTCCTAGAATTTGTAGTAAATTAAGCTATACAAATACACTGTTGTTCAGAGTTTGTTGAATAATAATACTAATAATTACTTTAAAAAACAAGATTTTTTTATTTTATATATTGTGTTATAGAGAAAAAAAGCAAATAAAAGTAAATTTTTTTACAGGCATGACCTATTTTGGGAATAAAATTTATATTTAAATATGACCTGGACATTTTTGTTGTGCAAATCAATTATCGGTGTGTTTTTGAGAGTTTACCTGGTGCGTCGGTGACGTTGAAAGACAGCGTTGAAGAGACAGTGTTTTCTCCTCACAGAGAGACTTACACACGGACCCAGAGATAATACCTCTGCGATAATGATCACACTGAAACACACACACAAGAAACAGACAGGCATTAACCACAAACATCTTGTCATCTTTTCTTGATTTAACAGCTTTGTGCCAACAACCGGAGGACAAACTGGCCAGTCAGAGGGCTTCATGACGTCATGATGGACTGGTGCTTGGGCAGACAATGACCCACAAATGCACAAATCAGCCTAAAGGCAGCTTATTACAACTACTTATCGGTGTTCTCGCTTTTCCTTCTCGTTTTCATTTCTGAAAACTACCAAAGCGATTGTCAGTGCACATGTTGCAAAACAAGAGCTGAAAAGGGCTTTTCCTCCCCTCGGCCTCACCAAGTGTCTAAACTACAACACTGATACACATATATAGATGTATATCCTAACATTATTTTAAGGCTCTGAAAGCCAAAATGGTTCTTAAAGGGATAGCGCTTCAAAAAATAAAGACGTTGCTCAAATTGAGGATTTTCAGCAACAAGTAGTAATGAAATGAAAATTTGTCATCATTTACTCAGCCTCAAGTCGTTCCAAACCTGTATGAATTTCTTTCACACAAAATAAGTAACAAAACAGTTGACAGTAGCCATTGGCTTCTATTTTTCAATACTATGGAAGTCAATGGGAAACAGCAACTGTTTAGTTACCCATATTTTTCTCTATTTTTATGTTACCCATAAAAATCTTCTTTTGTGTTTAGCAGAAGAAATAAATTCAAACAGGTTTGGAACAACTTGAGGGCGAGTAAATGATATCAGAATGTTTTACATTTTTTGGGGTGAACTATTCCTTTAAATCTAGGTTTGGATACACAGGTTGACTTGCCAACTTTTATGGTACTTTTTTTTGTCATTTTGCAGCTCAACCACACTAGTTACGATACACTTTGGTTGTTTTGAAAAGCACAATCTAATTGTAAAAATGAGTTGATGACCTTTTTAAGAAAAACTATATGACTGTGAAAGTAAATCCTCACAGTAAGAGGAAGTTCTGTTTACATCCTGAATACAGAATTTGTGATTAAGCGCAATCACACTGCATAATTAGCCTACTGTTACAATAAAAAAGGGAATATTTAAATTTCTCTGTCAACTCTCTCGCTTCCTCCTTTTAATTTTCCAGTTCCGAGTTATGTACAAGAACATCCTGTCAGTGAAATGCTATGGACTGTATGTGAACGCACTGAAGTGTTTGTCAATCATCGTGAATCATCCTCAGACATTCACTCTCTGTCTTAAACTGTAATGCAATAAAGTGGCAAATCCTGTCTATTCCATGTTGGTTTCTCCTAAGTGACGAGGAATGGCGCTCATGGGAAGTGATGTGCACCTAAACTCCTGCATTATGGCGGATGCTGTGACTTACGATGAGCATGGTACAGACGTGTCCTCTGCAGAGCTCCGAATAAGAAGAATACTGCATATAGATCACCCAGCTGGCCACCAGAATCCCAAACCACGCCACCAACAGGTACTTGACCTTCACTGCAGGTAAACGGGACTGAGAGAGACATGATAAACAAAAATATTAATATACACACAGCAATATTTAACACAACATATATAAGCTCTCGTTTGTATTACATTTTTAATGCAGATCTTATTTTCACTTTCATACATGGTCATGGAAATAAATTGGATACATATATCAGAAATTTGCAAAGTGGCTTTAGTGTAAAAATCCTGCAATGTTTATATCTTAACTCAACCTTTGACATACTTTGTCTACATATTTCATAAAATTGAAAAACACACCCGGAGCAGTGGGCAGCCATGCTGCGGCGCCCGGGGAGCAGTTGGGGGTTCGGTGCCTTGCTCAAGGGCACCTCAGTCGTGGTATTGAGGGTGGAGAGAGCGCTGGACATTCACTCCCCCCACCTACAATCCCTGCCGGCCGGGGACTCCAACCCGCAACCTTTCGATTACGAGTCCGACTCTCTAACCATTAGGCCACGCCTTCCCCGTACATTATGTCTCAAATGTTTTGCTTTGAACAGTGACAGCAGAAATGGAAGCAGGAAGCACAATGTGGTTCTACTTTCCTATAGTAAGAAAAAAATTATATTGAATTACATTATGAAATGTGATGATGTTATGATGAATATGCCAGGGTGGGGTGTTTTATGCATATGTGCCACATTTATAAGGTCAAAAACCTCACAAAAAACTATTTGAAAATAAAATCAGAATTGAGAACTTGGCTTGCAATGTGAAAGCAGCTTATGCTACTTTGAGTGACTGAGAGGGAGAAAGTGACAGAAAGAGATATTAGTGGTCATTAGCATGTGCCCTACCAAGATTAAATGTAGTCTCTTGGACAGTTTTCAGGTGTAAAAGGGCAGTGAATGCCGAAGGCAGCAACTGTTCTCTGTGCTAGAGTGGGAAAACCAGTGTGTTTGTGTTGTGTGACAACTGTTATTAGATACCTAAATCCACTCAGTGTGTCTGCGCTCACTGAATACAAGGCCTGAACACGCAATCCGAAAAACAACTGCGGCTCACTTTAAAATACATTCGTGCTGTATTCACAGAAAATCTGGCTGAAAATATCCTCAGGCCATCCAAGATGTAGATGAGTTTGTTTCTTCATGGGAGCAGATTTGGAGAAATTTAGCATTACATGACTTGCTCACCAATGGATCCTCTGCAGCGAATGGGTGCTGAATAAAACGGCTGGTAAAAACATCACAATAATCCATAAGTAATCCACACCACTCCAGTCCATCAATTAATGTCTTAATGTCTTGAGAAGTGAAAAGCTCCATGTTTGTAAGAAGCAAATCCATCAAGCCGTTTTTAACTTAAACCGTTGTTTCTGGACAAGATACAAGTCCTCTATATAATGCTTCCTTGAGTAAAAAAAGTCCATCCCCTATTGTCCTCTCACATCAAAATCCACCCACATATTTGTTTAGTACTGTTTTTGCTTGTATCTGTGCTGGATCTGTGCATATTTCTCTCCTTATTCAGATGAGATGACCTCTGGATGAAGTGTTATTATGAACTCATTTTAGCCAGAAGCAACGGTTTGATTTTAAAATGTCTTCAATGATAGATGTGTTTCTTACAAACATGCATCTTTTTGTTTCACAAGACATTAATTAATGGACTGGAGTGGTGTGGATTACTTGTGGATTATTGGATTATTGTGATGTTTTAATCAGCTGTTTGGTCTCTCATTCTGACGGCACCCATTCACTGCAGAGGATCCATTGGTGAGCAAGCCATTTAATGCTAAATTTCTCCAAATCTGTCCTATTGAAAAAACTAACCCATAGACATCTTGGATGGCTTGAGGGTGAGTAAATTTTAAGCAAATTAAAATTTTGGGGCAAACTATTTCTACAAATGCAATGAATGAGGCAACGAATGAGTTAACAGAGCGTTCGGTGCACTGACATCCTGGTGCGGGTTAACAGATTAAAAGCATGCAAAAAGTTGATATGTTTTGAAACATCTTACCTTAGCACTTCTTGGCACATGCCTTAAAGTTTATGATGTATGCACGAAATAATTATTCTTTTGAGCCCATCAATTTCAATGAATTCACTGATACAGTTCTTAATTTCCAGCTTGAATCGTTCATTAACAAATTTAACTTATTCGGATCTCAAATTTATCTCAGTAACTCCAAGATCAGTCTGTTCCTAGCATAAAACTATTATATGGCTTCAGGAGACTTGCAATATGGAGTACAAGTCATATGGACCACTTATGATATCTTTATAATGCTTTTGCATCATTCTTGAAGATTGAAAGCCTCAGTCCCCATCTACTGTTATTGCATGGGGTGAAATACTACTAAAACACAATTTTTTTATTTTGTGTTCCACAGAGGAAATGAAGTTTGCAACAACATGAAGGTGAGTAAATAATAACCAAATTTTCATTTTGTAGTGAACTATCCCTTTAATAATGGTCTGTTGTCTGCGCACACAGTGAGTGCACTTATGAAAGAGGGCTCTTAGTGCATATATCCAGAAATACTGTTAACATACTGTGTGCATTAAGCACTCAGACCAGCCGTGTGTGTGTGTGTGTGTGTGTGAGATTAGCTAAAGCTGGAATTAACGGCAACAATTAAAATGACAGTTCCTCTTTCATTTGATTTATGTACAATGCCTTTAAAAAAAAAATCTGAAAAATGCAATGGATATAAAACAGAAGCTACAATGATGGTAGTGTATATGGATCATCACACAATGTATATTGTCACACTGGCTCACAAAATACATTATTTCAGTAATTATAAGGAGTAGAGTTATGCATGCATTTTCATTTTTTAATTATTTGATACGTTAACTTTAACATAATTACGTTTCATTAATTTTTTTTTATTTTTTTTATTGAAAAGCCTATAATGCGTTATTTTATGGCAGGTCCCCGCCTACATAGGCGTAATTTACGGGTGGGACGGGTGGGACATGTCCCCACCACTTTTTACCAGGCTCGATATTGTCCCCACCACTTTTAAAAAGTAACTGAAAAATAGATTGCGTAAGGTATGTATTAAAGGAAAAGCACCATCTACAAATCGTCACTCTTCATAATCTAATTCATTCATTTAACAATTTTTTTCCGCCGGTCAGAAGCTTTTCAACATCCTCAAAGATGAATATTAAGTCTCGTTGTGAAACTATCGCGAGATACACGATATGCGTCATGGGATATGTAGTTTCCTTTCCCTATAATTAATTAGTCTACAGATCCTGTACCTCTTTTAAAATGTATTTGTAGTCTACAATGTTAATACTGTATTTTAGTCTTAAGGTCTCTGCACACTGAGTTTTTTCGCATTCGCAATCTTAAAAATTCGTCACGCACAGAGACCTTGCACACTGAGTCCAATGCGTTTTAATTAATCCGTTGCGAAAGAATTCGCAAAACTATACAAAATGTCTTCAAGCAGTGAGGATGATTTTGTTGGCCTCTCCCTTTTTAAAAAAAGAAAAAGAAAAAGGAAATATTGGGTCCATCCAATCCTTAGATTGCGCAGAGAGGAAGGAGAGTTCCACCTCCTTATCAAAGAGCTGCGGGATTATCCCGAGAGATTCAAAGTTTATTTCAGGATGTCAGTGCCTCAGTTTGATACTTTGCTAGCGATACTGAATCCACATATTAAAAAGAAGACCACCAATTTCCGTGAACCAATTTATCCTGAACAGAGACTGTCTGAGGTATGGATACACACACAGACACACACACACCCCGAACTGCGGCATCGGAAAGGTGCGCGCCAGGCATAAAAAAAATAGGCAACAGCAGTTCTTTATATTCTGTATCTTTGTATTCCGCAATTTGTTTGTCATAAAGTGCTCTGTGCTGCAAGACGAAGTGTATTAATTTGTCTGACACCATTTTGGATTTTGGCTTTCGCTTGTACGGTGGCTCTGAATGGTCAAAACACCTTCTCAAAGCATCTCAAAATGCTTTATACGGATGCGAAAAACGCAAAAAATCGAACCCGATCCGATTTTTTTTTGACGGACGACAATTTCGGAGGCAGTGTGCAAACGTGATTGACAACGTGAGTTCGTATTTATTTTTCAACGTGCGAAAATTTCGGACGAAAAATTCGGACTCAGTGTGCAATGGCCTTTACTGTGCGTGGCTGCTTCACTAAAAAGCTTCTTATATCACTTCCACACTTTCTTTTGGACATTTTGTTGATGTTTTAACACTTTTGCTATAGGTAGCAACATTTACCGTTAACTAGCCTTTACATGTGGGGTGGGGGAGGAAAAAATAGAGCTTTTATAAAAACGTCATAAAAAAAAGATTCGTCAAAACGTTTCATTTATTTAATTATTTAATTAATAAAGGTAGTTTAACTATTTCAAACACAAATGAACTCTCATTCATGTTTTACACAAGGTTTTGCGTAGTTCAGGATTGGTTAAATTATTTGATTGGATGAGGAAACATTTTGTGGGCTTGTCTTGACTCTTGACGTAATGTTGATTCTTCGTTCAGCGCGTGCATTGATCACACCTACTTTTAGCAAGTTGTCCTTTTAGCAAGTTGTTCCACATTGTGAATGTTACGTTTGCTTTTGCTTTGGATGTTTATAGACATATTTGTGAATGTGATGCATGTGTGGAAATTAAGTGCATTCCCAACTCTGAACTCAGTCCCCAAGTAAATTCGGTTATTAAATAAACAAATAGCAAAACGTTTTGTGCGGTGTCCCCACCACTTTTCAAAGCAAAGTTACGCCACTGCCCGCCTATATAACCGGGGCATGTTGTCACAAAATGGCAACATATTTAACATGAACTTTTTTTTTCTGAGCAAAAATTGTGACAACTAGCCCCAGTTTTCCTTATCGTGGTGCTGAATGACTTCCATGTTCATGTATCACGATATTATCTACGTAGTATTCATGGTAATACTATGCCTAGGAAACACATACCATGGTGTCATGCTCAAAAACATGGTAATACCATGGTACTTTTGCGTTATTTCGAAATCTTTATAAGGAATAATATAACCAAACATTGTCTTTCTAGTGAAAAAATTACCTGTAGACCCTTAGATAAGGGACAGAAGAGCACCAGGTGCACCAGCCTGCGTAAACCCCTCGGCATCTTCACAGCAACACTGATGATGCACAACACAAATAAAGATAGCTCTCCAAACACGCCTTCACCTTCTCATCTCGTCTCCTCCTTTGCAGGCGGCGCACCAGCAGTGTTCTCCAGCGCACACAAGAGCGAAAATACACATTTACACTTATTTTATCGCCATGTGCTTTCGTTTCGAGATGCAATCGGCCGTGCGATGGAGAAACATCCCATGCTGCTGGAGCTCAACTCAAGGACACGCGCGCACGCGCTGCATCCAGAGATGCGCGAGCTCCAGGCGTCATCCTCGCGCTACGACGAGATACGACGCGGCCAAAGATGCGTTAAAAACCAGCTCTGACATCTGCACGTTATTTAGACCGATGTTTGATTCTAAAAGACGTATTGTCCCAAAGATCAGCGCGAACCTGGTGAATGAGATGGTGCTGGAATGAGAATCACATAGGATCAGCTGGAGACGCGGCCTCTCTGCGACTCTACAAAGCGTCTTAAAGGGGAAGAGACCCTGATTTACACTACCGACAGAAAACAAACAACACTGTCTCTTTAAATGCCATCTGATTACAACAGAATAGAAATAAGAGGAAAATAGGTTATCTTCAAATATCATCAAATAAAATAATAAAAATGAGACAATTATATTTAATTTCGATTTTTAAATACCTTTAACTTCGATTTTTTTCAAATAAAAGAACATTAATACATTAATCGTTTGACAGCAATAGATTAAATACAATAAAATATAAAATAATACTAGATACATACCGTTAGGATAGCCTATAATTAAGATCAAAACCCCATGGGGCTTAATAGGGAAAACAAAAATAGAATAAAATCCATTTAAAATGAATAATCAACAATAATGTTTTATAATAAAACAGAAAAATAGAGAATTACTTTAAATAACATGAAATAGAAAATAAGAAATATCTATAAATTCAACCATATTATCTTCACATTGGGTTAGGGTTAATGTGACTAAACAGAAAATGAGAAAAAATCTTTAAATTCTGCCGTGTACATTGATATTTGGTGGCAGAATAATTATCAAACAGTAAACATCTAAAACATGAAAACACACAACAATTCAGTTAGATTAGTGATTTTAAGTTATGTAAAGATCAAGTTAAACTGTTTGTAAATTGCATGTGTAACGCGTATAGGCCACATCCGTGTTGTTGTATTATGGTTGCCCTTTTCTTATGTCAAGTCTTCACATTCCTTCTACAGCCAGGTTTGTGTTTGGACAGGTTTGATCTTGCATGCGGCACTTTGAGAACGAATCATTATGCAGTGCAAAGACAGTGTGTACGGTCACTGCAAATGCAAATATGGGTGAAGGGTGAAGGGTGTGTGTGCATGAAAAGTGTGTTTAAGTCTCATGTGACTTTAAAATAATACCTTAGCATGTAGTATTTTATATTTCCCATTTGCTTACTTTATCATTTTAAGTTGCATGCAATACAGTTTTCAAGTACAAAAGTTTGTGCAAGAAATTCTTGCAATTCATGTTAAGGACAAAAGAGGGCGATAAATGTTCATGGAGAATTTAGTTTGTCTTACATTAGAAAGGAATTCAAAAACACTAAAGATTTTTTTTTTTTTTTTGACGTAGCTAATATATTTAATGATAAAACACCACTTGTTATATTTCTGGATGACCTCCATATGAAAGTTCATACAGTATCTCATCAGTGTGACACAACATCTATTCTGGGACAAAGTTTAGCTCAATTGTCACTGACATGATGTGATTACTTGAACATTACTCTCTGACTTCATGATATGAAGAAACTCTGCTGTGATTGGCTGTTTAACTCATCTGAGAAAACATCAGTTTTATGACATCAAAAGAACTCTTTCCATATTAATCCACAAAAAGATACTAATTCAGTGTGGTCGCTTTCATGTGTCTTAGAAGAGGGTTCATATTGACATAATAATACACACTAAAAACCATATATATGCTTACATTTCAGATGAATTGTCTGGGAATAAGCACACACACTGTCACAGAGCTGTAACTGTGGTCAGGGCACATTTAAACACTGTGACCGCAGGATCTGCTGTATCAGATTACACACCCTGATCAGCCATTCAATCTTGTTAACTGCACTTTCTATAATCCTTAATCTGCCTACCCGCTTCTCAACACTTGGCATCATGATTTTTCATCAATCATTCTAAAATTCCAAGAAATTTAAAATTTTAGGGAAACTTCTTTTGCAATATAGCAGTGTTATTTTAGTGCTTTGACACAATCTGTATTGTTAAAAGCGCTATATAAATAAAGGTGACTTGACTTTTAGTATAATTGAAATGCATTTTTTTTTCATTTTCTATTTTTATTTTAGTTGAAGTTTTAGTAATTTTATAAATAAAAATAATAAATAAAATAATAAAAACCTGTCTTAATACATCAAATTATTTTTTTTTTTATTTCAAGGAAAAAAAAAAAGTTTATGGAATAATAACTCTGAATGTAGCACATTGTGCTAATCTACAAACAGTAAAGTACAGTATGTGTGCTGTGCCTATGGAACAACTTCTTTTTATTTAATGCACACACAGTAAGTAAATATGAATAGATGGATGGATGGATGGAAACTGAACTGGTAATTTTCTGCCAGGACATTGTCCAGTAATTTAATGGACATTTCCGTTAACTCTAAAACACAATGCGATGAAGTGCAAAATACAGGTAAAACACCTGCCAAAAAAAAAAAAATCAATATGGAAAATTGCTTCAAATTAATGCAGTGCATTGGTGTATTTTTACTGATGACAATTTTATTTTTTTATTGTGCAAAAATAAAAATTATTAATGCACTGCAAATTTTTCACATTTATTAAACTATAATCCTCTTTTTTATTTAAACAGCATGTAAAATACCCACACAGATTCTACATTAAGTATGCACAGACACATTTGTCTTTTCCAATAGATATTTACATAATCAAATCAGATGTAAATACGTCAGTTCCGTGGGATCAGTGCTCAGGACCTGTCCCTGTAACTTGATGGTCCTGTTAACGGTGCAGAAACTTTTCAAGAAACTGCACTGTTCCAGAACTTTCCAGGCATTTCTTACACACTCCAAATGTTGACACACGTGTCTTTGTTCTAATAAAGTAGTTTCAGGTAACACTGCACCAAACACACATGACAGGGAAACACAAGCAACCAGTACCCGGAAACACACATGGGAGAGATTCAAACTTACAGCAGGAGCTTTTGTGCATAAAATAGAGCGTGGGGAAGTCCGATTCATTTGAGCGAATCGGTTCGTTCGGACGGTTCGTTTCAGTGAACTGAACGATTCACTGGGTCGACCAACTCAACCAAATCATCACTCAGTTGTTCTAGTAGTTAAGAATTTTTACTTAAACAATTTTTTACACTAAAAATGTGGCATTTTATTTTTTCTTGTTGATACAACAATAACTTTATTATCTGACTACAAAAAAAGCATTATTATGCATTTCATCGTTTTTTTTTTCAGTATAATTTTTGAACGTATACCGTAACCCTCAATCGTTTTATGCAAAATATGTATTAATATTAACATTTATTTGTATTGTGTGTTAATTTTATTAAATGTATTTTATTTATTGCTTTGCATACTGCCAAAGCATAAATATACGTGCAAATAGTGACAGAAAAAAGATCAAATAAATAAAATTATATTCACAGCAAATAATAATTTAATAAATAAAGAACAAGATTTTCGCTAACATTGTGGTCTGAACGTATTTTATCATCAGGCTTATTAGTAGTATTTTAATAGTAAAATTACTATTATTAGTAGTAATTTTTTGCATATAATATAATACAAACAGTGACAGGAAAAAATAAAGAAATTAAAGAGCCACTGTTACAAAAAACAACTGAAATATAGGCTATAATTTTTTTTTAAATGTATTTATTTATTTATTGTACAATGTTTGATAATACAACGTTTAGCTGTTTAAACGAAGTAACTATAGTTTGGTGGAAATGTCTAGTTGTAAGCGAGTCATTCACCAACGCTTAGACAGAATCATCTCAAAGAATCGGTTCAAACGGACGATTCGCGAATCAAACAGCGCCAGTTACACACACAGCAGACGGCCAAAGGTTACACACGCAGCGCTCTCAGTAGATAACCCTCGCCTGGCTCTCTATAAACCTCCGCTTCTTGTTGACATCCATATCATTCGCCCGGTATTACGTACTCGACAAACAGGGAGAACGGTTAAGTTGCTCAAGGGTGCGACTTGGACGCGGTGTCTGATGTAGACTCGGTTCTGAGTTGATCCCCCTCCACTCACACCGCTGGCCTGCCATCATTTCTCGACAGCCGGGAGAGAGGCGCTGGTCGGGGGAATGGATGCCATGTGGATGCTGCCTGTGCTGCTGGTGCTCCCGCTCCTGTTATGGACCAGCAGCACGTTCGTTTTCTATTTCAAAAAGTGCTTCTATGTGGCGTATATGATGCTGCTGGCCGCTGTCGCCATACCGATTTGCATTCTGAAAAGCGGCGGCAGGGACATTGAGAATATGAGGTGAGTTGTCAACAACGCAAGTCACATAATGTTACGTTTAGGCTGTCATTTTATGTGGTAATAGAGTGTTACAGTAACAAATATGGCTTGGAAATATATAGACTAAATCAGGTTGCTGTATACATGCAGTCATACCTTTTATCATTTAAACCCTGTAAAATGGTCTTTTATGCACCAGCATATGCTTCTAATGACTGAACAGAGAATGCAATTGTAACGGAATGCATTGCATCTGTTTACCCCCGGCCAGATGTTCGGATCACGGTTGTGAATCTTTAGCCAGCTCGCGAAGTCCAGTTCACGCGAGAACACATGCAGGCCTCTGTATAGCACATTTAATACGATATCAGGGTGATGCACGAATAAATGCAGCTCTGTGTGGTTTAACAGCATAAGATGTAAATATGTGGTTAGCGCGCGTGCATTTTGCTTCTCGTGAGTGTTTAAGCAGCGTGCTAGCTGCTTTAGCGTCTTGTGCAAGGCAGAGATGGCGACCAAAGCGTGTTTGTTTTCTGATGATATGCTAGATATAAGGTGTTCAACGGATGTGGGTTGCTAGTAACGCACGCTCTAGTTTGTCCGAGCCAAAATTTTCTAGTTTATATTAATGAGGTCGTGATGGATTGGTCTCATGGCTCCGCTGGTGCAGAGTTCATGCTGGTCGATGGTGCCAGATTAAAACCAACACGCGTTCCACACTTTGGACAGATGATCGATAGAATTGCGGATTCCAGGCCATCAGTTTAGAATCAATGTTCGCGCCGAAAATCACTTTGAAACCTTCAGTAACACTCTAGAATGTTGCTGTCATGGTAACAGACGTTCTAGAACAGTGGAACGTCCCTCACTGACAGTCAAAATTCATTGATTGACAGAAACTTGGACTGTCCATATATTAAAATATCCTGATGTGATTTTTTGTTTAAAAAAAAAAAGATGCAGAAATTAATATTTTTTCCTCTATAGTTTTAGAGTTAAGGTGCGATCAATTTAATGAATTTTTTCAACCGAAAAAAGTCTGTTGTCAAGTGTTTCACTAATGTTAAAGGGATAGTTCACCCAAAAAATGAAAATTTGATGTTTATCTGCTTACCCCAAGGGCATCCAAGATGTAGGTGACTTTGTTTCTTCAGTAGAACACAAATGAAGGTTTTTAACTCAAACCGTTGCAGTCTGTCAGTCACATAATGGCAGTCAATGGGACTCACGGCTTTAAGAAAGAAAAAACATACACAGACAAAACCGAATTAAACCCTGCAGCTCGTGACGATTCATTGAGATCTAAAGACACAAAACAATCGGTCTGTGCTAGAAACTGAACAGTATTTATATCGTTTTTTACCTCTGATCCGCTGCACGGTCCAACTGTCCTGTTCACACAACAGCCAGCTCATGACACGTCATCGTCGTCTTCTTTTAGTTTAATGGCGGATCGATCGCAAACCAGTATTTATAGGTGCATACTGTCACCTACGGTACAGGAGTGTGTAACACCAGGGTTTTATATACTTTAGTTAAAAAATAAAATAAAAAATAACATATTAATTTCTTTCCTTTCTTTCCCCCTTTCTCCTTTCTTTTCCCCCTCTTCTTTTCCTTTCCCCTATGACACGTCGTCATCATGCTTTATGGTGGATCGCAGACACTCATATCTACAATCTCAATTAGGAGTGTCAATGGTCCATTTGAGAGATAGGTGGCGGTAATGCACTTATAAGTCTACGATCTGCCGTAAAAAAGCAAGAAATATAAATACTATATATACTGTTCTGTTTCTTGCACAGACAGATCGTTTCGTGTCTTTAAACCACAATGAATCGTCACGAGCTGCAGGGTTTAATTTGGTTTTGTCTGTGTATGTTATTTTGTCTCTCAAAGCCGTGAGTCCCATTGACTGCCATTATATGACTGATAGACTGCAACGGTTTGAGTTAAAAATCTTCGTTTGTGTTCTACTGAAGTCACCTACATCTTGGATGCCCTTGGGGTAAGCAGATAAACATCAAATTTTCATTTTTGGGTGAACTATCCCTTTAACAAACCCTGTTGTTATGTGAAATTCCAAATTGTGTGGATTCCAGTTGAAATAACTGGATTTTGTTTGCGAAAATACGTCAAACAATTGTAAATGTGACTGCACCTTTAAGGATTATTGACAACAGTTTTGTTACAAACTGAAGAACTAATCTGAATTATTTTATGTAAGCTTTAGCTAGAATGATGCTTTATACATTGAACCTGGACATTTAATCCTTTTATGAAGCATTTAAAAGTTTGTCCCTCACAAATAACACAAAACTATTGTGTAAAATCAGTATGAACAGCTGATGCTCTAAAATTTTGGCAACCAAGCATATTTGGCCAAAAGAAAAAAAAAACTGGATTCAGAGAGGCAAAAACATTGAGCAGAATGGATTGAATAAATCTGTCATCATGAAAATAAGTTTTTAATACAGCTACTATTTAAATGTTTATATTTCACAAGCGTATTGGAGTAGAAACTTAATTATATAATCAAAAATGTGCAATGTAAATATATTTAATTCTGATTTTATTTGAACTGTTTATTATTAAATCAATTTGATTCATTGTTAAATACATTTTGTTTTTGGTTAAATGAAAGACCTGCTTAGGTGAGACATTTTTTAAAGTACAAATGTTCCAATCTCAATTAAGAAGCCATAAAAGGTATATGCTTGAGTGCCAATTATAAAATAATTAACAAAATGCTGTTTTAGTAAGAGTAAGACATTTCACACCACATTGTCAACTGCACCAGTTGATATACTACTATTGGAGTAATTTTATAGTTAAGTTTCATAAACTTTCAGTAGCCTAATTTATTGTTTTATTATTTGTATCAATAGTTCTTATTAATTTTCAGCTTTATTTTAAATCTTGAAGTTAAATTAAAATGCACAAAAGTTCCCATCAACGCCGGTCCCGATGTTCTGCAGCTTTTACATAACTCTGAAAGAGACCATGCTCACTAAAAACGATACAATTTCTGCTCTTCATAACAGTCGGTTCATTCACACGCATGGTCCATTTATTGCATTTGTTAAATATATTTTATATCTGCTGTATAGTGATTAAAGTTATCAGTGTGGGGTTTGTAGTTCACAGGTGAATCTGTTCAGGACAGTGTTTGAACGTGGGGGTGCGACGTTACCCGGTAATTACGGCGGGAGAGGATGAGCTCATGTGTCAGGGTTGGTGTACGCTTACCGTAGCTCAACTATCGTGTGTTGACATGTGTGCAAGTACTGTACATACTAGAATCCAATTGTGTCAAATATGTGCAAACCACTTTATGTGAGCTGAAGTGTTTTGGTCATGGCCGTTGAGTCCCTTTTAACAGGGTGACCTAACACCCATATTAACAAACAACAGACCACATGATGTGAGGGACGATGGGTGGTGTCTTGTTGAATCAGTGTTGTTCTTCACTTTTAAGTTTATCCCTCTCTTTCTTTTTCTCTCTCTCTTTATCGGTGTGATATGAAAGCGTGATTGAGCCACACGGTGAGCAGATGCAGTAAGGATGATGAACTTGTTAGGTAAAAGGAGAGAGATGACAAGGCATGTAGGTCAGATTTGATCAAGAGAGTTCAGCCAGAAATGAAAAGGATGTCGGTCACGTCATTCCAAATCTGAATTACTTTTTTCCCTGTAGCACAAAATCGGTTTATTCTTTTCTATGCACTTGCAATGAATAAGAAATGCACTGTAAAAAAAAAAAAGAAAGTTGAGCCAACTTAAAATTTTAAGGCAACCAGCTTCAGCAGATTTGTGAGTTTTCGCAACTTGTTAAATAAATTGAGAGAACTCAAAAATCTGTAAAACTATGGTTGCCTTAATTTTAAGTCGGCTCAACTTTTTTTTCATTTTCTTTTTTTTTTTTTACAGTGTGGAGCTTTCAAAAGGATGCAAAAGTACTGTAAAACTATAAAAAATTCCGGAAATTGTAAATTAAACACATTATTGAAGTATTATACCTCAAAATTTCACATTTAATTCAGTATGTTAATTGCCATTTTTTCATAATAAGTTGTGAAATTTACTAGGAATTACTAAATAAACATTGTTTCAAATAAATAATAATTTGTGAAATTTACTAGGAATTGCTAAATAAAAATTGTTTCAAATAAATAATAATTTGTGAAATTTACTAGGAATTGCTAAATAAACATTGTTTCAAATAAATGCTAAGTTTCTTTTTTCAGTGTCTTCTGAAGTCATGTCACAACAAAAAATGTTATTTGTTATTCATTGGTTATTTTCCCTCCAATGAACTAATAAATGCCACAGGCTAATTGTTTTATTTATTTTAAATAGGGACGTCTGCAGTCCTTGGCCAGGAATAAAAGAATGGTGTAATTAAAACTTTAGTCAATAAATAATATGTTAAACATCACACGTAATGTTAGAAAAATTTTTTGAATAACAATAGTACAATTACAAGTAAGTTAGTGATAAATGATGTGACATCTTAAATTTATTTTCATCTGACTCAAAAATGATAGATTTGTGAATGAGATGCTGCTCATTCTTTTTTTCGTGGATTCTCGTGATTATGATGACGAGAGCTAGGGCAGACTTCAGGAGACTTGGAGTATGTTGCACAAGTCGTTTTGTAATACTTTAATGATTTGTTTTTATGGGACTGAGATCCAGTCCCCATTCATTTAAAATTGAAAAAAAGAGGCCTGTGCCAGTGACCCAGTGTTATTTTTGTATCATAAAGATACTGTTACATATTTTGAAATATCTTGGATCTTGAAATGTTTTAATTTATATATATATTTATAGTTTAGTGATTTTTAGTACACCAAGTTAAACTAAAATTTGTATTGTTTAACGTTTATTTTAAGTAACAATGTAACAAAATGATTGTATGGTTTTAGTTTGAGTTTTATATAATAATCCTTGTCTGTACATTATTCAAAACATCATTTATTTGTCACAATAGAAATAAAGCCAAATAGGTTTGAAATGACACGATGGTAATTAAATTACGCTGAATAAACATCTCAAATAGACCGTTGTAACCTTGAACCTAAATTGTGATCTGTGATATTGATAGACTACTCGTGAAGTTTCTGATGTACAATAATAGCCGAGCTTGGCAGGCGTTAAACTCTTGTGTTGCTTCTTCTGATGTACCAAGGTAATGTGTCAGAGGACAGGTTGACATTTCTGAGAACAGTTTATTTAGGACGTGTGTAATAACAAATAAAAAGAATCTACTGTTTTTTTTGTTTTTTGTTTTCAAAGCTGGTAGTAATACTGAGCTACTTTTTTTGTTTTTTTTTGAGTAAATTTTTGTATTTAAAGCATTATGCATTGTCATTAAATGTAGCATGTTGTAAGCATTTGCATGTCTGCTGTGTTCAAAAGTTAGGGGTCAGTATAAGATTAGGGGTCTTTGAAAGAAGTTAATATTTTTATTCAGTAAGGATGCATTAAATTGATCAAAAGTGACAGTAAACATGTATAATGTTACAAAAGATTTCAAATAAATGTTTTTTTTTACTTTCTGTTCATCAAAGAATCCTGAAAAAAGCTTCACATTTTCACAAAAATATGAAATATGTTTTCAACATTGCTAATAATAAGAAATGTTTCTTGAGCAGCAAATATTGAGCAGCATATTAGAATGATTTCTGAAGGATCACGTGACGCTGAATGATGCTGAAAATTCAGCTTTGCGTCACAGGAATAAATGACATTTTAATAGGTACTCAAATAGAAAACAGCTATTTGAAATAGTAATAATATTTCACAATATTATTGTTTTACTGTATTTTTGATGAAATAAATGCAGCCATAATGAACATAAAAGACAACTTTCAAAAACCTTTTACCTTTCATAAGAACTTATCGAACACTAGTGTACTGCAAAATATACCATGGTATTCTAATGGTACTATATTCAATAAATAATATTAATAAAAAAATAAATTATGCATGACGGTAAGGTAGATTGTTAGGCTAAAATAATCTAAGCAATTTCACATAATCTAGATTTATAGTAATAACATGCTCAGTCTCTCAAAACGCACACGCAGTGACTGCTAAAAACCAGATCGCTATGCACTGAGCTGTTGTTTATTATTCAGAACATGTCAAAACTCAAAGCCTCGGGGTAATTTCACAACAATCACTAGTGAGGTGACATGTAATGGGGACAAAAATTTATGTCAAAGCATTGCTGGAAATATTGTCAGTGTAAAAACAGAAAACAAACATGCGTTTTAATGCATTGATGACTTGTTTGAGAAAACCAGAGCTCGGTAAAATCAAATTGGCTTTAAATGTTTAATGCTTGCCAAGTCAAGCATCACTTTTACTGTTGAGGTTAATGGTTTAGCACAACATTCACCCATAACCTACTGAATATTCCTACATGATTCATTGTAACCCACAGTCATCAGTCCGTCTCATAATTAGACTGTGAATCATCTTTCAGGATCCTGAAGTGCTTGAATGAATCCAGCGGGGTTTTGTTGACTCTCCTCAGCTGCGGTGTTATGTAACCGCAGATGTTTTATGCCCGCGTTTGCTCCACATATTCACATTACTGATCTGAGCCTCTTCTGTGTTCAAAGGTCTCACAGATACTGTATCTGTAATCTCTTTGTTTTTCGCGGAACATCCTACGATGAACATCAAATAATTGAGATTTTACAATACTGTCATTTTATACATTATCATAGTTATTATCAATATTTTGAGTTAGCTTTAATTTTAATATTTTCAGTTTTCAGTTTAATTTTAGTTGAATTTTTAGTGTTTTATGTGTAAGTATTTTAAACATAAAAATGATTAACTAAGGCCTATTAGTTTACAGTTAGTTCATTTATTTTTATTCATTTCCAGTTAGTATTTTTAGCGCTCGTGTAAACACATTTTTGTTCAGTTTTTCGTTTAAAATTTTATTTTATTTTATTATTTTAGCTTTATTTTAACAAAAATATTATGAACAAAAACGTTATTAATAGTTTAAATTTTTTTCCCCTTTTAGTTAATAACCCTTTCTCTTGCACACATACTGATGCATTCATACATGTTAGCCATGGCTTTAATTTTCTTAGCCTATTGTTATCTTTCTTTAGAGATTAAAACAAATCATTTCAAACTACAAGAAATCAGTATAATTACATAGAGAGCTGCAGCGATAACATATTTTTGCAGTAAATACGCAAGTTAGCATCACCCTGGTTACCTAGAAAAAAAAAAAACAATAGGATTTTCCCACTGGCTTTTGGATTATTGCAGAAAATAAGCTTTATAACCAACCAAAGGTTATGATTCTTACATGTTTTGTTCATCATGATAATAATAAACAAATGAACACAACTTATATGAATTGAAGCCTGTACACAATCACCAGAAGTAAACAGCTAAACATAGACTATACATGATAGCCTCTAAAGAGGGAATTACCAAAAAGTAATGTAAAAGATTTTGATCTTGTGTTCACAACAGACAGCATTTAAGGCTTTTAACCAAAAAAACACACTGACCTCAAAGCAATGGAGCCGTAAGTGCTAAAATGCTCGTTTCTCTGTTTTGGTCTACAAAAATGCATCATTCTTGCCGCACTTTTTAGTGTTTTAGTGTCTTGTTAGTGCTTGTATCTACGCCTGTTTAGACTTGGAGCCAGAGATTTGAACAACAATGATTTATGTTGCAACATTTTAATGGACTGTTACATTTCTAAAACATTTGATTTTGTGGCTGGTGGCCGATAAACAGTGGAAAAGTCCCATAGACTTGCATTGAAACCTGTCTAGAAGCCATATTTGTGAAACTGAATACTTGAATGATTGCTATTGGCCATGTTCTGGATTGTAATGTCTTTATTTCCTGTAGGGTTATCCGGTTCATAGTTCGCCATGTGAAGTACTTCTTGGGTGTGCGCTATCAGGTCAGCGGTTGGGAACATCTACAGACAGACGGACCATACGTCGTCATCTCCAACCACCAATCATCACTCGACGTGCTAGGTGAACGAATACACTCGACCAATCAACACAACACAGCGTGTTCAGTATTACTATTATTATTACCACAGGATCAAATCTGCATTACCAGACCTGCATGCACTCACTTCTCTTTATGTGCACACCCAGATGTCACATGATGGTATTTGTGCAGCCAGTCTTTCTGTGCTGATTCTCTCCTCTTCTCTGCAGGCATGATGGAGATCCTGCCGGACCGCTGCACAATGGTCGCTAAGAAGGAGCTGATATGGGCCGGGACGGTGGGCATGATTTGCTGGCTGGGAGGAATCGTCTTCATCAACCGCCAAAAGACCAGCGACGCCAAGAACGTCATGAGTGATGCCGCTAAAACCATGTTGGCCGACAAGGTCTGTCTTTGCCAAGATCTCACATCTGACAAATGGTAGTTTACCCAACAATTAATTCAGTTTTAACCACTTCGCATGAGCTTTTAGGTTATTAAAGGTGCCATAGAATGAAAAACTGTCTTTACCTTGGCAAATAACGTGTTCTACTAAATTAACACGAGCCACTAAAGGGACATTGTTAGCTCCTTGCTAGCTGTAGCCTGTTACCCTGCAGTACATACGATTTCACTAACCACATAAACAGAGTAAGGAGAGATGAGGATGATGGCGAATGATTTACAGATCCTGAGCACCATGACAAACATCTGATCTTGTAAAATGTGTGGTAAGTACTGCTGCTCCATGATATAAACAGTTCGTGCGATCGCGTATCTTGAAAGTGAAACTATAACGCGATCGACCGATCGTTCAAAAGCAATGCCTCACGTATTAATAACGGCTCCCTGATGCCCGCATTTTATATACAGTATAATTACCCTACGATATAACTGCGAGAGAAAGTATTTAAATATATATTTTCCTCCCTATGTTTCCTTATTGCTGTGAGTTACTGAAATGAGCCGCACTGTGAACCAGCCAATCAGAGCAGAGCTCATTATTATTCATGACCCTGCCAAATAAGCCAATAACAGACCGTTTCATTCTAGGGAGAAATCCTAGGGTTGTAAATGGACATGTAAAATCATTTCTGGAGATTTTTTGCCCTTACCTAAGCTACATGCCTTCTATCAGATATCAGAGAACAATTTAAAATACGGTATCAATGCATTCTAGGGCACCTTTAACTGATGTTATAGGATCTTATTGAAGTGTAATTTTTTTTGTGTTAACTTAAAGGTAGAAAAAACTTCACTTCCCAGCAATCTTGAAGAGAAAATCATTGCAAACATGTCAGGACAAGGTCCTCATACAGTATTATATAGTTGTATATATAGTTGTATATATATGTACACTACTGTTCAACAGTTTGCATTCAGTAAGATTTTTTTTAAAGAAATGAATGCTTTTATTAAGCTAGGATGCATTAAACTGATCAAAAGTGACAGTAAAGACATTTATAATTTTACAAAAGATTTCTGTTTCAAATAAATGCTGTTCTTTTGAACTTTCCTTATAAATTGCATTTTAATATTTATTCAAATAGAAAACAGGTATTTTTAATTGTAATATTTTTTTTCACAATGTTTTAGTTTTTACTGTATTTTTCATAAAATAAATGCAGCTTTGGTGAGCAGAAAAGACTTCAAAAATATTAAAAAGTTTCACAGACCTCAAACTTTTATCTGTAATGTATACTTTGATGCACATTTAAAAATATTTTGTTTTGTGCTTAAAATCAGCAATCATTTGCACAGTTATCATTAGTTCTATTTTATTTTTTTAGTACATTATTTGTAATGCTGCAGTGATTGTAGTTCATTCTCTTTCACCCAGGGTTATTATACTTCAGTAAAAACTATATATATACATATATATATATATATATATATATATATATATATATATATATATATATATGAAAAATAAAAATATTTAAAAAAAACTTAAATGCATTTTATTCCAGCAAGTTTCAGTGGAAAGATTTGACATTATTTTAAATAAAATAATTAAATAAAAAGTATATAGACATATTTAAAAATATTTATAAAAATGACAGGAAAATAAATATATATATATATATATATATATATATATATATATATATATATATATAATAAAAATCACAAAAACACCAAAAATTATTAACTATTAAAATTACCATGAGAGTAGGAAATATAAAAATCTAATTTAATATAAAACTATAGTATCTCAATGATATTAAAATAAAACTGCTTTGTCCTTTTGACCATTTTTCCTGCTTTTAAAATACTTTTTGCTTAATTTGTATATGAAGTTTATTTGGTTAATGGCTTAGAACTAAGAGGTTTCTATAGAGAAAATGAATGAGAAAATAAAACCAAGACCACTGAAGACATGGACTGTTGCTTTCTATTAACTTGCATTATTTTTCAATGCTAAACGTTCAAACAATGGTGGAGATGTCATTGCCATCTGTTTATTTAATATTGCATGATCTAATACTATCAGTCTTTAGTGCTTGTAGTAGGGATGTGGTAAGGACGAGGTGCTGTAAACAATCTCATTTTGTGATTGCATTGAACTTTCTCTAGATCCGATTGTGGGTGTTTCCAGAAGGCACACGGAATCAGAACGGCGGGCTTTTGCCCTTTAAAAAGGGAGCGTTTCATCTGGCCATTCAAGCACAGGTGAGTGTTGCTCCTAGCCTCCTTCACTTACACTTGACCTGATATAACCTGACCTGCAAGTGCAACGTACATAGCCTCAGTAATTTACCTGGCACAACCTGAACAAGCTTGAGCTCAAAGGTCCCTCATTAACCCAGGTCAGAGGTCATAAGGGAGACTTTACTCATGTGGTGTGGTGTGGTGTTGTGTCTTGTCTTCACCAGCAGAGAGAGCTGTCCTTCCTTGTTTAGTGTTCAGCTCCTGTGTTGTTTTAGCGCAGCCACATAAAAACTGTCATTCTGGTGCATTTTGAACAGAATCTGAACAAACTCATTTCCAAAGCCACATGAAACATTCCTTCAGTGTTTCTTTCTTTCATGTGGCTTGTGAATAAACTTGAGAGTTAAGCCAATTGGATTGTATTGGAAAAATTAAACGCTTGGCAGTTTTTTGCCTTTAATACTTCCTTTTTCAGTTTTTAAGCTTCCCGTTTAATTACATATATGCAAAATATTTCAAAATACAATTTAATGTTATTGATGGCTAATTCTGTTATATTTAACTACATATAGTTAGTATTTAAAAACATGAGTTAAACCATTTTAAACATATTTATTTTTATTTTAAAATGGTAGTTGATTTATTTATATACATATGTAAAATGTAGAAATATATTATATACATGTGTGTGTATATATGTATATATATTGAAGAAATTCTTTATCTTTCAAAAAGCAATTTATGTAAATTAATTAATAATTTATTGTTATTTAACTACAATCTTAAACAAGAAATAAATAATTTTCAGTATTTATTTGCTAGTTTATATTTAATTAGAATTGTTATACAAATATTATTTTATTTATTATGTGCATATATTTATACATGTAAATATAAAGGTATATGCAAAATTATTAACTTTTAAAAAATGCTAGTTAATATTTTAACTGTTCATCATTTTATTGTTGTAACTACATTTTAAAGGTGAATATTACAATTTAAAATAAGTATTATATTTTAAAACCTATCTTTAAATGTTTTATTGTGGGTGTTACTTGCTAATTAGTTATGAGATACCAAACACAGGTGACTGCCATTTGACAAATAATTAATGATTTGTACATTGTTTTTTTTAAATTCCCATTAAATTATAGGCCCCTGACAAAGGTTTGAAAGCAGTTTTTCTTATTGTTTTGACACATGTTCTTTTGAAACAGGATGTTCGGGCAGGTCATAAAACATGCTTCCCTTTTTTCATTTTATAATAGACAATAGAGTGCGTCACAGCTGACTAAACCACTTTGTGGTTTTCAATATTTTTTGCTTCAGTTGAAGGACTGTGCATTTCAAATGCAAATTTGAAATATTAAATTTTTTCAGCTTTTAGGAGAGCACTAGCATATTGATTAGTGCTAACAAAACCTCGAAGCTAATCTAACAACAAAACTCCAGGCTTTCACGTCTCTCTCAATTAAAAGTAAATCACTACAACTACATTTCCATGGCCACAAGAAAATGTTTTGGATGATTGCTGTAATGACTGTACATGTAGATCATTTGTCACAAGTTCATATGAGGTTACCGAATGAGGAATTTGTGCTGAAAACTGTAATTAGTTGTTTTTTTTAAGTTTGTATGTAGCTGCTTTTTAAGTTCAGAATAAAGTAATATGAATCATGTGTGTGATGATGCATACTGATATCAAAAATGGCAGGCCGACATAATCAAAACCAGATGAGCGTTGAGTTGAAGCAGACAGACATCACTTAATCTAGACCAAAGTAATGGAGGCCTGATGGTTCTCATTAGTTAAGGTAAAAAATGTGAACAATCTGTGTTATGTTATCTTTTTATATCTGTGTTTTGCATTTTGGCATTGTATAGAGATAACGTGCGCCCTAGGAATTTTAGACATGGTCTAATAAAGTAGGAATTTCAGCAAATAAGCTTGGAAAAATATTTATGAAAATGAGTGTAAAATAAAAATGTATGTAGAATGCAATTTAATATTATTATTATTATAGAATCATTCTATTAAATACATTTAAATATTAATTAAACATTTTTGACAATTTATATTTGTTTAGAATTTTCAAATTAGTAGTTTATTTATTGTTTATATTTATATAGGTATGTTCAACATATTTGTAGCCTTTTAAAATGTAGTTTCATATTTAAATAAATAAATGTTATTGTTTTATTTAACTACATTTTTGAAAATGAATTTTTAATTTGCCGATTTATATTTATTTGGTATTTAGAATTTTTAAATAAATTAGTAGTTGATTCTTTAATATTCCTATTTATTATATGCATGTATTTTACATGTAAAATATATGCAAAATGATTACCTTTCAAAATGCAATTTAACATTTAAATTGTAATTTTACTGTTAAATTTACCTGTCTTTAAACATGAACTAAACCATTTAAAATATTTATTTGTTAGTTTACATTTATTTTCTGTTTGTTTAGAATTTCAAAATTAGTATTTGTTTAATTTTTATTATTATTTTATTTGTTGGTTTAATTTTTGTGGCATTCATAATTTTGAGTCCCATCTTTTGCTATTAATGATGGTTAAACTGACACACATTGACACACACTGTCCAG
Source organism: Barbus barbus (assembly GCF_936440315.1). Taxonomy (NCBI): domain Eukaryota; kingdom Metazoa; phylum Chordata; class Actinopteri; order Cypriniformes; family Cyprinidae; genus Barbus; species Barbus barbus. Next base: position 21,881,992 of record NC_136721.1, on the reverse strand, counting down.
CTGTGTCGTCATGAGAAACGATGACTCTCTGGGTCTATTATTAATCTGGGAGGATAGTTCGGTCTGTGTGTGATCATATTTTTGTGTGTGAGAGCGTTTCTAATCCCTGTTGGCTCACTGTCTGCTGCGCCGCACACTATCCAACCACCCCTCTCTTTCTTTCTCTCTCAGGTTCCCATCATACCCATCGTCTTCTCTTCCTACAGTAACTTCTACCTACGAAAAGAGAAACAGTTCAAATCAGGTAATGCACATTACAAACAAATGCTATGGAGAAACAAAAGGCCTTTTGCGAGGAAAGTTTACCAAAAAATGAAAATCTTTAATTTACCCTTCTTCATGTTGTTCTAAACCAATAGCAGAAATAGTAACCCATATGACCTGTGTGCTATACAGTATATAACATAACAGTGTATGAGGATCAAAATGTTGTGAGACATTTTTATTAGTGCTTGAGTTTCTGCCACATGATAAAAAAGATAATTATGACTTTTGATCTCTTAATTCTTTATTTTTGTCCTCACAGTACTGAGTCTTTCAGTTCTTAGGGGAAAAAAAAGAAAGATTAAAATTCGCAATTCTAAGATGAACAGTCTGAATTGTGAGATTTAAACAGTTGCAGAAACAAAAAACTAACTCGCAATTGCGAGAAAGTCACAATTACTTTTTTGCTTTTTATTCTATGACAAAAAAAAGGAATGTAAACACAATTCTAAGGAAGAATAACAGAATTGTGAGACATAAACTTGAAAATCTGAATATTGACGTGTTTGTGTGGGTATTCTCTGTCTGAATTGTCAGATAGAAAAATTAGAATTGCGAGAGAATTGCAAGAAAAGTCCGAATTACTTTTTTTGGTTGAGTTCTGGTGGGAAGAAAAAAAACAATTGCGAGATGTAAACATTCAATTCTGAAGAAAATCAAGGATTGCGAGATCTAATTAGTTTAGATTCTGAGTCAGAAACAAAAAAGCAGAATTGTGAGGGGAAAAAAAATGAAAAAGTTTTATTAAAAAAAAATTATTTTGTACTGTAAAAAAACAATTGTGAGATGTTAAGGCAAAAGGACAAACAGGCTTATGAAACTTGCAGTTCTGAGAAGAAAATTGTGAATTGTGAGATTAAAAGTCGCAATTATCTTTTTAATTTTTTATGTGATGGAAAAAAAGCTTCCATACAAACAAGAGCATGTTGATGATAATGTCGGCTAATATGGCTGTAATGACGTTTTCTGCACAGGAAGCATCACTCTGAAAATCCTTCCAAAGATCGAGACAAAGGGATTGACGGCAGACGATGTGACGACGCTCTCCGAGCAATCGTTTGGCATCATGCGTTCGGCCTTCCTGGAGATCTCCCGCCAAACAGTGCAGAGCAACGGGCCATCCACCCACTGAGCACCCTGCAGCTGTCGCGCCCTTTCATTCGCTCCGACAACAAGGATGGCTTGAGACTACGTCATCGTCGTCGTGGTGGAGGTGGTGATGCTAACCATGAAAGCCAGGCGCTTTAGTATCCTCTCCAACGTCCTCATGAAGCAGGAACACATGTCCATACAGACAGACAGACACGCATACATTCACCTTGACTACAGTACATACAGAAGATGTTATCTTAGCCTAGTTTTGATCTCCTGTTGGACTCCAGGGGGCGCTAAGCGGCGTTCTGACGCCATGTCATTTTCGATGTCGGTTCAGCTCAGACTGCATTTGTCGGCGACGGGTTGAGTTTTGGAGCGACGTCCTGAGAACATTGTGGATGTGCGTTCGACATGCATGCCTTTTCCATGTTTTTCTTCCTTTCACTGATCTACAAAGACTCGTTCTGTTAGTTTGTGTAGGTCACTTTTTTCAGTTTCCACTTTTGTCATTAAAAGGTGTAGTTCGTAACGTATAGCTCCATTGGCACCGTTACAAAGTGCGGCTTCTTCCTGTGCCATGTGTCAAAAGTGTCTCAACAGTTGGCTGCGTATAATGGGAGAATATTCTGGAAAAATATTGATTATTGATCTGTGATCAGGATTGTTTGTTTAGCGTTTAGGATAAAAATACGTTCCAGGTGGCTTTAGTTCAGTGCTTTGCTCTGTTTGGTTTGTTTTCAGGCTACAAACATTGTTTTTTAACATTGTTCAATCCTTTTGTTTAAACTAAAAATCATTTGCAAGGGAATTGTTATTATAATAACTAATCGAAGAAGTATTATCTAACACATTATATAGACTATGGCATTATCTAAGCAACCAATTTAACTCAAATGTGTTTAAGAGCCATTATTATTAATAGTCAGATTTTGAAGGACAAATACATGGACAAAATCAAAAATCTATTTTACATTTGTTTGCAAAACTTGGATGTTTCTTCCAAAACCTGCTGTAAAATTATCCCGAGAAATTATAATGTAAAATGCTGAGGTTTGTAATATTTTTAAGTGGATGTCGACGAACGTGATCATAAATGACGCTAAATTGCAGTCTAGAAATGAGCCACGTTCGCTTATTTCTGCTCATAGTTCAGGTATTAAACTTTATCCTCAACTTTACAGGTTAACCAAGAAAGTCCATATTTTAAACAAAATTATAAAAATAAATATATATAAATCTTAATATGTCAAATGACCAATTATTTAACACCTATTTATTAAACCAGACTGTATCGACAGCTTAGGGCAGTAAAGTAAGATGATTATTAAATATTTAAATTTTGTTATTACGTTCTAATCGCATTGCATTGTTGAATCTTCTATTTAATGCTTGATGTTGCAGTTCTTATTGTTTGTTAAGAATGTATAACATCTTAATTTAATATGTACAATATTATTTAAGAGGACTGAATTGTACTTATTATAACGGCTCGTTGAGCTGAAAGACATTTTGCTTTGAACGAATGTTCAGTTTGGTTTTTGCTAAATGTCCAAATTAGGCCCTGTTATTTTTATTATTCAGTACAAATATGAACCCTTTTATGTTGTGTATTAGTTCACAGATTTTATAAGGCCCTTGTTTTCGATGTCATTTTTGCCGTGCTGACTGAAAACCGTGCTGCGTTCATAAAACAGTGTGTACAAGGTGTTGTGTGATTTTCACCAAAGCTATTAAGGATGTACAACAGGTGAAGCTTGTAAACGATCTGTTAGACGAACCTGTCAGACATTTCACGGGCAGCCTTGTGTATGTGTGTGTGTATAAGAGAGAGAGTGTGTGTGTGTTGAATGTGTTTGTATGGTGACCCGACACACAAATGAGCTAAAGCCCATTGTAAAATCTGTAAAGTCATATAAGAAGATGATTATATATAAAAATGTTGATTGTGGTAGAATCTGGATGCGACCTGTGTTAAGAACATCTAGGACAAAGAGTCAATAAAATCGTCAATAGGAAAGGTAGAAGTTGTTCTTGACGTCTGTCTGTCAACCTATTTACTTGCACATTTACTAAATCTGTTTTTTTTTTAAGATTTATTTTTGGCATTTTTGCGATAAGACCGATATACACACTTAAAGTATGAAGCTAAAATTGTGTCAAAATGAATGGATTAACAAATGTGCACGCAAATTTCATTCACAAAAAATTCATATAGTTCCAAAAAGAAATTCACAAACAAATTTTGTGAATGTACATTTGCATGCTTTGCTTATTAATATATTTACAAAATAAATATGATTCACCAATGCTCAATTCACATTCATAAGTTATTGCAAAACAGCTATTCACAAATTCATGACCTAATTTATTCACAGAATGAAATTTGGAAATTTCACAAAAAATATTTTGTGAATTTCGTGGAATATTTACATAATGTGTTTACAAAATATTCACAAAAAGCAGTTTATATATTTGCAAACAGTAATTCATAAAATATATAACCTAATTTATATTCACAAAATATATAATTTGGAAAAATGTTTTGTAAAATGTAAATTTGGTTGAACATTTGCATACTTGGCTTAATATATTTAGAAAATATTATTCACAGCTGCTTAATTCACATTAAAATAAGCTTATATATTTACAAACAGGAATTCAACTCGTAACATGTAAGTTAGGTGAATTAAATTAGTTTGCATATTTTATAAATATACTGATTTTGAAACTATTGTAGCTCCATAGTAAAAGCAACTTCTGGAACAATTTTTTTCTCCAAACTATAGAATTATAAACCACAGATAATCAATGTTGTACAAATTGTGAACTTAATGAACAACAACTCAAGAAACATTTAAAGTTTAAGCAATTTTATTACAAAAATGTAAACATAAAAATGATACAAAAAAAAATATTGTATTGTTTTCCCAATAGCAATACTCAGGAAGGACATGAACATATAAATATGTAAATTTACTTTTCTCCAGACCATACAGCTGCACTTACACCAAGAATTAAATGAAAGAAATACATAGAAAAATATGACAAAATATCCAAGCACCAGCTCATGTGCCAGAAAACTCAATTGTAGCCAAACAGGAGTTTGTGTGTTTGACATTTTGAGTCCCTACATGCTTTTGAACATGTTTATGGGGTTCAGGGTGTGGTTGTGACTTGTGTCAGAGGATCCAGCCCATCTTTGATCGTCTAGTTTTCCTGGCAGGCACCTAATAAAGATGTGTTTGTTATTTTATCAATTGAAACGGACTGTACAGATAAGTTACATACACACAAATATATGCTTACAGGCTCCGATACGCTCCTCCAGGAATCCGACCTGCTCACTGAGCGAGTCGATGCGGTCTAATTGCTGGAGAGAATGCGACAGGAAGTTGCTCCTCTCAGGCAGGAAGCTGTTAGTGTCTCCCATACCATCCAAGGGGAAGAGCGTGGTGAAGGGAGCCAGAACCATCTCCAGTTTCTACAGAAAAGAAGGTTTATTTTTTTAACATTTGAGGACACTGAAATCATAACTTTACAAATGGCAAATATGAGGAGATAATTTCTAGTAGTACTTACAATAGTTAATACTTCTACAGCACTTATTAATTGTATTAATGTTAATTTCAGCATTTACTTATACATTTTTCAAATCAAAAGTTGTTAATTAGTTAATGCACTGTGAACTAACATGAACAATCGTCTTTAACAAAGATTAATAAATGCTGTAAAAAAGATTAAGCATACTATATACTATTTTTGCAGTATGTTTTTGCAGATTTTTTGTATGCATGGATGACATACTACAATCTCCAAAATTCACAAATGCACTGCAGGATTATTAAATTAACTCAAATAAACCATTAAACAAAACGTTGTTATTTGAAATAAACATTATGTAAAAAAAAAAAAAAAAAAAAAAATTAAAATGTAAAATTTGAAATTAAAGTTTAACTTAATGTACTAAAATTACTAAGATTGAAATAAACATTCATAAAAACTACGTAGACATATAAAAAACTAAAATTAATTAAAAAGGCATAAACAAATTACCAAAAAATGAGCTAAAATGGAAAACAAATACTATTAATAAAAAAATCCTAACTATTAATAAAAACTATAATAGTATCTCAATGATACTAAACAGATAACATTACAATGAAAATAAAATATAAATGTAATTTAAAACCAATATTATATCAGTAATGCTAAAATAACATTTCATACAGTCACAAACTGTTATTTAATTGAAACTTTAGGCCGTTTTTAGTGCATATTCTGCAGTAAGTGAGTATTGTTTTGTTTCCATTTCAATTCTGTGAGGTAATGAGTGTGTGCTGCAAGTGTTGTAATTGTTATTTCCAAACAATATCTGCCAAACACACTCTTTTCTGACCGGCAAAGGCAGTTAACGGTCACCTGTATCTGCCTGTGTTTAATGCGTAAGAATCTGTGATGTGTGAGCTTCACTACTGCTTTTAATTAAACTATTAGTGAGGCTTTGAACCAGTAAGCTGTTTTGGCAAACGCGCTACAGTTTCCCATCGTTTGAAGTGGGATGTGTCCCGAGGGTGTGTGTGTGTGTGCGCGCGCGTGTGAGACCTGCTCGAGGAGCTCCACTCTGTTTTTAAGGATCTGAACTTCTTCTGTAACATTTTCCACCAATCCCAAACCTCCACCTTTAAGAACAAAAGAAAAACACACAGAAATTAGAGATGGGCCACACACACAGGCATTCAGCCTTAATTAAAACCTGTAATGCAGCACACAACTCTATTTTTGATGTTTTAAGATCCTTTGAACACAAATAATGCTTATATTCAGCAAGCAACATGCAAACACACAAGCTGACTGAGAGCTTTTATAAGACTTCCAGAAAGCACTGTTGTTTTATGTTAGATTTCTGCATGTTCTCTGCTTTCATGTATTTGTGATTAATATCCATAGCGATCCCAGAGCAGACCAAAGAGCACAGATGAATAAAAAGACAGACATAAATAGAAAGAGAGAGAATGAGTGGAGGGGGTGAGAAAAGCAGGAAAGTTTGAGGTTTGGCAAGAATGTGATGCAAATAATTTAATATGCACTTGTGTCCAAAAGTCTGAGACCACTAGAGGAAATATTTTTTTTATTTAATACAAAGTATATATTAACCACAAAATAATTTAAACTTAAAAATTGCATTTATTTCTTTGGTTAAACTTTTTTATTTATTTATATGAATTTATTTAGTTAAGTTTTATTTTGAATTTTATATTATTACAATTATATTTAATTTATTATTGTTTTTTAAAGAAATTATGCTTTTGTTGATTAAATTATTTGAGTAAATAATGCATTTTATTAATTTCCTAAATTAAAATATTTATTCATGTATTTTATTTATGATTATTTTAAATTATTTATTTATTGAAAATGATGCATTGATTTATTTCATTGTTTGTTATCAGATGATTTATGTATTTAGTTTTGAATTATTAAACAATTTAATAAACATTTATTTATGAAATATTGCTTTATAATTATTTTTTAAAGAAATAATGCTTTTGTTGGTTAAATTATTTTACTAAATAATGCATTTTATTAATTTCTTAAATTATTTATTCAAAATATGTATTCATATATTTTATTCATATATATATTTATTTTAAATTATTTATAAAAAATGATGCATTGATTTAGTTAATTATTTGTTATCAGATTATTTATTTCGTTTTTAATTATTAAACAATTTATTAAATATTTATTTATTAAATATTATTGCTTTAATAACACCAGCACTCAAGGTAACATAAAATCTGATTCTTCTATGTGAATTGTCTAAAAGAACATCTTTTGCTTCAGTGGAAGCAGGAACATCTGGCCATCTTTGCAAATAGTCACATGTCACTAATTTGCTACTTGTGACCAAGAAGGACAACAAAATAATTTAATCAAATTCATGTTTCTTTGCTTAAAATGAGTCAAAAACCTACAACTTTCTTCATTTCCAGGTTAAATTGAGAAAATCCCTTTTTCACCCCACTGTACATGAAATCAGGTCAAATTTCATCATAAGCTCTAGTAAAAGAATAACCGATGACTGTGATTGGCTGTTTTGTGAATGGAAGTGATTGACACCCAGTCATATCAGAGCTCAGCCCAGTAAGCCCCGCCCCTTAGCAGTTATTCGGAATGTTTTGGCAGTCTAAAAACTAGTCAATGGGTCTCACACACACACACACACACACACACACACACTGAAACCCAGTCAATCTGTCCCAGATGTGTGGTGTTATGAAGACACGTGGGAGCGAGCGAGAGCCGCTGTGTGAGGGAAAGCAGTGACCCCCAGCAGTCTGAGTTTGATAGATCTGGAATGCGAGCTACAGATCGAGCCAAAGCGAAAGCGGGAACAACAGCTACAAATGGTGTCTGGCAGTGGCCTCTACAAAAGGATTTGGACCCCATAAACTCAACAGAGCATTTGGACATTCATTTACGTGCTCAGAATGACATTATAACTAGAGATAAGGGCAAAGAGCAATGTTCTTTCTCCATATATTTCTCTGTTTCTTTAGATTTCAACAATTCACTTAAAGAGAAGGAATGTCATTTTTTAGCCAAAGTTAAAAATACGGTCTCATTCCACTTGTGTAAAAATGTGCAAAATCAGCAAGTTTAGTCCAACAATAAAAAAGACAGACAATGCAAGAAAGACATGTTTAAATGACTTAAACATATCTTTAACACATGCACACATTGCCTTTAACATGTATTTAACATGTAACACCTTGAGCCCCAGCGGACGTCCCACAGACAGATGCTGATGTGTGAGTGTGACTCCGGGTCAAACTCAACCACACTGGTGCTCAGGGTCACTTAAAGGTTTTCTTTAAAATGTGTTTCCCTACAGAAACAAGGTTTTCACCAAACATTTCGGTGTCCTTACTACTAGCGTGGATCCAGACATTATAGCTGAGACGTAGAAATGTGCTCTTGTTCAAACTCCAGGAATGTGTGTTTGAGCTCCGGCCAGCAGTCAGAACGAGTGGTGATTATTTTAGCCTGTCGCTAGGAAACAAGACTATCTAGGGCCGGAGGAGATTCTGATCCTGCTGTTATTTTTAATTCGCATACAGATTTGAAATAGTGTAGGGAGAGAAAAATGAAGAAACAAAGAAAAAGAGGAGAGGAGCGAGATGCTGCCAACACAAGCAAGTTTTGGCAAACTAGAGAGACAGACGAACTGAGGATAACGCTCAACAGTTCTCATAAAGACATTAGACACTTCTCAGCTGAAAGAAACATCACTAGGCTGACAAGTATAAGCACATCAGCTGTGATTCGTTCTGCACAGGGTTGTTATAGTTCAAAATAAGTTTCATATGAAACTATTAAAACATTTTTGTTAATTGGAATAAAGCTGAAACAAAAAATAAATATTACGTGAAAACTAAATTAAACTTTTACATCTCATCTTAGGAAAGTTAAAGCACTAAAATGAAATAAATAACAACTGAACTAAAACTAACTCTTAAATAAAAGAAATCAAAGAAACCTAAATAGTAATATAAAAGAAAAACTAAACGAGAGACAAACTAAACTTCAAATGAAAACTGAAAATATTCAAATTAGTGCGGTCAAGCAATTAATCGTGATTAATCGCATCCAAAATAAAACAATTTCTTTACATAATATATGTGTGTGTACTGTGTATATTTATTATTTATATATAAATACACACACATGCATGTATATATATTTTGAAAATATGTATTTACATACATATATGTATATTCATATAATTTATATTATTTATAAATATATTTAATATAAACATAACATATTTTTTTAATATATGCATGCATGTGTATTTATACATACATAATAAATATATACAGTACACACAGATATTATGTAAACAACTTTTATTTTGAATGCGATTAATCACAATTAATCGTTTGACAGCACTAATAAATATTAAATAATTCAAAATATTAATGACTATTTCCAATTTACAACTATTTGACTATTTATTATTAATATTATTTAATATTTTAAATCTATACAATTATTTAAAATAATTATTAAATAATCATTCAAATAATATTAATAATAATCTTCAAGCAAAAGTTTAACTGTAATAGATTAAGTAAAATTAAAAGTAAAAATGAAATAGAAATAAATAAATAAATCTAAATAGTAAATTGTAATATATATATATATACACACATTAATTTTTTTTTTAAATACTTAAAATGAAAACCAAAAATATAAAAATTAAAGCTAATTTTTATTAATAAATATTAATAACATACATTTATGATAATATTAAAATAACACTTGTTCTGCATGCTGTCATTTTCAAGCAAACGATTAGTTGTTGTATAGACTAACTAAAACTAAAACAGAAAGAAAAATAAATTAAGCCTAAATAGTGATGTTTAAAATAATAATAATAATTATTATTATTATTATTACAAAAGCACATAACAAAATTATTAATTAAAAATTAAAATTAAACTTAAACTAAAATAAAATCCATTCAAAATATGAATCACTTTTAATCATATTAAAATAATAAATAATATTAAAAATTAATAACAACTATAATTTCAAGCAAAAGTGTAGTTATCATTTTTACATTATATATATATTTAATATTTGTTTTATGTAGTAAAATGTTTAATTTTATTACAATATGTATAATTAATTTCTAGAGGGGAAAAAAATTATTGTCAAGATCTGTTGAAGAAATATAATTCAACTCCACAAAGTGAAATGACATTATGCTCTTAACAAAGAAGCTCAATAAGAGAGACTGTATTTGTAAGGAAACCGCGTGCTGTTGTTGAATGAGCCACTGGGTGTTGTTCAGCGGGTCTGTTATTGTGGTTTTCAGATGGATGTGGTCCAGGTTTGTATGTTGTTGCTGAGGTCACCAGTCACAGTGCACTATTACTCACGGTACGAGTTGAGAGTGGCATAGCGCGTACCAAAAGTAATAATGAACCGTGAGGCTGGTCAGGGCTTCACCTGCAGGGGGCACACTCATATACCGCGGTATAAAAGCCCACAAATACACATTTCTGACACTGTAATGTAGTACCACTTAATACCATTTTTACTATGTACTATTCGTCTGAAGATGTATGCAAGTTTAGAATAAGCGTGTCTCTATTCTTTTGAAAGCAGTATGTAAAAGTGCTGGGATTTTCAGGGGATTTGAGAAGTATGCATCTGTGCATGCTTTTTGGTTTAATATTGCCCACAATGCCTTGCGCAATGGAAAAGTGGGAATCTGAGACTGTCCTCTTCCCACTTTCAGTTGCAGAAAAGTGGTCAGGAATGTGGGAACGAAACCGTTTATAAATGTATGAACTTATGATGTATTGTAGGCTAATGCATCCAGATACGAACAGTGTGGTGCATTTAATGTGTCCCAATGCTTGCATACTTAAACGTATGTAATTTATGTCCTGATATCGTCACAAACAAAGTATATAGCTGTAGTGTGTATTATAAATAAGCAAATTGATTTGCAAAAATAAAATGTTAAGTTGGGGACAAAAAAATTTGTAAAGAAATTCATGTCTGGAAATTCTGTCTGGGGATTCATCGTTCTTGTATCTATTACTCTGAGTCTGAGTGTTAAGCCAGTGTGGATGATGGGTCTCTACATCAGTATGTCTGCGGTTGATGATAATGTCTACATGTCTTACCAGCATGGCTTCTGGATGAGCGATCGTCTGCTTTTGGAGGCCCGGCGGGCGGCGGGGAGGGAGCAGGAATTCTAGAACACGTTATTTCATCTTCGGCCAGACTGAATCCGTCCTGACACACACACCGATAACTCCCCACCGTATTCACACACTTCTGTGAGCAGCGATGACCTTCCTTACACTCATCCACATCTGACAGAGAAAGACGGCTTTTGAAATATGTCTTAGAAATATGTTATCATAAAATCTTCAGTATTTTTCCACCAAAGCCTACTTTTAATGATAGTAAAGCTTTCTTGCACTAAAACGTCAAAATGACGTTTCTCATAACCACTTTCAACACTTAAACCACATTTCAAAGCTTTTTATAATTATATATTTACAAAAATATTTTAATTATTTATATATTTATTACTATTTTATAAAATTTTAATTAAATTAAGATTTTTTAAATAATAAAATAACAAGAAAAGTCCTGTTTTAATAATATTAAATACTATTTTTATTTTTATAAATATAATTTTAAATGTTATATATAAAATAAATATATATATATAAAATATTAAAATATTTCAAAAATATTAATATTTACATAATAATAAATAATTTAATAATCTACAGGGCTTTTCTTGCTCTTGTGTTTAATTACATATATGTGTGTGTGTGTGTATTTATTATAACCAAACAGCAAAAAAAGCCCTTTAAAATAAATGTACAAAGCAAAACTATAGACTCAAATTGTGTTTGTATTTATTTGTATATGTATATTTGTTGGTTTTGTCCATGGAAATCAATTCTTTGTGTATGCAACCATTTATACAGCATGTGCCATAAGCATAACTGTAAATGAACATTTGTGTGTGTTTTTAAGTACCTGTTTGACAATATCGTCCCGTCCATCCTTTTAGACATGAACAGTGATTAGGCCTTACACACGAGCCTCCGTTTGCACAAGACTGCTCACACACCGCTAGAGAGAGAAACATATGTAAAAACACACACAAACACACATGCAGTTATAAATCCAAGAGAAAACACATTTAGGGCTCATTTATATGCAGTATGGTGTCCGTTTACCTTGATTACAGTTGTGTGAATGCATGCGTCGCCATCCCGGACAGCATTCTGGGTAAATGTGTACATTAGGAGCTGCTCTGCTCACCTGCCTGTAGGAAACCCTGTAGATTGTCCTGTAAAAAACACAGTCCAGTGAAACACTGATACATTATGAAGTATAATTTGTGACCCTGGACCACAAAACCAGTCTTAAGTCGATGGGGTATATTTGTAGCAATAGCCAAAAATACATTGTATGGGTCAAAATTATCAATTTTTCTTTTATGCCAAAAATCATTAGGATATTAAGTAAAGATCATGTTCCGTGAAGATATTTTGTAAATTTCTTACCGTAAATATATCAAAACTTCCTTTTTGATTAGTAATATGCATTGCTAAGAACTTCATTTGGATAACTTTAAAGGCAATTTTTTCGATATTTGGATTTTTTTGCACTCTCAGATTCCAGATTTTTAAAGAGTTATATCTTGGCCAAATATTGTCCTATCCTAACGAACCATACATCAACGGAAAGCTTATTTATTCAGCTTTCAGATTTATTCTCAATTTTTAAAAATGACACTTAAGACTGGTTTTGTGTTCCAGGGTCACGTGTATTTTGATGTGTTTTGTGTGTTCTTACTTGTACGTGCTACACATGCGGTGGTTTTGGCACATGGTGATGTAAGGTTTGTGTACGGGCTGAAGAAACGACTCTGAGCTGTAAGACACACGATGACTCCAGGCATCTCCAACACACACTCTCCTCCTGAAACACACACACACACAATTATACACAAACACACTTCTACACACAAATACTGCTTATATATACATTACTGTTCAAAACTTTGGGGTTGGTAAAATTTTGATGTTTTTGAAAGAAGCCACTTCTGCTCACCAAGGTTGCATTTATTTGATCACAAATACAGTAAAACATGTACAATTATGAAAAATTATAACTGTTTTCAATATATTTTAAAATGTAATTGCTCCAGTCTTCAGTGTCACATGGTCCTTCAGAAATCATTCTGATATGCTGATTTGCTGCTCAAGAAACATTTCTATCAATGTTGAAATCAGTTGTGCTGCTTAATATTTTTGTGGAAACCATGATATACTTTTTTTCAGGCTTTTTTGATGAATAGAAAGCATTTATTTGAAAGAGAAACATAACATTATAAATACATTTACTGTCACTTTTGATCAAATTAATGCATCCTTGCTGAATAAAAGTAAAAAACAAAAAACCTGACCCCCAAACAGTAGTATGTATATACAGCTGAAGTCAAAAGTTTACATACACCTTGCAGAATCTGTAAAATGTTAATTATTTTACCAAAATAAGAGGGATCATACAAAATGCATGTTATTATTTAGTTCTGACCTGAATAAGATATTTGACATAAAAGATGTTTACATAGTCCACAAGAGAAAATAGTTGAATTTATAAAAATTACCCCGTTCAAAAGTTTGCATCCCCTTGATTCTTAATACTGTGTTGTTACCTGAATGATCCACAACTGTTTTTTTTTTGTTGTTGTTGTTTAGTGATAGTTGTTCATGAGTCCCTTGTTTGACCTGAACAGTTAAACTGTCTGCTGTTCTTCAGAAAAATCCTTCAGCTCCCACAAATTCTTTGGATTTTCAGCATTTTTGTGTATTTGAAGCCTTTCCATCAATGACTGTATGATTTTGAGATCCATCTTTTCACACGGAGGACAACTAAGGTATATGCAACTATTAAAGAAGGCTCACTGATGCTCCAGAAGGAAAAAACATGCATTAAGAGCCGGGGGGTGAAAACTTTTGAACAAAATGAAGATGTGTACATATTGTTTTTGCACCAAAAGCTTTTCTGTCCATCAGTTGTAACTGGACATGACAGTCTGATGTAATTAGCTGCTATTACATGCATTGACCTTTAACCTTATATTGACCCCTGAGGCCTTAAAGCATGAGAATTGACATTTCCTGACACTACAGTGTGTGCATTTACCCGTGGTGACCGTGAATCTGAGGTGTGCAGGTCACATGCAGGAGAAACAAAGAGGAGGAGAGCAGCACCACTGTGTACATCTCTCTCTCTCTCGCTGTCTGTCTATCTGTCGCTCGCTCAGGTGAGTGTGTCCACCTCAGGTACAACCAACTCTATCAGCTACCTGTAGATAGATAGATAGATAGATATATGACCCGTTTCATGTTTAAACGAGAGAGAGTTAATGCATTTTAAAGGCAGAGAATCAGAGACAATTAATCATCATTAAGAAGTGCATTTGTCATAATGGATTGAACTGAACATAAACATTCTGAGAAATCTGTGTAAATACACACATACTTGCACGTTTGCATTTATAACGGTATGGTTGATTTAAAAGTGAAATCAGTCAGATTATAATATAATGCATAATGCAGCTAAAATGTAATTTTTATTTGGGTGTAATGAAAACAGATATTTCTGTTTCCGTGAAGATTTCAGGTTATACAGGTATTGAATATTATTTTCATAAAAACATGTTATTAAAAACATGGCTCTGATTACTGAAACAACGTTGTCCTGCCACACACATGCATGTACAAATATCTATTTCTTCACAAAGCCAACTATGTTAAAAATAATTTCTCTTCGTGGGTTGATCTGAATGTGAGCATGTACACACACGTGTGTTCTCTCATCTTGAAGAGCTTACAGTAATCATTAGGTTATTGCTGCTTTAATGAGTTCAGGTTTAGAGCGTGGTGTAAAACAGATCTCTGTGTTCCCCGGAGAGCTTTTGACAACAACCCTAAAGCTGTAGCTATTATATCTACCACACCTGTGTGTGTGTGTGTGTGTGTGTGTGCACCTGGTATTCATCACGTCCTGGGGACCAAATGTCCCCACAAGGATAGTAATACCAGTAAATCTTAATCTTGTGGGGACATTTTTTGGTCCCCATGAGGAAACAAGCTTATAAATCATACAGCATAAAGTTTTTTGAAAATCTAAAAATGCAGCATGTTTCCTGTGAGGGCTAAGTTTAGGTGTAGGGTTGGTGTAGGGCAATAGCACATACAGATTGTACAGTATAAAAACCATTACGCCTATGGGATGTCCCCATAAAACATGGAAACCCAACATGTGTGTGTGTGTGTGTGTTGGTAATTAAATACCAAAACATACTGTAATGAAAAGAAGTGCACTTACAGTGGCTGTATCGTATGTGTACTTAGTGTACTTCAAAGTTTAAGGGGATATAAAAAAAAAAGCATATATTTACAGATAATATAGCACTGAAATAAAAGGCCACTTAGGCTTCCTTAAAGTACACTACATTTTACTTTAAAGTACAACTTAAATCATTATTCTTTAATTATGTTTTGTTGTGCTTTAAAGAAGTGCACTTGCATTGATGTATTGACTAACATACTAAAACACAGGTAAAGTACATGATTATAATTTTCACTGAAGTGTTATTTTGATACTACATGTAAAATTAATATATTTTAAATGGACCAAACTGCAACTTCATCTTTGCAAATGTGTAATTACAAATATATTTAAATACATGACATAAAAAAGTCTAACTGCATTTAATATAAATTTACAATATAATACATTTTCATTTAATTGCAAATACCATGCAATTAAACATCTGAAAGCATTATTCAGTTAACAAGTATATTTGTTTAAAGTTTATAAATTTCAAGTGCTCTTTTTAAAAGTATGCTACAGTGTATTTCTTTTACACAAGGGTACCTAATAGTTAATCGGTTTAAAAATGTATTTAACCTAAATTTGTTTCTTAATCTATTTAATGCTTATTTAAGCATTGACATTAGCTTAGCAATATGCTAACACAAAGGCAGCATTATTATCCTGCATTCTAATCTAAGATACTTTTTTACAAAATTCTAATAGACAATCACATGTATCATTTGTAGACAAAACAGATGAGAAACAAAAACACCCAAGATGGTGGAGGAAATGAGAATTAGTTATGAATATACTTGTGTTTCATTCAGCACCAAAATGAATGGCTAAAAACTTAATGTAATTAACAATTAACCCAGTTTACGCAATAGGCCTATTTGTATTTTTATGCTTATTTAAGCATTGTGTTGTTAGCTTAGCAACATGCTAACATCACAGAAATTCAGCTGAAATGAGTGGAGTTATGCAGATGTGTGTGTAGCTGGCTAATCGTGTGCGATTCCTCATCTCAGGTGCATTACAGCATTTCTGTGTGTGCGTCTGTTTGTTTAATATCAGATTTGTTAAGATAACAACACTTTCCACAGAAGCACTGGTGAGGTTTGACAGCCTAAGGATTGTGGGTCAGATAGTGTTTTCACCTGTCTGTTTTGAGTTGGCCGGCCCACCGCAGAGCGTCCGACACCACAATGAGGCATTAAAGGGGTTTAGGACTTCTGGATGACTTTCATACAGATCTCCTGCCAAACGCTTAATGGTTTCTACAGGTCCGTACCTACAGGCTGTTTCAGTTACAGATGCTGTATATGTGTGCGTCTCCCACAATTCATCTGATCGCCATCATGTGTAAACCCTTACCACGTGTCGTATGTAAATGCTGCCAGATCTCTGACTCACGCTCTCTGAAAAGCAGTGTGTGTAACACATTGTGCATCTCATAATTGTGCTGTGATGCAGCAACACCAATAGATTTACACTAAATAAGTCTTTCAAGCAAGATGAGGGATCATAATTAGCAATTAAATATTTAAAGGATTAGTTCACCCAAAAATGAAAATGAAAATTTGCTGAAAATGTACTCATCCTCAGGCCATTTAAGATACAGATGACATTTGGAGAAATGCATATTACATCACTTGCTCACCAGCGGATCCTCTGCAGTGAATGGGTGCCGTCAGAATGAGAGTCCAAACAGCTGATAAAAACATCACAATAATCCACAAGTAATCCACACAGTCCGTCAATTAAAGTCTTGTGAAGGGAAAAGGTGCGTGTTTGTAAGAAACAAATCTATCATTAAAGCATTTTAATCATTGCTTCTGGACAAAATACTAGTCCATAATCATTAATAATGCTTCCACCAGTGAAAAAGTCTATTCACTGTTGTCATCTCACATCAAAATCAAACTGTTTTGGATAATTTTAACTTGTTAACTCTGTTTGATCTGTGCGTATTTCTCTCCTGATCCAGACGGCTGGAAGCAAAGGTAAAAAAGTCTTAATAATGGATTTGTTTCTTACAAACATGCAGCTTTTTTCTTCACAAGATGTTAACTGATGGACTGAAGTGGTGTGGGTTACTTGTGGATTATTGTGATGTTTTTATCAGCTGTTTGGACTCTCATTCTGACGGCACCCATTCACTGCAGAGGATCCTTTGTTGATCAAATTATGTAATGCTAATTTCTCCAAATCTTTTCTGATGAAGAGACATCTTGAACGACCTGAAGATGAGTACATTTCCATTGTTGGGTGAACTATTATTTTAAGGAAGAATAAATAATAAATATAATGGTGCAAACTTCCAGCATTTCCATCAACATCATTAAATCACAATAACAGAGCAACAAGTGTACAGTTGTCTTATTTTACAGTAAAAATATCTAAACATTCTTAAATCAAGAAGATTCATTTACTTGAGACGAAAAACTGACATACGTCTTGTTTTCTGAAAAATGTATGAAAATTAAGTGAATTTAGGCTTAAAACAAGAACAAACGTTGTAAGATATTTTTCTTCTTTTAAACAAATTCACTGATGTTTTGATATTTAATTTTCCTTCTCATGTAAATGCATCTTGTTTTAGGAATTTTCAGATATTTGTACAAAAATAATTAATGTGTGTGTGCTTATATTTGGAATGAAACACTAGCATACTGCTTAGTGTGCAGTATATACTGCATACTATCTCTTAAACAGTAGTATGTGAAACAAAATGCAATATGCATTTATAATAGTTTCAAAAAGCAATTGCAAAAACCAATTCATCACTGGAAACAAGATCAAGTCAAGTACATTGCATTGTGGGTTATGCGAGTATTTTACTCAAACTATGCACAGTATGCATGCTACATAATTAAAATAATAAGAGGAGTATGCAATTCTGAACATGGTTTGTTGTAAGTATAGTATGCAGTTTGACCGCTTTATCGGTAAACGACCAGCAGGCGGCGCTGTTTCTCTAAAACATTATATGCGACCATTCACAGATTCCAGTGTTGATCCAGTTCAGTCTAATCTAATTATAATTATAGTAACACAAACACACACAATGACCTGTACTACGCCGATGCATGCCCAAATAAATAATAATGAAGTGCATGATGCATGCATGAATTTACATAAACAATTTAAAATCAAATATGTGTACAATGACTCACTGAATCACTCGTATCCACGAGATTAACCGCTCGTGCGTGGATGTAAGAAGGGAAAGAAATAGACTGGTCCCCCAGCGCGTCCCAAAAACAAAGTTTCCCACCAAACTCAGAGGCCAGGGCTGGAATAATCTTATAAATAGTCCAAAAACACACATGTGCCCAAACTCGCTCTGGCAATTCCTGCGCGCGCCTCCCGTGGCTCGGCTCTCCGTGTTTAGGAGTTTTTTTGCACACTCAGTTCTCTCACAACTGTCAAAGCGTGCAGGGGGGTAACCTCACCACTACTGCCCCTCCTTCACCGGGACGTCCCGGGAGAAACACTCACGCTCGCGCCGCGTGACGTCACCCGCAGCAGCTCACACACCGAGAAATAAACGGGGGAAATAAAAGAGAACGCAATGAAGCTTTAATCCTTTTTGGACAAGTTAAAGTAGTTCCAAAAAAAAAAAAAAACGCCACTTCCAGATACAAATATTATTTGCTGTTAATAAATAAATAAATGAATACGACAGCCACTACTAGTCACTACCTGACTGAATTTATGAATAATGCTTGACAAATATGAATTACCTAAAATGCCTGCGCATGTCTTCACGATCATGAAAAAAAATTATATATTTGATATATAATGAAAACAATTTAATTTTATAAGTTATAAAATGTTGAAAACATTTTTTTTAAAAGCTTCCCCAAATCACATCTTCTAAAATTTTAGAAACTATTTTTCGTTAAAACTATTTTAATAATTATGAAAAGTTTTTCAACTTTAATAGCCCATATTTAGCTATTTTTTTTATTAAGTGTTTCCAAAAACAGCCTAATTTTACATCGTCCGCTTAAATAGTTATGAAACTTTAATTTCATATATCATTCATACTGATTTGTATATGAAGTGCTCCATATATAATGTTCAAAGGCTTACCGAAAGTGTAATCAAAGAAAATCCCCATGCAGATATAAATACACGTTCGCACACTCACCCTGTTAATAAAATCACGTGATGTCGCGCTGAGCTCGATGCCATTTGATCCACCTGCCGCGCGCTCTGACGCGCTTCTCCATGGCCACCATTTCTTATAAACTCTTCTTCTCTCTGATAAAGAGCACCGTGCGGTCAAAATCTCGATGCTCCCCGTGATCCGACTGGCGAGGAATGAGATGCTTTTGGGCGTTTTTCTCCTGCTTTTTATTCCGCGCTTCCTGTGGAACTCAGGAATTGGATGGACAATCCCAAACCGGAAATCCTGCAAGTGTTTGGAGCTGATAAACCCTCTGGCTGCACAAACACTCTCCTCATGCCCCTCAAGTCCCTCTAATCACATCTCTATCGGACCACTGCGCCAGTTTGGCCCTGTTGATTTCAACTACTAATATTAGGAATATTATCCTAGGAATATTTACAAGAATATGGAAGTGAAACGGTGCAGGTGGCACCTTCAGGAGAGATTCCTCTCTGACTTGACCCTTAAAATGACATTTGCTGATGTAGCCATGTTGATTTACTGCCATACTCTCATGTAACCTACTACAGCTTGGGCTTTTAAAAAAAAGAAAGAAAGAAATAAATTAATACTTTTATTCTACAAGGAGGTATTAAATTGATCGAAAGTGCCAGTAAAGGCTTTAACATTGTTACAAAATAACTAAACAACTGTAAAATATATTAAAATAAATTTAAAATCATAAAAATATTTCACTATATATATATATATATATACATACATAATGTTTTTAGAAAAAATAATAATAATAATAAATAGAAAAAAACCCTAAAACTAGATTTTAGTCATTATTTAAGTCATTACATAAGTCTTTCCAAAAAAAAGTATCACAAAAAAAAAAAAAAACTGGTATGCGCTAAAAAATAAATTTAGATTTATGTATTTGAATTGCATATACAATTTCCAACCATTTGGATCACATGGTTTTAACATAAAACAAGTAATGCAAAATTGTGGCATTGTTTATTTGATCTATTTAATTTTATTTAAATAATCATATTACTCAAATTGCTTTGAATCAGCATAAAACTGTAAAAAATGTATTTAGTTACAAAAAATGAACATGGGTCAATGCAGCTAGTTGTGAAACAAATGATATTCAATTGCAATAATCAATGCAATATTAAGATTTAAACTAATTGGATTTACTGACGATACATATATAAATCTGGTTATTGTGTATTTAAAACAAAAATCTTTCATTTATGTACGACTGACAAATACGCATTGTTTATGAATCTGTGTGATCTAAATGGATTTTTGTGCAGTTAAAATACTGTACATAAATCTTAAATTTAGTCCTGTGTGTGCGGCTTGATGTGATATCATTTGGATTATTTATGGTTATATTTTGTCTTTCTTTGGAGCTTGACCACATCATGAAGTCTGATGACAGTAGCTATTTCCATTTTGGGTGAACTATCGCTTTAAGTCTGGTTAATGGCTGAGGGTGGGGGTCATGAGTTATGGGTTGGTGATTTGAACCATCAGATTAAATCAGAGCAGAATAGAGGTCTGGTAGATTTAGCATTCATGCTTCAACTTCTGACACATTGACATTGTAATGCTTACAGGGTTTAATTGGTATGTGATGTGTTCTGATGCACACACAGTGGAGTTGAAAAGATTTTCTTTGATCTACATATTTATTGAACGTGTTTGAGAACGAAAGAGTCTGATTCTGATTGTATTAGTCCAAATAAGTGGAGGAAATGGCTCTGCACAGCGTTTCCTGTGAATCAGGAAGCAGGAAGTGTGTGGAAGAGGAAGATTGTGCTTTGGGTCACAGTGAACAATGAGAGTAAGAGCTTAAAGGAAAGAGTCCTGCGTCAGCGTGAGAGCCGGGCGGGAAAGTGGCGGATTCAGAGAGTGAACGAGAGAAGACAAAATGATCTGTTCAGTGAGCTCATGCCACAGACGCTGTTCATTTCTTTGTTTTTTATAGAAATAAATAATTTTCTTTAGCAAAGATGCTTTAAATTGCATTAAATTGATCATAAGTGACCGTTAAAGACATTCATATTTTTTTATTTTTTTATTATTTATGATTTCTGTTTTTATATAGAAATCTTACATAGGTTTCTATTTCAAATAAATCTTGTCTTTGGGACTTTCTGTTCATCAAGGAAACCTCAACAAATTACGATTTACACAAAAATATCAAGCAGCATGAGTTTCAATATTGATAATAGTATAAGAAATGTTTTTAGCAGCAAATCAGCATATTACAATGATTTCTGAAGGATCATGTGACTGGAGTAATGATGCTGAGAATTCAGCTTTGCATCACAGGAATAAATTACATTTTAAAATATATTAAAATAGAAAACCTTTATTTGAATAATATTTCATAATTTTACAGGTTTACTGTAATGTTTGATCAAATAAATGCAGCCTTGATGAGCAGACTTCTTTAAAAAATGTGACCCCGAACTTTTGAACAGCAGTATATCTATCAGTAAATGATGTTTATAGATCCTGAGCTGCATTCATATTTTAGATCTCAGTGGTGAATCATTATTATCTGATTGGATAAACTCTTTCAGCAGGTTTGCACAATCCTGTCAAACAGGAACCTGCTGTCACACGTCACCACTGGAAAAGACGACGGTGTGTGTGTGTGTGTGTGAGAGAGAGAGCACATATGGTTTTACATGTGTGAGTGTGTTTGTGGAAATATGTCAAATTGGCTCATTCATTATAGCAAGCAGATTCCTCAGTGCTGAGGGAAGCAGTGGAACAGCACACACACACACATCTACAGTACACTCATAATGCATCACAGAATATCTGTGTCAGCATTGATTTTCAGAGAGAAGTGGAGAACCTTCCTCAGTATCAGATGCTGTCGGTAATTTGCATTCATATTTGAATAATTGTAGCATTGCTTAATAATCTATGCATTTGCAGACGCTTTTATCCAAACCAACTCACATTGCATTCAAGGTATACATTTAATTAATTCATGCATTCCCTGGTAATCTAAACCACAACCTTGGCATTGCTATCTGTGCCAACTCTTTACTGTAAAAAGTGAAGTGGAGGAGAAGTACAGAATCTAAAGTCAACAAACATTATCTGATATTTGCTATCTCTATTAATTAGATGCACTATACTCTTACAGTACTGTACACTGTCAACTATTGTACCAAAGATTTTTAGGAGAAACGTCTTAGAAAAGTTTGATACTTTAATGAATCACAACCGAGAAATTCATTATCTAAGAGTGGCTTCTGAGTAATGTTCCTCTGGGAGAGAACATTAGAAAATGAGAGTTAGAGAGAAGAAAAGAGAAATAAACGGAGTGAAAGAAAGAACATGTGTCTGCTGTTCCTGAACTCACATTGACTCATGGACTTTACAGTGTTTAGACTCTGAATCCCTTCAATAACACACACACACACACACACACACACACACACGCACGCACGCACGCACACACACACACACACGTTGGTTTTTGTGGTTTATGGGGACTCTCCATAGGCGTAATGGTTTTTATACGGAACAAACTGAGTGTGCTATTGCCCTACACCAACCCTACACCTAAACTTAGCCCTCACAGGAGACTTTGTGCATTTTTAGATTTTCAAAAAAACACCATTTAGTATGTATTTTAAGCCTTTTGAATTACGGGGACATAGGCAGTGTCCTCATAAACCACCTTCATATTGTAATACCTCTGTCATACCCATGTCATTATACAAATTTGTGTCCTCATAAACCACATAAACATGCACACACACACACACACACACACACACACACACACAGTGGACAGTATGTTCACTTTTCCTGCAGTGACAAGTTTTTTAAACTCTCTCTCCCATTGTTTCTTTCACTTATTTAACATGCTTACTGTACAGTTTATACTACATAGTGCCTACTAAATATACACTCTAGTGCCTAGAGTGTGAAAATAGTATAAATATGACTACTGATAAATATAACAGTACTCAGTATGGAAGTGTTTAGACAGTATAGTATTCTGAATTGCTGTCACATGATCTCACTATGTTGAGTTGTCATCTTTTTATTTGATCATTTTAATCCATTGTATGTGAAAATGCCTTTACTGCTGGCAGTCTGGTAAAATAAGTAAATGAAAGTTACAAATAATATTAGATACCAATTTTGGTGCATTCATGAAATATAAGGTTATGTGTATGCTGCGTGCATATATACACAACCGTTCAAAGGTTTCTGGTCAGCAATAAAAATAAAAATAAATGTATCACAGTTTCCACGTATTCCACATATGCAGCAGTACAACTGTTTTCAACACTAATAATAATAAGAAATGTTTCAAATCAGCATATTAGAATGATTTCTGAAGGATCATGTGACACTGAAGACTGGAGTAATGATGCTGAAAATTCTATTTTAAAATATATTCAAATAGAAAACAGTTATTTTAAATTGGCAAAATAATTCTTAATTTTGAAGGTTTTACTGTATTTTTAATCAAATAAATGCAGCCTTGGTGAGCATTGGAGACTTTTTTATTTATTTAAATAAATAAATCCTACTGACTCCACTTTTCAGTAGTGAACATACTTACTTCTTTCATATATAATAGTTAGTGTGTCTTTCCAGACATGTGTTTGGAGTTTGGCTGCTCAGTTTTCATTCACGCCTGTTATTGCAGCTCAGGTGCTGACACAACGAATCAGAGGTCATGCTTTTCATCTCAATGCTAATTCTCACAGATGATTTGCTGTCTGCGCTGTTATGAGTTCCACAAGGAACCAATCAGAGGTTCATTAGTATTCACATGCAAATATCTGCTTGACCAGACTTGTGATGTCATGCATTTTAATTCAGTTAAACAACTGACCTATTTGTGTATTTATGTTTTATGTTATGCATTACCATAATACCCCCCAGGTGTGTGTGCATGTGTGTTATTTTAGTCAGTAGTTCTGCTGACAGAAAGTCACAGATAGTGACAGTTCTGACACGTTTTTAATGAACCTCGCGCCTTGGATGTGTGACTTCATGAGGTGCACAGTGTGTGGGTGTGTTTTAGGGAGACTTTAGTACTGATGGTCTCAAGGTGCTTTCAGTTTACGCTGGCAGTGTTGAGTTTACTATATCACTCTTATTATATGAAAAAAACAAAGCAAATAACATGTTTTATCTTTTTAGCTCATGCTTGGGAGAATGTACCAGGTTTATTACTAAAACCATAAAAGAAATAATTTGAAATTATGTAGATGTTATTTGAAATAAAATAAACGTTAATGAAAAACTTATTCTATTTCAGGTAGTTGTCAAGGAAACATTTCTCATTTTCATTTAATTTAACTTGATGTACTAACTAAACAGAAAAAATATAGACATTTTAAAACAAAAACGAATAAAAAAAGACAAAAACACACAAAATTAAACTAATTAAAAAAAAAGGATAAAATCAAATTATGATTCACTGATACTAAAATAACACTGGTGTGCACATTTACTTGTTTTTACAGTTTTTAAATGATTCTTCTGTTGATTTATTGTTTTTTGTGTGAATTAATTATTTCAATCCTGTTTAGTAACACTTTACAACAAGGCTTTGAGCTAACAAAGAAAAATCCTTTTATAGCATGTATTAATTTAATATTATTTTCAACATTTACTAATGCACTACTAAAATCAAAAGTTGTATCTGATGGTATTATTTAATTGACTTGTAAAAAGTTATAAGCTGGCAACTTAAAAAACCTGAGGAAATCCATTGCCTTAAAATTAAGTAAATAATAATTTTAAAAAAAGTTTAGGGAATTTAAACTTTTTTAAATTATTATTTACTTAATAAACTAAGCTGTCCATATTAGTATATTTAAAGCAGAATATAATTTGGCCGACATGTGAATTTCAAATAGTGTTTTTTGTCATGTTTTATATTTTTAAGGCCATTTTTAACAAATTGGCTTTCAGAAGTAAGCATATAGACATAATGTTAAATGTATGTTAAATTGCACAATACAAAAACATTGTGCTGATCTGAGTTGGGTTGTTCAACCGAAAGAATTATGTTTCTCTCTCTCTCACACACACACACACACACACACACACACACATACACACACACACACACACACACACACACACACACACGCACACACACATACACACAAACACAGACACACACACTGTGATATTAATGCTGGATGGAAAATGTGCAGTAACCCTCAAATCACTTCAGTGCTGACAGATGTTTCCTACAGAGAAATAACCATCTCTCACACACAGACTATGAATACTGAAATCCCAGAGTCATGTTGACCCAACAAACACATATTAATTAAATCCATATTTGTTTACATGACAACTGTATGCATTGAGTGAGCTAGACAAGAATGAAACAAGATGCTGATAGACTTTTAGACATTAGTTTTTCTGGGACTTTACATTCACGTCTCTGAGGAATTACATTCCAAAGCCTGAAAATAATGCCAGGAACAAAGACAGGAAGTGATTTCAGCATTGCTGCCCTCCTGCATGGCCAACAATACTGAATCCTGAAACACACCCACCAAAGATATCCTGCCACTGACTTTCTAATTCACATCATCTCCAGTTTAGAGGGGTAGTTCACCTAAAAATGAAAACTCTGTCATAATTTACTCAAACTAAAGTTGCTCCTGAATGAGCGTCTTTCTTCTGATGAACACAAAAGAAGATATTTTGAAGAATGTTGGTAACCAAACAGTTGACGGCAGCCATTGACATTAACAGTATTTTATTTTTTATGGAAGTCAGTGGCTGCCGTCAATTTGAATTTGCATTTTTGGGTAAATTGTAGCTTTAAATAGATGGAATTTGTTGCAGTCAGCATCAGGTTTATAATCACTAACTAAAACTAAAACTATTAAAAAAATTTTTTTTTTTTTTTTTTTTTTTTACTAGAAATAAAATAAACATTAACTGAAATAAAATATTATATAATAAAATAAATAATTTTATTTCCGCTAATTGCTAATGCAACTTTCTAATTTTCGTTTAGTTTAAGATAAAGTATTAAAATAACTAAAACTAAATAAAACAAAAAGCTACAACTTAATATATATATATATATATATATATATATATATATATATATATATATATATATATATATCTTTAAATATATCTATGTACCATATATCTATATAAATATACCATATTTAAAAAAAAAAAAGTTATAGAAATTACAAAAAAACAACAACATTACAATAACTAAACCTAAACTTAAACTAAAATTAAAAAGTTGAAAAACTTTGTCAAATTTGAAAAATAAAAGGGACCACAAAACCAGTCTTAAGTCGCTGGGGTATATTTGTAGCAATAGCCAAAAATACATTGCATGGGTCAAAATTATCGATTTTTCTTTTATGCCAAAAATCATTAGGATATTAAATTAAGATCATGTTCCATGAAGATATTTTGTAAATTTTTTACCGTAAATATATCAAAACTTCATTTTTGATTAGTAATATGCATTGCTAAGAACTTAACTTGAACAACTTTAAAGGTGATTTTCTCAATATTTCGATTTTTTTGTACCCTCAGATTCCAGATTTTCAAATAGTTGTATCTCGGTCAAATATTGTCCTCTCCTGACAAACCATACATCAATGGAAAGCTTATTTATTCAGCTTTCAGATGCTGTATAAATCTCAATTTCGAAAAATTGACACTTAACCACACTTTTGTGGTCCAGGGTCACATATCAGTAATACTAAAATCAGCATAGAGGAAGAAGCTGAAGGCCGTTTATTTGAAGTGTTATGCAGACAGCGTGCAGAGGATAGAATTTCACTCTGCATGGCAAAACACACGCTACTAATCTTACACAAAAAGCAAACGGCTGTGGTACACCGCAGTCAAACACACAGAACGATGGTGACATCATGGAGAAAGTGAATCAAATTGGATGTTTTATTATTCGATCATCAATTTAAGATTGCACAAAGAGACTAATCTGTTAAACTGCATAAACATCCACTGGCCTTAAAAACGCTGAAACTTTACTCACCCTCAAGCCATCCAAGATGTAGATGAATTTGTTTCTTCATCATAACAGATTTGGAGAAATGTAGCATTGCATCACTTGCTCCCCAATGGATCCTCTGCAGTGAATGGGTGCCGTCAGAATGAGAGTCCAAACAGCTGATAAAAACATCACAATAATCCACACCACTCCAGTCCATCAGTTAAGAGCTTGTGCTTGAGCTGAATGTTTCTAAGAAACAAATCCATGATTGGGACGTTTTTAAGGTTAAACTGTCACTTCTGGCCAAAATATCGAGTCCATAATCCATAATTCCGCTTCCTCCAGTGAAAAAGTCCATCCCCTGTTATCCTGTTATTCCAAAATCCACCCACATATTTGTTTAGAACTGTTTTGAACTGTTTTTGCTTCAAAACAATGTTTGATCTATGCATATTTCTCCTGATTCAGACAAGATGATTTTTTATTTTTTTTTACTGGAGAAAGCAATATTATGGATAGAGGACTCGTTTGAAGTTAAAACACCTAAATGATAGATTTGTTTCTTACAAACATGCAACTTTTCACTTAAGATGTTAATTGATATACTGGAGGGGTGTGGATTACTTGTGGATTATTGTGATGTTTTTATCAGCTGTTTGGACTCTCATTCTGACGGCACCCATTCACTGCAGAGGATCCACTGGTGAGCAAGTGATATAATGCTACATTTCTCCAAATCTGAGGAAGAAACAAACTCATCTGCATCTTGGATGGCCTGAGGATGAGTACATTTATTAGTGCATTTTTATTTTTGGGTGAACTATTCCTTTAATTGTCCAAATAATTTTGTGGCTGCTGTCCACGATCATATCCCCCCACATGCTTAGTCTGCGGTGAATGACCTCTGTTCCCGTCCAGCGTGCTTGTGCTTGTGTGGGAGTGGGTTGATTTACTCTGTGTTAACAGTAGCACAGAAACAGATCTGGACTTACAGGAGTGTGTGCTGGTGTTGTTCTGTGACTCTGTGTTGTCAGGTGTATGTCGTAGCGTCTAGTCTCAGCTCCACCTGTGATTTATTTATTTGTCTTTCTCTCCCTCCTGCTGTTTTTCTTTTCACTCGTTATTTTGGGTCGCCTCTGCTTGTAACTTCCTTCTCTTGGCCTTTTGTTCCTGCTCTCAGCATGTGAACCCAGATGGCAAAGACCTTAAAACAGACATATTCCCACAGATACACACTCTCTCGCTGCCTCTGAACCTGATCCATGGGCTTTATTAGCTAATTTGGCTGAGAAAATATTTAACTAATGTCAGTCATTTTAAAATCACCTCCATGATATACATACTGTGTATAGTGACTCTTTCATAACTCTGGAGTGATTTATGTTATTATGTTGTACTGTGAAAGATTTTATTTTGAAAGACTCAATTAATATAACCTTTTATATATAGGCTACCATTAATGTAAAGACTATATATATATAAAATAAATATGAATATTGTTCAAAACAGAAATAAATATATATATATATATACACATATATAATGTAAAGTAAATTTTATATATTATTATTTCTTTATTGCAAGTTATTATGCAGATAAATATTAATTTTACTATTTTTTTTTTATCTTTAATATTTGTATAATACATATAATGTAAAATGTCTCTCTCTCTCTCTGTGTGTGTGTGTGTGTGTGTGTGTGTATGTGTATGTATAGTATAGTGTATTATATGTTTATTTATATATATATAAATATATTTAGATTTGATATTTTGCATCATTATACCCATATTCTTTCTTTCTCTGTAGCTTGACTTTGAGTGTAAATACATTGATTTTTTAAAATATTTATGTATTTTATATAATATTAATTCCAAATATTACCCAAATTAATCATATTTTACTAATGTTAATAATATAAATTATTATTATTGCAAATTATTATTATTCAAATTAATATTAAAATATATATTATTTGTATATTACACAACTCATTATTATTATTATTAAACAAATATGTAATATTAATACAAATATTAAGGAAACCTTTCATCAAAACATTATTTTATTAAGAAAAAGTCAAGCACGATACTTATGCTGGAAGAGTTTTCCATTCATATGCATTTTCATCTTCTATTACGTTACAAAGTTCAAGTTTAGTAAGCTCTGACCTGTGACTTCAGCTTAGCAAAGATCTGGACCGGAACGATCGGTGTTTTAATGTTTACCAGATTGCAATATTAATATAAATGCATCAAAGTTGCCTTATTCTTTCTGTCTGCCCTCTGTAGATTCCTGTTGCTGCTTTATGGAGTTTCTTTCTACACGTTGTCACATCCATCTTCTGCTTTTAAGCCTGCAGGGTCAAAATCACGTAACTGTGAGTGAGGATTTTAATATCAGCCTGTCATTCAATATCTACATGGACTTTCATACGGATCATTTTGAAAAGAGGCAACCGAGAAGAGAGATCACGAGAAAGAGAGACTCTTAAGAGTTACAGGGCTGTGAAATCCTGTCTGATGGCCCTCAGGATGTAAAACTAATCACACACACACACACACACACACACACACACACACTCCTGACCCTGAGATGTGCGCTCACGAGGCCTGGATGAGCACGACGTCTACCGAGAGAGAACGTAAAGGTCACGTAAAGGTCATGTGCGCTATGTGGTTCTTTCCTGTCCGGGGTAAGAGAGCCGTGAGACAGGACAGGATGTAGGCCATGAGGTCACTTCCTGCTGAGGTGTAAATTTAGCCGGTGGCTGTTGATGATGTTAGTTATTGGTTGGCATTTCTCTCCCACTCCCTAAAGTTTCCTCTGGCTTTCCTCAGGAGTTTCTCTGCACACTCACTCACATCCTCGCCGCATCCTGTCCACCGTACATCATTTCCCTGCTGCATTCTGGGATGTGTTTTATGGGTGACTTTGTTTGCGGATGGATTTTATTTTTCCATGGCAACAATGGATGTTGTCAGCAGAAGTGTGATACCTTCCTGTAACATCATAATTTCAAAATTGTCCCATCAGCCCTGAACGGTTGCATGTCAGCATTTGCAATGTTTTTTACAGATAATTGAGAGAGATTTAAAATGTCACAGAATCATATCATATATGACCAGGCATTCATGATATGTATGAAAAACATATATATAAAACTTCTTAGCACGTTAAATATTATCATATTATTTAATATATTTTTTATTAAAATAATTAAAATAACATAATATAAATAATATACAAATGTATAAATTATATAATTTAAATAATACAATGTAATAATGTAAAATAAGTATATATGTGTGTGTGTGTATATATATATATATATATATATATACAATGAGTGCAAAATGTAAAACAGAAAATACATATTACAAAGAATTTTTTTATATTATTATATTATTAAAATTATTTTATTTATCAACTATAAAAACATAGCTATCCACAACAACACACACACACACACACACACACACACAAACACACACATATATATATATATATATATATATATAATTATTTCATTAATATTATTAATATTATTTTTTTATTAATTAAGAAATAATTTTCATTGTGTTTGCATTTTATTAAAAGTAGATAAAAATGATGGCATATAGGGCAAAACATTACTGTTTTTTTTTTTTTTAATGTAATTTTCCACCCATTGAAGACGGAGATACAAGAGAAGAGTGCAAAACAATGGATCTGGATTGTATTTATTTTATATTACTATATTACTATAATTATTTCATTATATTTATTTTTTATAAAATAATATATGCAAAAAAACAAACAAACAAACAAACTAATAAAACGTGATAAAAAAAATTGAAGCAAGGTTATGGCATTATATGCATACATTGAAGACATTTCTATCAATTAATAGCTAATAGACAGCTAATAGTACCTGTTTTTGTCCTTACTTTTTTTTTTGGGAATCAACCAAAGTAAGCAGAATATGCAAAACAACACATTCAGAACATCACAGAAATCCAAATGTTGCATGTGACCTGAAACTCTCTCCAGTTGGTCAGAAGAGTCCATCTTAAAGTCTCATTCAATGTTTGATTTAAATGTTTGATTTTTGTAAAACGAGCTACAAATCTGTGTCCTGAATCAATTGAGAAGCACCCATTCTAACAAGTCGGTTATGTTTTGGTGTTTTCAAATTCAATTTTTAAAATAATTTTGTCTTGTCTTTGGCTTCTTTGTCTCCTCAGGCCGGATCTTCATGATGTTGTTTGACAGTCGGTGTGTTTCTGTGCATGTGTGTCACAGGTGTGTACGTTTATCTGTAGCGAATGTCTGCTTCCGACCGTCTGCGCTTCATTTATCATCAGGACACACTGATTCATGTGTTTCTCTGCTGTGAATATTCTTCCACTTTGAGATGGTAAAACAATTGAGTTTCTCTAGCTCCTTCTGCGTGTGTGTGTGTGTGTGTGTGTGTGGTGTAGATAAGAAGTCAGGCTCTCTGAGGTTACGTGACCCTCAGTCTGTTTACAAACACAGCACTCGACCCCCAATAAATCACTGTCTGTGTGTGTGTGTGTGTGTGTGTGTGTGTGTAAGTGCGTGTGAGGGAGGACAGGTGCAGGGGATGAGTCCAAAGGAAAATCTTGTTCCCAAAGGAGCAGATTTAAGGTAAAAAAAAATCAGCACTTTAATTCCTTACAGCAAAAAAAATAAATAAATTAAATAAAAAATTGCACATAATTCAGTGACAGCTGTGTTGAATCTATTATTATCTTATTATCCTATTATTATCCTATTATTATCTTATCTTATTTTATTTTTTTATTTAAATGTTTAAATAAATATGATGATCTATAAATAGTTACTCCCCCCTGTTGGAAGAAAATTGCAATACAGAACAGAGTGTGTTACAGAATCATACATAAATAATAATAAACATAAATAAATGAATAAATTGGCACTTTTTATGCCATTTAATGCCATTTTATGACATATGGGTATAGTGGTTTACATTAGAGCAAGTGTGCAACAGTTATTGTTTATTACAGTATTTTTTTGTGTATTTTTACTAATGTGAAGTGTGCTGCAAATATTGTGATTTCTATGACTTTGTAAAGTGGAGTATGCAGTTGATTTGTGTAGTCAGTAATGGTGTGCATAATGAAGTGTTTAGTGTTCATTCAGTGTTTTTTAACACTAGAGCTTGACTGGAGGAGGATGAATGACCTGACGGGACAATCTTGAGATTCCACAGCGGAAGAGAGGAGGACAGATGAAAGAGAGCAAAGGTCAGAGGACAGAGGGACAGAGAAAGGGTTAAAGCTGAGCTCTCGCTCTCTCTGCTTCACCTCTCTGAGCAGCAATTCATGAACATTCAGCTGCTAATCGCTGTTTAAACACACTTCAGCGCACACAAACACACACAATACCACACACACACACACACAATGATCTGATCCTTACGTATCAATCCGAGACCTGTTCTGCACAAAAACAAGACTTTTAAACGTTTAACTTCCTCACATCAAATTGGAAATATCACTCACATGTTGCACGTTTTAGAATTTGCTTTTAGAATTTGTTTCATTTTTTTCAAAACCTTCAAAGTTCTTCATGTCTTTGAGAACAGGAAATCATCTTTCACTTGTTTTCTAGAAAAAAAAGAAGAAAACCCTTTCGGGTTTCAGAAAGAAATAAAATGAAGGGAAAGAGAAAAGAACAAAACATGTTGAACATATTTATATTTCCAGCTCAGCTGAAGTCAGATCACCGTGCCACAGACTGCCAGACATGAACTGGAATATCAGGAAATGGCATCTCAGTTTCCTGTTTCTTCCAGAGAAAGAACTCAATCCATCTCTCTCTATCTCTTGTGTTTCTTTATACCGTTCTATATCTATGGTGAAAAACATATCTCTGTCACAGAATGTTTCCAAATCAGAAACAGCGAGAGAGAGAATGATTTATGTTTAAGAGTTCAACTGTTATATTGTTAACATGTGATTGAATTCTAGTAGATGTTTCACTCGTGGGGGATTGTTTTATAATAATATTAATACAGGTATTACAGACCCCACTGGCTCAAACAGACAGAACAGATTCACAATGTTTACACTCTTCAGGGAAATCAGTGTATGAATGGATTACATATTTAGACTTGGCTTCATGTCAGTGTATTTTCATAATTCAAAACCCAGATTATCATTATTCATCCCAAATAAACTGAAAGTCCTTTATAAACATTTATAGCGAAGTGCTTTCGCTGTAAGAACAGACTTTTGGTCTGATATAAATGTCTTCATCATGACAAACAGATGTGTGTTTGTTGATTAATAGCAGATGAAATGAGGAGGAAATGTTTTAAATGGATTGTATGAAAGAATATAATGTGAATAAATAAATATTGTCCAATAAAATGCGTTTTTTATAAATATTTTTATTGTATGCATATATTTTTTAAAATGTGTATTTGTCCTTTTATCATGGTTAATTTGCTTCTTTAGTATTGATATAAAGATAATGCTGTCAAATAATTATATTGGTATTATAAAATTGCATATATTACTATATAATGTAGTATTACTATAAATATTTATTTAAAATTATTAAAGTAATATTATTTCTCAAAATTTTATAATTGCTTAATGTAAAATATTTTAGATTCTTTAAATGTTTTAAGAGTTACATTTAAATATATTTTATATAATATTTGTTTCATAATAAAAATATTAAAGAATTAATGTAGTATTAAAAATTAATATAATACATGATTATTTGTTACATACCTTTTTAATATATATATATATATATATATATATATATATATATATATATATATAAAGGTATAACAAATTATTATTAATTTTTAATACTACATTACTACAAAATGTAATAATCATATTATTTGAGTGCTTAATGTTAAATAATTTAGATTCTTTAAATATGTTTTTAAGTTTTTAAGAATTACATTTAGACAGTTTTTTTATATTTATATTAAAAATATTAATTAACGAATTAATGTAGTATTAAAAATGTATATACAGTATTTTACAAAATTGATTATTTGGGTAAATCTGCCAAACTGGGTAGTTTTGGTTGCTATTTCTGACAAGACTGAGCTTTATAGTACAGGTTTGAGGTTTGTTTGTGTAGGATTTTTAAAAGAAATTGTGTGTGTGTGTTTGTGTGTGTCACAGGCATTAATGATCTGATCTGCTGAGTTAATGAAGACATATTTTCCCCTTCTCTAAGTGCCTGTGTGTCTCCGTGAACCCTTAAACCTCAGATATTTTATGGTCAGCAGCAGTTATTTTGAGGTAATCTATGATGTCATAATGAGCCACAGTGAAATCTGAAGCTGATGAAAGGCTCAGTGTTGTCTTCCCTCAAGCACTGTAAACGTGTCTGTTAACTGACCCTGAGACCGCCAGACCTCTGGCCTTCTGCTCTATAAACATCACAAGATAAAACAATCCCCAAAGCAGCCGTACCTGTTTCAGATGTTCAGAGCCTTGAAGGTACACGTCTTACAATGAGACACTACAGCTCTGGTCAACAATCATCTGATTGCTCCGGTTTAAAGAGTAACTCTTCACCTCTCCATAAGCTTTACAAAGTAAAGGTGGCTTTAGGGTCATTATAATGGAGGTGAAGAGAAAAGAAAGGGTCAGACATGTGGAAGTCTGGAGGAAAGAAAGAGGTGAAGTTAAGAAGTGATTGCGCTTGTGAGGGTTTTGTTGCAAACAGAAAGCTACAAAAGTCACGTTTTTATTCAAATAGTATATCAAATATATAAAAAGTGAAATGGGCCACTTCTACTGACTAGATATATTTAGTAAAACAAATATGGTCTTCCAGATCATCAGCAGCATGTGACAAAAACAGGACACGTACTAATAATATTTTGAATCAGGATTTGTCACCATCTGCTGATTATTATGAGAATCGCTGTGGGTTTTCAAGCACTTCAAATGAAAAATAAAATAAAACAACATATTACCATAACACTCACACATTATACATAATTTATTAGTAATATATAATTTATTTATTATGTATTAAATTCTATCAAAGGTACCACGGTATTACCATCTGATATATCATAATAAACATCACAATACTTTTTGTAAGGGGCTGACAAAATATTACATCTCCCATATTTAAGAAAGTTGAATGTTCCGTTAAATAATTAATAAAGAAAACTATAAAAATACAAAGAGTCAGAGGGGACGTTTGGGGGCTATATTTAATTATTAATTAGGATCATAAAAAAGATGATTAATAAATAAAAACAGAATTATACTTGTAAAGTTTTGGGGCCATAACCTAATGAATAATTGATGAGAATAATAACATGAGATCAAAATACAAAAATAAATAAATTTATAATTTATGAATACAAATAAGAAAAATATCCAAATCCTATAACGAGAGAGAAGAAGGATGCGTGCTTAGTCTATTGTTGAAAAATTACATATATTATTAAATTATATATAGTCATGCATATATAAATACGACTATTTAAAATCATTAAATCAGATTGATATAATTATATGTAAAATATGTGTATTACATAATTTATATCAAGATTTACATTGTATAAATGTTTTTATTTAAGTTACATTTAAATATTGCTTTTAAAATATTTATTAAATAATAAAGTAGTAATAAAACTTAATATAATACATGATTATTTGCTGTATAATTTGTACTATAAATTATAAAATATAATATTGCTTTTATAAAATGGTTATTTGGGTAAATCTTCCAAATTGGGTTACTAGTTCTGACAAAATTGGGCTTTATTTTACATAGTTTGAGGTTTGTTTTGATTGGAGATTAAATACGATCATTAATAAATACAACTAAAAAAGACTTCTCTTTTAGTTTGAAAGTTTATGGGCTGTAACATAATTATGAGTATAATCTAACATAATAATAATGTATAAAATATTAGTAGGGTAACACTTCATTGACTGTAAGTGTTTCCCCTGAACAAACGCCTGTTTATTAATAGTTAGTAAGGTAGTTGTTAAGTTTAGGTGTGCAGTTTAAGGGATAAAATGTGCTTATGCAGAATAAGGCATTTTAATTTTAATACTAATAAACAGCCAATATGCTAGTAATATGCATGCTAATAAGCAACTAGTAAACAGTGAGAGTTGATCCTTAAAATAAAGTGTTACCAAAATATCATATATGGAAAATATAACAGCAGAATGAAAATAAGACAAAAAGGGACACGTGTGAGTGTGTTACGTGTTCGTAACGCAGCTGTCATGTGACGGTCATGTGACTTAACTCCAGCTCACTTCCGACTCTGCCTGGAAGAGGAAAAAAGTTGCACCTCAGGAGTGAAAAAAGTTTTAGTTTCGATTCATTCAGTGAAAATTAGAAACGTAGCATCGTTAAAGCTCATCTGCGTTTATCGGAGGATAAATAAGGTCGCGGTGCTGTAGTGTGAATCGGGGTAAACGCTCGGGATGTCCGCCAACAGCGTGTCGTATAACGAGCAGGGCTCGGTGGAGTCCGGTGTGGACGCGGCGCAGGAGAACAGCAGCATCCCCGCGAGCATCAGCAGCGGCGGGGCCGCCTTCAGCCTCTTCAGTGCCGACTACAAGAAGTAAGAACCCCGGAACACACACTCACTTGATCCTTATTAATATGCTTTTCACTGGTTCCTGTGTGAGAAGTGTAGTCATAGCATATGAAGAATGTTTTTGTGCATGTTTGGGTGTCTTAGGTTTTTGTGAACTGCTAATTTGGGTTATTAAACATATTGTTAGGTTGGAACTAAGTATTATACTTCGTCTGCGAGATCAACTGCCTGTGTAATATTTGCATGGAGAGTAGATTAAGCAGCCTCAAAGGCCAGTGTGAGAGAGTTTTGGGTTAATTCACAGATTTGTCAGTTTACATTTCAGGTCAGCGTTGTGTTGTCTGTCTTGAGAACTGAAATATTTGATGTAAAAGCCTCTTAAATAAGTGCCATCTGAAATTTTCTTCTAAAATTAGTATTTTTATCAGGCTCCTATGTGTAGGTTCAGTACAATAGGTGCTTTTCATTGCCGTAAAAGTGAAATAACTGAACATAAGCATTGGAGAAGCATGAGAAAAATGCTAATTTTAGAAGAAAATTTCAGATGGCACTTATTTAAGAGGTTTTTGCATCTGAACTCTTCATTTGCTTTTCTGTCTTTTTCATTGTTGATGTAAAAGTTGTCACCAAGATATTGTCTAACTGGCTGACATAATAGATTTTAAGAGCTTTGTTGATTTTGGAAACATGCCTTGTGTGATAGTTTTGGATAAATATGTAATAAACTAAAAAATTTACATTTTGTAGCAAATGTTTCTATTATGGAGGCCTGTATAAATGCACACTCTTATACATTTGATATACAGGTTAAATATTTCCAGCAAAAGTATGTTTATGAATTAATGGAGTTACATGATTGTAGCACATCTGTATTTATCAGAGGATAAATAAAAGTATAGATGGATAAATAGATACACACATATAATTTGATTTAAATATGAAATATTTCTAGCAAAACTGGAGATGTATCAGCTAATAATATTTATTAAATGTGCATAATAATTTAATATTTAATATATTTATTTCTCTATACAGATAGAATGCATATATGTACTTATTTCTTAGAATGTTTTTTTATATAAGGAAAAATTGTTTTAAAGGGAAAAAGTAGTTTTTAAAAAGAAAACAAAATGTAGAAAAAAGATCAAATGCAAAGAAAAATATATATTATAATATAATATATTTAATTTAATTTCAAGCAAATAAAAAATATATTATTACTAAAAAAATCCCATAAATCTTTGGTGGTTCAGCATTTTTAATCTTGTGTTGTCTTGCAATCTCATGTCGTTGTTTGCTGCAGCCCTCCTCCTCCTCCAGGGGTCAGTATGCCGTAATATCAGAGCACTATTCATCCTTTTGATGCAAATATCAGATCAGTATTATAAACTAGGCCTGACTCAGGCCTAGGCCTTGTTTGTGCTGATGCATGTCATAAGGTGCTGCCTGGAGCTCAAGGACTGATCTACATACTGTATTGTCTCTAGTGTTTATCTACTCCGCCTCAGTGTTTGTCTTCTCCAGACTCTTTGTGAAGGCCGTAGACAGGGTTGATGTCAAACCTTCATGTCCCCGTCCTATGGGATCTCAACTCCATTTAGCTTTAAGGGATCTGTTCCAACAATTACGGTACTGAATGACAAATTCCCATCCTTAGACAGGAAGCCTGTTGCTGTTTCCTACATTAATGAGCCTGGTAATTGTTTAATCTAATGGGACGTAAGAGAATCGTGATTCGTGTCATTTATTATTCACTGCTGGTTGTTATTTATTTATTCACTGGTACTAGATTTTATGGATTCCTTTCTGTTGTTAAGAGGATACTGTTTAATGTCTGCTTCCTGATTACAAGATGCTGGTTTTCTGTTGTAGCTGATGGTGGGATGGTTTGTGTGTGTTATTGGTATGTTGATGCCTATAAGGAAGAATGGTTAATGTTATTTT
The DNA here is from genome assembly GCF_936440315.1 of Barbus barbus. NCBI lineage: Eukaryota > Metazoa > Chordata > Actinopteri > Cypriniformes > Cyprinidae > Barbus > Barbus barbus. The sequence goes on along the minus strand of NC_136721.1, from coordinate 21,843,032 downwards.
GGCCTAACTGAATTGGCGCTCTCACATGACTGCAAGCAGAAGACTGAGTTCATGAGTACAGCGAGAGAAGCATAAGAATGAGATGTTAAGCATAAAAATGGGATAGTTCACCAAAAATGTTTTATTGTCTTGATTTACTCACCTTTATATGTTGTGCCAAACCTGTATGACTTTCTTCTGTGGAACCAACCACTGGATATATTATATTAAAAATGTAATATTGTAGATACACAGGTCTTTTTCATAGTAATCTTGACACAAAATGCTTTATGAAAGTAGTCTATACAACTCTTGCAAAGTTGTAAGAAAGCATTGTGTGATTAAAAAATCTAAATTTAAGTCATTATTCGCTGACAATCTTCCTCTTCAGTCAGCTGTTAATTCAAGAATATGTTTAGTGAGTTGAACTAATTCATTAACTAATTTCTCAGATTGTGAGCTAGATCAAGATCATTCCCTTTTATTCATAAGAACCAGCTCAAAGCAATAATTTGTTCACAGCTTCTCTAGTTCAACTCATTGATTCATTTGAGTCATTTGCAGTGCAAGTTTGTAGCTCACTGGAGGAGGATTTTTTTTTTCTCAGCAAATAACATTTTGGTCCAAGCTGTAATATGACTTCAGAAGACTCAAAATATAGCGCTTGAGTCATATGAGCTGCTTTCATGTAAGAGCCTGTTCAGGTAAGTTGAACTGAAATTTGAGAACAAATCATCTCAACTCAACTCATTAATGAATCATTTAATCCAATTTGTGAACTATAGCTCAAACAGTTTTCATTGTAGAACTGGCTCAAAATAAAGAGTTGTTCACTGTTTCAACTCATTGAGTCATTTGCATTGATTCTCAAGTGGAGGGGAAGATTATGAACAAATAACAACTTAAATTTCAGTCAATTTCTCTCTTGAAAGCTGTCATATATTTTCAGAAGACTTGTGTAAATATAGGGCATGAGTCGTATGGATTGCTTTCATTCTCAGCTGATAAGAACAAAATAATGATTTGTTTTCTGCTCCAGTTTTCAGGTTAAACTCATTGATTCAGTGATTCAGTTGCAGCAATTCTTGAGTCAACCACTTTATCAGCAAATTATAGCTTTATTTCAGTCTGTTTCTCTTTGAAAGCTATCAAATGCCTTGAAAAGACTCTGAATATATTGCACGAGTTGTATGGACTGCTTTTATGGTGCATTTTATGATCTTTTTTCGAGTGATTCTTGTTCAGTCCAACTGATTCAACCAATTTCGCCCAGCCATGCTCGCAAAATATTCTTCCCGTTCCTTCCTCCGTCTCACTATTTGGGTTTGACTTTTGTTTCAGACTTGTTATATTTTGTTGCCTTGGTTGGCAGGAGGAAGTTTCACACTATCAGGATAAGCAGACCTGCCGTGAACGACGAACACAAGCGAAGAACACTGTTCTGCAGACGTGATGAAAGCCTCGGTCTGAAGATAAGAGCCTTTACGCTTCCTCTAAAGGGAGGCAACCACAGCCACGAAGAATTACCACGACCGGAGGGGATAGGAGTTGCCTCAGCTCTTTAGATGGTTTAGATGGTGCTGTTTTGACCTAAATGGACTTCCTTTCCATTTTACCCGCTTCCTTTATTGGCTACAAGACGCAACCGGCACTCAAAGGGACGCAGCTTGCAAGCTCTGGATCTTCTGAGGTTGATTTTCTCTCAACCCAATCATTACCTGAGGTTTCATCGTTCTCTAATGGCGACCCAAAAGTGAAAAGCTTCTTTGGACAACTGACCAAATCTCAGGAGAACTTTGAAGGAAAGTAAGGGAATTCAACCTTCAGTCCATGATAAGAGTGAACCATAGTAACCTCACTGGTCTCTCAGTGCTCATGGATCTAATTGGTGTGTGATGGTCACACTGGATGGTTGTGCGACTGCTGCACGTGGCCATTAACCAGATGATCGAGTCAGGCTGGAGGATAGTGCTGTCTTGTCCTTCTCTGGGCTTCTTTACAGAAAACCAGTTGACTGTCACTCCCTGTCATACTTTCTCTTAGCTTAGCTTCAACTTCTTAGATCTGGTCTTCTGGGTTGGTTTGAAGAAATGGATGATCTCATAATCGTGTTTGGAAGTTAAATCTGAATGGATTCATGAAGATAAGCAAGGCTTGAGGAACCTTTTGTGGTGGGTTGCTCTTCCAAGGCTTTGTGTGGATCATCTTGACCTTCTCTACTGCTGTGGTTTGTGATTTTTAGTAATTGTGTAAACGTGTAAGATGAACGGAGGATTGGGAAGCTTGCGCTTGGAGGCCGTTGGAGTGATGCGAAACGCTCTCGTCTCAGCAGAAAACCTTCAGCTCACGCTGAAATCAGACTTCAGCTCGGAGGAGCAGTCTCTGACCAACAACCACAGCAGCGGTAATGAAGAGAAACCAAGAAGAGGGTAGGAGAAATGCTCAAGTAAAGCCAAGAAAACCCACTTTTTCAACCACTTCAAAACAAGGCACTTTTGAAATTAGGCACAGATCTTGATTTTTTTTTTTTTTTTTTTTTTGGGCTTTCCTTCAGCTTTTTTGTTCTCACAGTCTTAATATTTCTGTCAGGCTATCGGTTTGTCGTCTTATTCGTAGGTTCATTTAGTCAAACACTCACATGATTGTATGATGAGCATCCTTATAGTCCAGCTCTATATTGCAGTTCCTTTAAATAATAGCTCATCTGTATCTCTGTGACATGATGGCAAACTATCTTCATATTGTCTGAAGAATGTGTCTCTCACATGGTACATATGTAAATGACAGCACTGTGCGGACAGAGGAATGACCAGCATTCGCTCAGAGTAATCTAATATATCTTTGACCGTTTTCCATTAGCTGGGATTGAGATTTTGGTGTTTATGGTGCTGTAGGCCAGGCATTTTTATTGTTTATGTCAGCCGAACCAACCTAAAGTATTTACTTGAATTACCCACTGAGATTTTTAAGATAATATCTCAATTTAACAAAACATTTTATGTTCGTGGTTCTCTGTTGTCAGTTAATTGTAACATGACATGCAGGTAAAAAAATAAATACAATTGTAGTGTTTTTTTCTATTATTTTGATTGTTTTTATTTTGAAACGATATGAATTGCCCAGTTTATAGTTTATTATAATATTTCTAATATATAACAATATTTGATATAATTTTCAATGTAGATATAATTTATCTACATATAAACTACCGGTAATTAAAAAATGTGCGATTTAATTAGTAAAAAAAATTTAATCAATTGACAGCACTAATTTAAAAATAAATAAATAATATATATATGTAAACTACCAGTAATTAATCGCTCATGGTTCTGCTGTTTTGAAACTGTGAACAAACAATTGTGGATAATACAGATATTATTTTTATTTCATTTACAATAAAAGAACTGAAGCTGAATAATAAATCACTGTAAATCAATAGTATAATGAATAGTAAATCACTGACACTGATTTGGAGTGAATTGACAGCCCTACTTTCACTCTATAGCTAAAACTATATGGTTAGCATGGTGCATTTTCATAAGGGTACATGAATGTAAATGAATCAAATCCTTCTTTCACCGTGTTTAAATATGAGTTACTGTAATACTGAATCATTGTGTTCTCTTCAGGAATGAAGATCTGAAGGAGATGCTGGAAAGCAACAAAGAGTCTCTGAAGCTGGAGGCCATGAAGAGGATTGTGGGGGTAAGCCATACTGACAGAGAGAGAGAGAGAGAGAGAGAGAGAGATCTGCTATTAAAGGGATAGTTCACCCAAAAATGAAGAACATGGGTAAGCAAACTGGTCCCCTTTGACTTCCATCAATGTCAGTGGGAACCAGCAACCGTTTGGTTACCAATATTCTTCCAAAATATCTTTTTTAATGTTCATCTGAAGAAGGAAACTCACAAAGGTTTGGAACAACTTTAAGGTGAGTAAATGATGACCGAATATTCATTTTTGGCTGAACTATCCCTGAAGATCCAGTCTCTGATTTTATGATTGCATTCATCACTCAGCATCAGTATGTTGCTTCATTCTGTCTCATCATATGTTTATTTGTCTCTATCTAGTTGATTGCCAAGGGAAAGAATGCATCTGAACTTTTCCCAGCGGTGGTGAAGAACGTTGCAAGCAAAAACATTGAGGTAAGAAAATATATAAAACGCAACAAAATATGCTCAAATCAGTTTTCCTCACTGCTCTTTTTGCTTTGGCTTGAGAGTGAAAATCGACTGCTGAACACAAATGTTCGGCAGCTGTGAGGACCCCTGTAGATGGGAGTTATTTTTGATCAGGCATCTCGCAGGGAAGCCCTTGTTGATGAAGAATGAATGTTTAGATGGAAGGAAGATTGTCTGGACAGGATGATGGAAAGACATGAGAGGTGGTTGGGAAAACGTCCTGGCTGAAGAAGACTGCTGCTGAGGGGCCGGTGTGTAATTAGTGGTCCAGGGGCCCAGTCACGTTCTCTCTGCCTCCCCCCATGTCTGATGCTCAGCGCTGGGCAGCTGTGTGCTGAACGCTGTCGCTCTCTGGAGCTCAGAGACGTGGGGACGCTGGCATTGATCCACACACACACACACTCACATACACGCATGCGAGACCACAGGTGTGACCATTGATCCACTCACTGCAGGGTTACACACACACACACACACACTCGTACACACTCAAACACTCATGTATTTGACCCTTCACTAAACTCCTCCCTTGCTTGGTTACTGTTGCTAACTTGGACAAGCTTTACATGACATCCTGTAGGAATGAACTTGAGATTTCTGTGAACAGCATGATTTTCAGTAAAATGTGTTTATTAAGTTTATCAAATTCATTTGATATTATTTTATAATTTTTATTTGTTTTTATTATTTACTTTATATCATGTTTACCTTTTAAAAATCTTTTTTTTTTTTTTTAATTATGCAGTAACATTTAAATCTTTGATGCCACAGACCCTCACAATTGTTAAGATTTTTTTGTAATTTTTTTTTTTTGTGTGGTTTGTTTATTTATTTATTTTTTTAAAAGTCTATACTGTTTTTATTGATTTTTTTCCCCCAGTTTTTTTAGTACATCAAGTTAAACTAAATGAAAATGTTTACAAGTTTTAAAATATTTCATTTCATTTAACATTTAATTTTAAGTTTTTTATTATTATTATTTTATAATGGTTTTAGTTTTAGTTTACTACAATAACCCTGCCTAAACTATAAATAATGTAACATATAAACATTTAAATAACATTATAAATGTTTATAAAATATAGTTTAGAAAATATTGCTATATGTTACTTGCTATTAGGTTGATGTTTTTTTTTGTATGGTATCTGTCAACATATTAATTGCAATTTATGTAAATCCCGTGTATATTATTTTTTTAATTTCTCACAATCATAAAATAATGTATTTTTATGTTTTTTTACTGTATTTTTTTTCTCATAATTTTAATTTACTTGTATTTTAATTTATTGTATTTATTTTACTTTTTTTTTATCTTTCTGGTGGATCCTTTTGAGGTTTCATTTTAAAATTGGTTTAAAACTGGATTAATCCACAGAATGCACTTTTTAAAGCACAATAGCTTGTTTTCAGGTTTCTTGCGTCCCTATTATAAATGACCCAGGAACAACAATCTTACGTGAAAAAACATCAGTTTTGTTTTTCTGTTCCTCCTATAATTCTGCTTCATAAATGCCAGCGGCTCATTTAGTCGCTGTCTAATTAACATGCACACGGCTGCTCCAATCCCTGATCAGCAGGCCGCTGTATGTAAATGTGATTAACCAGAGGGGCAGATGGGTAATGTCTCTCTTTATGAAGTGAGTGATGTTTTTCCATTTGGCTGGTAATCGCCGTGGTGATGATGATGGAATGCGTCGTAGTGACTCCCTGATCGCTAATGATCTCTCATCACCCCGAGAGCTGGGCGCAATTATACAGAGAGCTGACCTTTGACCCTTCACCTTTGAGCACAATCTGATCAGACTGTTTCATGATAGACTCCGAGTTAAGATGGAAAATGAGTTTGTTAAAGCTGGGATTGGATGATGCTTGTTTGTGTGCTTCTTAAAGTTTTCTGTGTGTCTTTCCTGTTGTGTTTCTGTAGGAAACTGTAAAACAAACAGAAGCAAATTACCCAGAATAATGAACTAGAACTGGGCTGTTTTTTTAAATTTTGTGTTTTAATAATGTGTTTCAGTTGAAGAAGCTGGTGTATGTGTACCTTGTCCGCTATGCAGAGGAACAGCAGGATCTGGCCCTCCTGTCAATCAGCACCTTTCAGCGGGCGCTCAAGGTAAGTCCGCCCCTTTCCTCTCCCATGATGATCTCTTTGCTCTTTAGATGAAATTATGATTAGAAATTATGATATGGCTTTGAGCGATTATCAAATCACAAAGGCTGCAATTTAATTAAATACATATCCTGCAGTATTCTGTCAAAATAAACATGCAATGGTTTAAAGTTGTGTGATTTTATAGTTGTAATATAACAAAATTATTACATTTTTTTTAAATGCTATTTTTTTTTTTTTTTGGCAATGAAATATATATAGTGTGGTATTTGTGTGTAGTAGAAATAGCAATACTTCTTATTTCTAATTAAATAAATATACTGCAGTTTTCCATCAAAATGTGATGGTTTAATGTGTGAAAAATGAAGAAATTAAGACAATTCTGATTATTCGTTTTGTAATTTTATAGTTTTGTAATTATCATAATTTTTTCTTAAATGGTTATTTTTTAGTTATTTTTCTTAAATATGTATTTTTTTTATTTTAAGTAATATAATGTATTTGAATATAATGTAGTATACTTTTTTAAGTAATATTTGGTGCTTATCATATCGCTTACCATTATCATAATTTATAAAATAAAATTATCGTATTTTTCTTAAATACTTGATTTTTTTGTTTTAGTAATGTAATATATAGTATTTATTTATAAAAAAAAGTATTTTAGTAATATATAAAATAGTGGTAATAGTGTTATTTATTGTTGTTTATATTTATTTTTAGTTACTAATTAGTAATAATAATAAAATGTTGTAATTAATTCTATTATTATTATTTTATAGACATATTAATATATATATATTCCGAAAATTTTGGCCAAAATGTGCTTCCCTACAAACAAGCACAACAAATACGTTTTTTTCTGAAAAAATCCAATTAGATTTTTCCCCAAATCATGCACCCCTAGTTTCCTCCCATTATGCTCTGCCCCTTTGTGCATAGACTGAAAGTTTTGCTTGTATTTTATATTAGCACTAACTTAACACACGTCTTTATCATTGGTGTGTGTGTGTGTGTGTGTGTGTGTGTAGGATCCCAATCAGCTGATCAGAGCGAGTGCTCTCAGGGTCCTGTCCAGTATCAGAGTTCCCATCATCGTCCCCATCATGATGCTGGCCATCAAAGAAGCAGCCGCTGACCTTTCACCTTACGTGCGGAAAACAGCCGCTCACGCCATTCAGAAACTCTACAGGTAAAACACATTCACACAGATGTGGTCACTGAATGTTAACCAACGAGTGTTTTACAGAGGTCTCTGCCTTTGTCTTCCAGTCTGGACCCAGATCAGAAAGAGCATCTGATCGAAGTGATTGAGAAACTCCTGAAAGACAAAAGCACGGTAAAATCAACACACACACACACCACCAGTTTTTTCATGCTATGTCTATTACTATTATTAAACCAAAATTTTATTAGTGATGAAAATGTAAAACAAATTATTGAGGTTTAATAGGATTAAATGGTCTGTTTTACATGAAATTGGAAGCAAAGTGCATGTTTACTTTATGAAATTGTTTTTCCACTGAATTGGGTAAACTTGAAAAATATTTAAAAAAGAATAATTTTAAATTAATAATAATAAAAAAAAAAATATTGATATTGATCACATGTTAATAAATTTGCTGGAAACCGTCTCTGTCTTTTGTTTATATGCAGTACTGGTCAAATGTCTGGACGCATTACTATTTTTGATGTTTTTGAATGAAGTCTCTTATGCTCATCAAGCCTCCAGTTATTTGATCAAAAATACAGACAAAATCAGTAATATTGTCAAAAATTACAATTTAAAATAATGTTTTTTTGTTTTAATATTCTTTATATTTATTTCTTAAAAAAAAACTTAACTTGTGTTTTCGCTTGATTTAAAAAGGATACGCTGTAGGTTTTGATAGATCTGAGATTTAAAAATGGCGCTACCGGAAATGCTTCAGGACCAGACATGCGCAGTAGCGTTCCTACACTTTTGTTATTGTTTACGTCCTTGAAATGGTCTATAGTTAACTAAATCCTTAAAAAAGGTTGTTATCAGAAATAAAATGAAACTTTAACTGAAATAAAATAAAATGTTTAAAAAAAACAAAAAAACACAAGGAACCAATAAAATAAATTTAAATAAAAGTAATGTAAAAAAAAAAGTAATGCAATAAATAAAATAATAAATTAAAAGTAATAAAGTAAAATAAAGTTAATACAATAAAATGATGAAATTAAATTACAAATAAATCATTTCATTCTACTTCTAAACACAGATGAGAAATTAAAATACAAAAAACATGGGATTAAAACAAATTGTAATTTTTTTTTTATCTGCCTGTACAATATTGAAAAACCTTTCTTTAGCTTTTAGCAGAGCGATATTGACTGGATTTACAATCTGACCAGCTATATTCTAAAAAGCTGTTTTGGCACAATGTGCATTATAAATATACAAATGAGCTGAACTGAACTAAACTAATCAAGTTTAATGCATCGTTTTACATCAACTTTAATTTACAGCGTACAGCCACCAGATGGCATAACAACACCACATTCATTCCTGTCTGCCTTCCCTCTATCGCCATTCCTCTATCTAAATCACTTCTGGCAGTAAAATAAACACTTTCTGAACTCAACACATTCCCGCCAGGGCCTTGGACAAAGTCTCAGCAACACATTATCTTAAAACTTTCCTGCCAGCCTCAAATCTGAGTTATGTGTATGGGGTTTCAGCTCACGTCATGTTTTTTTAGCACCGTCCTCATATGCTTTTAGCGCAGAGCTGTATTTCACGTGTAGAGCTTCCCGAATATGCGCTGGAAATGTTTATTGTGACATAATAGACATCTCTACGAGCTTCCCCTGTACACTGCTAAAGGAAGCTGGCAGGGATGTGTTGCCGTTGATGAAATATGAGCACGTAGGTGTGTCTTCAGTCTGACCGGCGAGCACAGCATCAATCACAGCCGCATCGTTCCAGCATCTCTCTCTCTCTCTATCTCTCCTCGCTCGCTGATGACCCAGCATTCCCTGTTTCCTCTCCCGTCAGTGCGGCCCGGCCTTAATTAGAATTCATGACAAAATGGATCCAGGGAAACGTCCTGTACCCTTCATAATTTTACAGGAAATTTATTGTTATTAGAGGAGCCATTTGCTTAGTGTGATTTTTCCATTAAGGTCTTGTCAAGCAGCAGAGATAGCAGAGCTTTGTTGATGAGGTGTGTGTAAGTAAGAGCTTTGTTGATGGTGGATGGAGTTTACCTTGGAGCTCTTGTTGGGTAATATGGGAACGGAAAGATGGGGAGACGCTAGCTAAAGATGAATGGGAAATAGAAAGATAGAATAAACTAGGGATGCACCGAATTTTCGGCAACCGAATAAGCTAAAAGACCGATTAAATTGTACTGAACAATGACGTGACATGATCAAATAGAGGCGCACACTGATGCAGCAAACATGTCTGCTGTGTGGAAGTATTTAAAACCGTCAGAGAAAGACGCAAAAATCATTACAAGTAGGGATGCACGATATTGGATTTTTGCCGATATCCGATATGTCGATATTTTCGAATCATTTTGGCCGATACCGATATATTTTTCTTTTTGTTTGGAAACAACACCAAGTCTCTCCTGTGCAGAAATTATAAGCAAAATATTTTTAATTTTGGTTAGTTTTTAACAAGAACTTATTTGTTAGGATTAAATAAACTGTAATGGAGTTTTTTGACAGCACATTGAAGCTTTGAAAACAACTATAAATAAACTATAAATCAATCGCTGCATATTTCCCCCCAGAAAGATCCAGTGTTAACCCCAACATTTTGTTTTATTTATAAGATTTGACATTTGTAGATGGTCTAAAGCAGTGCTTCCTAAACCTGTCCTGGAGGACCTCTAGCCCTGCACATTTTGTATACACTTTTCAAATATTTACTTAATTTTTTATTGAAAGTAAATTGCTTTCTGATCTGGTATGTGATGGCAAAAGGAGTTCCACAATGAGCCAGTCCCACAATGAGCTTTCCTTAGGACGTGCCATTTCTGTGTCTGTAGCTTTAAATGCTAATGAGGAGGAGAGAGGCGGGGCAAGGTGGAGGGGTGGGTGTGTGGCCTTAACCAGCTTGCGCGCTAATGTTGACAGTGGATGTATCGTAATGGCTCGTAGACACATAGTCATTCAAGCTTTTCAGTTTGAACCAGAATCTGATCCGGATGGAGAAGCACCGGATGAAGAAGTTGCAATTCAGCGGCTACAGCAGAACGTCTCTGAATGGTTAGTTTAAAATATTGTGTCTGGATACGGTACTTTAGTTGGTTTGTTATGTATGCTGTTGCAGTTATTATCATGTAGCTAATGCTAGCCTACGTTGTTGGCTTTTCATGTTGCTCTGAGCAACTGCCACGCTTCGCTCGTTTGCAAGCCATGATGTCTCTCGAGGAAAAAAAAATATTGCGCTCTCCTCGCACGGTCGTAGCTCATTTTCTCATGGGCGGGCAAAGCAGAGAAAGGGGAGGTAGCCTTTCCCTGTATGACGACATAAAGGGAAAATTCCAGATTGGGCCATCTGAGCTTTCATTTTCTCAAAGGCGAAGCAGGATACCCAGGGCTCGGTTTACACCTATCGCCATTTCTAGCCACTGGGGGACCATAGGCAGGCTAGGGGAACTCATATTAATGTTAAAAAACCTCATAAAGTGAAATTTTCATGCCATGAGACCTTTAATCAGAAACAGTCTAAATGTTACTTGCGTAGGCTATTTTACTTTTAATTTAATTAGAAGCCAACAGCTCCCCCTACAGATTAAAACTCTTTACCGAATGGACATTATAGGACCCGGGGGAGGCTGTCACTGCTGCCGCTGCATGTGCTATTACTGTTTATCACACACCGAAAGCATCATTCTGTATGTGCTTTCACAGATTAAGTGCAGTGATCCAAAAGAGTGATTCTAATCATCATGACGTGATCTAATCACTAGCAAACCCTGAGCACATGAGAGTTAATCTATTCCTCTTATTGGCAAGACATATCGGCATAATTTTTCATATCGGACTGATGCCGATATTTACATTTAAAGCCATTATCGGCCGATACCGATAATATTGTGCATCCCTAATTACAAGCACGAAACACAGACAGCGAGAGACTGTTTAGCACTGCATCTCATGCCTCCAATGAGAAGAGGAAGAGGTGGTTGCTGGTTACTGTATGATGATTGAAATTGTGAAATGGTCTTAAACGATTTGTAAATAAACTGCAGAATATTATGTTTTCAAATACATGCACGGATTGCATGTATTCAAAAAGCGCTGCACAAGCTTGTGGTGCCAGGGTTCAAAATCCAAAGCACGAGGAAAATCTGCTGAAACAGTGTTACTCGTCAGTTGCTCAGTAACATTTTTAATCATTTTTTAAAGGCAGAAAAAATACATTCCTGATTCAAAAAGGGCCAAAAAAGTCTCAAAAATGGCCAAATTTTTTTATTTTACTTATTAATTTAAGTTAAATTGTGCTTTGTTGGTATAATGTCTGCTAGAATGTAAAAAAAAAATGTTCAGTGTTAAAGCTGCAGTCCGTAGCTACTGATTTGTGTTAAAAATGATCTGAAATCAATATTTGAGAAAGTACATAACCAGCCAGTGTTCAAATCTATCACCTTACTTTAGCCTGATTCACAACATTATATTAGCTTATAATAATGTTTTCTGATCCTGCAGGTGACGGATCATTTATAGCCTTTTCTCACAGCAACTAGAATAATTAAACTTAACATTTTGAGGGCGGATTGTGATCCAGAAAGGATTATGTGTTTATGAAACACGTGTGAATGAAATTAAATTATATTCCAGTTTTAAACGTGCTTCCGATTACAGATAGCCTGGGATTACACAAGATTTGTATTCTAAAGAAAACCATTTCGAAGGGAGCATAGTTTTCTTTTGGGGTTAAAAGAATTTCTTAATATGATTAATATTCATCATTTACTCACTCAAAATTAATTTTAAACCTGGATGAGTTTCTTTCTTCTGCTGAACATAAATGCTATTAGGTCCACAGTGACTTCCATAGTATTTTTTTTCCTACTGTCAAAGTCAATGTGGACCAGCAACTGTTTGGTTACCCACGTTCTTCAAAATATCTTATTTTGTGTTCAGCACATGAAAGAAATTAATACAGGTTTGGGACAACATGTGAGTGAGTAAATAATGACAGAAATTAAATTTTAGGGTGAACTATCCCTTTAATTACAGTTGGCAGCATGTTTAGGTCCCTTTAAGAGCTGCAGGCATCTAATATACAGGCACGCATCTGTTTCTCTCAACTGTTTACTTTCAGTTTAGACATAACCAACTGTGTCTATATGTAAACCTTGTGTGTTTTGACAGTATTAGCTCAAAAGATAACTTAGTTGAGTAATCAGGCGCTGTTAGACAGCCTTTTTAGTGCGCGTGCTTCGGGTGTACGGGCTCACGCCCGTTTCACACAGCAAGCGTGAGAGGTGCAGAAGCGGTGCGTATGCAGCTGAACCGCGGCTTACTGCATGCAATACAGACGAGTATCGTCATTTCTGTCATATTTTCCAGCGTTCTCCTTCGAAAACGGTGTGCCATGTGCTTTGATGTATGATATGGCCAGCGTACTCTGTGATCCGACGGGTCCCCCTCCCCTCTGTCCCACACACACATTTATATGTAAATAACATACATTAGGTAGTTTACACGATAAACTTGAGCCAAGTTTTCAAGATTTGTATACAAAAAAATTGCCGACCCAGTCAGAAAAATTATGTCCAACCCTTCTCACATTTTGTATGAGGAATATTAATTTTTGCCATCTAACAGAAGGCTTAGAGTTGCATATGCTAGACTGAATTGTCTGTTACATGCTGTAAAATCTTTTGTGTATCAGTCTGTAAAATTAATAAATCAGAATCGGGGGTTCAAATTGGCCTCTGGAAAATAGAAAGGACTCATGCACTGTAGCCGCGTGTTTATGTATATACTGTTGTTGTTGTTTTTTGTTTATTTATTTATTTATTTTTTTTTGTATTAAGGTGCGTCTATTGTTGAGTAATTATCGATGTGAATTGATGTGAGACGCACGTGAGATACAAGACAAATTTTGGAAAGAATTCCAACAATAAAGTGTAATTGGATTGAATAATTGAATTGAAAAAGTAATATTAAAGCTAACAAATGCCTCTAGTTTTATTAATTTAACAGACCTCGTGGAAGTGATGTATTTTCGTGCATTTTATTTTTGCATATGGTGATTGTGAAACAAGAAACACATGATTTTATGGTGAAATTTGTTATTTTTAATGTTAATCGGGTCAATTTTGATCAAGAACAATGCATTTTGACTTTAATTCAGGGTAAGCAATGCAGCAAAAATAGACTCGGCATGGAAACGATCGCGGCACTGCTCCTGCTCCCGGTGTGAATGCACTCATTTGTTAACATGCACGGTGAAAAAAAATCCGCACCGCTCACGCTTGCGGTGTGAAACGGGCATCAGAATAAGCGCACGTCAGACCAGCGCATAAATGAAAAGTTTAACCGGCAAGGCTTTAAGACACACGCAAATAATGTACTTTTGTGATCACGAATAAGTGCAGTGTCCCATGAATGTAATTCTAACACTGAGTTAACACTGAATGGATGTGGCGTTGTACAGTATGGCGGCGCCAGAACTGCCACTGAAAGAATGTGTGCTGTAGCACGATACTTCAAAAGCAGATCGTGGAGACATTTTTATCGCCCACAATCAAAAATCGTCATATAGTTGACGTATCGCCGACGTGACCAGCTCACTTTTTTTTTAAGATCAGTGCAAATTCATGGCTGCTGCGTAATACTTACGGTTGCTAAATTTCTCAATTCACCTGCCACTGACCGATGTGGCAAAAGTTTAATTTTGCACCCTTTCTGTAAAGGTTTAAGTGATCAGTTACATGTAATTTCGTTCCTCAGAGCTGGAATTGAAGTCACATGATGATGAATGAAGCACCTGACCTGCTCAAACTCTCTCTGTGTGTGTTGTTTTCACACACTCTCTCTCATATACTGTAGTTCATTAGTCTAAAGTGAGAGTGGTGTGTTATATTAGCTTGGTGGGAAGCAGAACAGGTTGTCATCTTCCAAGCATCTGTTTGTTTTGAGACCACACTGAGGTTTGTAATTACGACGCATATATAACCTAATCAGCTTAATTTGCAATTATAAACCTCCAGCACAACTTTAGGGTTGCTGCAGGAGAAGCGGGTGAGTGATAATTGCACAGAAGCTGTGGTGTGTGTGTGTGTGTGCGCAGCATGTGTTTGTGTGTGTATGCACAGTTTTATAACTCAGAGTGTAAGCGTAAATGTGTACAGAAGCTTTTTATTCTTCTTTTCAGGTATGCAAATGTAATATATATTTATAGCGAAGTTCAGATAGGTGAAATTACAATACAATACCAATATTCAAACCAACACTTTCCACATGAGTACCACAGCATAAAATGAATGTGGCAAAAGCATAAAACTAATGTAAACTATATACATACATACATATATACACTACCGGTCAAAAGTTTTTGAACAGTAAGATTTTTAATGTTTTTTAAAGAAGCCTCTTCTGATCACCAAGCCTACATTTATTTGATCCAAAATACAGCAAAAACAGTAAAATTTTGAAATATTTTTACTATTTAAATAACTGTTTTCTATTTGTATAAAATATATTTTAATGTAATTTATTCCTGTGATTTCAAAGCTGAATTTTTAGCATCATTACTCCAGTCACATGATCCTTCAGAAATCATTCTAATATTCTGGTTTGCTGCTCAAAAAATATTTTTTATTATTATTATGTTGAAAACAGCTGGATAGATTTTTTTTTTTTTCAGATTTCTTTGATGAATTGAAAGTTCAGAAGAACAGCATTTATCTGAAATAGAAATCTTTTGTGACATTATGAATGTCTTTATCATCACTTTTGATCAATTTAAAGCATCCTTGCTAAATAAAAGTATTAATTTTCTATAATTTCTTTACCCCCCAAAAAAACTGACTCCAAGCTTTTGAATGGTATAGTGTATAATGTTACAAAAGCTTTTTATTTCAGATAAATGCTGATCTATTTGATATTTCTATTCATCAAAGAATCCTGAAAAAAAAAATTACTCAACTGTTAATAAATATTGAAAATAATAAATAATAAATGTTTCTTGAACAACAAATCAGCATATTAATCAATGATTTCCGAAGGATCGTGTGACTGGAGTAATGATGCTAAAAATTCAGCTTTGAAATCACAGGAATAAATTACATTTTAAAATGTATTCAAATTGAAAACAGTTATTTAAATAGTAAAAATATTTCAATATTTTACTGTTTTTTTTTTCTGTACTTATGATCAAATAAATGCAGGCTTGGAGAGAAGAGACTAACCACTCAGTTCTTGTTTTCGCTTTTCTTTACTTTTTAATTTTTGTGTTTCATACGCTGTTATTTGTGTTTATAAATGTAATTTAAATTTAATGATTTCTAATGGGTTATTTTAATCACTGGTCTGTTGATTTGTCATTTAGGTGCACAAATGTTTATGGGTAGTTTGGTGTTTTTGGTGGATGTAGATGTGGTTTATTGTTCCTTGGATATTTCTTGAATGTTTCATGTCTCATAAATGATTATAATTTGTAGAAATTCAAAATATCTGATCCTGTGCAAATTTATCGTTTTAACACCAGAACTATTGAATTATAGAAAATTTAATGTAATTAGTCCAGAATAAATAATTGCAAATGACCATATTTATTATTATTATATTTTCATTTATCATTAATTTTATAAATCATAATCTCAATATAATCATATATATATATATATATATATATATATATATATATATATATATATATATATATATATATATATATAAATAAATATTATTTATATAATATTGGTACCCCTGGAATGTGTGACAACCAATCAAAAAACAAAAATTCTAAACTTGACTTTTCTATTGTACCACATAGTGAAAAAACACTTCAAGCTGATGTATAATACAGTAGTCAACATTTGAAGTGGATCAAAACCTTTCTTCAAATTTGTCCTAAAACCTAAATCCAAAATGCGTTCTTGTTTTAGGACAAATTTGAACTTTTTTGATCCACTTCAAATGTTGACTACTGTATATGAAAGTCTTCTAAAAGGTGGCTAATCTGTAAACCGTGCCGTTTATCATGTGTTTTTTGTAGCTGGTTGCTGGTAGCGTGGTGATGGCGTTTGAGGAGGTCTGTCCGGACCGGATCGACCTGATCCATAAGAACTACCGCAAGCTATGTAACCTGCTGGTGGACGTGGAGGAGTGGGGTCAGGTGGTCATCATACACATGCTGAGCCGATATGCCAGGACGCAGTTTGTCAGCCCGTGGAGAGAGGTTAGCTATTGTCTGTGTGTGTTTAAGCACAGTATTTCTTTATTATTTGACTATTATTTATATTTTTAAAGCTCAGCTATCAAGATTAGCGGTTTCATTTGAGCACAAATTGTTGTTGAAATGGGCTCATCTGATTTTCATTTTGTTTTCTTTTTCAAAGCTAGCATTGAGGGTTTCAGGTAGGACGGAAGGATGGAGAGGACTTTATATTGTAACTCTGAGTGAAGTTATGTAGACTGTATTGATTGTCCCAGGAGAGAAAGTTGCTGGTGTTCCTTTTCATCATTTTTAGAGTTGGTATAATGATCTCTGGATTTTGTTTTTTTTAGATGTTTTTATTCATTAATTGTGTGTATGATTGTAGGATGCTGTGTTTGATGAGAACAGCGAGAAAACATTTTATGATTCAGAGGAGGAGAGAAGAGTGGACCAGTCCAAGCCTTACACCATGGATCCAGACCACAGACTCCTGCTCAGAAACACTAAACCACTGTTACAGAGCAGAAACACTGCAGTGAGTACAGACACGCTTGGGTGATGTTCTTGGACCAAATCTGTCATAATAAAAACAGTAATTATAATATTATACTTTTGCCATTTTAAATATTGATACAAAAATGGTAATTATTATTTGTATTATTACTGTTATTATTATTATATCACTATTTTAAATGTCAAAACCTAATATAGTAAATAAGTTAATTATTTTAAGTATTAAAAATTAAAATATTTATATATGTTTATATTTTTTCATTATTAACATTAATAATAATAATACAAATATATTAATATATTTAATATAGTTTGAGCATAATATATAAAGCATAATTATATATAATTTGAGCATAATTATATAATAAATATTAGTATAGCAAATTATTATTAAAGTGGCATGTATAATCAATCTTAAATCAATAATACCGTTTTTTTCCATTTTGAATATTTATACAACATTATTCATAATTATTGCTTCATTTTTTGTATCAATATTAGTTAAAATATAATAATAATAATAATATAACACTTTAAAATAATAATAAATTATATTATGAAATAAATAATAATATATAAATAAAATATACTAATTAAAAAAGATATTCCAAACAACAATTATTATATTACATATTTTGGATTTATTATTATTATTATTATTATTATTATTAAGAATCTATTATAGGAAATATAGGAGTGTTGTATCGTTTGATCATTTCTATATTAATTATAAATATATCAAATATTAGAAATGTAACAAAGCTTCAATGGTAATATTATGCAATTGATAATTTTATATATAAGCAGTTGTTTTATTATTAGGCCATATCTCCTTTTTCGCTTCTCAAAAGTTTTAAGAAAAAAAGTTTTAAGATAGATAGACCTTTTAGTCAATCGTTGCTGATTTAATTCCTGTAGGTAGGGTTTGCTCCATTTGAACCAATTTCAGCTGATAGTTTCATCGTGTCTTCTTTATTCATATTCTGTAATATTCCTTTAAGATGCTCACATACTCTCATTTCCACACACATCTGCGTTCTCCAGTTTTCTCTTTCTCCCTCTCTTATGCTCGTTCCTGTTCAACTCTGAGCAATAGCGAAGGCCTTCGGGACGCACCTGAGTGTGTGTGTTTGAGTGCGAGTGTGTGTGTTTGTACATCAGAATATTAGCGGGACCAAGGCTGTATCAGACACAACTCCATCATGTTACACACACTCAGCCTTAGAAATGTGCTCAGAAACGTTATTCCCTCCTACATCACACACACAGAGTGACTCGAGTGCTCCATCAACCTGGAAGCTCAAGGTCTTTGTGTATGTGTGTTTTTTGTAGTGTGTGTGTGATATGTTTTGATTAAAACTTGTCCTGCTTTGTTCTACACTCAGTCTGCACTCTGTCTTTATCAGCTCTCTCTCTCTCTCTCTCTCTGCTGCTTTAGCGGTTGACGTGTTGAAGTCTGCTGTCCTGTTCGTATATTGGGGTCAAAGTAATTTGGGGAAGACAAAATCATTACATACATTGAAGGCTTCCTAATCTATCACCATCTATCTCTTTTTCAACCCCGCTCAAACCCTCCTCTTCCTCTTTCTCTCACTTCACATGTCTCTGGGACTCTCCACCACATCTTCCATTAATCTGTCTTTCTTTCATGAGCTACGTTTTATGTCCACCCATCTTTTATCACCTTTCTCTCCCTTTATAAAAAAATACCATGGAAAAGTGTTGTGTTTTAGTTTCTTTGGCATTCTTTTAAGTACCTTACATTTAACATTTAAAGGCGTAGCTCTTCATTTATTACATTAATCATCTCTTTTTCAGGTTGTGATGGCAGTATCTCAGCTCTACTGGCACTTGGCTCCTAAACATGAACTTAGCATCATCACCAAGTCCCTGGTGAGGCTCTTGAGGAGCCACAGGTAACAATCACACTATGAGAGAAATGAAATGGAGATGATATTAAGATCAAATTTATCAATCTAATTCCTGTTTTTGGTTTCACTCTCGGCTCTTTTAGGGAAGTTCAGTACATTGTGTTGCAGAACATCGCCACCATGTCCATTCAGAGGAAGGTACTACAGACTCGCTGAAATATTCATCCTGCTTTTCTCATGAAATCTGAATATAATATGAACAATGTTAATGACTTAGAATCAGTTAGGCCTAAATGAATTAGTCCATTTGGTAAACACTGAGGTAAAAATTAGAGGTAGGCCTCAATACTGAAGGAAGTCATGAGGTAAAATGGTAAAATATGAAGTATATTGCAAGGTTAGATTTGAGGTAAACATTGAGGTAAAATAAGCGGTGGGCCTTAATTTTGAGGGATATCATGAAGTAAAATATGAAATCAATCATAATGTAAGATCTGAGGTAAAATCTGAGGTAGGGCTCAATTCTGTGAGAAATCATGAAGTAAAATATGAAGTAAAACTCGAGTTAAGATGCGAGTTCAAAGGTCGTCCTCAATTCTGAGAGAAATCATGAGGTAAAATATGGAGTAAATTGCAAGGTAAGATCTGAGGTAAACACTGAGGTAAAATCAGAGGTAGGACTCAATTCTGAGGGAATTCTTGAGGTAAAATATGAAATTAATCATAAGGTAAGATTTGGCGTAAACACCGAGGTAAAATCAAAGGGTAGGCCTCATTTCTGTGGGAAATCATGAGGTAAAATATGAAAAGGAAAAGGAATAAACGTGTGGCCAAGTATGGTGTCCCATACTCAGAATTTGTGCTCTGCATTTCACCCATCTAAGTGAAATCTACACAGTTGGGGGTTCGGTGCCTTGTTCAAGGGTTCTCACCTCAGTTGTGGTATTGAGGGTAGAAGAGAGCACTGGTCATTCACTCCCCCCACCTATAATCCCTGCCGGTACCGAGACCGCAACCTTTGGGTTGCCATTAGGCCACAACTAAGCAAATTTTACGGTAAGATCTGAGATCTGGGGCCTCAATTTTGAGGAAAATCCTGAGGTGAAATATGAAGTAAATTGCAGAGTAAGATATGGGGTAAACACTGAGTTACGCCGGTTTCACACTGCAAGCGTAAGCAGGGCGTAAGCAGCGCGTATTTTTTTCGGCGCCCATGTTAACGGATGAGAGCGTTCACACAGCACGCAGGGGCGGCGCGGCAGCGCGTAGCAGGAGCAGAGCAGGTGCGGCAGTGCCGCGATCGTTTCGGCGCCGAGTCTATTTTTGCTGCGCTGCTTACGCTCAATTAAAGTGACAAAGCATTCATTATGGACAAAATACACACGAAAAAGTGAAATTGTTCCCCAGAATGTAAATTAATGACATCTACTATGTTGTAAATAGAGTATAAACTTCAGTAAAAAAAATAAAATAATACTATATATTACAAAAAACTAAATAAAATAAAGTTTTTGCTCTAATCACTAACATTAGTTTAAATAATTTATACTGTTATTTCAGCTTAAGTCACTGGTTAATTGTATTAATTATGTTAGCCTATATGTGTTATAACTATATAGTAAGTTGCCGTAAGAACAGGTGTCATGTTGACATCATGATGACGGTACTAGTGCTAATGCAAAGAAGACAATCATGGACGACACTCGTCTAATCGTGGAGGTTGAGAAGCATACAGTTATTTATGATCCTCATAATTTACTATATAAAGACTTGCAGGCGAAGGAAAAAGCATGGGAGGAAGTTGCATCAGCACTCGGTGCAGAAAGGAACCTTTCTTGCTTTTTTGTTTTCAATTTTTAGCATGCCCACGTACGAACAAATTAATAGCTAATTAACTAAATACAATAGACAGAATAAGGTCACACATGCTACATACATCTAAGCTGTAGACTATACTGTATGTCTATTTCAGACTTAATTCTCGATAAATTGATCATTAAAAAACGTGTCTATTAAGAAGTTTAAGGTTACTTATTACAGACATTTTTTGGATTTTCTATGTTTTTGATGGGTAATGTATGTAAATTTTCTGTTTATAAGATAGATAAAAATCTTATAAACTTAGTAAGAAAATCTTATTTTCTTAGTAATGTTTTTTTTTTGTAATGAAATAGGTAATTTATACCATAATTCATATATCAAAATATTAGCATTTAAATTATTCTACACATATATAAAATATGTAAAAGCAATTACTGTGCAAGGTTAATGACAACCTCAAAAGCACTGTCAATACTACAATGTAATGTTCAGGATAAAGCATTGTGTTGGCCTCAGCCATGCAAATCCAATCAGTACAGTTTTTGAAGTATTACAATCAGTAAAGAAACAACACTGATGAAATAAAACATTTATTTAAAAATGGATACTTTTCACACAATAATCACACATGTATAAGAAATATAAGATACATATGTATACAATTAAATGTTTCAAGTTGAGGAGGAAGGTAGGCTATTCTTCCTTCATCTTACATTGTGTGTAAACTGTATAGAGTGTACCCAAAGTCTGCGTCTCATCCTTTGTCGTAGTCTTCTTAACAACATATATAGCGCGATTGCCTTCCTTCTGTCAACAACTCTCACTACACGCAAACAAAGCATAAAAGAAAGTTGAAAACAAACTTATATTTCGTAATTTATTAAAAAAAATAAATACAGTTTTCCATCTGTAATGCATTTTAAATAGAAATAAAACAAAGCTAACTTATTACCCATTATTGAGAAATCTGTACAAAATCCGCGGTTCATGTGCGCGCTGCAAACGCTGCCGGTGTGAATGCAAAATGGATACGCGCTGCTTCTGCTCTGCTTCCGTCCTGCTTGCGCGCTGCGTACGCCCTGCTTACGCTTGCAGTGTGAAACCGGCGTTAGACTTCAATTATATCCCAAGCAAACTTAAGAGTAGTATCTAAAATACAATGTGTGATAAATTCACTGCATCTTCTGAGGCAAATGCTGAGTTAAAAGTTGAGGTATAGGCCTAAATTAAGCCACAAATAAACTGAGGTAATGTCTAAGAAAAACCTTGAGGTAAAATCTGAGGTATCAGTTGAAGTAAATTCACAATAAAAATTTGAGGTAGAGCCAAATTAGTCCTGAAATGTGCTGAAGTAATGTCTGAGGAAAAACCTGAGGTAAAATCTGGAGTATTGGTTGAGGTAAACACTACATCAAATTTGTATCTCTCATTTTCAGTCAAATTAAGTATAATCTGAGGTGAATACTAAGGGCAATAGTATGAGTGTAAAGTGGGACTAAATTTTGAAATAAACTGAGAAATTTTCTTCGATAAACTGTGTTAAAACTGAGGTGTGCAGATAAAATGTGTGGTAAAAGGGAAAATGGTAAACACCGATGTAGAATCTGAGGTAAAGTCTTTAGGTAATCACTAAGGTTAAAAACAAGAATCTAAAGTACACACATGCTATACGAGATAGTCCTGAGGTAATGGCTGTGCTGTTTTTAGGGAATGTTTGAGCCCTTCATGAAGAGCTTCTATGTGAGGTCTACAGATGCAACGCACATCAAAACACTAAAGGTACAACATAGACTTACCTTCGTTCAGTCTTTGTGTTTGTGTTCAAGTGCTGTGTTAATGTACAGTAGCCTTGAAACGGTGTCATATCTGCTGCTGATGTTTTGTGTCTTCTCTGATGTTTTTTGCTTTTGTTTAAATCCTTTAGCTGGAGATTTTGACTAACCTGGCTAATGAAGCAAACATCTCCACCATACTGAGAGAATTCCAGGTAAATTTTAATAAATTAAATTGATTCTGAAGGGGGAAAAAAACTGTTGAGATGAATCTTAAGGTGAAGTCTGAGGTTTGAATACTTTTATGATTTAGAAACGCAGCTGAGGAATAGCAGTTTTAAGCAGGTATATGTGTGTTCCAGACGTACGTGAAGAGTCAGGATAAGGCGTTTGCGGGGGCCACCATCCAGGCCATCGGCTGTTGTGCCACTAACATCTCTGAAGTGACCGACACCTGCCTCAACGGCCTGGTCCTGCTGCTGTCCAACAGAGACGGTAATCACACACTAACCTCACTGGAGCCTTTTGCTTTTGAAGTTATTGTTTAATTATTAGTAGCAGTGCTTCTGGTTGCCTCCAGATGGCAATATGATGAAGTTCAATGTTTTGCAGTGTAAAGACAAAATTGACTATAAAGACAAAGCCATTATCTCCAGTGATGAAAACGTGAATATTCTTTCTGAAAAATGCATATCACAGTCTCAATATTTAAAAAAATAAATAATAAAATTCTATGTCTGTGTCTTTTCCCTTTTCAATAAATATATGTTTATATTTATTGAAAGGGGAAAAGAGAAAACGATTTGTGATTTATGGAAGACTTTCTTGAATTTAAATCATTCTATGTTTAGACAATGTTTTTATTCATAAAATGTATTAATGGACAATTTTTAAAGATTTATCCTTGAATAATTGTAGAATTTTTGCATTACATTGAAATATTCTAAATAATTGTTATTAGGATTACAACCTTTTTATTATTATTTTAGGTATGTGTATATTTGTGCATGTTATTTCGTTTTTTAAAGACAATTTTTTAATTATTGTAAGCAATGTATTGAAATTATTTTAATTGATTGATTTGTCTATTTTACTATGAATGTAGCTCATATGGCGTTAAATCATAAATAAATCTAAATATATAGTTGAATATAAATAATATGTAACACACAAATTGCATACGGTGTACAACTGGTAAAAATAGAAAACACTTTTAAAATATAGTTCCTTGAATATTTAAAGTGTAAAATATGGTAAACTGCAGCATTTACCTTACAAAATGGAGCACAAGGGCTTGATTTATCGGATTTATCTGACTTGAAATGACTCCCTAAAGCTACTGTGCATATAAGAGAGGACATTTATGTATAGGAGTGCATGTATTAATTCCTCACCTCAAAAATGTAGTTAAGTTGCTGCTTAGTTACCTCCTCAACACTGGTTACTACAGTTAGTTATTGTTACTACAGTAAAAACATAGTATATTGGCTTATCAGTGTATTTGTGTGTTTCTTCTCTTCGTAGAGACTGTTGTCGCAGAGAGCGTCGTTGTCATCAAGAAACTTCTGCAGACTCAGCCGTCACAGCACAGTGACATCATCAAACACATGGCCAAACTCTTCGACAACATCACTGTGAGACACGAGTGCAATATTACACAACTGTAGTGTTATTTTGTGTGCAGCTGCAGTCTCGTTAACAATTAACACATGATGTTCTGTGTATACTGTGTCCATTTCCTCTTTAGGTCCCGATGGCGAGGGCCAGTATCCTGTGGCTGATGGGTGAATACTGTGAACACGTGCCTAAAATCGCCCCTGACGTCCTGCGACAGATGGCCAAGACCTTCACCAGCGAGGAGGACATTGTCAAACTCCAGACGGTCAACCTGGCTGCCAAACTCTACTTGACCAATTCCAAACAGGTAAAATCAAATCACGCTTTGAGTGGGTGTGTTTTGGCTGTGTTTTATCTCACTTTCTTTATCTCTTACAGACTAAACTACTGACTCAATACATTTTGAACTTGGGCAAGTACGATCAGAACTATGACATCAGAGACCGAACGCGGTTCATTCGTCAGCTGATTGTCCCAAACGAGAAGAGCGGAGCCCTGAGCAAATACGCTCGCCGCATCCTGATGGCGCCCAAACCGGCTCCTGTCCTGCAGTCTGCCTTCAAAGGTAACAACCTTGAAAAGTCATATAGAGTTATTTATATTTCTGTAGTGAATATATATACTTTTTTGTAGTTGAGTACTGTATTAAAATTTTTAGTACAAATATTTTATCAGTTTATCAGAAATTGCTTTTTGCTATTGCAATCTCTGAAAAAAATGATTAAAAAAATTAATGCAAAGTATGCAGGTTTTCAGGCCTGGAAAAGTTTTTTAAAAATCACATAGTTAATAAAAAATATTTTTAGTTAGGTAGTAAAACATGTTAGTAAAATTTTATCAGCTAGAAATAACTTTTTGTTGTTGCAGTCTCTGTAAAATGCTTTTTAAAAATAAATGTAACTGCAAATAAGTGTAAATTTCTATAGAGAATATCATATTTTTTGTAGTTAAGTACTGTAGTAAAATATTTTAGTAGAATATTTTATTAGAATTTTTTTTATTTTATTGGAAATTGCTTTTTGTTATTGCAGTCTCTGTAAAATACTTTTTTTAAATGAAATAATGAATGAATAAAATGAATGGAACTGCAAATAATGTAGATTTTCAGGCCTGGAATAGTGTTAAAGAGTCATTTAAATTTCTGTAGTAAATAAAAAATTGTAAAGTTAAATAGTAGAAAAAATAGTAAAAAAAAATTATCAGCTAGAAATTACTTTTATTGTTGCAGTTTCTGTAAAATTATTTAAAAAATAAATTATTAAATATATTATATAGTTTATTACATATTTTAATAAAAAACTGCAAGTAATGTAGGTTTTCAAGCCTGGAAACGTCACGCATCAATTACATTTTTTCTAGTGTTATTTATTTATTTTATTGCAAATTTAGTAGGAAAATATTTTATCAGCTAGAAATGACTTTTTATTGCCATCAAATTTACTTTTTTTTTTTAACTGCAAACAATTTTAAAACTGAGTGAAACTGCAAAAAAAAAAAAAAAATAGTGTTTCATGTCCGGAAAAGTCGTAAAGAGTCATTTAAGTATCTGTAGTGAATATAAATTATAATATGATATAATAGTAATAAATATGATTTTTACAAGTGATGGAAATTTAGTGGTCATAAGCTAAGCGATGCCTGAAACCATTCTGTGCAAGATTCGAACCTACAGCCTTTCATTTACCAACACAGATCTGTAACCTCGAGCCTATATCGCTCACCTGTAAAGCTTTGTTGCATGATAAAACAGCTGGAGCAGTTAAAAAAAAGTCCAAAGCCGTCAGTTAACCATCATGCTCTGATTCTGAATTACACGACCACATCTATACGAACTGAGTTCTGCTGACATCGATTTCTCCCACTTCTCTCTCTCTTATTTCATCACATCATTCCATTCCAGCAGAGCTTCAGAACTGAAACACACAACACTGCCATGGGAATTCATCCCTGCAGGCCATGACAGCAGCGCTAACCCGTAAACATCAATACAGCACGCAGAAATACTCTGCAACCGACTCTATCAAATGCCACACACTTATTTTTTCCCGCCTCTGAAGTGGGCTTTTTTTTTTAGCTGTGTGGATTTGTAGGCTATGCCTTTTGTTCCTCCTGTGCAGAATTGAATTGTTGGATTCGGTGTAATTTGATAACAGACAGTTGAATCTGGCCGTCCCATCCGCCCAGCACGCGCCCACACGTCTATTTACTACTACCTCCTGTACGTTCACGCACTTCACCTGCAATCAAACGGGAGTAATTATGCTCACGAGCAGGAAAAGGGTTTTACTCATTTGCTCCTGTAGATACACGGATGGACGGATGGATGGATTTGAGTTTAGCGCGAAGGATGTGCTCCGTGTGATTGATGCCGGCTGTCGCTGGGGGTAATTTTTGTTGTGCTGAGTATCGTTCTCAGTGCTTGGTAAAGCGTGTCCTGCTCTTAATAGGAGGTAATAAAGTTTGTAAGGGCTGATTATGCTTCGCTGTGCTCTTTGTGTGTTTTTTATTTAAGTCATGTGAAGACACAGGTTGTGACATATGATCTGTGCGATGATGGCTAATCATCAATAGTCCGAATTGCTAATCTACTGATCTCGAATCTGTGCTGCTGTTTCCTGCTCTAATTTATTTTAATACAATGAGTTCATGATTGTCCCCATGGTTACTGTAGATTAAAATAAATTATAATACACCCATTAGTTTTTATTTCATTAAAGCGGCATAAATTTACTCTATAACATTTGCGAGATATTTAACTGCTGCTGTCATTTTTAATATTGTTGGTTTAGATGCGCTGTGTGCGCTGGCGTTTTTTGCTCATGTTTATATTCTGCAGAGCCGCAGTGATTATGCGTTCATATACCTTGGTTATTACAGGACGTACCCGGCGTATTGTGAGAAGGGCACATGGGCAGACCTGAATGTCGTGGCATTTCTGCCAGTTTAATGTCAATTACCCAGCAGGTCTCCTGAAGGCCTGTGCAGACACTTATTGCTTTTTTGTTTATTATGACAAAGAAGTACAGTAATACCTAGAGCTGGATGCATAAACTAGAAGATCTGAGTTTATTAGTCTTGCATAGCAAAACTTTTGACTGTCTGCTTGTTCAACACAGTACGGTTTGTTTTCAAACTTTTTATGCCACATTTATGATGAAACTATAAAGGCGGCTGAATATATATTAGATTAGATTAGATTAGATTACAGTAGATTCAACTTTATTGTGATATATATACACACACACAATGACAATAACATTGAATCTAATCTACTATATATAATCTAATCTACTATGATATAACATTTAGAATTATATTCATGATTGCATCCATAATTAATATGAAATATTTTTATTATTAATGTTGTTATATTAATAATCTAGTGAAAAATGAAAGTCAAGTCTGCTTTAAAGAAATATATTAAAGTTATGTTTCATATTATCTGGAAAATATTTACTAAATATATAGTTTGACATTTGATTTTTCTGTTAATAGAATATAATAATTTGTTATTTAAAATCATGATATCAGTGTTTAGAAAGCAGAATCAAATGGCATTTCAGGAAATTTTTATTTAGAAATTATTTTCTATTTTATTTATTTATTTATTTGTACTTGTACTTTATCATTTTTTAATTACCTTCGCTAAAAATGTTTGCTTTAGCGGATGGTCAAATTAGCAGGTGTTGCTTTGATATTAAAACATTAAATGTTTTTGGCCACTGCATAATATTTGATGGTATCAACATATTTACTATCTCTTGGTTTTCGTCTTTTGTCTTTTTTTTTTTCTTTTCAGATCGAGACCGTTTTCAGCTTGGGACGCTCTCTCATACGCTTAATTCCCAGGCCAATGGATACCTGGAGCTTTCTGATTGGCCGGCTGTCGCTCCTGACCAATCAGTGAGAAATGTGGAGGTAGTGGAACCGGTAAGACTCCCTTTTATTTTTAAAAGATAATCTTCACATAATGTTCATATGTCTTGCGTAATAAAAGGGCCTCAGCATATAGTTCATTCACAGTGCAGTGATGTTACCAAGTCTAAAATTGTTATGACCTCATTTCCTGTTCATTTGTGAATGGCGCAGGTGAAAGAGGCTGAAGCACCAGCACTTGGTAAATCCAAAACTCGCAAATCAGAGAAGTTCTACTCTGATTCTGAGGAGGAGGAGGAAGAGGGAAGCAGTAGTGAGGACAGCAGTAGCAGCAGCACTGAAGGTAAAACGTGAGCTTTGGCTTGTTTAGTGTAAAATTGTCTTAACCTGTTTATGTGTACATGTAGAATCAGAAAGCGAATCTGAGAGTGAGGAGAACAGCGATGATTCAAACAAGAGCAGCTCCAGCCAATCAGAGAAGAGCTCCAGTGAATCAGACTCAGAAAAGAAGAAGAAAACTGTAAAAAACAAAAAACTACAACAGAAGAAACCGGACAGCAAAGACAGGTACTGGTCTCACTCAGTGTAAAAGACCTCATTTAAATTAACCAGTCATGACCTTGCTCTGTATCCCACTGGCAAATCACATTCATTCTTTCTAAATAAATTCTTTAAGATAAATTGCAAAAGTACACTACTCAAAAAAAGGTTTGGGGTCAGTTTTTAAAGAAATTAATAATTTTATTTAGCAAGGATGCATTAAATTGATTAAAAGTAACAGTAAAGACATAATGTTAAAAAAAGATCTCGGTTTCAAATAAATGAGCAGCAAATCATCATATTAGAATGATTTCTGAAGGATCATGTGACACTGAAGACTGGAGTAATGATGCTGAAAATCACATGAATAAATTACATTTTTAAATATGTTCAAATAGAAACCGCTTATTTTAAATTATAATATTACGATTACATTATTTGATCAAATAAATGCAGCCTTGCTGAGCATAAGATACTTACCAACCCCAAACGTTCCAACTGTATTGTATTTTTAGAATCAGCCATTTATATTCATGCCAGACACAGCATTGTTTTCAATTAAATAGATGCATCACTTATGCATAAACCTTCATTAAAAGTCATGCATGTTTACTGAACACCCATTGAACTCTACTGACAAAGTAAGTGGTCTGAATTCCAGCACTTTATACTTGCACCTCATGCTATTGCCTATTTTGAAGTGTTTATGTGCATAAATATATAGACAGATGGTATGTGAGATTGACTTTGGTCATTTTAACCGCATATATGGATGTGTTTTGCTCAAGTGTGCGCACTAGTGGATGCACAATGTACAACTTGGGTTGTATATATGTGCAGGTGGTAAATAATGTGTGTGTATTTGTGTGTTTGTGTGTATGCTGCAGCATAAAACGTGACTAATAAAATGTGGCACCAATAATCTCCTCCTCCATCTGTTCATCCTCGCACACTCTCTCTCTTTCTCTCATTCACACACATGCCAGGCCTCACAATAAGGATATTTTCACTGGCCTATTTATATTTTTCATTGCATTTCTGGTTTGCTTAAGTTTGAAAATACAAAAATATCTGTCAATTGAGTAGCTGTAATGCAGCTCAATAAATGCATACAATGCAAATCATTTATTCATCAGTTTTTGATTTTCAACCCGTTTTTACTGATGCTTCCGAAGCTATCAAAAGTCACTTTTGCAATTTTGCTAACATTAATAACAAGTTTAAAATCAGCAGAATATGTTTAGTTCATCACATAAACCCAAATGTTTATATTTGCAAAGCATAAAACACAAACTTGATGACTTTTTCTATGCTGTCCGCACACAGAGTTTGCATTGTTAATTGTTGTGATGTAACATTCCTGTAGTTGACCCTGCTGCCTTTATTAGAGGCGGTGATTAAACAGCTAACACACACACACACACACAACACTCTTTGCCTGTTTTGTTTGCTGTTCTGTCATTGTGCATAATTTAAGGCTCTCGCCTCCATCCTCAACTACCGTGAAATGCGCTCATTAATACACACACACACACACAACCTGCTTTAATGCTGCCATTGAACTGTGCACACTTCAGTTAGATGGTCTCTGTGTGTGTGTGTGTGTGTGTGTGTGTGTGTGTGTCACTTGTTCGGAGCAAATGAAATCCAAAGGCCAAATTAATCCATCTAATCATTTTACAATTAAACAGACATTGTTCCCTCTGCTAATTTAGCCAATCTTCTCTCTTGTGCTCCCTCTCTGTATCAAACGACGTCCCTTTTTATGCTTGAATATTGAAATGTTCTTTAGTAATGGCTAATTGTTGAACAGTTTTTCTTTTGGTTGTCAAAAATGACCCGGGAATAAATATTTAAAAATGTTTTTACATCATTAATTGTAGTGTTTAGTCCATAAGAAACTCTTAAATGGAAGGTAGTAGATGAAATTTAGAAGTGAAGTGTGTTTACTGGATGTTTTGCAGTTATTAATTTGTCTGGTGGACTCAAACAAATAGTTCAGTTGTTTCTGTGTCTCTGTGTTTGTGTAACTCGAATAGGAAGCAGAAGAACGGGAACGCTGTAAAGGGTGAATCCAGATCCGAAAGCGAATCAGCCTCTGAGAGTTCCTCGTCTGAGAACTCATCTGTATCCGGATCAGAATCTGGATCGGAATTAGGTGCAGATTCAGACTCAGGAACAGACCAGAAGAAAAACACAAAGTCTAAACCTGTGCAGTCTAAACCAGTCACAAAGGTGAGAAGAGCAAGAGAGTCCAAGCACATATCCAGAGTTGTGAGTAGTATGAAGTTGTGCTGTATATTAATCTGCATGTGTAACATCTGGTATCCATGTTTCTTTTCAGCATGTTGAGAAAAAGGAAGTGTCTCTGCTTGATCTGGATGACTGTGAGTTGTTTTCTGAGTTTCTTTTAATTGTACTGTTTTCTTCTTTTTGTTATAATTTTGGTTTTATTATTTTGTGATAAAATGTCTCTTTTTCCAAACCCCAGTGACCTGTCTTTGGTCTACACGGTGGTCTCTATAGTGAAAATCCCATTCATTTTCTCCATAAGGGAATTGAATTTGAACGATAACTTATTTAACTTTAAAGACAGACCTATTTAAAGCTCCGAGCTTGTTAATCTGTGGTATATGCTTCTGTTGAAGCCATCAGCCTGCATTATTTCAACTTATTTTTAAAATAATCATGTTAAACCACATAATTCCTTGTGAAAAACTTCATTATCCGTGAGCTTCACCAAAATATATACTGTGTTTGTGTGTGTATGTATGTATGTATATATAACAGTAAAGACAAAATTGCTCTGTTGGCTGTGTGTCAAGACAAATATGATTAAAAGATGAATATGAGACAAAACTACAGAATGTCACATTTTATTATTGGGTGATTCAACACATAGATGTTTTACCAGCTAAGAAGATCAGCACTTTTAGAGTTTCATCCCTCTATCTGATGTGAGCATAAGTATTGGAACAGTTGCCTCACAGGTCTTTCTAAGTGATCAGCTGTGTCCTGTTGCATTAATTCTTCAGATATTAAAAGCAGGGAATGTGTCGTATCAGTTATATCCATTACTTCTGTATTATGAATCTTGCATTCGATGATGACACACAAACCAGGATGAAGACGAGGGAGCTGACTTTGAGAGAAAAGCAAGCAATTTGGATGCTAAAGGAAAAGAGGAAGTCAGTTAGAGCTCTAGCAAAAACAAATGGCATGGACAAATCAAGAGTTTGGAAACCACCAGCAACCAACAACTACCTGATCGGCTGAGAAAACAACAGTAGTTTATGACAGACAAATCATAAAAGCTGTGAAAATGAACCCTAAAAGACGTGTCTGTAAAATCACCAACAACTTCCAGAAAGCTGGGGTGATGCTCTGACAATCTACTGTCCTCAGGAGACTTTGACACAGAATTACAGATGCTACACAGCAAGATGCAAACCTCTGACCAGCACCAAAAATAGAAAGGCAAGATTAGAGTTTGCAAAAAAGCACAAAGATGAGCCAGAAGAGTTTTGCAACTGTGTTTATGGACCGATGAGACAAAGATGAACCTTTATCTAAGTGATGGGAAAGCAAAAATATGGAGAATAAAAAGGGAACTGCAAATGATCCCAAGCATACGGCCTCATCTGTAAAGCATGGTGGAGGTGGTGTCATGGCATGGGCATGCATGGCTGTCTCTGGAACAGGCCCTCTCATCTTTACTGATGACTTAATGTATGATGACAGTAGCAGAATGAATTTGGAAGGGTACAAAACCATCTTGCCTACCAATATTCAAGAAAATGCCACCAGATTCATTGGAAAGTGCTTCATATTGCATCAGGACAATGACCCAAAACACCCTGCCAGTTCAGTCAAGGAATTTATAAGGGCAAAGAAATGGAAAGTCTTAGATTGCCCAAGTCAATCTCCAGATTTAAATCTGATTGAACATGAATTTCACCAGCTGGAGAGGAGAGTAAAGGCAGAAACTCCCCAAAACAAGCAACAATTGGAATTGGCTGCATTAAAGGCTGGGAAAAGTATTTCAAAGGATGAGACCAAGAGTCTGGTGATGTCTATGGGTCACAGACTCACTGCTGTGATTGTGTGCAAGGGATCTGCAACTAAATAATAGCTTTTAATCTTTTATATTTGCTTTATGTTCAACTGTTCCAATACTTATACTCACATCAATGAGTGGGATGAACTCTAAAAGTGCTGTTATTTTTATTTGGTAAAACATGTATGTGTTGAAACGGCTAATAATAAAATGTGACATTCTGTAGTTTTGTCTCATATTCATCTTTTAATCATATTTGCAAATGTCTTGACTCCACAGACAACAGAGCAATTTTGTCTTTACTGTTCCAATACTTATGGAGGGTACTGTATATATCTCTCTCTCTGTGTGTGTGTATACATGTATGTGTGTGTGTTTATATAATATATATATAAGTTTGTGAACCCCTTGCAGAATCTGTGAAAATGTGAGTAATTTTAACAAAAGTTATTTTTTATTTAGTACTGTCCTGGGTAAGAACTTTTACATGAGAATGCGATATGGTTTAGCATGATTATCAAATTGCAAAGACTGGGTTGTAATTTGATACAGTAATTATGTAATCTGCTGTGTAAGTGTATGATTAATCATATAAATACAATAGAATGTTGCTTTCTTGTCTGTAAAGGACACACATGATGATGCCTTAACATTTAGACAAAGCTATATACTTGTTTTTTGTGCTGATTTTGAGGGGAAATTTACACAATGCAGTTAAAACTAGTAAAATGTGTTAAATAGAGACAAAACACAAACCTCAGTATGCCATTTAGTTAGGCAGCTCACTCTCTTTTGTAACAGGACCAATTAATGTATTGATACATATGTGACCCTGGAGCACAAAACCAGTCTTAAGTCGCTGGGGTATATTTGTAGCAATAGCCAAAAATACATTTTATGGGTCAAAATTATTGCTTTTTCTTTTATCCCAAAAATCATTAGGACATCAAGTAAAGATCATGCTCCATGAAGATATTTTGTAAATTTTCTACCGTAAATATATCAACTTTATTTTTGATTAGTAATATGCATTGCTAAGAACTTCATTTGGACAACTTTAAATGCGATTTTCTCAATATTTCGATTTTTCTGCACCCTTAGATTCCAGATTTTCAAATAGTTGTATCTCTAAATGTTGTCAGATCCTAACGAACCATACATCAATGGAAAGCTTATTTATTCAGCTTTCAGATTATGTATAAATCTCAATTTTGAAAAATTGACCCTTATGACTGGTTTTGTGGTCCATGGTCATATATATGGGTTTTAATGCTGTTGTTATTGTTTTGTTTGACAGTCTCGCCCGTGGCGGTCACCACACCCAAGAGCTCCATCCTGTCTCCTAGTCTGCTGTCTGACCTGCAAGGGCTCTCGATCTCACCCACTGCATCGGCCATACAGGTGTGTGTCCATCTGACTTCGTGTTGATGTTATAA
The DNA here is from genome assembly GCF_936440315.1 of Barbus barbus. NCBI lineage: Eukaryota > Metazoa > Chordata > Actinopteri > Cypriniformes > Cyprinidae > Barbus > Barbus barbus. The sequence continues at coordinate 21,808,875 of NC_136721.1, read as the reverse complement.
TAAGGCTCTCTTGAATACTTTGAGTTGATTTATTTGCATAAAATGACTGCTAAACTATATATTCATCCTGTTTGGGTTTATTTTGCGTTAATGACCGGCTGACTGTACATTATACCGCTTAATTTTTATCATTTCCCCTCCAGTCTTTTGTTTGTGTCCATCTAGACGTCTTCTATGTTCTTTGTTTCTTTTTGTTCTGCTGTATTATAGATTGTTTTTTCATTGCCTTCCCTCTTTCTTCTCCTCCTGTGTGCATCCAGCGTGTGTGTGTGTTGTCAGCGTATGTGATTGTTGACCTTTTGCAGTATGACGGCTCCTTCCTCTCCCGAGAGAGGGATGTCAAGGGAGGGAGAGATGTCAGTAAGAGATGAATGAAGCATGTGTGGTCATTTCTTCTCAAATACTATCTGTATCTTTCTCTTTTAGGATTGACACATGAACTGTAATATCCCAGAGGCCCACAGACACCCCCCGACAATAACACACACACTGTACGTGTGTTTATAGACCTGCGCTGCTGTCATATTTCAACCTAAAGATTCTTAGCGGGATCTGGACCTTGATCTTATCGTTTGTAATATTTTGTGGTGCTCTCTTAGCATATATTTGTAAAGACTTTGCATAGATAAAGATATTTTTGCATAGTAAACACAAGCAAAAGTTAATGTACAATAAAGATACGTTAGAGCTAGCAGCACTACCATTCGAACACTTGAGGATTTGTTTATTTTTTAAAAGTCTTTTATGCTCACAAAGACTGCATTTATTTGATTAAAAATACAGTAATAACAGTAATATTGTGAAATATTATTACAATTTAAAATAAGTGGTTTTTATTTAAATATATTTTAAAATGTAATTTATTTTTGTGATGCAAAACTGATTTTCAGCATCATTACGCCAGTCTTCAGTGTCACATGATCCTTCAGAAATCATTGTAATATGCTGACCAAGAAATATTTATTAGTATTATCAGTGTTGAATACAGTTGTGCTGCTTAATATTTTTGTGAAAACATAATTCTTTTTTATTCTTTGATGAATCGAAAAATCTAAAAGAACAGCATTTATTTGAAATAGAAACCTTTTGTAATATAATTTTTGCTGACACTTTTGATCAATTTAATGCATTCTTGCTGAATAAAGTATTAATGTCTTTAAAAAAAAAAACTTAAAAGGTAGTGCACTGTCGCTAACTAAACTAGTCTAGTGTAAACTAGACATAAACTGGTTAAAAACATTTAGACTGAGATTTTACGAACTAGCTGTTTAACAAAATCAGATTAACGAAACCAACTTGTCAATTGACAGTTTGTTCTTATTACTTTGCCTGGAAATAATTTTGAGTTTTATCTGCCATTTTTCTTTAAAAGAAACACAAACGAATTGAGTTATTTAGTGATTTGTGGATTTGCTCAGTAATGATTGTAAAGCAGGGCTAATAAAGTCTTATTGATTACATACAGTATTGTAACAAATAAGTTTTAATTGAAACATTTTTAATTTTGTGTACGTGACATATTCTGACTTTGTCATATATTTAAATTTCCCGATCAATTCCATCATATTCTCTATTTCTCTATATTATTAATATTCTAATATTATTGGAAAATACTTTTTTTTTTCTTCTTTTTTTTTTTTTTCTTCAATAAAATGTCAAAATGCACCAAAAAGCATGCAAAGGTCATACAGATTTATTACTTTGAGTATACGAGCATGCTGTTAAACTCCAGACATCTTGCTGACAGTGCTGTGGTTGTAATATGATTGCTGATAACACGCAATCCTTGATATCCCAGAGTCGGAGAAAACTTTTAAACTTCCTATAGGTTCCAACCTCATCTGTCAGAATTCCTATTGTCCTCCTGTCCATCACTGCAGGGTTGCCCCTGTGACCTGTATCGGCGTGTTGGGCGGGTGTCAGCGCTGCCGCTTTGATTGACAGCCTCGTCAGGCTCGGGCCGCTGCGCAGCTAGAAGCTGTTAGGCACAGGTCATTAGAATACTACCCACGAGCCTCGGCGGGCAGGCTAATCAGAGCTGAAATAAAGGGTGAGATTGAGAGAAAGAGAAAGGGCTTATTTAAAGTCAATGCTATGCATAAATACATTACAGGCCGCTATAATCTTAGTCACGGTGGATAAACCTCATCTCTCTCACTCGCACATACATGCATTCAAACGCGGGCATTCATTATGGCGTGTCACGTCACACAGCTGGTCTTTCTTAGCTGCGTGCATGCAGATGTATGAAAATATATTCATACGACACTGCTGCGAGTATGTGTGTGTGTGAGAGACTTTGGCCAGCGGGGGTACAGATGAAATAACGGTGTGTGAAATAGAGAGACACTCCGTTGCATTCTGGGACGGTTAGCGGCGGTATTTAGCCGATCCGGGGTCAGTGTGCCAACTATCTGCCTCGGCTCCTCCTGTTTCTAATAACATTTTGACGTGCGGATCTGCTCTGAAATACTGTTTAAGCGTGCGCCGGGGGAGCCGGCTGATAACTTTTCATTCATAATTAGCGTGGGGCGAATGGGGGCCGAACGCAGGGCGTCGGAGGGAAATTGAACTGTCAGTGTAGGGCGAGCGGGGGGCAAACGAGGGCGAGCGCGGGCTGAGCGCGGGGTGGGGGGCGTTTGACCCCATCACAATCTGGGGGCCGCGTCATAATTTGTTCATTTGGTGCCCATCAGCCGGCCGGCGTTGCCGCGGTGACCCCGTTCTTCTCGGAGCACGCTCAGTGCCGTCCTCATTATGACTCAGCAGCAAGGTAGAAACGCACGTGGAGACGCAGACTCACACTGTCAGTCACATGTGCTTTACGCTGGACACGTTTAGCACGGCTTTTTAAGCACTATAAGACACTTTGGTTTGATTGTGTGCAAGTATCAGTGTTTCCCACAGGATTTTGTGAGACTATGGTTGGGTGAACATTGGGGGTCCAGGAGTATGAATTTTTAATGTATTTTCAAGTTAAATGCATCAGTATGGTGAACTTTGGGAGCAAAATTAAGAGCATCAACCCCTTTTGCAGTGACCAAACTGAACAGAATAAAAAAAATATATATATATATTTGCATTGACGTTGACCTAAACTTTATAGTGGACTCAAATAAGGGTTATTATAGTTAACTAAAACTAAAAACATAAAAAAATCCCCTTTTGTGTCTTGAAATAAAATGAGCATTAAGTGAAGTGTAAAAATCTTTTTTTATTTCAGCTAGTTGCTAAAGCAACATTTCTCTTTTTTTTGTCTAACGTGATGGATTGAAATAACTGAAACTAAAACTGAGATAAAGAATTAATAAATTAAATCTTAATATTAAATTAATTATTAATAATATAAATCATTAATAACATTTATAGAATTTATAATAAAAAATAAAATAAATAAATAAAAATAAAATAATCATTATAATTAAAATACACAACAAAATTACTAAAAATGTAACTGGAATTAAAATTACAACTGAAAATATAAAAATATCTCAAATACCTCAAAATTCAAAATATTAATAAAACTACTAATATCACACAGAATTAGTTGTGATAGTGTTTCAGTCTGCATCATAATTAATAATAATAATCTTTATATTGTAATAAATTTTTATACATCTTTAATTATGCGTTATTGTATACATAATTATTGTAATACATCTGCACCGTAACAGTGAGTAATATATCTTAATTATTTTACAGTAGTAAAATGACAGTATATTTTAATTTCTTCAACTAAACACATTTCTGTTTAGTTGACAGCAAGTTTTTCATTACAATTCTGGTGAAATTCTGTAATCATCTCTTCACAAAAATGTAAAAAAAAAATGCTAATGTGAAAATAAATTGAAACTGGCACATGTTGTATCCCAAATGGATGTTAAACACATGGAGTTTGCAGCATTAACTATTAACCGAGTCGCTTTGAGATGCTGAAAACACCAGATCATGAGCTGCTCATGTGTAAACGAACACAGTACAGATACTCTTTGATCTGAAACACAATATAGGCAATATATAATGGGCCCAATAGATACTTTGAGTAAAAAGTATCTGACATTTGATCTTTAGATTTGATGCCATAATGTGATTTCGATTTTAGTCCTTTTAACTGACCTTTTAACTTTGTTTGCCACAAAACGCAACGTTAGATGTTTGATTTTTTGTGCATTATATATTTCGCAACACAAAAGAAACTAACTCCTATTTCTTTACATTTATTTCACAGCCTTCAATATTAATCACGGTGACTTTTAACATCTGACAGGATCAATGCGTGCGCACACCTCGCCAAATGACATTTTTTTCTTACAGACAGTCTCATAAACAAATGAATTAGATTTCAAACAGCAATAGAAAATAGATTTTTAATTCTCTCTGCTGTATGTCCTCCCGTCCTCCGTTTATCCTTCTTTTCCCTCCTCTGGTTTCTTTCTCTCACTCTCTCTCTCTCTCGTTCTCTCTCTCTCTCTTTATCCTGGCCAGTGGATGTGTTTTGCATCTGTCAGCAGATTTGGGCGGCAGCTGGACAGAGAGGATGCTGGGATATGTGAAGGTGACTAGAGCGAGTTGTCATCCATCACTGAGGTTTCCTTTAAGCTCATCCATAATAGAGCCCCTCAATCAAGCTCCCCTTCACACGGGAGATGTGTCCGAGTGTATGTGCGGGACGCTGCGGTCAAGGTTACACTTTTCTTTTGGTTATTTACTCTTCCACTGCTCAGCGGAGTTGACCACTTTATAGGACACGAAGTGTGTGTGTTATATTGGTGATCATAAGCGATGTGTTGTATATTGGCTCGTCCAGTCCTTGAGGACACTGATAGGGGCGGTTATCATGAAACGGTGGACACAACCTGCACGTTTCTGTGTGGTAAATCTGACGCTGTAAACGTTACGGCTACTTTTATCAACACAGACCGACTTGACACCTCCAAAAGCACGGCTATAAATTCATGGTGTGTCTGTAAATCCGTGTGTGTTTTTGTAGGAAGCTTACAAAAGGTTATGACACATCTAAAGATGCTTTCAGCTGCACATAACTGCTGTGTCCGTATAACGCTGCTGTTTCAGATAAACCAACTCATTCATACTGTCAGGTTTTCAAACCAATTTTATTTTGGTTTGTCTAGTTTCGGTTGCGCCATCCGTCATGGTGATTGTAGGTGATGTGCAGGCCCATACAGAAGCTCTGCAAATTTCCACAGAATTCGAACGCCCATCATTCACATTTTTCTACATATACCCCACCTTTGTTTGTGTTTTTTTATCTATTTAATATTTTGGTAAATAATGTTATATTTGATACATGATTTGATGATGATTTCATTTAAAATGTATCAAAATAATTTTAATTTTAACTTAATGTTTAATTAATTGAATTAATAATTTAATGTAACATAAAACGTATCAGAATTGAGTATTTTATATTAACATGAATATAATATTAAATGTATTATGATTGTATTAATAATGTAATATTATTTATCTGTATTTAATTTTATTTAATATGAATAATGTAATTTATCAAAATGTTTTATAATGTTAATATTATATATAAAATAATGTATTATTATTATTATTATATTAATAAAATAATTTTTTTTAATATTGGTTTTATTTTGACATTTTCCCCACACTTGTTTGTTTTTATAAAATATTTTGATATATAATATAATATTAATAATAATTGCATAAGTACCAAAATAATTTTAATGGTCATAAGTTAATATAATCAACGATCAAAATTAATATTTCATAATTTTATTAACATGATATTAAACTGTTATATCATTGTATTTATAATTTTATGTTATTTATCTAGATTTAGTAATTATATAATTTCATATTATTTAGTATTATAATATAATTTAACAAAATATAATGTTAATATTAGAATAATATGATGGTTATGAATAATTTAATATTTAGTTATTTAATAATATTACATATTAATAATTTAGTCAATTTAATATAATTGGTAAAATATTATATTTTTAATATTGTTTCATAATAAAAGTATCAGTTATATTACAAAATTTGATATTGTTTTACCTGAAAATCTGAATTATATTCAGCTACATTTAACAGATTTTTACCATATTTAAACCCATTTCCTAGAATTCTGCAGAATCAAAACAATGTGTTGATTCTGACATGGTGTTTGTTTTGTTACTGTGTATTAACATTAACAATGTTAAAAAGTATTCATAACTGAGCAGTGAAACATTATCGGTGCGCAAACAGAGCCTTGAGGTACTTCAGTATTCAGAATATGAAAGGATGCCATTTTTATTTGCACATTTTCAGTTTATTTCTATTGCACTATTTTAAGCTTTTATAACACCTCTCATTACTCTATGAAAATACTCCAGTGTTGGGTTGCAGATGGAATCCATAGCTCGGAGGGATTGCTGGTGTTGAAGACCGAGCTGGGGCCAACAAATAAATTGCAGGCAGAAATGTCATCCCTGTCCAGGTGTTCAGGAGTGCAGTGTAGAGCCAGAAAACTGCCATCAGCCACCGATCTGTTCTGCTGTCACACGAGCTAGAGAGAATCCAGAGAGTCAGGAGTAATGCATTGAGATGTCAGTGGTCTTTCCACACTCGTCATATCGATGGCAGCCGGTGTCACAGGCCTTTCTTTTCCTTGGGCCATTACAGTGATTTTCTTGAAGCAAACTAGTCTAAATCAGGAATGCACCATTTGAGACATTTTTGCTGATGCAATTGCAAATTATTTTTGCTATGGCTGAGAGCTGATATGATAGTCCATATTATACACTACCGTTCAAAAGTTTGGAGATTTTTTTGTGAAAGAAATACAGCATTGTATAGCAAACATGCATAATTTTTTTTTAAAAGTGACAGTAAAGACATTTATAATGAAAAGAAACATTTCTATTTCAAATAAATGCAGTTCTTTTGAGATTTCTATGCATAAAAATATGCTGAAAAAAATGGTTTGCTCAAAAATATGAAGCATAAAAAATCTTTCTTGAGCAGCAAGTCAGCATATTAGAATGATTTTCTGACCTTAGTTTTATATTGATAATTAAAGCTTTAATTATGGCTCATAACATTATCTGGATTTGGAGTGTTTTTGCAGAGCTGGCAGTACAGTCACTTGCTGGAGCAGTTGTTTTTTTCACTACGTCTTTGTTAATGCATTTTTATCCATTGCCAACTTGAACATTTGTTTTTCTGTAATGGACACAGCTGTTGTGTTTTCTGCTGTTTTAAATTGTACCAAGGTAACATTATCTAGACGTTTTGTGATAGTCTTGGAAACAGTTTTTGGAATTGGTTAGAAATTATAAACAAGTCAGTAATGAGCATTTATAAAACTGTATTTATGAGTGTGTGTATGTGTATATATATATATATATATATATATATATATATATATATATATATATATATATATATATATATATATATATATATATATATATATATATGTATGTATATATGTATGTATGTTCAAGTTTATTTGTATAGCGCTTTTTACGATACAAATCGTTGCAAAGCAGCTCTACAGGAAATTAAGTTTCCACAATATATTTATATATTGCAGAACTTTAATATATTTAACTTATGGCAAAATTTGGTAATTCTGTATGTTGTCTGAGCATTGGCATCCTCTGAGGGGTTGGCATTATCTTTTCTCAGGTGTTCGGTCATCTCAGATCATTTAAGGGTTGGATCCAGACTGAAGCTTCTGTCATTCCTAGTTACCACGGGATGTTAATCAGAAACGGAGAAACAAATAGAGACATAATTAGCGTAGCTGCTGTTCCATGATTTGTTCAACCCAAGCTAAATAATAATAAATGTACATTTGATCAGATATACTGCAGTACAAGATTATAAAATGCATTATGTGAATGCTTGGCTAAAGAGATGTGTCTTTAATCTAGATTTAAACAGAGAGAGTGTGTCTGAACCCCGAACGTTATCAGGAAAGCTATTCCAGAGTTTGGGAGCCAAATGTGAAAAAGCTCTACCTCTTTTAGTGGACTTTGCTATCCTAGGTACTACCAAAAGTCCAGAGTTTTGCGACCTTAGGGAGCGGGTTGATTGTAGCGTGGTAGAAGACAAGTTAGGTACGCAGGAGCTAAACCATTTAGGGCCTTATAGGCAAGTGATAATATTTTGTAAATTATACAGAACTGAATAGGTAGCCTGTGCAGAGACTGTAAAATTGGAGTAATATGATCATATTTTCTTGAGCTGGTAAGAACTCTAGCCGCTGCATTTTGGACTATCTGTAGCTTGTTCATTGAAGATGCAGGACAACCACCTAGCAGTACATTACAATAGTCCAGGCTAGAGGTCAATTTTTTTTTTCCCCCCCAAACCCCTGACCCTAAGTATTTAATGTTGGCACATAATTCCTCCCACATTGTTTGTGTGACCACCTAGCAACCATTCAGAACAACGTAGCAACCACAATGCACTGACAATAGCATTGTTATGGTAACTTTAGCACAGATGCGTTGTAGAACCACTGGTATTTTCTTCAGAAAAAAAATCTAGCTCTGTTTCCACTCTGCTTATCTTATAAATGACAGCATTAAGAGCATCCTAGCATTACTCTAGCGTTATATAGGCATTTTGCTAAGGTTTTGCTAATGTGTTTATAATGAAAATAGCCTTATGCCTCTCTATCATCTTCATCTGTGTCTCAGAGATTTTGCATTTAGATAAAAAGTTAAAAGGTGGCTTTATTAAGAGGAGGAAATGGGCTGATGGTGGCTCTTTATGTACTGGATTTATCTTTTAATTTTCATGTCTGTCTGTTTGCAAATAGGTTTTTTTTGTATGTTTTATGTGAACATTGACATTTTACATGTTTTAGGTCTTAAAGTTTTGATTAATTGACAAAATAATGACTGTTTTCATACAGGTCTCCTCTCATTTTCTATTGTTCAGACAAAAAATAATTACTTTTGATTAACTGCCAAAATAATGACTGTTTTCATACAGGTTTCCTCTCATTTTCTATTGGTCAGACAAAAAATAATTACTTTTGATTAACTGTCAAAATAATGACTGTTTTCATACAGGTTTCCTCTCATTTTCTATTGGTCAGACAAAAAATAATTACTTTTGATTAACTGTCAAAATAATGACTGTTTTCATACAGGTTTCCTCTCATTTTCTATTGGTCAGACAAAAAATAATTACTTTTGATTAACTGTCAAAATAATGACTGTTTTCATACAGGTCTCCTCTCATTTTCCATTGGTTAGACAAAACAAGAATTAGATCAAACATGGTCAGGAATAATGCAACCCAACTATAGTTTTGAATATTACTTATTTACCACCACAAATTATCCAGAGGATACTGCTGCTGATCATAATGACCAAATTTATTTTCAATACACATTGTTCTTTCCTTTTCTAATCAGTTTGTTGTTAACTGCAGGTGTTCTCTTCTCCGTCTTTGTGTATTTATTGCTTGTCAGTTTGACACCGTTTCTTGGCATGTGCGTGTCTCCCTGCAGGCGATTTCTCCTGTGTTTGTGCCGGAAACCTCCCATGAGCTGCTCCACAGGATGACGGGTAAAGGTTTGTCCGCCCAGTACCGCTTCACCCGGCAGCCCTGTATCTATGGCAACAGCATGGTATCCCTGCAGCTGACGCTCAGCAACAGTAGTGACCAAGCCCTGGAGAACATCCACATCTCTGAGAAGAGTTCCACTGGACAAAACATCCACCGCTTTAATGCTATCGGTGAGCTTCACACGTGAATAAATGGAGTTTAACAGGACTAGCTGTTAATGTGTAATGCACAGGGATCATAACATGGAGAACCAGATTTCTGTGCTTCTGCTTGCTTTTGAATGAAGAGTTTGAAGTACAAATCATTCTGAAATTGGCACAAACATGAGCATATTAAAAGAGTCTGCATATTGAACATATTGAACAGTCATGTTTATCAATATCAATACCTATTTGGCAACTAAAAAAAATTTTTCAAATTTTTTTTTATTTCTTTTAATCATAGTTGTTGTTTTTTATTCTTATAGTTTTGTGCATTGGGCATTCATATTAATTATTTATATTTTAGTTTTAATTATAGTTTTTTTTGCATTAGGTGTTTATTTATTTACATTATCTTACATAGGGTATTCATTCATTTATTCATTTTAATTATAGTAGTTTTTTACAATGATTATTTATTGTAATAGTTTATTTTATTTAACTTTTTGACACGGTTTATTTATTATTATTATAATTACATTTTTACAGTATTTAAGTATAGTTGTTTTTTCTTACAATTAGTGTTTATTTATTTGAATAATTTTGTTTTATTTATTCCTAGTTTGTTTATTTAAAAAGTAATAATAGTTGTTTTTACATTTATTTATTTTAGTTTTTTTTTTCAATTATAGGTGTTTTTACATTATACGTAGTTATGAAGTATTTTATTTATTTATTTATTTTAAGTAGAGTAGAGTTTTTTACAATTAGTTTATATTTTAATAATGTTGTTTTTACCTTATTGTATTTATTTATTATTTTTTTATGTTGAGTTTTTTTTATTACTGCTGTTTTACAGGTATTTATTGTTGTTGTTGTTGTTGTTGTTATTATTATTATTATTATTATTATTATTATTATTATTATAATATTGTACTTTGGTAATAGTTTTATCTATTTTAGTTATTTTTTGTCTTAGGTATTTTTGTTTATTTATTTATTTTTACATTTATTCATATTTTGTCTTTTACTTTTTCTCTCTCTCTTCCAGTCAGGGATTTTGCGGTCCTATTTTCACCCTTTAGTTGAATCTTTTTTTCTCTGATTGTCATGTAAATTTTAATAAATTCAACGGACCTTCTAAATTTTGTAGAATTCAAGAAGGCAACCCATTGATTTTTAACGTGTTTAGTAACTATTAACAGTCAAATTAGACATTGATAAATATTAAGTATTAATCAGACTGTCCAGCACACACACACACTCACATTCTCCCTCCTTCAGCCTGTATTAATGCAGCTGATATGATTTCAGCCGGTGTATCGATTAGCAGAGGTCCTCTCATCACACACACGGCTCACAGTGGTGCACAACACAAACACACACAATCACATTCCCTATGTTTTCTCTCAGTCTGTTTTTCTTGTTCTCTGTCACAAAGCACTTTTAGTCATTCACAGGACAGGTTTGGGTTTTCTAACATTAAATTGAACCATGCTCGTGTTGTTAAAGCATCACAAAGATGAATTTCATGGCTGGGAGGGATCAAGAATAGATCAAGCTTCGTTATACTGTGCTGCACTTTCACAGTTCAACTCAACACCAACTATTTCACTCCTGTCTTTTTCCTTCAATCCTACCTTCTTTCCTTTCTTCCTTTCTCTCTTTTTTCCTTCCTCCTCTGTTCCTTCTGTTTTTTCTTCATTACATCCTTCTGGTTTTCCTTACTTTCTTCTGACCTTCTTTACATTCTTCCTTTTGGCCTTTCTTTCTTTTCTTTCTTACATTTTTCCTTTATTCTTTCCTTTCTTCTCTCTGTCTTTTCTTCCTTCCCACCACTTCATTTTTTATCCCTTCCATTTCTTCTGGCTTTCCATCCTTTCTTGCTTCTTTCAATCTTTACTTCCTTCAGTTTGCCTTTCCTTCTTTCTTTCCTTCTGTTTTTTTTCTTTTTCTTCCAGCCTTCCATACCGTCTTCCTTTTTCTATCTTTACTTCCTCCTTTTCTGTTTGTCCATTGTCCTTTCTTTCCTTCCTTCCTTCTTTCTGTTTTATCTTTCTTCTATCAGTCTGATTTTCCTTTCCCTTCATTACTTCCTTCCTTCCTTCCTTCTTCCTCACATTTTTTTCCCTCAATTCCTTCCTTCTGTCTTTTCTTAATTTCTTCTTTTCCATATTCTTAAATTCTTTTTTTCCATATTTCCTCCTTTCTTTCTTAGTTTTTTTGCCCTTCCTTTCTTTTTTTTCTTCATTCCATCCTTCCTTTATTCCCTCCTTCCATCTTTACTTCCGTTTGCGCATCCTTTATTCCTCCTATCCACCCTTGCTTCTTTTTCCCCTCCTTTAGTTCATCCTTTATTCTTTCTTCATTCCTTCTGTTTTCTTACTTCCAACCTTGCTTCTTACTTCTTTCTTCCTTTTTTTACTGATCAGTTTTTTACCTTATTCTTTATTCCTTCCTTCCCTTTATCCTTTCTCCCTTTTTTCAATCTTCCCTCCTTCATTCCTTCATTCCATAGTTTTTTTGTCCTTCATTTTTAGATTGTTCAGACAGCATGCTGACAGATCTTTCTCTCTCTCTCTTCAGAGCGTTTGGAGCCGCAGGCGTCAGTAACGGTGTCCATGGGCATTGACTTCAATGACTCCACACAAGCTGCAAACTTCCAGCTGTGGTAACAGTTCACTACATATCATATAAAGCGAAAATTGTTGAGAAGAGCCAGAATCTTTAAATCCCTAACAATTTCCATCCCTACCTCGAGTCATTATGCTTCAGTAGCACTAAAACCCTTGGATCAGGTCACTTTGACACATCTGAGAACGAGGCACGATAGTGTTTGCTTTCCTCAAAAACCAACGTTCAGCAAAAACGTGCTGGTCTTATGATGGTGTTAGCATGTCATTATACAGATTAAATTACTATTGTTCATTATCCTTACACAGGGCAAAATAAGACAAAATTAATTGTTCCCCCTTTCAATACATTTTTAAAAAATAAATTATTACCGAATCGTGTGAATGGTAATAATATGCATTACATTTTTTTTTTAATAATCTAATTTAAAGTGATTACACTTCTCCACAAAGCTTGTAATTGTTTTTTCTTTTTTCGATTACGCCGGAGGCTTTTGTGATCGATACAGTGAAATAGCCAGGCGTGAATAACATCACCATAAACAGCCGAGCTGAAGAGAGTGAGCGAGCAAGCGACCGGTAGATTATGTTTGCTAATGGAGCCAATGTGAGTTCAATGACATGGAGACGAGTGGGCGCAGGTCAGGCCTGCACGCGTGTCTGTGTCCTGCACCAAAGCTGAGCTCATGGAGTCGGTTTAAGGAGGGATTCGGCCCCTCTCTATCGCGGCTACGTCAAGAGATTATGCCGTATTAGACAGTAATACCTGGATTTACTTTGCACGTTGATCTCTAGCCTGCTTATTTGGTCTCCGAATCTTTTTCAAGCCTGTTTCCCCTCATCACCTGATCTCCGTGGTGCTCCTGGATTCACTCCTTATTGGCTTCCTATTTCCCAGCATGCCGCTCTTCATGATGGGAATTTAATGTTAGATTTCAGTCTTTATCGGAGTACCTGACAGTATTCTTTCCTATGGCAGGCCACAAACAGTGATGATGCTAATCAATACGAATATGAAAATAGAAATGACTTTCATCCTTCTCTCTCCCTCTTTCTTTCTGTCTTTCGTCTGTGGATCAGTGATGGTTGATCCAGTGGGATGGTAATAACAGTTCTCAGCTAATTGGCTACTTACAAAGTAAATTGGCAAACCTTACAATCAGTAAATTTATTCTTTTACTCTTTTGGGATGAGAGGAGGGTCCAGAAACAAAATAGATTGTGTTGCAGTATCTCTCGTGGATGTAAAATGTTTTTACTTGTTTAATAAAAAGTGTGAAACACTGTTACAACTTCCCTGAAATGTTTTACAGCTTTATCACATTAATTTGTTAGTTAACGTGACATCAGAATTGATCCTATTTACTTTCTTTGTACATATTCCTGGTCTTTTTTCCGGGTTAGATTTGAAATGTTTTCAGAAGTCTCTTACATTCACCAAGGCTCCATTTATTTGATTAAAAATTGGGAAATATTATTGCAGTTTAAAATAAATGTTTTCTACTTTGATATATTTTAAAATGTATTTTATTTTTGTAATAAAAAGCTGAATTTTCAGCATCATTACTCATTACTTCAGAATTCATTCTAATATGCTGATTTGCTGCTCAAGAAATTTAATAATTAGGTTATTGTCAGTGTTGAAAACAATTCTGCTTCTTCATATTTTTGTGAGAAAACATGGTAATTAACAGAAAGTTCAGAAGTAAATGAAAGAGACATTTTTGTAACTGTTAAAGTGTCACTGTCACTTTTGATCAGTTAATGCATTCATAATGAAAAAAAGTATTAATTTATTTCCTAAATTCTCTTACTAAGCGCACAAACTTTTGACGAGTAGTGAATATTTAGAAGGGAAACACAGAAAAAGATGTACAGGTGTGTGGTGACCTTATGGTGCTGTTCTCTCTTCTTTCAGTACTAAAGAAGATGAATTCAACGTGTCCATCCAGCCTGCGGTTGGAGAGCTGCTGCTGCCCATCACGATGAATGAAGCAGGCTTCACCAAAGAGCAGGGTAATACAAACACCTCTTAGCACTTACACAACACAATACTGATGCTGTAAACACCAAGAAATAACACTTAAAGGCCTCAAAAATACAGCACTGTCTCATCTTCAAAAACATCTACAGTATACACCACTCTCAAAAACCTCAAGGACATTGTACTCAGGATTGGGTGAGTTTATATGAAAGCCGTTTTAAGCCTATGCTCTGAAATAGTCATTTTCCCACTAAACTAAATCAAAATGTTGAGTGCACAAACTAAAAAAAACACTCAAAATCGAGATAACAGTATTTAGTCATTGAACACAAAGAAGAATGATACCTATTTTTTTATGCATGTAGCAGTGGATTAAAAAATGTCCAAGTTGTGAACTGATCCAAATTTTTTGAACGATTTACTGAATCGGGCAGTTTGATTCACTGAAATTTATTGAACTTACAAACTCAAAAGATGATCATAGACAGTATTAAAACATTTTGTTCTTTACATTGTCATGCAAGTTGCGAGGCAAGGATGGTTAAGAAACAAGTTTATTGACAGTCTTTAGAAAATTTGATGGGAAAAAAAGAGTCATTGTGAAATTGTGATGTAAATTTTCTGCTATTGCAAATATATAATGAAAATTCAATGTATTGCCCAGCCTAACCAGTGCGTCCTAGAACTGCATATGATCATTTCATATATTCACCACTTGTTTCACCACTTTTAGTGCTGGTGACAGGCGTGAACCTATGAAAAACTCTTTACATTTAAATCTGGTTATTTAAACACACACAAAATATCTCATGAAATACTGTCCCTGCTCTTCGAACTGTCCCTCTGAATATAACCGCTGATGCAGAAAGCTCAGACAGGCAAATCTGACACACACACAGTATACTTCACATGTGCACCGCTAGCATCTCCACTGAAGGCCGACACAAGTTGTCCAAGGAGAACTAGACCTGACGCATCTGACCTGTTCTCCGCAGGACCCCGGGGGTCCTAAGTGTTTAAGCACTATTTTGCAAGAAACTGATTGATTATGAACACTTTTTTTTTTTTTTTAATATCTGCTCTTTTTATCTTGTCCAGAGCCAATTTATAATTTTTTTTCAATCTTAAAATACTTTTTCAATGGCTTTCTAAATTGCAAATTCCTCCATATTTCTCTTGAATAAGCTATTACTTTGCAGCTGTTAAATTTAGTGCTGTCAAACGATTAATCGCGATTAATCGCATCCAAAAAGTTTTTGTTTGCATATGTGTGTGTACTGTGTATATTTATTATGTAAATATAAATACACACACATACAGTATATATTTAAAAAAAATATTTACACGTATTTACATGTCTATATTTATATTCATATAATTTATATTATAAATAAATATATTTAATATATAAAAATAAATTTTTTCTGAAATGCATGTGTGTGTGTGTATTTAAATATACATAATAAATATACACAGCACACATACATATATTATGTAAACAAAAACTTTTATTTTGGATGCGATTAATCACAATTAATCGTTTGACAGCACTAAATAAATTAAATTAGTGTTCAAATAAAAAATAAAATATTTAAGAAAAACCATGGCAGCATTTCTTATTATTTAGTTGAATGTACTAAATTAACCAAATAAATTGTAACAAAATAAACTGCAATAAAAAATAAATAAAAATAAAAACATTTAAAAAAATTATATAAGTATACAACAAAATTACTAAAACTTTAAAATTAAAGTGAAAATGGAAAATATCATTTTATCGCGGTGATACTAAAATAATAATTGTATCAATTCCTTTTAGTTTGAATGAAATCCCATGTGGACGGGACTATCTGCCTGTCTGACCAATGACAGACTGGGTACAGGAAACCTATTTAAAAATAGTAATTTTAATAAAATATTTAAAAATACTAAAAAAAGTCATGCTTTCCTGTTATGTTATTGGAGTGTGTAGTTTTAAGTGAAAATGATTTCTTTTTAAATTTTTTAAATACATTTTTTATACATTTTAATCTTTTTTTGTGTGTGTGTGTATTAGGGAAGTTTTTGATTTTGAATACAATGTCTTAACCAGTTTTATCAATTTGGGGTAGGGCTATCAATTCTTCTGACCAGTGACAGACTGGTATGGAAACCTGTTTGAAAACAGTCATTTGTGCATTTATGTGTTACGTTAGTGACACACACTTCACCTTTAAACTTCTCCTGATCAAATTTGTTCCTCCTTCCATGATGCAACAAACCGTTTCAGCTGATAAAACCAAACACAAGCACGGGAAAACCAAATAAATGGAAGCCAAGAAGAGAAAAGCTTGGTTTAGCGTTCAGCTGGCTTGTTAGGATGCCTTTCGGGAGTACGCGCACACACACACACACCTGGCCCTTTCGAATACCTTTCTCCGCTTTACGCCCCAACATTAGGCCAACATAATGAAGCAGACGCTCTTCGAAAGAAATGGCGGGTTTGATTTTTCATTTACACTCAATGGATTCCTGCCTTGTCTTTTTAGAGAGCCGCCTATACCTTCACTCAGGACGACACGCGTGCGCGCACATTTTAATGAGCTAAGAGAGTGCTTCCCGCCTCACTATTTACAGACGAGGAACAGGAAGTAAGGCGCTTTTTATAGCCAATCATTTATTCTTAATTGGTTGCTGTGGCAAAGGCTTTTAGCATAAGCCGCGCTATATTCATTTACTCCACATTTTCTCTACAATAGAGCCTAATGGACAGATTTAAGACTTTAAATGAGCACTCTCAAAACCTTGCCCCCTAAACGAGAGAGTGCGTGCATGTGTGTGTGTTTGCACGTATCACTGTGCACTCTCACATTCGCACCGTTTGAAAGCCAAGCTGAAGTGGGCCGCAGTTTGTGCCTTTCAGAAAGAAAAGCACCTGGTCCGTCTGTGTTTTTTAAGTGAAACACAACATTTTCATTAAGTCCAGTTTGGACGCATTAAGCCGTATTGTCTGCGCGTGTTTCCCTGAAGAAGCTTGTTAAGGAGCAGCGGCGTGCTGCTTTTATGTGCTTGTTACCGTTCGACGAGGCTTATTCACGCCGTCTCTGGCTAATGTCCTGCACGGCCACCGTGTTTCTCCGCTCGTCTTAATCAAGTCTAGTGGTCCAACGCAGCTCACAAATAACACATGCTCTTACCGAAGGCCGAGATGGTTTTGACCCCCAGTCTCTTTCGTTCTGTGCTCCTCAGATGTTAAATATGAAAGACTGCACACGTATACATACTAGGTTTGTCTTTCTACGAATCAGAGGTACACTTTAATTTTTAAGCTTTATGCAGAACAGAGATGTTTCTGGTATTTCCTTTAGTACATCGATTTAAGTTTTAAAAGGGATAGGTCATTCAGAAATGAAACTGCAGTCATTGTTTACTCACCTTTGTTGTTTTAAACTCTAAAATTTTACACATACAAAACATACAAACATTTTGGTGTATTGATCACACAAAACTAAAGTCGCAAATCTCGAATCTTTTACTTAAATATAGCTCTTTTTTAATAGTATTATAAACTTTTTTGTCATATTTCTAGCATGACAGTCCATATATACATAATATATAGAAGTTCAGACTCAGTAGAAATTAATACATTTATTCAACAAGGATGCATTACATTGATCAAAAGTGACATTTAGAATGTTACAAAATATATTTCTATTTCAAATGCTGTTCTTTTGGCCTTTTGTTTTCATCAAATAATAAATAGTTAAAAAATCACATTTTCACAAAAATATTAAGCAGCTTTTTAAAACATTGATGATAAATGTTTCTAGAGCAGCAATATTAGAATGATTTCTGAAGAATCATGACTGGAGTAAATACTGTAAATAATATGCACTGTAAGAGATATAATGTTTTTGCTGAACATAAGACTTTTGAAAAAATCTTACAGACTCCACACTTTTGAACATTTTTCATCTTTCAAATTCATAAGAACACACATGCTGTTATATGCAGCAGATATTGTATATGCTCAAAACTTACCTATGGCTCTTCTAAGTTTGAATCCAGCTTGAGCTCCCAGAACAATTTGCATAAAATAATAATAAGAGACCAACAAAAACTGTGCAAATTGTAGTTTTTTTTAACAGTTTCCTGAATAACTCTTTAGAGACTAGATTATTAAGAGTATAAAACTAATGTTTATTTCTGTGTTCAGGTAAACTGATAGGCATGAACGAGTCATCGGCAACAATTACCATGACGCCAGAGAACGTCTCCAGCCAATCAGTAAACAGAAAGGTGGTGTCTGTCGCCAACCTAGGTGTGATTCCATCCAGTCAGGAGAACATACACAGGTAAGCATAAAGAAAATGTCCCGTCTCTAAGAAATAATTTGGACATTTTCAGTTTTCATTTTGTATTTAGTTCTTCCACCTAATTTGACACTTGTGGTTTTATATTTGTTAAATTTTTCCATCCATCCGTTTTCCCCTCTTCAGGAACTTGAATTGGTCTGTTTATTTCTTGTCTAGTACATTTTGGGGTCAGTGTTGTTGAAGTGTCCCTAGAAGGTGCCTAAAACTAACAAAACCTATTTTGGGGAATGACATCAAAAGGAAACGGTGTTCCTAATTAAAATAAATTTTGTAATTCCTAAAATGCAATTTGCACTGTTTTATAGGCTATAATTAGGCATTTGGGATGCATGTGCTTGTATGAATCCCTTGAACATACATAAAGATGTATTTTGCGGAGAAATTACCATAGGACATCTGACTTTGTAAAGGATTGTAGCAGCCAAAACTTTCATAAGCGCACACAAACGCACTCAGCCTTCCTGCTGACACACAGACAAACTTATTTGTCTCTGTCTCATATATGCACACAAACACAGCGACGTTTGGTCTGGACTTTGGGGCAGTCTGATGCAGGCTAATTTAATTATAAAATATGAGTGAATGTGAAAGCACCTTGAGAAGCATTAAAATCTTCCTCACAAGGACACACAGCACACGGGCTGAGTGGAAATCAATGCCCGCAGGTCTGTGGAAAAGGCCTATATTTCATTTAGAATACGCAATCGGGCAAATAAGAGCATGTCATCAATCACACGGCTGTTTCTTAAAAGACATCCCGAGAAAACTCTCCGTTATCCTTCCTGAGACACTTGTACACTCATAAACAAATAACTGAGATGTCCTATGTGAGTTTTCACTAAGTTGTTGTGGTAAAATCTTGTGATTTTATTCAGTTTTAAATCTTTTTTTAAGGCCGTTTCATGTAGTCTTTAACAGGTAATAACAAATCAAGATAATTAGATGCACATTTCTTTTGAGCGGTTTCTTAGTGTTGGACTTTAAAATAGAGATTCTTTATGTCCCACAGTCCCAACTGGTGACCTGTTTTACCCAGAAGTCTCATTTTAGGGCTGTTTTTTCCTTCATTTTCCCATTTATGTGCAAGTCCAACACCAACTGATTTAATATAGTTTCTATTTCCAATAGTTTTTATTAGTATTCTTTTGTTGTAGAGGCCTTTTCCAAGTCATTATTAACTATTTATGCACAAAGTCATGCACTTTCAGTGTTTAATGGTACCTGCTGGTCCGGTAGAGCTAATTGACCCAATTCTTTAGTGGATTGTGGGGTGTTTGTGGATGCAATTCTTCTGTTTGGCAGCAGGGGGCAGCACTGCTTCTGTCTTCAGCCGAAGAGGGAGAATGCAAGAAATTCAGGGGAGCCGCTTCTAAATGAGCTTGAAAAACATAGACTCTGTTCTTGTCCTTCTCTAGATCACAGAAGGAAAACATTTTGTCCTCTCTGTTACTAAACAGAGACCGAATGAATCACAGCTATTCTCACTGTTGTTTTTTAAGCAAGCCAAACCACAGCAGTCATGAAATGTCATAGTAGTGGACATACCACATATAAGATGCTTTGTGTGTGTGTGTGTGTGTGTGTGTGTGTGTGTGTTTAGTGTTAGTTGGTGGGTTGACTGATTGACTGAACAACTAGTCAACTAATCTGCCTTTTTATTGCACAAAAGTATTATAGTGCTAACAAAAAAAAAAACAGTGATGTAAATATTATGCATGAGAATGGGAATATTGCTGCTTTAAAAGGACTGCAACTATATATATATATATATATATATATATATATATATATATATATATATATATATATAGTAGCAGTTTTGTAGATCTACAACAGGTAGATCTACAAGATTCTTCAAGGGTTCTTTCAGTACTTTTTTCACTTCTGTCTTCACTGAGTCGAACTTCTGAGGAGTCTTGTGATATCTATCTCCTAGTTCTCCACTCTCCTACACTGTTTCATGTGTGTGTACGTCATATTTCATGCATGCTCTTTAGTTTAGGTGCACTTTTCTCCTCTGTCTGTTAGTTAGCAGCTGTGTGAGTGGAATTTGTTTTAGAGAAGAGGAGAGAAGCTTGTCCTTCATTTTGGAGAGGGACAGCTGGTCATCTGGTCACTCACATTAACCTCTATTAGTACAGAGGACTCTTAAAACAGACACACACGCTCACACATAAACATACTTGGCACGGACATTTGGCAATTGATGACTAAAACCCTCTCTGTAGATTTGAGGACACAGAGGAACAAGATGGCAGAATAAGGCTTTACCATATGCTGCATCCAGTGTGACATTTGCAAACATTTGCTTTCATGGCTAGTTTCTGAATGCTGGCTTTTGCAGATACGTGAATGGGAAATTTAGTGATAGTGGTTAACCGTTGTGGGTCAGTGATGACCAGTACCAATCTTATAGGACTAGGAAGCTGCTCAATCTGAAGGAAACATGTCACTCCAAAATAGAAAAGAAATATTCTACATAATATGAAGCCCATTTTAGGACCATTAGTTATACATTAGTTTTTTTTTTTTTTAATTGACGTTTAGAATAATTAAGCACATTTTCCCCCAAAATTGTAGTAATGCACTGTTCTTTCTTTTTTTTAAAATATTGCTAGATTCATTAATGTATGTGTTTTTAATGTATATAAAAATAAATATTTTCTTATACTTATTCAGTGCCAATTTATGGTATAATTATATTTTATATATCTATTTATGTTTAGTATACATTTTCATTTCAGCATGTACCAGTTGTTTTTATTTTTTTGTAACTTATTACCTTTTTAAAACAAAGGTAATACTTTAGGTACTATCATGGTTCATAAATACGGAAATATGTCACTATTCTTCACATTGTATTAATTAGGAATATTTATTTTATTTTATTTATAACATTATGGAAAGAAGAATTAGAGAAATATACTTAATTGTCATGAATATTCACATTTCAAAAAGGCTTTATTTTACTTTAAGTAAAATAAAAACTTTAAATTATTTGTTTTATAAATGTATATATTTTTACTTATTTTTTTATTTATTTTTATAAATAAATAAAATGTTTGTTTGTTTTGTGACATTCATCCACTTACATTAACACATTTGTGAATCTACTAATCGAACCCGTTATCAATAAAATATCTTCCAATAAATTGGCCTGAGCAGTGTTTCTTAGGTCTGTCTGTGAATGATAGTGAATGATAACTGTTGCGTGTGAACAGGAATCTTACTAGTCCAGTCTTTAAGGTTGAATAAAGAGGCGACAGTCATTTAGTCTCTTTCTCTCTCTGTCTCTCTCTGATTAGGAGCAAGTGTTAGCGTGTGTGTGTGTGGATCGATAGCGGTCTGGCTGGCCAGCACCGGGCTTCTGCTTTGCTTTTCTTCCCACAGCCTCAATTAATCCAGTTCAGAGGCCCAGTGGTGACAGACCAGAATACCAATGACCCATTTAGAGCCTGAACCACACCGTATACAACACACACACACACACTGGGTAGAGCTGTTGTGTGTGTGTGTGTGTGTGTGTGTGAATGTTTGTTTTATTTGAGAATGAGCAACAGATAGATAGTTAAACCGAATGACTGTCCAGTATCGGGACCTGCAGCTGTAATTGTACTGTGTTTGTTTGTCTATATTTGTGTATGTACGTTTAGAGACCACTGAAATCATGTGAATGATGTGGCTTTGGGTTATATCACACACACACGCTGTGCCTCAGAGCCGTGTTAAGTGTGTGTAAATAAGACTTTTATAAACTGACTCCATTAGTTGAGCCGCAGGGACTGAGAGATCAGAGTGTCAGCAGCACACTGACAGCACAGATATAATACACTAGATCTGAAATATTTGTGTGTGTGTCTGTCTATAGAACTATCTATATACTGTATGTCTGTTTATGTATCTGTCTGTCTGTGGTTCTTTCTGTCTATCTGTCTGTCTGTCTATCGTTTTGTCTATCGTTCTGTCTGTCTATCTATCTATCATTCTATCTATTGTTCTGTCTGTCTATCTGTCTAATGACGCTTTTCCACTGCTTGATATGACTTGGCTCGGCTCGGTTTGCGTTTCCACTGCAGTTTAGTACCACTTTAGAGTGGGCAGGATTATTCACGTGTCATTATAGTTGACTCCTGAAAAACTTTTTAATTCCGCATCGCTCCATCAAGCTCTCGCTGGATCCGCTCCTCGGCTATCAACGATAGGAACATCTGTACTTCCTCAGCAGACAACGAAACAGCCATTTTTTGGTTGTTAAAGGTGCGCTCATTAAAATCAGTTGTGTTCGATCCTTTGCTGGCTGTGCTGATTTAAATCTAGCGGGTCCGTTGTGTGTCGTGTTGCAAGCTCAATGATGCAGGCAGTGCCGATTTTCTCCGGCCAATCAGTGATCAGCAGAGTTTACACGTCATGTTTTGGTAACAGTACGGTTGGTTCTCTTGGAACCTCAACCGAGGTGGTACTAAAAAAGTACCAGGTTCCAGGTACTGTACCCAGTGGAAAACCCCCCAAAAAGTGAATTGTACTGAACCGTACCGTGCAGTGGAAAATCAGTGGAAAAGTCTGTCTTTCTATCTGTCTATCTGTCTGTCTGTTGGTCTGTCGGTCTGTCATTCTATCATTCTGTCTGTAATGTAACATTAGTGTGTGTGTGCGTCTGCGTGTGCACTGATTGTCAGATGTGACGCCCTCTCCAGTTGGTTAGCAGTAGCTCTGACGGCTCTTGTGTCTCATGCTGTCATGGCTAAATGGTGGCCATTGTGTATGTGTGAGTGCGTGAGACAGAGATTTAGGGAGTAAAAGAGGGGCCTCCTGGTGGGACGGGGGGTATGTGTGCTTCTCAGTGCTAAATGGGGTCCCCGTGTGTGAGGGTGTGTGCTAAATGGTTCATTGTTGTATAATAGGCTGTGTAAATGGGAGGCAGATGGCAGTGTATCAGGCACGTGGGTCCCCCTCAGTGAGAGAGGGAACGAGAGACAGACAGGAAGGAGGTACAAGGGCGCAGAGGTCGGACAGGGTCGTGTCTGCTCTGTCAGTGGATCCGCGTGTGGTGCGTTCACTAGTGTTTCCAGTCTGTGACGTTACCAGGGTTACTGGACACCAGGAATTCTCCCACAGCGCTATGGAACGGTTCATTAGTACAGGTCATCTCTATTATTACTCTAGCTTGCATCATACTATTGTAACACATCCATTTAAATTTTAGCAGTGGGTTTTATGTTGCATTTTAAAATCAGCTGTTCCTTTCCAAGATGTTTGTTCAAAAAGTGTTCCAGTTGTGTGAAAATACACCTGTTCACCCAGTTGCGCATCACCCATAGAGGTCAGCTATTCTCCTTAGTTTACATATCATGGAGAACTAATCTGCTTTTCATTCCATTAGAAACGGTCATTCCGTTAAACAGTTTTATTTAGATTATTTGGAGAATGTGTCATTAGCAAGCATCTAGAAAAAAAAAATCATTATGAGGATTATTTGTTTGGTTGGTTTAATTGTCATTTATTTGTTTGTTTTCTATTTTCTTTTTTTTACTCTGTTTATTTTTTACCATGAAGATTATTTATTTATTCATCCATCCATTAATTTTTTGTAGTATTTATTTTTTATTTGTTTTTATTTTATATTTTTTGTTTTATTTATTTTATTTTGTTTATTTTTTTACTGTAAAGATTTAGATATTTGTTTGTTTGGTTTATTTAGCATTTGTTTGTTTCCTTTCTATTTTCTAAATTTTTTTAAAATTTCTTTAAAGTTATTTATTTTTACAATTAAGAGTATTTGTTTGTTTTTTGTTGTTTGTTAATTTATTTTAGATTTTTTGTATTTCCTTTGTTTGTTTGTTTGTTTTATTTAATTTTGTTTATTTATACCATGAAGATTATTTGTTTGGTTTAATTTAATTGTCATTTTATTTGTGTTTGTTTGTTTATAGTTTTGCATTTTATTAAATTTTTTGTTTTTATTTATTTATTTTTCACTTTATTTCATTGATGTATTTCACCTTGTTTTGCAATGAAAATATCTGATTTGCATTAAGCACTCAACTTCTACGACTAAATATCAGTGAGTATATCCACTATCAGAAGAGAGGGGAAGTCGTGGCCTAATGGTTAGAGAGTCGGACTCGTAATCCAAAGGTTGCGGGTTCGAGTCTCGGGCCGGCAGGGATTTAAGTGTGATTTAAGCTCACTGCTCCGGGTGTGTGTTCACGGTGTGTGTGTGTTCACTGCTGTGTGTGTGTGTGCACGTTGGATGGGTTAAATGCAGAGCACGAATTCCGAGTATGGGTCACCATACTTGGCAGTATGTCACTTCACTTCACTTCCATTGTGCCCTAACATTTTTTTCTTTCGAATATAGCAGAGCGTGTCTTAGCTTATTGTTTAAAGTACATGAAATGCATTGTGTTTTGCTTTCTTTCAGGTATGCTACATTTTTGCGGATCCCAATGAAAGTTTGTGTACTACTATAGCTTACAGTTGCAACTTGTGTACTGCAAATAGTCTTTTTGGATAAACATATATCCTAAATGACCACATGTAAAAAGTAAAGCTTACAGTACTTAGTTTTCGGTATTAATGTGAAACGACAAAGCAAAATGAATCGCCAACGAAAATCACAGTTCTATTTGCATAATCATTTCTCTACAGATGTGAATGGTCTTTAATGCTGCATCATAGATATCGCACATTAAGTCCCTTGGAGCTTTTATTAAAATCATAATGTTGCTCAGTATACTTTACTCCATCTCCACTGAAGTTGATCTAGTCCTCTGCACTCTATTTAGTGCACACCCCCACACTTTGCTCCCTGTCTGTGAGAGACTAACGGGTTCGAGTCTGTGAGTGACAGGAGTGTGTCCCTTGGCCCTAATAGCTTCTTAATCAGACCAAATAATAGACTGCCATGCCTGTTCACCACACACACACACACACACACACACACACACACACCTCCCCCTTCGCTCTCCAGTGCTCACATGGCACATGGAATGGCACATAATTATGCACTTTATTAGATATATTTATTATTAAAATGTATTTATTTACATAATTATTCACATACATATTTACATACTTATTCATTGTTATTAACAGTTGGAAACCCAAAATTTGTTTTGGAAAATATCTTAGACAAATAATTTATTTTTATACAGTATTATAATCCTGTATTTTTTATAAAATATGTAAGCCTATGCATGCATTATATTATATTAATGAGTTATGGCATATGGAATAGCATTTACCTACACAATTAAAAAAACTGTGTGTGTACTGTGTACGTTGTATTATATATCTATTTATTTTCAAAAATCTGAGACTCATCAATGTCTCATCAATTTTCTTTATTTGACATTAATTCAAAAATGATAAATACTAGGATATTTTGTAAATCTTTAATATATTACCACTAACTGTTGTTTGGCTATTATCATTATCTTATTTTCAGATCATTGGTCAATAAATCCTCTGCAAACACTGCAAATATATTGATTGTGGCAGGCACCTTTCATTTATTCTCAAATTAAGTTGATAAAAATCTCAGTTCATTTCATGCAAGTAATTTAAGGTTTGTTGGTTAAGTCTTCAGAAAAGCCATTTTTGGGAGAATATAAACTGATGAATTGTGCACAATAAGATTAAGGGTATTTAAGTAAATTGTGTCCATTTCAAAATAATTATATTGTTTTAATGTTTTATATTTCTGTTGAAGAAACTCTGAAAGCTATTTTAAGTCAATCCTGAATCCATTTTAGATTTCCTACCTGAAGCAAACTTTAAAACCTTACTGTATGTTTTAAAATTCCTCTTTTATACTATTTAAACTTGTTAGTCGCCAAGAAAATAAGCCAGGGAAGCTGACATGGTGTCAAAAACCCAACCAATCAATCAACCAATCCAATTTTGTGTGTGTATTTCCAGGTTTGCCGGTAAGACGGTGAGTTCTGGATCTGTGGTCCTAGTGTCGGTGGCCCTGAATGATCCTGACGCTGTGATCACCATCAACACAGAGAAAACCGTGATGGGCTCTATGCTCCTGCGACAGTTTAAAACGGCCCTGACCAACAGCGGCCCCTAGAAAAACATTAAATCTCACTGTCACCCGTTCACAGTTCAGTCACGGACAAGTGCTGTATTCAAATATAGCTCGCTCTGGGTTATAATGACACTTTGGGAGGATTTGTATTGTTTTGAGAAGATGGCAGAAAGATGGCTTCATATCTGTTCTCATTTCAAGAGACTTTATGCCTCAAATATGCTTAAGTCTTTTACGGGCGCATTAATGTTCTCTGCTAATCTGTGAGATTTGACTGTATTCAGAAATGCTTTTCAAGGTCAATGCTGACTGTTTTTATTTGTTATGATTTCGTTTTGATAAATCTCCCAGGTGGCATGATGCCGACTTGTATGTGCTGCTTTCTGTCTGCTCTTTGTGTGACCAAAACATGCAAAGTTTCAATGTGAAGTGCCTTTCTTAAAACGATTTTTCCTGACAGAAGTTACATTTGCTTGAAATTACAGTGATTAAAAAATATATATATGGAAACTGAGAAGTAGTGTTTTTCTCATTTGTATCATATTATACTGTAATTTGTTGTGTGCCATGGATTTATTCTGATGTCATTGTAATATGATCACATGATGTCTGGTTTAAGTGAAGTTGCTAATGAACCACCCTTACAAAAATGTCCTGTGGTACTGCAGAAATACTACATAAATTTACCACACAACAAATGAGCAGAGCTAAATATGACCGGATTACCACAGCACTTTCTGTTGTACAGTATCACAAGAATTTACCATTAGATGCCGAATGTGGCTTTTCTGTAGTTTTTTTGTGGCATTACCGAAGTATTTGAACAGAGCTAAATATGACCGGATTACCATGGCACTTTCTATATAGCATGAACTTACTACAGAAAATACAATGTGTTGTATTTGTATTGTTTTTGTGTGATCTTTCCAAAACAATGACATCTAGCTGGCAGAAATATAATGCAGGTGAATGCAGTATATATATATATATATATATATATATATATATATACAGTGTATATATACAGCGCACATTTCCATTCAGGTAAGGAAAAGTTCTTGTTTTTTCCATTTGATTCTTTCCACGTTAACTCTTCAAGTGTGATGCAGCATGTGTTTCCGTCATTGTTGACATATGCGTCTAGCCTTTTGATTCTTGTTTAGTGAAAAAGGCCAAGCTTTTATTTCCGTTTTATTGCAAGCGTTATGTGGGCTATAATTAAATGAGTTCACATTAGTTGTCTAGCTATCTTGTCAGCAGATAAATGCAGTGAGTAACACGTTATAGAAACTGTAAACTTGAATGTGGAATAGTGCAACAGTTAACTGCAGTAGTTTACAAAAGCTAACAGAAAACATTTTTCATCACTTATGCATAATTCCAATATGTACTGATGTATTAAACAATAATAGTATTATTTGTAAATATTGTGCATTAAATAAAATGTGCATTATATGTATAGCTGCGTTAGCTGTAACAGAGATGTGTGCATGTAGTTTACTGAAGGCCCTGCTATCTATAGGTACTTATACTATATTGACTGGGTTAAATAGAATTGCATTACTAAAAAGAGACTAACATACAATTTGCATTGACTAAAACTAGACGAAAATAGTCATGGATAATTCTGACTAAAATAAGACTAAAATGCTCAGACTGAAACTTTACTAAACTAAAAAGAGTATGAACGTGACTAAAACTAAAATGACCGCTTCACACAAAGACCAGATTAAAACTAAAATTAAAACAGGCCGCCAAAAACAACACTAAGCATTCAAATGCTTTCTAGCACTGTTCCACAGCAACAAACTTGACCAAACTGAATGAAACCAGTAATAATGGCATGAAGTGATTCGCTTGCTAGCATTTATTTAGCGTTATAATAAACATGCATGTTCTGTAAAGCTGCAGTGAAACGATATGTATCGTGAAAAGCCCTGTACAAATAAAAATGAATGTGTAGACATACAGAGATTACAGACTGACCCAGCCATGCAAGTGAAATGTCCACCAGAAACCTCCCCGGACATCTTAACACAAACCATGATAAGATCGTAAGTAACACTGTTTGTCTTGCTTCAGTTTAACCGAACATAAGACTGATGTCATCCATTGTGCAAACAAATGATCCCAACTTTTCCGCTCAGGAGTTAATTGTAAGGACCAGACATGCGCAGTAGCGTTCTTACACTTTTGTTATTGTTTACATCCTTGAAATGTTCTATAGAGCCAATAGTTACCTGATCTTAAAAATTATTTTGATCTGGCAATACAGTCAGGTTGATCATGTTAAATAACCAGTTGTTTATAAGATAAAATAAATTAGTTTTAGTCATAGTCTTTTGACTAAAATACCATTTAATTTTAGTCATATTTTAGTCATTTAAATTATTTGAAATATCATAACATTTTAGTCGAGTAGTCTACAGTAAATTTAGTCAGCTAAAATCTAATGGGTTTAGTTACAGTGCATTTATTAAGCATTTCTCTAAAACTCATTATATAGGTTTGATATTAAAACCGAATGCACAGCTGCAATGGATGAAATGTACTGATTCACGTTCTCCCTACTGTTTACGTTCACATAAGACATAATTGACTGTGTTTATGTGAATGCTGGTCAAAACATATCATGTTATGTGTAATTCTCTGTTCTTGTGATGCGAGAGAGTACTCGCACGCTGTGAGAGGCGCTTTCTGTGTGTGTATGCTTCAGAAAACCAGACCGAATCCAGTTCTCTCTTGCCTCGTCAGATTTAACCATATGTCTGCTCTTCTCTTACTCCCACATATTGACATTTTTGAATGTTTTAAACCTGCTCCAACACTCATATCGGTAGTTTTATTGTTATCGATAAAATCCCAGAAAATACCAAGATATATTTTTTTGCCAATTTCGCACACCCCTAATTCATGTTATTTAATTTATATAATAATTTATTGATAATAACTGTTAAAATCAGTATTATTAATACTTTTGACTTGATTTTTGGGAAAACTTGTATCTGAATTGTAAATTATGCTTTTTACAGTCATTTTACAGTTGAATATGGTACTATAGACATTGCCCTACCCCGCTCATATGGTACTAATTTTATTTGTGCAGGTCTTAAAAAGTGCTTAAAAATCCTGCAGAAACCCTGAGGAAACTGCAATAACCAGCTTTCAGAGCGTTTGAAGGCTGGACCCGTCTCAGCAGAGGCACTATGCCTTTTCCTACAAGATGACAAACATGTTGAGAAGAACGAAAGGTAAGAGATGTCTGGAAAAGTGGCAAAGTAGCTGTGTGAATTGAGTAATGCTTACCATATATATATTCAGTACACGAATATATGAATATCATTTCTACTGCATTGTTGAATATCAAATTAAGTGCCTGTATCTTTGCTCAAATGTTCAAATCATTATTTATTATCTTTTTCATTTTTGAATTTTTATATCATTCTATCTATCATTCTCTGTATGTACATATATATTTACTAAATATATACAAATATGGTTACACTTTACAATAATGTTCCATTTTTTAAGTTGTATCAGTTACTATTGTTTAATGGATCTTGGTTAACATGAACTAACAATGGGCAGCTGTATTTTTATTAACTAATGTTAATATATATATATATATATATATATATGTGTGTGTGTGTGTGTGTGTGTGTGTGTGTATGTATATACACACACACACACATTAATCATAATGTTAAAGCCACATTAAAAAAAAAACACATTCCCATAAACAAAGGCTATATTTTCTGACTGCAGAGGCCTTTTCTCCCCGCTGACGTGTGTATGGGAGACTGAGAGTGTGTGAGCATGCACATCCAGAGATTTGCAGTACATTTGCCCATTAAGTGAGACATTGTAATTTATGGCCAGTATGAGGCTTTTCTCTGTCAAGCAACAAGCCACATCTTTATTGAGCATTATGGCACTTGTTGTTTATCACACAAAGCTGATATGATATGCACACAGATGTGCAGCTGACGGTTTTATGGAAGGGACACGTGCGAGAGAGAATTCAGCAACATCTTCTTCCATCACCGGAGGCTGTTAAGATGTCAGTGTGCCGTTAAGATGCACTCCCAGAGAAAACACTCATCAAGCGCTCACCTCGCGTGTGCTTAGCTGCTTCATTTCAGCCTGGTTTTATCTCTGTGTAATTATGGTGATGAAGGAATAATCATTATAGATCATACTGTCGATATGTATGATGATCACTAAACTATGAAGTAATAATTACTAATAATTACCCAATAAGGTATGAGATGCTGTGCTGTATTGTAAAAGTAATTATGGGTAAAGGGTGTTGATGACAACGGAGTACATACAGTCCCTTCAGCACATTAGGGAAAATAAATGTGTGTGTATGTGTATATATATATATATATATATATATATATATATATATATATGAGATACTGACATACTACTATAGTTTTTCTTAATACTTTGAATTGGTTTTTATTTTTGTATTTTCTGTTTTCTTTTTATTTTAAATTTTTGAAGATAATTTAAAGGTTTTTTTTAGGTTTATATATATATATATATATATATATATATATATATATATATATATATATATATATATATATATTATAATTTTTATTTCAGTTATTTCAGTACATCAGGTTAAACTAATGAAATTAACCTGAAAAAAAAAAAATTAATTTTAGTTATAATAACCCTGATCCCCAATGTCTTTCTTATTTATTTATTTATTTATTTTAAATACATATACATAATTTTATCAGTTATTTATAAATTATTTATTTATTTATCTATCTTTTTCTGATCATTTTCTAATTTCTTGGGAATATTGTTTAAATGAACTGAATTAACTAAATTAAGTTATACTTTTTTCTGTGTACTCAAAATCCCAATAAATTATAACATTAAATCCCATATCCCAATAATTTATAACATGTGTATATATATATATATATATATAAATAATAATAATAAATGCCAGTTTGTGAATGGAATCACCAGGAAGTTCAAGATTCAAGATTCAAGAGTTTTATTTGTCACATACACAATTATACAGAGTATAACCAGCAGTGAAATGTAGGTCAGGTCCGCTCCAAGGACAGTGCAATTATAAAGTATACAAATATTAAGAAGAAGTACAAACATAAAATAAAATAAAAGATAAGATAAAATAAGATAAGATAAGATAAAAAAAATATAAATATAAATGTGCAGGTCAGTATGTTGTTGACAAATAGTAATAAGAGGAATGTGCAAAAAATAATGTGCAAAAAGTTGTACAGGGTATTTGAATAGCAGCAATATGAGGTAGAGAAAAATTATGAATAGCTTATTGATATATGATATTTACATGGAGAAAAATTATGAATAACTTATTGATATGGTGATATTACATGGAGTCAAGTGATGTTATGACACAGAGTTAGAGTTTAGGAGCCTGATGGCCTGGGGGAAGAAGCTCCTCCTAAGTCTCTCAGTTTTTGCCATCAGGCTACGGAAGCACTTACCAGATGGAAGCAAAGTGAATAGATGGTTACCAGGGTGATTAGAGTCCTTGAAGATTTTGACAGCTCTATTTTTGCAGCGTTTGAGGTAGATGTCCTGCAGAGAGGGGAGAGCAGACCCTGAGATGCGCTCAGCTAAGCGCACAACTCTCTGTAGTGCTTTGCAGTCCTGATTGGAGCTGTTTCCATACCACACTGAGATGCACTGAGTCAATACACTTTCTATGGTCCCTGAATAGAAAGTTTTCAGGATTGCTGGTGAGACCCTGAATTTCCTCAGCTGTCGCAGGTGGTACAGTCTTTGCCTGGCTTTCTTAACCTGTGTTTGGATGTGTGTAGTCCAAGTCAGGTTCTCAGAGATGCTTACACCGAGGTACTTGAAGCTACTCACCCTCTCCACAGGGGTCCCACTGATCATAAGAGGAGAGTAGGGCTGCTGCTGTCTCTTCCTAAAGTGACATCATATTTGGTGTCTGTGGATTTAGCAATAGATTTGATGAATACTCTTATGTTTTGTGATATTAGTTAGTTTCTCACCTTACAACAATTCCATACTGTTACAGGAAATCTTAAAATTAAATAAAAACATAAAGTAGTAGTTGTTTCAGACATACTAAAATAACAGACCTACTAATAATTGGCTTTGTGTTGTTTTTTATGTAACTGTGTATTGACCAATCAACAGCCAGGACTGGAACCCTTTTATGGTAATGTGTCAAATAATGTCTGTGTTCCAAAATCTCAGTCCTGCTCATGCACTGTTCCATCAGCAACATGCAACTCCACTAGTAATGACAACTGAAAGCTGTTCAAATAAACCCAAGTGTATGTGAGATGGGAGCCGCTTCACTCAGATTAATAGAGGTCATGCTAACTGTAGCTGTTGAACAGCAGGCCTTTGAGATTGTGCTGTAATTTTAGTTCAAAATGCAGAGTTTATCACAGCATTCTGACAAAACGCATGGCACGCCGTGTTTTTCCTCAATTAAACTAGATTTATTTAGATTAGAAATAGATCAAATCTGAGGATTTAAAGGCATTCAGCTGGTGCGTCTGTAATTATTTTTAAACTCTGTTGCGACGTGATTCGACTCAAATTAGGGCAATGTAAACACTGCGCTTTCAATTAAACCTGGAGATGTTGCAGGTTGCTTGGGTGGTGTGGTTGTACATGTGTTGCCGTGGTAACTGACTGCGTGGGTTTTGTAATGATCAAAAATGACAGTTAAAATATTAAGCAGTTTTCAACATTGATGATAAAAATAAATAAATAATAAAAAGTATCATGTGAAACTGAAGACTGGAGAAATGATGCTGAAAATTCAGCTTTTCATCACAAGAATATGTTACATTTGAAAACATATTAAATTGGAAAACAGTTATTTTCAACTGTAATATTATTTCACAATATTACTGTTTTTACTGTATTTTCAAATGAAATACCTGCAGCCTTGGCAAGCAAGAGACTTATTTAAAAACATTTTACTGACAAAAAACACAAGTAGCTCAAACTTTTAACACTGGATTATAGCTGTTACTGTACTTTAGCTTTTATTTTGGCTATATTGACCAGTCAGCATCTAGAAACTTAACTACAATTTTATAATTACTAATAATGAAATTTAATTTAATTCATAAGTCATAATATTAAAACAAATGGTTAGTTTACAGGTTTGTGAAGTAATTTTGCACCAAATAAACATAGTTCTCAAAAAAAAAGCAATAGTTAAATTTATTGGTACACTGTATAAAATAATTTCTCAAAGTTGTTGGCTAATTAAAAAAATGCTATTGGTGTGTGTTTTACAGGACAATACTATTCCAGTGTTTCTACTTCAAAATGTCATGTTTAATTTAATGTGTTACTTGCCATTTCTTTGTAATTAATTTACCATTCGCTGGGATTTTGATTGACAGGTGATCTGACCAATCAGAACGCCAAATCTGCCATTTTGTCCGACAGACAAACCGACACGAAAGTACATTAACGTCAGTGGACTTGAACTTGTAAAAAATGTATTGACATCTTTCCGCGGTGTACAAAATGTACAAATTGTGAATAAAAACAGAATGCAATGATGTGGAAGTTTCACATTTCAATATTTTATTCAGAATACAACATAGATGACATATCAAATGTTTAAACTGAGAAAATGTATAATTTTAAGAGAAAAATAAGTTTATTTTAAATTTCATGGCATCAACACATCTCATAAAAAGTTGGGACAAGGCCATGTTTACCACTGTGTGGCATCCCCTCTTCTTTTTATAACAGTCTGCAAACGTCTGGGGACTGAGGAGACAAGTTGCTCAAGTTTAGGAATAGGAATGTTGTCCCATTCTTGTCTAATACAGGCTTCTAGTTGCTCAACTGTCGTAGGTCTTCTTTGTCGCATCTTCCTCTTTATGATGTGCCAAATGTTTTCTATGGGTGAAAGATCTGGACTGCAGGCTGGCCATTTCAGTACCCGGATCCTCCTTCTACGCAGCCATGATGTTGTAATTGATGCAGTATGTGGTCTGGCATTGTCATGTTGGAAAATGCAAGGTCTTCCCTGAAAGAGACAACGTCTGGATGGGAGCATATGTTGTTCTAGAACGTGGATATACCTTTCAGCATTGATGGTGCCTTTCCAGATGTGTAAGCTGCCCATGCCACACGCACTCATGCAACCCCATACCATCAGAGATGCAGGCTTCTGAACTGAGCGCTGATAACAACTTGGGTTGTCCTTGTCCTCTTTAGTCCGGATGACATGGCGTCCCAATTTTCCAAAAAGAACTTCAAATTTTGATTCGTCTGACCACAGAACAGTTTTCCACTTTGCCACAGTCCATTTTAAATAAGCCTTGGCCCAGAGAAAATGCCTGCGCTTCTGGATCATGTTTAGATATGGTTTCTTTTTTGACCTATAGAGTTTTAGCCGGCAACGGCGAATGGCTCGGTGGATTGTGTTCACCGACAATGTTTTCTGGAAGTATTCCTGAGCCCATGTTGTGATTTCCATTACAGTAGCATTCCTGTATGTGATGCAGTGCCGTCTAAAGGCCCGAAGATCACGGGCATCCAGTATGGTTTTCCGGCCTTGATCCTTACGCACAGAGATTGTTCCAGATTCTCTGAATCTTTGGATGATATTATGCACTGTAGAAGATGATAACTTCAAACTCTTTGCAATTTTTCTCTGAGAAATTTCTTTCTGATATTGCTCCACTATTTTTCGCCGCAGCATTGGGGGAATTGGTGATCCTCTTGCCATCTTGACTTCTGAGAGACACTGCCACTCTGAGAGGCTCGTTTTATACCAAATCATGTTGCCAATTGACCTAATAAGTTGCAAATTGGTCCTCCAGCTGTTCCCTATATGTACATTTAACTTTTCCGGCCTCTTATTGCTACCTGTCCCAACTTTTTTGGAATGTGTAGCTCTCATGAAATCCAAAATGAGCCAATATTTGGCATGACATTTCAAAATGTCTCACTTTCAACATTTGATATGGTATCTATATTATATTGTGAATAAAATATACGTTTATGAGATTTGTAAATTATTGCATTCCTTTTTATTCGTAATTTGTACAGTGTCCCAACTTTTTTGGAATCGGGTTTGTAGTAAAGAGGAAGAGGCGATCGCTTCATGTGTCGCTTGAACTGAGGAGCTACAGCGATCTGTCATGAAACATTGAAGAGCCACAAAACGGTGTTTATAATTTGAATTTCTTTAAAAAATGACTATTTTAAAGCTGAGACTTTGTTTCACACCTCAAGTAACCTGCTCTGTCTTGTCTGTCGGCACATTGTCAGTTTCCTCTTTGCTCTGAGATATATTTTTCACTGCGTGAGAACATGATTTGTAGCCTCATTAATAATAATAAATTGAGAAATATTTTGAAAGGACTGTTTGAAAGAACTCATAATGCTTTTACAATAGCAATAACTCAGTAATTATATTTTGGAAGAGACTGATTATCATAGTATATTTGTAACTTTGTAAGGGACAGACCTGAGATTCATCACGTGAGCCCTATATCTGTATAAAGAGAACAACAGGTGTGAACACACACCAAAGATGCTCAGTCACAGTGTCACACTAATTATGACTTTCTCTCTCTCAACTTTCTATTTTTGCCTTCTTTATTACCACGAAAAGATTGTACATTTGTACTGCAGAGTAAACGTCTCCTGAGAGAATAATGCAATGTAAAGCATCCACAGCTCTCTCTTTGTCTCTCTCTCTGTTGTTCTGACAGCTTGATTTCGTGGTCTCTCGGTGGGCAGCTCAGGGCAACATGATGGGCTTCTTAATCTGAGCTTTTCATGCTGTCTGTCAGGGCCAGAGGAGGAGGAAGAGTGTGTGTGTGTGTGTGTGTGTGTGTGTGGTAGCTTTTGGAAACGGCTGTCTGACCCGACCGTGGGGAGCAGCTCCTATTAGACAGAATCCTATCAAGCGTGTCTCCGATCTGCTGACAGCGTCACAAACACACACACATGTGCTGACATGCTCTGATAAAACTGCCGTTTTCTCTTCTCTTTTTTTTTTACCTGCGCTTCATCTCTCCATTCTCCACTTGTTTTATCATCTACATTTTTATGCTTCATTCCAATCGGGCTTTACTGAAAGCATTATGTATGTCCATGAGGTTATACAAGCACAGACTAATGTCATACATTTCTATATGAATACGTTTTGACTGTTTGAGTCAGAAGCCTTAATATATAATCTATTACAGACATTATTATGCACATTTCAAAATGCTTAGTTTATCATAAATAATTGTAATTGCTATTATTATTATTATTATACTTGTTTGTAAAATGTACCTGGCAACAGAATATATAATATAATATAGTAATTATAAGACATTATATGGCATTTTAAATTGTTTCTGATGTTGTATTATACTTAAAATATTGTAAATAAAGCACTTTTATGATACTTTTCGATACTGGAAACAATTTTCGGTTTAATGACAAAACAGTGTTATTTTAGCATAACTGTTTTTCATATAGTTTTAATTTTAATTTTAGTTAGAGTTTTAGGAATTTTGTTGTGTGTGTTAGTTTTTTTAATGTCTATGTAGTTTTATTCATTTGTATGTATTAGTTTTATTTTATTTAGTTGTTGTTATTGGAGTGCTTCAAGATAAACTAAACAATAAGAAATATTGCTTTGGCAAATAGCAGAAAATGTATTAAGTTTAATGTTTTTTTAAATATTTTATTGAATTTTAGTTATGTATATTTTATGTATGTATATTTTAAGTAACAAAAATGTTTGTTTTTTATGGTTAAAGTTAATAATAATAACCCTGATAAAGAGCAGCATGAACTTTCTACAAAATATCTCCTTTTGTGTTGGACGTAATAAAATAAGTCATTTGGGTTTGAAACGACATGCAAATTATAACAATTTTCCGTTTTAGGTGAATTATTTGATAAATAGGTAAGAATTATAATGCATTCTACAATTACTAAAATTAAGAAATTTGAAAAATCGTTCTTTAAAATATCTTTTGTGTGTGTGTTTGTGTATCCTACAGGAGAAAGTCGTTCAAGCTTTAAACAACACGAGGGTGAGTAAAAAATTACACATTTTTAATTTTTGGGTGAACGATCACTTATCACAACGAAAAGGCAAATATGTAATTTTATGTGTAGCACTATATAAAGTAAAAAAAAAACATGCATTTTAGGCTTGTATATGGCATCCAGTAGTTTACAACACAAAATGTGACCCACAGCGTTATTAAACTGAACTGGAGTGACTAAAGTTCAGTAGAAGAGCTGGAAAAGCTGGCGGTAAAAGCCCTGCATCTGTTAGCGGAGGCCTGGGGGGATTTCAGCTGCTGAAATAAACTACGTGCTCTGTGACAGCAGATATTGTAACAAAAGAAAACAAGAAACAATAAAAACACAAAGGAAAGCAGGTCTCTTGATTAATTGTGTGGTTAAAACTGCCACAAGCGGTTACAAATGCATCTGTTGTGAGCTAACAAAGACACTTAAGAGTGGCTGAAGTGCTGGGAGGGACGAGGACGTGTGACCTATTGTTCAGTCATTTATGCCTGATGTTCAGGATAAAATATTGACTGCTTGGAGGAAAGAATCACTATCAGGGTTCATAATATAACTTGTGTCTGAATTCTGAAAATTCTGAATGTGAATCTTTTTTTAGACTGGTCTGCTCATACGTTTAAATACACACAAATGAAGTTGTTTTGACACATTTTATGCTAAAATGATAATAAAGAAGCAGCTGTACATTGAAAATAGTATTATGACAGATGAAAAAAAGATTATTACGTAATTAGGGATTTACATAATCTGTCTAAATATACAGCAAACACAACTAATAAAACACACATCGTTCAAATTTGTAGGTTATAAATGAATAACCTCCTGCATGACATTTCAAATAGTGCCAGATTTCTAAAACATTATTTCCTTTGTTGGTTTTAATGAAATGTCTTATGAGCTTGTTCTAAGAAATTTTAAACTTAAATAATAATAAACTTATGTTAAACCAAAAAAATGGCACCAATTTGTAGAGAGTCTTCATTTGCTTTTTTAAATTAAAGCTTGAATGTGTCCCGTCTGTATCAGTGCTTTTACTGCTCAAATTTTGAAAAGCTTTGCGAAGACACTTTCATTTGACTGTGCATTGACATAAGTAAATTACTGAGTAATTTATATTTAAATCAAGCATGAACCAATGTACTTGTCTGCGTAAAGTTTGCTGTTTTACCAGCTCTCTAGGTACAGTATGCATCACTTAGCCTATTTCTTTTTAAATATACTTTTGCATGGATATTAGCAAACATTCAGGTTTTTACAGTAAGAATTAAAACTTTTATTTAGCAAAGACTCATTGTTGCAAATTATTTCTATGTTGTTCTTTTAAATGATGAGGCCTATTTATGAAAGAATCCTGAAAAAAAAAAGATTTTTCACAAAAAATATGAAACCGCACAACTGTTTTCAACATTGATAATAATAAGAAATCACCACATTAGAATGATTTCTAAAGGATCATGTGACACTGAAGACTGGAGTAACGATGCTGAAAATTCAGTGTCACATCCCAAGAATAAATGATATTTTAAGATATACTTAAATAGAAAAACACTGATTTTAAACTGTAATAATATTTCACAATTTGACTGTATTTTTGATCAAATAAACGTAAACGCAGCCTAGTGAGACTCCAAACTTTTGAAAGGCAATGTGTATATCTGTAGATTTCTCTTTCTATGTGTATATATTGCTTCACTTGTTTTCCCTGTATGCATATGTGTTATACAAGGAACTTCACATAAAAGCAGAAACAAATAGTCTATTTAAAGTAGATATTGCGATGTAAAGTGGTTTAAAGTGAGGTTTGCAGGCCTAAGCATCTCTGTGAGCCTAATGGAAAACATTTACACACCTGCGGCTTTATCACATCTACATCTTTAACAGACAACAATAACACTCTTGTTTTTGTTTATCTGCTTTCACTCGTCTAAGTTTCTCATCTCATTTAACATCCAATTTACGTAGTTATGACACATTTAAACAAGTCGATAGCATAAATTCCAGCAGTAACCTATACATTCCTCTTTGTGATTACGCTCGTGTGTGTGTGTGTGCAGGTTACGAGTATATTGCAGAGGGAAGTGAATGGAGAGTAATGGATGGTTTGCTGTGAGTGAGTGTCTCAGGCTCACCAAATACAATTTTTCTCTTGAAACAATCACTCTGTGTCTCTGAGGAGCCCCGGGCGCAGTAATTGATATGATTAGCCGTAAGTGGCTGCTTCACAGCTATGTTATGTCTGTTTTATTGTAATTAGATTTTTTTGGTAGTCTTTGAGGAGCTGAACTTAAACGACTGCATGTTCTCCCTCTGAAGTATTCAATCAGACGCTCATTAGAAGAGAAAGACAGATTCATCTTTTCTGATTTTCAACTGATTTTTCTC
Organism: Barbus barbus; assembly: GCF_936440315.1. NCBI lineage: Eukaryota > Metazoa > Chordata > Actinopteri > Cypriniformes > Cyprinidae > Barbus > Barbus barbus. The sequence goes on along the minus strand of NC_136721.1, from coordinate 21,768,704 downwards.
CCCTTGCTCTCTGTCTTTCTCTCTTCCTCATCTTCTGTCTTGTTTTCCTCTTTTCCTTTGTTCATATAGCTGATTCGTCTGTGGATTGAAACAGCGAATCGTAATTTCCGCCTGCGGTCATTACAGGCTGTTGAAGTAATAACGGAAGAAAAAATGGATTTTTGAACAGTTTCTTCACACACACTGATGCCAAATCGTTCCTCTCAACATCTACTCACCCTTTATTCTGTTTTCTCCAACATTAATTTGCTAATTCACAGCTTAAATGTGTTATTTTGCAGATACAGTTTTCACTTAATGGAAATGCAAGACTGGTGACTGTTTCCAAACAGGTTTCCTGACAATCCCCACTGTCTGCAAATGGTTTGTTGCTTATCCTACTATAAACAGGTGCATTTGGTTATCAATTTTTACTTTCAGGTAATATCTGAGTGATAATTTGAAGTGAATCTTGCTTTAATTTAAAGGTAATTCTATATAAGTGTGTCATAAGTATGTTGGGTTTTTTTTAGACTGAATGATGTCATGTGACCGGCTCCAAATTGTGATTTTCAAAGTTCCTGTAGTTGATATCTGTGGGAATTTGTGCCAGTATTAGTTATATCTGACAATTTCTCGATGGAAAGTGACAGCTTTCAAGCTCAGTCTTGGTATTTAAGACAGTTTGTGAATTTTGGTCAGGGTCAAAGGTCACCTTGTATCTGTCCATTAAAGTATATCTGGTTTTAAAAATCTGCTACATAGAAAAATTCCTCTATTGCATCCTTGAGCAAGACTTGACGTTGCTGTAGAAGTATTGTTATTTTATTAAATGGATAATAATTTAGTCATCATTTACTGAGTTTGTGTCGTTTTAAACCTGTATGACTGTCTTTCTTCAGCGAAACACAAAAGGATATTTTGAAGGATGTTGACTTTTATTGTATTTCATATTTTCTTTTTGTGTGTTTCACGGTAGAAAGAAAATAATACAGGTTTGTAGCAACATGAGGTGAGTAAATGATGAATTGTTGTTCTTTAGCAGGCAAACACCTAGCAACACCCTGGCAACCATTCCCAACACCATAGCAGCAGGTTTTACACGTGCAAGCACTACTAAATGTAAATATGTAGTTTAGTCAAAGAAGCATAGTAATAAAGCACAAAACACAGGCCATAACTTCACCAGAATAGCCATCTGACTGCAATTGTGTATGCTATCTCATCTGATTTAATATACAATAAAAAAGCTGTTATAGCACATTATGAATATTTAATGAATTCTAATCATTTTTAGTCCAAAAAAACAAAAACTTCACGCTCATCATTCACAGGCTTGTCTACAACAGCCTGATTGAGCTCTGAGCTGCTCAGTAAAGGAGGGAGTTTGTGTAATTGGCTGATAATGGGTTTTATAGAATGTGTTGTCATAAAAGGTGTTTTCATTTCATATTAAACTCTCATTGAAAGCCGCTGTTCCTTTCATTGTGCCTTAACGTTAAGGTTTAAGTACCCTCTTTGCAGGTGTTTCCTGAATTCTGGAAAACAGAACACACACACACACACACATTTGTGGCCTTTGATTGGGTGTTTGTGCAGTAAAGGCTGTAGATGTAATGGGAGTTGCTCAGTGTGAAGGCTATAGTATCTTAATTAGCCCCGATTGCTCAGTGAAAGCCCTTAACATGTCTTGTAGAAAAATTGGAAATAGAAAAACAAAATCCAGTGTATTAATCACCAACACTGCATGTTCATTTTGGGTTAATACAAGGCTATTATATATATATATATATATATATATATATATATATATTCTAAATATTTGTGAATTTGCCTCTAATATACTGTGTGCTTCATATAATCTTGTATGCATATATGTAAAAAAAAATGTTTGCCTCATTAACAAATATGCCAATATACAGTATATATATATATATATATTAATACATGTAGAGAACACATGCAAATAATACATATTATGCTAATAATTAATTGAAAAGTTTATATTTATGATTTGTTTATTTATATTTATATATCTGCATAAAACATTGGTGAATTAAGGCGCAGCTACTACATAGCTACATAAATGCTGCACATATTTGCACATATCACATATAAATTATATCTATTATATCTCATATGTATTACGTATTATATATTAATAAGATCATATATATATATATATATATATATATATATGCATGTATATATATGCATGTATATATATATGCATATAAAATTTATTGAAATAAATGTGTGTGTGTGTATGTATATGTATTTGCACACCTTAATGCATGCTAGTATGTATGCAATGCAGCATTTATGTATTATATTATGTAACTTTTTTAGTATAGTTGTGTGTGTGTGTGTGTGTGTGTATATATATATATATATATATATGTGTGTGTGTGTGTGTGTGTGTGTATATAGGGTCATATATATTACATTGAATAATAGTGAATATAATTATTTTTTTATTTATTCTTTATTATAATAACTATATAAAATAGATATTACTTCTTGCATAAACTAATAGTGAATTAAAGCCTTCAGGTATAGTGCTCGCACAAATCCAGTGCTCAGAGTCAGTTAATATGAATGAGTCGTTGACGGAGGGGGCCGGGCCCCGAGGTTTGACTGGTCTATTCAGCTGTAATTTTACTCTATAAAGGTCTGGCTAAATCCACCTCCAGACAAAGCGGAGTAGCATTAGAGACACAAAAGCTTCACAAAGACCCCGAGTACTCCTCATTAAACAGCATGCAGCTCTCCACGCTAATGCTAATGAAGACCACCACCACCCTCTTATCAGCGAGAGCTTTCCTCTTCCCATCTCATCCTCTTTAAATCCGCCCTGATACTTCTCTGAGAGAGAAAGCACTCTTGCGGGAGGCATGGAAATGCCCATTTAGGTTTTGTCTGCAGTTTGGCTTTTTAAATGAATTTCTCTTTTACAAACAATCAGAACACCCCATCAACCTGCAAATCAAGAGGCTCTGTGTAAAAGCCTGACTTATGAGATTTTTAAAATGGAGAGATGCGGCCGCCAAAATGCATCTCTCTCAATCTAATAAATCGCAAAAAATGTCCTAACACATAAATGCATTTGAAATTAAGCTCATAAAAGAGACCCTGCCACACACACACAAACACACATTATTCCCCCAACTGATGGTAGAAATCAATGTTTTTTTAAAGATGAAGAAGAAGAAAAATCAGATTTTGCCAAAATGAGAGTGTATGTAGGCCCATATAACAGGCGCATGTCTGATTGGTCTCTTAAAAGTCCAGTCATTTCCCTTCGTACTCACAAGAAAAACGAATTAAAAGCAAATTCGCGAGCAGGTGCGAGTCGCGGCCACCATTGATAGGTGAATCTTGGCGAACAGCATGAGAGAAGTGTTGGAAATGAGATCCTGCTGCTGTACTGCTTTACAAATCCAGCCTGGCCTCCTCCTCACAATATGTATTACAAATTGGCTATTTGTATTGAGACTCTTCGGGGGCCCGAGGCACTGAGGGCACATATTCCCTCGGGACGGAGGGTCTATAGCGGGGTCTTTTTAGCACCGTGTGGGGATGATGGGATGAGAAACAGAGAGAAGGGGCCCGTTTACGGTGGAAAATTATGTCACGGGAGTGCGCGCGGTGTCATTAATACCACCCTCCCTTTTTCCTGACTCTCTCAGGGGCCCCGCACGCTCTCATCAGAATGCTAATTTACCATTTAAGAATCCTCCCCCGCACGCCCCTTCTCAATGGACTTTCCGGGAGGAGAAAAGACAAAACGCACGCGCAACTTGGCCGCACAGATGCAGAGCGCGGTGCCACTCCTCGCCCATGTGCGTTCAACCCCAATTAATTAACCCGCAGGGCTCCAAGCGAGCAGGTACCCCTCCGCAGCGAGGCTCTGCTTTTTAAATGCGCATCTCATTTCTCAATTGGCTGCTCTGGCCACTTTTGTTAAGAGAGGGGACATATTTTTCACCCGTGCACATCACTTCCTTCGTCCAAGATTTAGGCTCTGCTCTAAAAACTGGTGAACTGACTACATAGGGAGCTTTTTAAAGTGCTTTCAGATGAAAATGCAATATCATGTTTATCCTTTAAAGAAAAGGAAATCCCACACTGGAAAAAAATTGTAGTATTAACTTTTATAAATAACTTACAGCAAGTAACACACTGAATTAAATGTGAAATAAAATTTATATAAAATATATATATTTTTTAATAAAATAGTAAATTAGAAACTAGCTACTGCATAAATGCTGCATATGAGTTATTACAAAAGTTAATTTGAGGAAATACACATTTGCATGCATGAGTGTATTCATTATTCATTACAAAAACATCAAGTAACATTGAATTAAACATGAAATTCTGAAGTAGAAAGACTGAAATAATATTTTCCTGTAAAAAATTCTCCAATATTTCCAAGAATCTTTATTTACAGTTTTTTTTATGTTTATTAATATTTAAAACTTTTTAAAATCTTTCTTTTACAGTGCAGAATGCATTGCGACAGTTTTTTGAATCAGAATCAGAAATGTTGATTAGAAATATAATGCATTCTAATAAAAAAAAATCAATTTTGATTAGAATATTGCATTGTTAACTTAGCAACATTCTACATCACCAGACTGGAAAATAAATTGTTTTCAGTTTTGTCTATATATTTTGAGTGTTTTGAGCTTGGATGCCACCTTTTGCTGCTTTTGAGAATATATAAATGTAAGATTCCAACTTTGAGTTCATAGTTTAGCACACTTTTGGTTGCAATGCTGAAAATGCTAGGTTGCATATTTGTTGTTGGTGGCAAAGCTACATGAATTCACCTCTATATGCTTTTGCAAAACGTTCTAAACATAGAAAGCTCACGATGAGAATGTGGATATAATAAAATGGTCAAATGTGTAGTATTAGCTACCTTTAACTTTTAGAGCTGCTGCTATTTTGGTTCTTTTACAGTGGTCAAGTGAAAGAAATTGTACAGGTTTCGATCTTGTAAGCTTGAATGTTTGTTATTAGTCAAAAGCCTGACATGGTGTGAACGTAGCACTAAGAAGGCAGCTTGCTAGGTTTTGAAACAGGCATAATCCTCCTCTAGATCCTGCGTGAGAATTACACTGAGAGGCAGCTCATGGAAAATCAAACGCTTTAAAGCGTTTCCTTTGTTTGGCCCCCTGCGCTCCCTTGACGGATCCCGGATGAAGGATGTAAATAGAGAGTGATGGCGCTCTAATTGCGGGCAGTTGTCATATGGAGATATTTGAATAGAGATTACAGGCGCCACTTCACGCAGATCCACTCCGGTTTAGAGCAGTAAAGCGATGAGAGATCAGGAGAAACTGAGGGATTACACAAATGGACTACACTTACCCAATTAACACTCTAACAAGAGACAGAACGCACTGCTTAACATCTCAATAGCGCTGTTTTGGGCTGTTCGACCCACCTCGTGCCGCATAACTAATGCCAGATTAGCCATAATAGTAGATATTTGTAATCCGTGTGAAGAGGGGATATCACCCCATGTGACTCTTTCTGGCAAAATTAGTCATTGGGGTATTTAAATTGATTGCTAGGATGCACATGCACATTTGCCGACGTTACATTTCTTCACTTACATAAATACATTGTTTAGCTTTGTTGCTAAAGCTATGTTTGTGGTGATTTCTTCAAACAACATTAGCCTAAGAAAAATATTTTAAGGAGAAATCGGATGGATGGATGGATGGATGGATGGATACTGAGATAGATAGATAGATAGATAGATAGATAGATAGATAGATAGATAGATAGATAGATAGATAGATAGATAGATAGATAGATAGATAGATAGATAGATAGATAGATAGATAGATAGATGGATACTGAGATAGATAGATAGATAGATAGATAGATAGATAGATAGATAGATAGATAGATAGATAGATAGATAGATAGATAGATAGATAGATAGATAGATAGATAGATAGATAGATAGATAGATAGATAGATACTGAGACAGATAGATAGATACTGAGATAGATAGATAGATAGATAGATAGATAGATAGATAGATAGATAGATAGATAGATAGATAGATAGATAGATAGATAGATAGATAGATAGATAGATAGATAGATAGATACTGAGATAGATAGATAGATAGATAGATAGACAGACAGACAGACAGACAGACAGACAGACAGACAGATAGATAGATAGATAGATAGATAGATAGATAGATAGATAGATAGATAGATAGATAGATACTGAGATAGATAGATAGATAGATAGATAGATAGATAGATAGATAGATAGATAGATAGATAGATAGATAGATAGATAGATAGATACTGAGATAGATAGATAGATAGACAGACAGACAGACAGACAGACAGACAGACAGATAGATAGATAGATAGATAGATAGACAGACAGACAGACAGACAGACAGACAGACAGACAGACAGACAGATAGATAGATAGATAGATAGATACTGAGATAGATAGATACTGAGATAGATAGATAGATAGATAGAGAGATAGATAGATAGATAGATAGATAGATAGATAGACAGACAGACAGACAGACAGACAGACAGACAGACAGACAGACAGACAGACAGACAGATAGATAGATAGATAGATAGATAGATAGATAGATAGATAGATAGATAGATAGATAGATAGATAGATAGATAGATAGATAGATAGATAGATAGATAGATAGATAGAATACAGTATACAGACAGACAGATACTTGGAATGGAATAGATATATACTTGGATGGAGATGGATGGAGGACGGATGGATTACATGGTATATATTGTAACAAAATTCAGTAAGAGTAAATGTTGTAGTCATAATATAATATTAAAATAATATTAAAGTCAAATTTGAGAAGATTTTGAAATACAAGGTGTTTCAAAATAAATAAATCCTTACTTTCTCTTCCTTCTCTCTGTAGCACAGACCTGTGGAATCAAAAAAAGAGGCCATTTACAATGTGCAAGGGTGGTGTGAAGAGTATATTTAGTTTTTCAGTGCATTGTGTGTGTGTGTGTGTAAATAGCTTCACTAATCATTGCATTTGAAAAGCCCTGATTTATGGCTGTTGTTGAATGCGGGCCATGATGAGAGGGCTGGTGGTAAGTGCGTTTGGATGTCTCTGTGTGATGGTGGCGTAAATAGGTGCTTTATTTATTGCCGTGCTGGGGCCCTCCGCGCGGAAGAGCGCCTCTCCAAATTGAAATATAGCGCGAGTTTACTCTGCTGATTAGGGCTCGAGCGCTGCAGCCGCCCAAGGCTATCATCAAACAGAGAACGGCGCGAGCTGACACCTAATTGTGGCGGGATTAATGTGTGCAGAGTGACAACAAATAACCCCGAGTGTCAGCGCGAGAGACTGGTGCCGCACAATGGATGAGGCGCCGGGCCTTTGGTGTGGGGCCACGTGGGAGCCTAATGTGGTGTAATCCGTGATAATCCTATAAAGGTGTTGGTACCCCTTTAGGGATTATAGGTGTCCTACTGAGAAGCATTTTGTTTAGGATTAAAAAAATGAATTATTTGATAACATTCCATTAGGCCTATAATATAATGAACATTTGAATGTAGGATCTGTCCATGGGACGATACGCCTATTGTAGCGAAAAATTGAGGCGTTTAAATTGATTGCAAGAATGAAAATAGCTAGCCAAAGTGTTTATGTAGCACTGAGACCTACTTGTTTTGAACATGCTGATTTGTTGGGTAGCATTCTTGTTAGATATAATGGAGAAAATAGTCTCTTTCTGGTAGCCTATAAATTGAATTACATTTATTTATTTATTTATTTTTGACAACGCATTATTTTTGCTGCATTGCTGTGGACTGAAATGCTATATTCCACTTAGTGTATGTTAAGGATGCCACCTTAGGAAAATAATTTATTATCTCTAGTTTCATTGTATCTGAATTGAATTCAAAAATTGGTGTGTGTCCATGTGTGACTGAGTAAATACTTTTACAAATATAGATATGTAGTAGATAATGTGACAGCATAATGATAGACAATTAGATAGATAGATAGATAGATAGATAGATAGATAGATAGATAGATAGATAGATAGATAGATAGATAGATAGATAGATAGATAGATAGATAGATAGATAGTTACAAGTACTTCATATTTGGGTAATATTTTATCTTAAGGTGTCCTTGTTACAGGTTACATGCACTATTATATACTAACAATAAATTATGCATAATTACTTGCATGTAACCCTAAACTGAACTCTAATCCTTACCCTAACAATATGTAGTTAATATTACTCAGTATTTAAATACACTGTGTAACCTTATATAATTACACTATAACAAGGACACCTTAAAATAAAGTGTAAACCATATTTGGAATCTGTGTAATCCAAATTACTTGTAATCCGTTACTCTGCAGATATGTGAGTTTATTATGTTATTATCTTTGCTTCATTTGAACACAGTTTGCAAGCAGATAATATTCCCAAACTCCTAAAATATCAAACACACACACACAGAGAGAGAGAGAGAGAGAACTGCAAGCGTCTCTACAGACGCCCATCCAAGCGTTACCATATAAACTTCCAATAAAACGGAGCCGCGTGATGACCTTTACAGTAATTCATCACGGAGCGCGCCGGTGACTGAGGGGGGCCCTTCACAGACCGATAATTTGATTACCACAACATCTGTAACATCAATAATGTCCGATGAGATTGTTTTGCGCAACCAAACATGGCGTGGCCATAAAAGAGAGAGAGAGGGAGAGAGAAGGTGTCATCATCTCTTTGACATTTTACTTGCATTTCCGATTAGGTGAGCGCGCAAGATTAGAGAATATTCACGTGGCCACGTCAGGACGTTTGAAGATGACTGCTATATGCCATATTGACCAAGCGTCATCATACTTTGCCAAGTATTGCATATCTCGGTTCTTTAATGTCATGTGTGATTAAATGGAGTTGGTTTGACTGAGGCGAGCTTAAACTGACACTGTCGTGCCCCTGATTACCCTAAATCACTTTTCATGCTCTTGAATTTGTCTCACCTGCTTTATAATGAGTTTAAATCGTAGGTGAGACACACAGTTCGTCTGCGCGAGTTTAAAACGCACGGGAAACACTTAGAAGTGGATATAAATGTTTTGCCTAACCAGAGGAAGCATTGCGCTCACAATCCAATCGCGTGATCCATTAAGCTCATTTATTAAACGCAATTTGCCTTGTGTCATTGACTTGAGTAACGCCTCGGAGTTGAGAACGGTAAGACACACACGACCACCGGGCGGGACAGCGGGGAAACACGGATCTGACACGCGGAATTAGGAAGCAATTAAGAGGAGGTGGTTCCCGGGTAAACGGTGGACACCTATGGACAGCGCTGGGCGAGTGTAATGTCAGCTTAATTGCTATATTCTGATCACTCATGAAAACGTTATTTCTTTCTGAATGTCAATTAAATGTTTTTACTTGGTTATGGAACAGTAATATAACGGTAAGATAAGAAATTATAAAATATTAAATTTTATAATTTTGTAAACATTGCAGGAACGTTACTTTTGAATGCCCTCTTAACATTCTGAAACAAGTAACATAAAAAAAAAAATAGACAAACATCCAACTTCAATTATTATTATTATTTTTTAAAAGCATTCTACGAATGATGTATAAATAGCCTAGCCTACTAATCTTTTTGTGGTAACGTTTTGAGAGCATTATTAAAAACTTTGAACAAAAGTTCTGTTAACGTTACAGGAAGAATGTTTTGTTCATAAGTGAGTAGGTAAAAACAGCCACTGTAAAACCACACTATACTGAGAGAGAAAACAAATCAGCTATACAATAAAAAACGTAACTGTCTTCTTAGAACACGTTTGAAATGTTGTCATTTTATGCATTTAATCATTCCAATATATGTTGGGCAAAACAATTATTTCATATTTTTATTACTCTCTATATCTTTGCTGTCTCGTTAATCATTTTGGCTTATTAAAATCCATTTAAAATGAGTCTATTTAAAGCACCATAGGGTCTGGCTGCAAATAAAGACGCAATTTGACAACTTATCCACAGTGTGACAACATTAAATGCAATAGGTCAGCACGTTTTTAATGAACAGTATCTTTTTTTTTCTCCAGAGCAACGATGGTGGAAATGTTTAGTAGACTCTATACACGTATGTGTCTATACAAACACTGACATCAAGAATAAACCCAGCCTGAGAAATATTCACTGGAGTAAAGGGTGTGACAACTAGCCCCGGTCACCTCCAATGTTCTCCGCACAGAAGTCTAATAAATAGCCAAAATGCATGCAAAGTCATGCATTTGCATGTTTTGCACGCCTATTCCAGCAGGGCTGGAGCAGAAGGTTGATGGTGTGCGGGGTTCGGGAGGTTTTGCGGTCTGCATGACGTCGTTCCCATGCGCAGAGATGCATGATTAGTTGTGGGTTGTGTTAACTAATACGTGCACGTTTTTGTGTACCACTTTAAATCATCTTTGTTTGTGTTTTGCAATCCCCCATTTGTTCTAGTTTGTGATGGCTGTTTTCTTGCCCCTGGTTTTCAGTATTAGGCATATTTAAGGCCAGGCGCGCGCAGGCAGCAGAGGCACTATGTTCAAGGTTGAGTTACTTTTGGGGCTTTTTTGTGTGAGCTATTTGTCTCAGCAGTCAGTACTGTTAATGTTACATTAGGTGTTTGATGTTTCATCATTTCAACCAATATTGCGTGAGATAACGAATGTAAAATGAAACCGCTAGGAACACGTTTGAATTCCCTCAGAAGGTGCAGGGAAAGAAATTCCACGCGCCATGCCTATTAGCCTGGGTAATTTATTTTGTGTATGTCAGAAAACAAGAAGGCCAGAAAAAGAATATGGGGCTTTCTTTTCCATTACCAAACATTACAATCTTATTTCCATCACTGCACCGTTAAGTAATTTGCGAAAAGCCAACAGAGTCTGGCGCGCCACGCGCGTGGCGTGTGTTTAAACCCATTACTTTACCTTTTAATCAAACCTCGCGCTCGTGTCAAAACGCGCAGTTTTCGCCATGCATCTCTCTGAGCTCGTTCCAGTTCACCGGGTGACCTTGAAAATGTTTGCTCTCCTAAACGTTGTCGTCTCTCTCTCTCTCATACACACACCATGCAATGTTTTCATTGTTATAATATCCTTGTTTCAATCCATTTAACTTTTTAAATTGTAAATTTCTCTCATTTCGATCTGATTATATGAGGTTTTCAGAATATCAACTTGATTTTCATCATCACAATTATATTCAAAGCGGTCAAAAAGTGTAATGACCTTATCACTGCAGGCTGTAACTTTTATCTTACCAATTTAGGGCAGCAATTAAACTCAAAGTTAAGGTAGGGAAATGAACTGCTTTTTCGCTGCACACAACTGTGCATAGAGATATGTGACACATGTAATTCAGTGAAAATTATATGTTTCCATATATAAATATATTGTCAGGTTTTGTACAGCAGCCTATCTGTGGAAATATATAAATGGTCTTTCTAATAAACACTTAGTGTCACCTTTATGTCTGCCGAAAAACAATGGTAGAAATGTTCAATTATTTACAAAGAAATGGCAAGTAAAACATTGTAAAGTAGAAAGACTAAAATAGTAGGCCCCTATTTTAAATAGTATCTTTTCAAACATTTGGTACAGTTACATTTACAGTTAGGTTAACAATTATCTGTTTTCACATATAAATACATAGCCTATATAAATAATTAAATACTTTAAAGATCAATTAACAGTTCAAATGCTTCATTTAGGTGACTGTTGCCCTGTGTGACGAGCAAAACAGAGAAAACTTCTATGCACCAGCGCCTTTGGGATTAGCTTTATGCTTTTTTGGAATGCGCGCGTGTGTGTTTGGGTAGATGGGGAGATGGGGAGGGGGAATGTTAGTTGCTTTCGGCTGTGATTTATCGCAGTCCCGGGGAACGCGGCTCCCGTTCCTGTCCTAACGCATTTCAGCGCGCGCATCAGCCGTGATTAAACACCTGCTATGGCGCGCGAACAAAGCGCACTAATCCAATATGTATCTCTGACATCTTAAATATCGTCCAATCCCCCGGCATCACGCGCAGCTTTTCCGCAAGATGGAATTCTAAAACATATTTTTCTAATTTATGGACGGACGATAAATCTAAATTAAGCCGTGGACAATGAAATATACATCAGCGTGCTGAGAACAGGCTTGGAATGCAGCTACAGGCTCATAGGTGTTGGGTTTGCAGTGGGGTTTTTGGTCTTGCTTTATGAAACATCAGACATGCTCAAGGCAAATTCTGTCCCTACCATGCTGAAATACCACACTACTATGCAACGGTTGTAACTGCACTGGAAAAAAATAAATAGCCTAAGCACTTGCATGTAGCCATTGCATTTAAAACGCTGTCATAAGCCTAATAAAAAAAAAATATGAATAACTTTTGATGTAAAACACATTTTAGAACAACAGTATTCCTCCAAATGTTGCCCTAGCAAGACTAAAATATATATATGCACAAATAATTTCATAATGCTTAATATTTCTGTTTTGTTTAAGGTTTGTGAGTTCCCAGAATGCACTGCAGCATGAAATATGATGTTATAGGGTTATTGTTTTACTTTATTTATTAAATATAGGCCTAGATGTTTTTGCCGTTACTATTAGCTATTTGTTGTGTGGTGATGCACATTTTTATGAATGATAGTTTACTGTAATTGAATATTGTGTGTTAAAAGATCAAAGATCTGGGTCTGTATGAATCTGTTACACTTATTATCTTTGCTTAGATGCATATGCTTTCTTTTCCATGCAAAGATTGCACTGAAGAGTTTTTTTTAACACGTTAAGAGTATAAACCTAAATCAGAAATGACCGAATGACAACTTAATTCATAATGTTCTAAAGTAATTTCAATTTATTGGTTAAATAAGACATATGAGATCAAATGTAAATTACTTAAAGGGTTTTACTGATGAGAATTAAGACAAAAATCATCATATACAGAAAAAGAGATAGTTTTAGCAAAAACAGGGTTATTTTTTCTTTTCACTCAAAATATTTTTGCTCAAATCTCTATATAGAAACTTATAATTGCTTGCTGTTTTTTATCCTAGATCTTACAATCAGTGTTTGCTTCACTAAACCTACATGCTTCTGCAAGGAATCTGACTTTTGTAAGGTATGAGGTGAGTTTATGCATTTTATCATTTTATATAAATCCTATAACTTAATTTGCATGCTCTTTTGTCATTGAGATCATAGCCAGTGAGTCCTATACGGTGCTGTTGTTTTCTCTGGTGCTAGATTGCTTGCTCTCAGACAGACATAAAGGAAAGCCATTCTCTCCGGTCACTGTCCCGGTGACGCTTATTATTTGTGACTCTTCAATTCCACAGTTTCCCTGAATTCTCAGCACATTCTGCCCAGTGTATTACGCGCCTTGAACTACTCGGACATCAGACGCGTGTCTGTGGCCCTATAGCCACATAATGGATTCAGCACCCTGTTCTCATGTTTGGAAACAACCCAACATCGGTGGCCCTACGACCGCTGAAACAAAGAAAATATCTGACCATCGTTTTGTCTGCCCTTACAGGCTTTTATTCCGGATTTCCATGCTGAACAAAGGCCAGGACAAACGGCTCGGTGCAGAAATAATACATCATCAGACTGACCTAGTTTGCAGGACCGCGGGTGCTTGTGAAGAATAATTGTTTGTAATCATCTTAATTAATATAATAATCATCTAATTTTATACCTCCTAATGAAAATTAAGTGCATTTTGATGCATAAGTTGTAATCAGCAGGCCAAGTAATTAATCTAATGATTTGTATCGGTGTTTATTCAAATAAGCAAACAATTTAATGCATTAATTTATACAGATTAAAACTTTGCAGGCTCAAACAGGGCGGTGGAGGTAGACCTGCAAGGCTCTTTTACATTTCAACACCTTCAAACAGGCTTTAAACCTGTACAGAAAACAAAAGGTTGTAAATATTACAGTAAATATGATGGGTCAATGACAAACAAGGATGCTTGATATAATAAAAAATGAGCAGTCCAGTTTAAAATGCATCTCTGTTCCAAAATAAAAATGGTTAAACTGGTGACCAAAGTTGTTTTGCTGAAAATTTGTTCACTAAGAGCATCATTTGTCTAACTTTAATTTAATGACCAGTGACAATCTCAGTAACTCACAATATTGACCTGCATATTATGTGGCATAATGTAGGCCACAGAGTCTAGATGAAAAATAAGTCCAAAATTAATCAAATATAAATAGGTTATGAAGACTTGGTTATGATTTGATGCCGGTGCAACTAAAATTCAGAGGCTCAAAACAATATATAGGCTTTTTTATGAATTAATATTATGTTTATAGTGGGCTCATTGGAATAATGCTGCCATATTTTGTAACCACGTCATTTTTTTTTTGATACTCACAAAGAAAATGAATAAAGAGCTGTTTCTTGTATTCCTGCAGACATGTTTAATTTTAGGATACCTAATGTCACATTTCGATTGTCTTTTGCTTTCAGATCTTCTGTGAATCGTTTCCATCAATGCATCAGTCAATCAATCTTCACCAACACCACATGCTATCAGCAACTCCATTTTTTTGTTTCTTCTAATGGAAACGGCTCTCCATGAGAGTTCTGACGAGTTCGAGTGATGAACGAGGACACAGTTTGGTGAGAGTAAGTGAAAATCACAATCTCTTCCTCCACTCAGCGACTTTTATGTAAAACGGTGCAATTAAACAATGTCCTGAAAATGAATGTATGCTGGAAACATGAGGCTCATTTGGCTGATGAATGGCCACACTTTGGATCAAACGCGATTTTAGTTGAGTGTGAGTTTAATACTGCTCTCATTGAAGTATTTCAGACTGAATTTCATTTATTTATTTTTAGCTTTTTTTATATTTTATTAGCTTTATTGTTTTTATTTGTCATTTAAACTTGCCTTTTTTCCTCCCCAAAAAAGAGTGGGTTTGAGCAATTCTCAACTGGTCAGGCAAGAATACAATCTGTTAGACCAGCAAAACCAGCTGAGCACCAGTTTGACCAGGCTGAAAGACCAGCTAAACCACGTTTGGCAGGTTTAAGCTGGTTTTGTTTTTTTTCCAGAAGGGTTTATTATTATTATCATTAACTTTAGTAGTAGTAGTAGTTGTAGGCGGCCTACTGTTGTTGTTCCCAATGTAGTTTATTGCAGAAGTGTTTACAGCAGTCGAGTTCTATATCATGGCCGTTTTAGTTGCTTTGAGATAGGGCGAGGACATTTTCATTCCAGATTTCGCCTCTGTTCGGCCCCTGAAACAGGGGGATGTGATCAATCTGCCGCCTATTAAGGCCGTTAATTGATAATGCATACTAATTAGGCAGAGCTTTGGTACTTTAGAGACTTTGAGGAGGTAATTGTCGGCACGAGTCCAAATGTAGTTTAAAAAGCAGTCTGCACGAGGTGAAAAATTTCACTCTGCTGGCGGCGTGAGGAGCCTGTAACGAACTGCACTCATAAACAGGTTTAGCGCACACTTACCAGTAAAAAGTTTGGGGTCAGTAAGATTGTTTTTGGAAAGAACTTAATACTTTTATTCAGTAAGGACACATTAATTTGATGTAAAGTGACAATGAAGACATTTATAATGTTACAAAAGATTTCTATTTAATTAAATTATGTTCTTTTGGATTTTCTATTCATCAAAGAATCTTGCAAAAATGAAAAAAATATATAAAGCAGCACAATTGTTTTCAACATTCTGAGCATCAAATCAGTATATTAGAATGATTTCTGAAGAATCAGTGACACTGAAGACTGGAGTAATGATGCTGAAAATTCAGCTTTGCATCACAGAAATAAAAATAAATCTTAAAACATACTGAAATAGAAAACAGTTCTTTTAAATTGTAATAATATTTCACAATATTACTCTATTACAGCCTTGGTGAGCATATTTTTTCAAATTCATTTAAAAAGTCTCACAATCCCAAACTTTTGAACATTTATGCAACATATGATAAGTATTTAGCTATTTAAATCAATAATGGCTAAAGCTAAAAACCACTGAAGTACCTTTATTTTGAAGAGGGATGATAGGACATTACAGTTTTGTTCCAAATTCAAAACAAATAATGTTAGGAGCAGGTTAGCCATGTCAAACGTAAATGAAGTGTCCTTGCATGAAGGTTGTTTGCATGTTGCATTCCAACGGCAGGCCCACACAGACTTCTCTTCTGTCAATGTGTGCGTGGTCATCTTGAGTGAGACGCATTTAACTTCACTTGATGCAACATCAAGCAGCCCCTGACAAGCATGCATCAAAGCACGCAGCTCTAATTAAACTAGATCAACATGTGAGAATATTTGTTTCTTTTCAGTGTCAAAATCAAGACCCTTTGAACCGTCAATCTCCCGCGCAAATGAGCGTGTCTGTCTGCCGTGTATAGAGCCTGGGTGTGATGTTGTCAAAAGCCGTTGCCATGGCGGTTTGTTGTGGTACTCGACCCGAATTTGTTCCCCTTTGCTCCGCGCGTCCCTCACAAGTGAAGCCCGTGGCGCGTGTCTGAAGGTTGTCACATGCTGTTTTCTGTCCGAACGGTTCATGGACATCCTTTAAAACGAGTGGCAGTATTAATATTTATTCAAAACTTCAAAACTAATTCTTTGTAGTGAGAGATTTGCAATAAACAGGCTAAAAAGCTTGCATACACTGCAAATACAGTGATTACTAGAGGAGGTTTTACAATTTCAGTTTTTCTATTTCAAAATTCCAGTTCTTTCAGTATTACTTGCTGTTCCTTTGTACCAACTTGTGAAATTTACTAACAATTTCTGAGTAAAAATGCACTCATCCACAAATTAAAGACTTAAAAAGGTCTTAAATCAGAACAGAAAGTCTTAAATTCATACAGCAATGTTATTAAATGTTGCACGCACAAATGCGTGTCTTTCTCAGTATTTTTGTCTTTTGTTCAGTTTCTCAGAAAACGAGTCTTTGCATTGGAAAACAAGACAAAAATACTGAGAAAGACACGCATTTGTGCGTGCAACATTTAATAACATTAAATATAGCTTAAGCACGCCTTAAGCTATATTTTTTGTAAAATTAATTAAAAAGTATCGATGACTTTACACTTATATATTGACGTATTATGTTCCCTATAATTTATATCCTAATATTTTCTTTGTTTAAAAAAAAATCTTACATTTACATTAATAAAACTTACAGAAACCCTGAAAATTGTCTCTACACAAAAATCCTTTCTGTCTGCTAACACAGTCCTGACTAAAGTGTTTTTTCATTCGTCAAAGCCATCAATTAAGTGCAAAAATAGCCCTCTGATGAGATTTATGAGCGATTGAGCAAATCAAATTAATTGACAGGTTGAAAAAAATATAGGCGGGTCACGGCACCACCGAGGCCTGGTGTAATATTCCTTGTTGTCATAAAATGCATTTAACTCATTGTTTATCCTCACATACTGTTTTTTTTTCCCTTGAAAATGTGCAAATCTGTTTTATATAGCCTCTCGCCGTCTCTCTCCCTCCCTGTCTACCTTAGTTTTTTTTGGATTTGTTTGTTTCCCGCTTTTCTCGAGGGGTGCGTGAAGACAGACAAGCTTGCCAGATTCATTTTCTGATCAAAGCTGTTTGATTTGGTCAATTTTGCCACATTGGAGACGTTCTCTATTACTGAGATAAATAGCCCCGGGCTAACTGTCAACCAAAACTTGTAAGCTAATAAATTATTCCAATTTCTCCCAGCCGGATTTCTCCTGGGAGACAGCCTCTAGGAAATACACTTTTTGATTAGTAAATTTGTGTGTGTGTGTGTCTGGACATTCGGATGTGTCGTCTTTGATTAGCGGCGGCCCTGTTAGAGCTTAGGGCGGCAGAGGGGCTGTCAGTCGAGCACAGATTCTAATGCATAATGCATTGACACAACCGGCTTTCTGCCACCTCCCTCTCCCAGAGCGAACGCCAGCGGACTGGGTTCCCCTCACCTGAGAGCTCCCTCTCTCGCTGTCCCTTTCTTGGCTAACTGGCTCAGGAAATAAAGCATCGTGACATATCCTCGCTCGCTGCAGACTTGTAGTTATGAGTGCCTCGCACACACACACACACACACACACACACACACACACACACACATATTGGAAGTTGGAAATGGGTTGACTTGAGCTGAAAGTGTGCAATCAGCAGAATAGGGTAGAGCTTTGACTGATAGGCTGTTGGGAAATTGATCTCCACCCACTGGCCCGATAACCCCCCACCTGCCCTCTCTCTCTCATTTTTCTACACTTCTCTTTTATCTTTTTTTATCTTTTACCTTTTTTTTTGCAGGCGCCAGCACTCAATCTGAACCCATTCTGTGCATTGCTGCCAGAAAAATGCTGGTTCTGGCTCTGTATTGAACCCTTACATTTTTTTTTTAACCCAGTGTCCTCACCAAATACAGTTTTCAAAACTAAATGCAAATGAAAATAGATGATACAAAACACAATTGTTTGACTATCAACACATCAAGTGTCCAGTGCAGCATGCCTTTAGTTGCCATGCGTTTCTTTAATTTAGCTTTTTAATTTAGAATTTATGTACAAATAGTACATATTATATGACTTTAAAATATAAGTTTTTAAAAACATAATTTTTAAATTATTTAAAAATACTGCATGTACATATAAATATGCATTTATTACTAAGGTAGAAAAGGTACAAAGCGCTAAACAAAAGATAGAATTATTTTGAAATGTATTCATTGTATGCATTTTAAGTAAAATATTTTAAATATATTTTTAAATTATATGTTTTTATATATTTATATTCCTTAATATATTTTTACAATTTAAACTATGACTATAACTTTTAAATTATATTTAAAAACACACAAACACACACACACACACATACACATTTATATAAAATAGTATGTATACAGATGTAAGGTACAAGTGTACAAACCCCTAAAGGTACAGGTACAACATGCAGTATAGTATAAAATAAATTATTTGTTATATGATAAATGATGTGCTATGTTTATTTTTGGTCAGGTCATGGAGTGCAGTAGTCAGTTCTGTCATAACTCTGAAGTCAAAGGAAAGTGGGCCAGTTTTGAGGGAGGTTTGTGATCACTCGCACCATTTTTTTAGTGGAAAACTGGCAAATCTCACTTTTTTTTTTATTTCCCTTCATATCCTCTATTTCACTTGTCCTTTTCTAATTTTTGCTCTTTGTTGACCCCTGTTCCCTTTTCCATTCGCCTATATCCCCCTCCACCTCCTTTTTGTGTCTTTCCACGTGCTGTGACTCAATAACTCCCAGCATGCAGTTTGAGTGCACACACACACACACACACACACACATAAACGGAGTACAGAACAAACACATTTCCTGGATCCTGAGCACCAAAAACTACACTCATCATTTATCAGCTAGCTAAATGCCAGCCCAAACCATTACCCTCCCCAAAGCAGCCAGCAGGACGGGAGGGGAGGAGAGGAGCGGAGCGGGGCGCTGCGCTGGGTGAATTAAACTTTTGAGGGTTCAGCGCTTTCCCACTTTGGCGATTCATCTTTCCTCTCACCCAGGAAGTGCACACCCAGCAGGAGGGTGAGGTAATTACATCTCCACATGACACGACGCTTCATTACTGCCTGTGTGTCTTGCTCGCCGCTGTAGTTTAGAGATGGGGTATGCAGGGAGTACGGAGATGGAGGCTAATTTTTTAATTTTTTTTTAGTTAAACAGTAATGGCTGACTACACACGGCCTCTCTGTGGGTGACGGTCATTTTTATGTACCACTGCGTTAACTGCTGGAGTGGACCGAAGGAAATTTGATGTACAAAGTACTAACAGGCCCATGTTGTGTCTGTGGAGGATAAAATGTTATCTGTAATTATGTGACTTTTTAATTGATGTTTTATGTGTCAGTTATGGTATAATGGCTTTCTACAAAGATAATCTATTCAAAATGATCCAATACACTATAGAAAGGCTTGTTTATTTTACAGTATTTTAATGGTTTTGCTCACCAAGGCTGCATTAATTTCATAAAAAATACAGTAAAACATTACATATTATTACAATTTAAAATAACTTTTCTATTTGAATATATTTTAAAATGTAATTTATTCCTGTGATCCAAAGCTGAATTTTCAGTATCATTACTCCAGTCTTCAGTGTCACGTGATCCTTCAGAAATCATTCTAATATGCTCATTTACTGCTCAAAAAACATTTTTTTTTATTATGATCAGTGTTGAAAAAAGTTTTGCTGCTTATTGTTTCTATTTAAACTTTGATCGTTTCTCTGATGAATATAAAGTTGAACACCATTTATTTGAAATGTTTATAATTATTATTGTTATTATTATTATTTATTTGAAATATTTTGTAACTATTATACATTAATAATATACTATTATATATATATTATTTATAATAGGCTATTATAATATTTTAAATGTATTTACTGTGACTTTTTTTCTAAACAATTTTTATTCATTAAAATGCATCCCTGCTGAATAAAAGTATTATTTATAAAAACCTTTTGAACAGTAGTGTATAGGTATGAATCTATGAAATATTGTATGTACACACACACATAGGCATATATATATATATATATATATATAAATACACGCACGCACACACACACACACACACACACACACACACACACACACACACACACACACACATATACATATATATATATATATATATACATACACATACTGTCTGTATAGTTGAATATATTTATACATACTGTACTCTCTACATTATTCTCTACATTTATGATGGAATGATGAAATAGGGCATAATATGCAAAATATCAGCTATATACTGTAGTGTGTGTGTATATAAAATAAATAGTACGTATTTGTTATAGGGCAGTGATTCTCATCTGGTGTCAAATGGCACTTTATTTACTAGGATATACTAAGTAACTACACAACATATGAAGTAAATTAAACCATCAGTAGAGAGTAGCTGTAAAGAGATTAGCTTGATGAATTCATCAGAATTCAAGCTTGACTCATTAGGCGTCCTGAGACCAACAACAGAACGAGGTCTTACATTTATAACTCAGTTCTCTGACTCCCTCTGTAGAAATCAAATCAAACACAAAAACTAGCAACTGACCGATTACATCTGACAGCCTGTCTCTAGGTGTGAGGTGTTTGAAAGACTCTCATGCTCTTGCTGTGGTCAGACAGATGCACACTCGTTCAATAGTCATTTTGATTCCAGTGATTTAGCTAATTACTGTGTATCAGCTCAAGTCATCGATCCCACCCCTCTCCCACTTTCAGCCACTCCTGGGGGTCAGAGAGTGATTGACAGCCATGAAAACCAGCAGGTGTCTACCAAATGGTCATTTGTTTATGCCGATTTATGGCCACTTGTTTTGCAACATTTTAAAGCAAATATATACTTGCATGTAAGTATTATTGTCACAGTAACATTTTCTTAGTTACTAAGATCAGTCACATCCATGCTCCTATTTGCATGTAAGCTGCTTCAATTATGTTAAAAAATAGTGACACACCCTCAGGAATCGCAGAATCTAGTCATAAAAGAATTTATAAAAACAGATTTTCTTGATCAATGTTATGGCTCCATTAAAGGTGCCTATAAATCTGTCCCTCTCCCTCCCCTGGGTTTTGCCAATCACAACTGTGTGCATCTTATACCAGCGTATCGCACTTGCCTTCAGAGGGGGAAAGTGGATACCAGGCAAGTGAAGGTCTGGTTTGAAGAGGCTTCGCTGGCCCAAGGCTGCTTGGACTGTACCTTGTGGGAGGAGTTTGTTCAATCTTCAAGGGACATAGATGAACTGACTGAAGTGGTCAGCTCATGGGTTGCATATTGTGAGGACTGTAATTCCTAAAAAAGTTGTCAAAATATACCCCAATAACAAGCCATGGGTGAGAAAACAACTTAAAGACAACTAAAAGTGGGCATTTAGACAAAATAACCTTCAGGAATTACACAGTATTCAAAAGGAGATTAAACAAAAGGCTAAATGGGATTATAAATTTAAAGTGGAACACAAACAGTAATAATCTCCTAGGCTCAGCATGGGACAGTATTAAAACAATGGTGGGTCTAAAAGACAAAATAAAGAAAAAGGTGGCATTGGAAGGCTTCACCTCAGACGTATCTCTGGCCCAAGAACTAAATCAATTTTATTCAAGATTTGACAAATGATTTTAGCAACGAAAGTGTTGGCCAAAAACAGTCTTTACTGTCCCAGCCCCAATCAGCTGTATGTTTCTCTGCACGAAGTGTTGTGAACACCTTTAAATATTGCAAAGCCAAAACAAGACCGGGCCCAGATAATATTGGCAGCCGTGTTCGTTCTTGTTGTGCGGAACAGCTAGGCCCTATTTTTAATTATATTTTTCTATGTGCCAACAGAAGGCTTATATATATATATATATATATATATATATATATATATATATATATATATATATATATATATATATATATATATATATATATATATATATATATATATATATATATATATATATATATATATATATATATATATATATAAGCCTTCTGTTGTATTTAGGATCTATTATTGATAAGTTGTGCTTCAAGTCAAATACCAGTTTGCTTTGCAAGAGAGGCCAGCAGAGCCTGTATTGCCCGAGGAAGCTGGCAAAGTTTAATGTGGACAAGACTCTGTTGACCTTTTTCTATAGGTCCTTTGTTGAGTTGGTTGTTACCTTCTCCTTAATCTGCTGGTATGGGTCCATTACTGTAAAACAAAACAAAAAACTCCCTTTCAAGATTAATTAAGGTGAGTAGCTGCATCACAGGTTCTAAGCAGGTATTAGCTTTCCTGTAGCTCAAATAGTAGAGCATGGCGCTAGCAATGCCAAGATCATGGGTTCGAGTCCCAGGGAAAGCAAGAGCTGATAAAAATGTAAAAACTGTAACTCGAATGCAATGTAAGTCGCTTTGGATAAAAGCGTCTGCTAAATGCCTAAATGTAAATGTAATGTAAATGTAAGCAGAAAGGTCTGGAGGAACTTTATCAGAAACAGATGTTAAGAAGGGTTGAATCTATCCTGTCAGATAGTTCTCATCCTTTACAGGTTGAATTTCAGATGTTCCCATCAGGATCACGCTTTAAACTCCCAAAATTCAGAACTAACAGATATAAACACTCTTTTGTACCTGCTGCCATTCTGCTTCTCAATTCTATAAAGAACCATAGATAACTTATTGACTTACTATTATTGATTGTTTATTGGTTTTTATTGTTTTTAGCCATGCCTGTAAGGTAGGCAATCTCTGTATTGTGTGTGTGATTGTGTGTGATTTGTACTATGCTATCTGTTGCACAACCAATTGCCCCATTGGAGACAAATAAAGTCATTTGAATTTGTAAACGGAATTTACAGTTTAACGCGGAATGTCACGGAATTTGTCAAAGTTTGGATGAATTAATCAAAAGTAGGTTATTAAACTTGTTGGGGGTAACGCATTACAAGTAACGCGAGTTACGTAATTATATTAGTTTTTTCAAGTAACTAGTAAAGTAACGCATTACTTTTTAATTTACAAGAAAATATCTGAGTTACTTTTTCAAAAAAGTAATGCCAGTTACTTTTTCCCCATTTATTGACTGACAGTGCGCTGTGAGCATGCTGTTACTACAGATCTAAATTGTGAATGTGCATGAATTCATCCCACTCGCAAAAAAAAACGATTTAGTATTCATCAAAATGAATTAAAACAGTGAAATGCAAACTCAGAATATGACGCAAACTGCAATAATTAATTAT
Organism: Barbus barbus; assembly: GCF_936440315.1. Lineage (NCBI taxonomy): Eukaryota > Metazoa > Chordata > Actinopteri > Cypriniformes > Cyprinidae > Barbus > Barbus barbus. The sequence goes on along the minus strand of NC_136721.1, from coordinate 21,744,890 downwards.
TTTAAACAACACAAATGTATCTAATCCCATTTTATTAACCAATGTCTTTGCTGCTGACCTTTGATGATCCAGTTCAACCATACTAATAAGCAAAAATGACTTTAGATAAACTAACAATTGTGCTTCATTGTTCATCGAAGAGTGTTAAACCTTCTTATCCTGAGTTTTACTTTACAGACGTGAATTTACTTTTCCTTCACCAGATACAGGGCTTTTACATTTGTATTAATGTAATTTCTTGTATTAAAAACAATCAAGCCCTGCTCATATTTAAAAAGTAACGCAAAAGTAATGCAAAAGTAACGTAACGCATTACTTTCCATAAAAAGTAGCTAAGTAACGTAATTAGTTACTTTTTTAGGGAGTAACGTAATATTGTAATGCATTACTTTTAAAAGTAACTTTCCCCAACACTGCACTTAAATCAAATTGCGATATGGATTAGTATCTGTAAATATTAAGCCGCAAAAGTCGATTTAAATATGAATCCTGCATGTTCTGCTCTGTAGGAATGGAGCAGATGCGTGGTTTTGTTTACTAAATTCATACGAAGCGTGCATGGCGCTCGCGGTGATTTCAGCATATGCCGTCTCAATGAGGACATAAATACATGAACAATATCTCAAAAACTGATCTGAGAGTCACTTCACGAGCATTTTACCATTTCATTTGAGTAAAACTAGCGTCATATCATACACACCCAGACTTTTTAAAGACATTGTGCCAGAAATAGGCTATATTACTATTATTTAGTAGAATGTACACATACTACTACTACTACTACTGTTGAAAAATAATAAAACTTTTTAAAGAAATAATCACAAAATATTCAAATTTTAATAGTAAATTAAATGTTTAATTAATTAAACTATAAATTAAATCAATGTTTTATGCCTTCATCTGATAACCAGTAACATTTAAATACACAACACAGAATTTCTGAGAGGGGAAAAAAAAATCATAAGGCTACTGTAAGAATAAATAAAAATTGTTTGTATGCATTCAAATAATTAGACATGCTAAAACACAGAATTTGGTAACAATAAAACATAAGGTGAGAAAAAAATTAAACATTTCATATGGCCCTAAACTTGTCATTTTTGTTACACTTTTAATAAATTAAATTTTAAATTGTATAAGTTTCATGATTTTAATTAATTAGACAAGCTTTTTGATTAATATAATTTTATTTGACCATTAAAAAGGAGTCCAGAAAAATTTAAATGGAAAAAACTGAATTTAGAAAAAAATAAAACAGTATTTGGGAAATAAAACGGATTTCATAAAGCCCTACTGAAGGAATGACAACATACAGAATACTGCCTGAGTTTCGTTTTCACTGTGGTTTGTTTCAGTGTTGGATGTATAATTAGATTAAATGTCACAGGTAGCTGAACTGGATTGTGTAGAGAAGCTAGCTTTGTGTGTGTGTGTGTCTGTGTGTGTTGGAGCACTGAGCTGTGGAATAGGCAGGTTAGTCAGTAAACCTCTCAACTTTAAGATGTGTGTTTGACAGTGTGAGGTGTGTTTTGCTGCCTGTCATTGCTGTGGGCAACAGCAGTGACCCGAGCAGAGTGTGTGACGGAACCTTTCTGAGTTTGTGTTGAGTCTCGTCAGACTTGGACCGCCTGGACTACAGACACACAGACACACACACAAAATGTGTTCAGCTGACTGCTAGAATCTGACCACATTTGCACTCGATGAAGCCATGATTCAGAAGTGGTTGCCAGTGTGTTATGTGGTATCTATCTATCTATCTGTCTGTCTATCTGTCTGTCTGTCTGTCTGTCTGTCTATCTATCTATCTATCTATCTATCTATCTATCTATCTATCTATCTGTCTGTCTGTCTGTCTGTCTGTCTGTCTGTCTGTCTGTCTGTCTGTCTGTCTGTCTGTCTGTCTGTCTGTCTGTCTATCTATCTATCTATCTATCTATCTATCTATCTATCTATCTATCTATCTATCTATCTATCTATCTATCTATCTATCTATCTATCTATCTACCTGTCTGTCTGTCTGTCTGTCTGTCTGTCTGTCTGTCTATCTATCTATCTATCTATCGTTTGTTCGTTCTGTCATTCTATCATTCAGTCTATCTAACATTCTGTCTATCATTCTATCTATCGTTCTGTCTATCATTCTATCTATCGTTCTGTCGTTCTATCTATCGTTCTGTCTGTCTGTCTGTCTGTCTGTCTGTCTGTCTATCTATCTATCTATCTATCTATCTATCTATCTATCTGTCTGTCTGTCTGTCTGTCTGTCTGTCATTGTATCTATCGTACTAGCTGTCTGTCTGTCTGTCTATCTATCTACCTATCTATCGTTCTATCTATCTATCTATCTATCTATCTATCTATCTATCTATCTATCTATCGTTCTATCTATCTATCTATCTATCTATCTATCTATCTATCTATCTATCTATCTATCTATCTATCTATCTATCTATCTATCTATCTATCTATCGTTCTATCTATCTATCTATCTATCTATCTATCTATCTATCTATCTATCTATCTATCTATCTATCTATCTATCTATCTATCTATCTATCTATCTATCTATCTATCTATCTATCTATCTATCTATCTATCTATCTATCGTTCTTTCATTCTATCTGTCTATCTATCTATTGTTCTATCTGTCTGTCTGTCTATCTATCTATCTATCTTTCTGTCTATCATTGTATCTATCGTACTTGTAGAGCGCGTGGGTGAGACGTCGCCATTCTGTTGCCTGGCTACAATTACACTTGCGTTACCAAGGAAATTGTATTACATTCCAATGGGCTCTGTTATCAGTACCACAGTGGTCTGTGATGACTGACCCGGATCGCTACGGAATGGAACAGTTAAGCAAAGAGAAACGTTCGGCCTGATAGTGGAAAAGCAGCTTATTGTTCTTTCTAGCCATCTTCAATCGGAATTGTTCTGTTGTTCAATCAAGTCATTCTATTTAAATGTTCTTTCAAAAATTATATGAATTGTAGTTAATGTGTTTCCATTTTAGGAACCATTACTTTAGCACCCATTACTTTAGCGCGCATAAGCATCCATGTTTGGCATTAGAAAAATATTGCACAAATTCATTAACTTCTACAGTGTTACAGAAGTAGGACACAGACTGAGTGAATTAATGTGAACGGGTTTTATTGACAGACTAGAGGTGGTGGAATGAATCAGGTAAGTGATAATACAAGGATTCTTTGGTGTTCTGGGGTGTATTCCAGAAAGCAGATTATGTGACATACCCGGGTAAGTTTGAGGATAAGCGAGCGGATAAACTCGGCTTTCGGTTCCAAAATCGGAGGTTACTTTTAGGGTATGCAAGTAGCCATAGTAACTTGCTCTCTGAAGATAACCTGCTCCGGAGCAGGTTATGTTCAGGGTTAGTTCACTTCAGTGCTATCAGTGCACGCGTGACATACTGACCAGCCTTCAGGGGGCATGACAGATAACGCACAACATTATATAATATTAGATTATATAATATAGCCATATATATATATATATATATATATATATATATATATATATATATATATATCGCTAATATAAGTAATAAATAAGGTAATATATTATTCTAATATGGTTATTTTATTGGCATATATAACAGTTATCTGTATAAATTATAAAACACTATGACAAGGTAATGTTTAATTTATTATATATACTTATTACATGTTATATTATCATCTCACACATGGATTGGCATTTTCTATAATAAAAATACATATCTGATATGACTTAATATAATTAGCATCAAACAAAAAATATAAGTCATATTCTCAAGGATTGAAGATTAAACGGGGGAAAAAAAAAATGATTACACAACCATCAATTAGGTGGCAATCATGTAAACGACCATTGAATAAAAGAAGAAATAAACAGCATGTGCGCTTTTTCTTAGCGTCCGTTTCCATAGTGACTCGTCGATTCGTCGCTCTGTTGAGAATGTCTTGAGTCTTAACCAGGAACATACTCTGAGTTGAATGAACTTACTCCTGGATGCGTTTTTGGAACCACATACCTCGAGTAAGCAAGGTTTGGGGTTAATCAACCCAAAGTTCAGGGTTTAGCTGAAGGTAAGTTAACCATGCTTTCTGGAATACATTGTGAGGCCGGTTGGAATTTGGTACTGCCAAATTCTCTGAAATGCCTTTGGAGACGGCTTATGGTAGAGAAATGAACATTCAATTCACAGGGAACAACTCTGGTGGACATTCCTGCAATCAGCATGCCAATTGCATGCTCCCTCAAAACTTGCTACATCTGTGGCATTGTGCTGTGTGATAAAGCTGGACATTTTACAGTGGCCTTTTATTGTGGCCAGCCTAAGGCACACCTGTGCAATAATCATGCTGTCTAATCAGCATCTTGATATGCCACACCTGTGAGGTGGATGGATTATCTCGGCAGAGAAGTGCTCACTAACACAGATTTAGACAGATTTGTGAACAATATTTGAGAGAAATAGGTCTTTTGTGTACATAGAAATAGTCTTAGATCTTTGCATCGTGAAACAATCGTGGTGATTTCTGTGATCGTGGCTCCTAATCGGTGGTCTTATGTCGTACAGAGGTTCAAAGAATGCTGTTGCCAATGTCTGGCGACCAAAGAGACCCTATGATAATTTTCTGACAGTGTTAGAAATTCAGCATGATCATCGCACAGTGTGTCTGCTGCTATGACCCACGTTTACTGACCAGCCAATAAAAATTTGACAATGCAACATGGCGCTAAAACATGAAACTGCTTACCTCAAGCTCTTATCCCTTCCTCTTTCGCTGCTCCCACTTTTCTTCAGCATGCATAAAACCTCCAACTGCCAAAGTGTGATTCATCATGCTTTTTGTTTACCACTAGCGCATGCTGATGTTTTATTCTTTTATAGTAAGTGCGTCGTAGCGTATGACTCAATAGGTGACATCATCGTACAGTCTACATGCATGTCTTACCCAGGTTTATCCATGTCGCACAATATGATTTGCAATGATCTTACAGGACTACTAAAATCATGCAGTGTGTAGAAGGCTTTAAGCATAAAATCAGCATATTAGGATCATGTGACACCGAAGATGCTAAAATTCAGCTTTAAAATTACATTTTAAAATATATTAAAATATAAAAGTTATTTTAAACAGTAATAATATCTCACAACATTTTTACTGTATTTTTGATCAATTATTACAATAGAATACCAACTTCCAACTTGAAACTTAAACATTTAAAAGCGTATGTATTGCATCACCTATCGAAATGTAGAGTACATAGATGATGGTAAACATTTACTCAAGCCAAGAAAATGTATCAGTGAGTCAAAGTTCAATGGCACTTTGCGCTAAAGCAGCCAGAATGGACACTCATGTACTTGCAACTGCCTATAAGTTGCAAGCGCTGTGATGAAACCCTACCCACATACCTGCTCAAAAGCAGCCTCCCACAGTGCCAGCCTATCACACACACACACACACACACACACAGAACCTCTGCCCCCTCTCACTCCCTAAAGAAAGCCAAACCTCCCATCTCCCCTCTCTTCCAGAGAGAGAGAGAGAGAGAGAGAGAGAGCGGCATCAGGCAGCTGGGTTGCAGCAGTAATAAAGAAAGAGAATCAATAGGGCATGCAATGGAGCCAAGGTGCTGCCATTCATCATGCGTCCTCCCAAACTCCCATCATTCATCAAAGTCAATGAGCCAGCAAATAGGAAAATGACTATTTGTATCAAACACATCTGCACTCATCCACTGAGGTATTTCATTCCCATTAACTCCCATGGTAAAATACACTGAGGGTTTGTGCACGAAGGAGGGAAGAGAGCGTTGTGTGTCTGTTTGTGTTTGCGCTCGTGTGTGTATATGCTGTTTGCACAGGTTGCTTGTTGTGAATTATCTGCCGAGGAACACTTTTATGGAGCGTGTGTGTGTGCGAGTGTTGTTTTCGAGGGACATTTTTACGTTTTGACAACACCACCTCCTCCTCCTCCCCCAATCCCTATCCTAACCCCTATCATCTTTTATGGGCTGTCACTGGAGGATTTTAGTGTACATCTTCATCTGCTTATTTCCTCCATCCTCCCCCCTCTCTCTTTTTCTCTCTCTTGGCCTCCATTTTCACTATCTTTTTATTTTACCTCCTCGTTTTTCTCTTCTCTTTCAACATACATGGTTTGGTTGTGGCAGTGTGCTCTGTCTTTTATATATAAATCTCCCTCGGTGACACTAAGCGTGGGTTATATTATTCCAGCCTGCTTTTTTTTTTTGATATCGTCGCTCTATAAATTCGGTGGCGCGAGGTAAAGATGAAGGTGGCTGATGGTTCGGATGCAAATGGCAGCGCCATCATCATTATGGTGTAATACCCCATGAAATGGCGGGGATCATTACTGCAAGCACTTTATGGCTGGCGCTGAGTGGATGGGCCAACGCTGAGCGATATTTTATATGAGAGTCTGTATATATGAGCTTTATCCAGCTCTTTCGGGCTATTATTGAAGCAACGGTGTTTGCTTTGGTGGCTTGTCTCGGGTGGTGATCCATACACATCATCAATATGATTTGGTTTGGTAGTATTTTTTGATAACTGGCATTAATAAGTCATGAGGGGAAGCATTATATAATGCTTAACAGATGTAGGTGATGCATATAGATGTGTAATGTAATTAAAGATCTTTTAAACAACCCTTCCTTTAAAAAAATACTTAACAATATTTTTAAACCTATATTTACACATACAATATAGAAATATAGAAAATATAGAAATATTTACAATACTTGTGTATATATATATACTGTATATATATATATATATATATATATGTGTGTGTGTGTGTGTATATATATACATTTATATATATATATAATTTATGTACATTAATGTATACATATACATTTATTTGTAACATATTTTATAATATATAATATTTAATACGATCAATAATATTAAAATTATGTAATGTCACTTTAAAAAACGTTTACATTTTTATATCATAAAACATTTTTATATGATTAATATATGGTACATATTCACATATTTACAAAAACAAACAAACAAACAAATATATATATATATGCTGTATATATACAGTAGTTTCAGTTTTGTTACAAGAATTTAAATTAAAATTGAACATTAATAATATTATTAATGTCAGTTTATATATTTCATATAACATAACTGAAACTGAATATCACCTGCTTATATATAAACACACACATATGAATGTGCAAATCTGTTTTTGTTATATTAAAGTAATTTAATTCAACTTTATGACATTGATTACATTTACATTAAAGTAATTCATCTATTAAGCATTAGGCCTACATATTATTTCATATTATTATATAATATTAATCTTATATTTATATTTAAAAATATTGAATAATATAATATAATATTTTATATGAATACAATTAGCATTATTAATAACAGTGAAAGTTATCGTGTTACCTGTTTTTTAATTATTAGTCTTTTTAATGAAGTGGATAAACCACCAAATGGCAGAGAAATTTACAGGAAACGTCAAGAGAAATGAATTTCACTGATAAATCAAAACGCAAGCAGCAGTCCTGTCATACGTCAAGTGCTGCTGGTGTGAGCAGCAGCATTAAAGCATCATGAAGTTATGACGGCTCATCAACATGTGTCTTCCACACAAACACTCGCACGCTTGATCACTGTTTTACAACAACAGCCACGACAGCAGAGGCAATATTAACAATAACAGTAATGCCTTCCATGAGATATTGAAAATTATTTTGAGCTAATTCATCAATTATCATAAGTGCAATTACAGTTATGATTTTTGCTGTTAGAGTTAATGAAAATATTTTTATAGAGAGCAATCATTTACATGTCATTTACATATTTAGATTGGAAAGTTTGAAGTCACACTGGTATTCCTGACAGATCTATCTATCTATCTATCTATCTATCTATCTATCTATCTATATCTATCTATCTATCTATCTATCTATCTATCTATCTATCTATCTATCTATCTATCTATCTATCTATCTATCTATCTATCTATCTATCTATCTATCTATCTATCTATCTTCTCTATATCTATATCGTTCTTTCTATCTGCGATTCTATATATTGTTCTTTCTATTCGTTGTTCTACCCATCATTCTATCATTCTTAGTATTAGCAGATTGTATTGCTGTTAATCATGAATCTGTATACTCTCATCACTGAAGGACTGTTGTAGCTGACTGAACGACTGAGGGAGCGGGGCCACTATTTTCCTCTCTCTCTCTCTCTCTCTCTCTCTCTCTCTGTCTCTCTCTCTCTCTCTCTCTCTCTTTCTCTCTCTCTCTCTTTCTCTGTGACATCCCCCTTCGCTCATTCTCTCCTCCTGCTCTTTTCTCCTCCTCTGTTCTTGGCTTTCTGCCCGCTCCACTGCAGTTCCTCCTCCGGGAGCAGCAGACAAAGTCACCGGCTCTAGGAACAGACCTTTCAAATTCATAAAATTCATAGGATTTTTCACAAATGGGTGAACACAATTTTCTACCAATTTCCTCATTATGCAAATATGCAAAATATCGCATTTAGGCCAATTACGGTCCCACACTGTTCCAAATCCACCAGTTCAGGCCATAATTGCAGAAACTATCAAATAATTATGCTCGCTAATTGGGAATATTTGTGACAGATAAAACAAATTCTCGCGCAAATTACATTTCATTCAAGGAACCACTGTGCGCCGCTGCATTTTTATCGAAGTCTAATTTATCTTACATAATGAACTGAACTGAGTACTTGTTATCGAATTTGAACAATTCATATGTCCCTAATGTGGAATGATGAAATAAATTAGAGAGAAATTTATACAATATTTTCCTGATCTAGGCCTACTTCGAGAGGCTCCCGCCGTTCAGAGGAAATCTTTCATTGCTATTACATTATGTGTCATGAATCGCAGCTCTAACTGTCGTGAAATCTGATGGAAGCTGATGGGATGCGTCTCCCTCTTTAGAGAGGCATCACAGCAGAGGCCGTGCCGACATTTACTGTCAAATGCCAATGAAACAACAGGATGCCCACTGATAAGTGGAATCAATCATAAAGAACTTGTGATTGATTTCAGAAAGAAAAAAGACAAGATTCTTCCAGTTACAATTAATGGTCAGTTGATCGAAATTGTGCAGTCATATCAATTTTTAGGTGTCCATTTGGATGAAAAATTAAACTGGAAAGAGAACACTAATGACCTAATGAAGAAGAATAAAAATATGCATTTAGTATGTCATTAACATAATAACATGAAGAATATATGATAATAAGTTAATATTATTATTTTAAAAAACAGCCTATTTTTCTAAACTGCAGCAAAAAAACGTTTTTAGGAATAATTATATTTTTTAATCATGGTTGATGCATTGGTAACACTGGATATTATCATTTTCTACAGAAATATTCATATAATAAGAATATAATGATACTTATTCACACTTAACTCAAAATAATATATAAACATACAAATATTTTTAATAAAAGGGACTGAAATACTACTTGTTTGCTCTAAAACTCAGTGTCTTCATGTCACCTAAAGGCCAGGAAGGTCATCTGTGGAAAAGGCTGTTTGTCTTGCTCACCTGTTCTAGGTCTATGTGTGTGTGATTTGTTTAATCCGTGGAAATGGTGTTGGCGCTGTAAACAAGCCGTGCGCGGAATGAGGGCGGCCGTCCACGCGTGGCAGCGCTCCCTATTTGTCAAAAAATCTTCCATAAATAAATACTGGGCCGGGCCGGGATAGGTGATGTCTCCATTTTAAACAGGGGCTTAAACTCGGAGGGCACATGAAAGACCATCATTCAGAGGTGACTGTTTAACTCCATAAATCACGCTGATGAGGTCTGGGAACATGTATGACACCATTTCCTTTCACACAGAATCTCTTCATTTATTAAAAATAGTGCAGTGAATTTGTCTTTAGTGAAAGCCTGTATTTTAGAGCTAGAATATATATAATTAAGAAACAATTAATGTTTTTTTCTTTGTCATTTTTACAAGGGAATGCATGGAGATAGGGAGGTCCTCAGATATGTCTAATGTTTAATTCAATGCCATGGTCGCTAAGCATATTTTAATTGACAAATTAGCGAGTTCTAATATACTGGAATTTAATCCTAATTAGTTAAGCGGCTGCTCAAGGTTTGAACATTGCACCATTTATTAAGAGGTCAAATTATTATTTGTTAAGAAGGCTTTATGAAATGAAAGGGCTATTTTTCAAATCACTCCGCCCTTTAACCGTGTCATGCTGTTTGCTGTAGTCATTATGAATTCACTTTGATTTCAATCCCACAATAATATGGTCACTAATGGCTCTGATATTGATGCTAATTGTAAGAGTCAATATTGAGGCGCAGCTGGAAACCTCAGTCGGGTCAGGTCTGTGCTGCAATCCTACACACGCTGCTGATTTCTTTCTTTATTTGCAGTTATTTTGCACAGTTTTTAAATACCTGTAAATTGAGACAATTAAGTGTACATCTTTTATTTTTCCTTTTATATTTTTAAGGGGGGAAAACACAACAGGCAGTTTAAATCAACTGCAGCCAATTAACTAATAAAAGAATGCATTTTTATGTAGCATCTAAATACATTTAGAAAGCATACCTGCTTTAGATCTTACAGGCCTTTTGCATTTATTGTGTTGCATGCATTTTTAAATTGCAAGTAACTAAGCATATAAGCTTGCTCTTTGTGGACTATAAATTCCCAATTAAAACATAAAATAATTTTTGTATTGTAAAGTGATGATTACTATTATTATTATTTAACTTAAATGTTTAGCGTTTTATAAATTTTTATCATTTTATATTATTTTATATTTATTATTTATGATATGATTTTTTATTGTAAACAGAGATTGAGTTTGGAGAAAGGTATTATGTAAACTAAACATTTATTATTATTATTATTATAGCATTTTAGGTTTTAACTTGGAGCCCCAAAACATTTGTAGTCCATGAGGAGAAGGCTTAGGTGTTTAATTACAATTTACGTGCAACTATTATTATTATTTTACAATTGTATTCATTTGTTATTATTTTATTTTATATTTATTTATTAATTTATTTGTAAAATTCTATATTCTCCAAAGAAGCATAAAGCAACTTGAGAATGCTATACAGCAAAAAAATGGTTAAAGAAGCATTTTTAAGTTTAAGAGTATGAAGCAAAAACATGCTTATGTCTGATCATATTTTGTGTTTACAGCAGGTTATGTTTGGACACACACTCTCTCTCTCTCTCTCTCTCTCTCTCTCACACACACACATTTAGGGTACCAGTCCCTGGGTCCCCGTCCCCCATCCGTACACAACGTCCTTCGGCTCTCGCAGGTGCATCATGTGCCGCCGGAGCGGACAGATGAAGAAGAGGATATTAAGTGACTCTATCTAACATCCAGGACACAATGGCGGTGATTGATGGAGGACAAAGTGGGAACAGCAGGACGGAGGATGGGGGGGGGGGGGGTCCGTTGGGGGTCTCTGTCGAGAGCTGGTGCGCCGTCCCCGTTCGCCGTGTTTACTCACTGATGCTCTCGACAAGACAGCCATTGACACTCGGATGGATGAGTCCCGATCCGCCGCGCGGAGCCAGAGGTTAGCAGGGCTGGAATATAGAGCTCCTCCATGACACGCTCTCTTCACCTAATCTTCCGGCAAAATATTTATCATTATCAATTGGGGCCTGCTCTCTGACATTAGAATAGCACGTATGGATAAACCCTGGGAGGATTATCGATCCGCCCGGCAGCAGCTTACACAGGCGGCCGTCAAAGACTCGGGGTCATGCAGGACAATAAGAATAAAAGCATGGTATATCCAGCCCTCCGCTCAGCTTTATTAAGTAAAACAATGAACCAAATCACACTGGCATGACACAGACAACCCACTAAATCCCACATATGCTTCTGAAGGACCCAAGCGCTGCACATTTTGCTTATTTACACACTGATTTACTGGTTAAAAGTTTGAAATAATAAAAAAAACATTAATGAAAGATGACTGTTATGCTTCCCAAGGCTGTGCAACACAGTAAAAACAGTAATATTTTGAAATTCAAAATAGCTGTTTTCTATTTGAATATATTTTCAAATTTAAAATTATTCCTGTGATGAAAAGCTGAAATTATCATCAGCATAATTTCTCTTCAGTGTCACATGATCCTTCAGAAATTATTTTAATGTGCTAAGTATGCTAATATACTATATTCTAATTTGATTTGATCACATTTCAGTAAGATTAAAAAAACTAATATTTTATTCAACAAGTATGTATTAATTTGATCAAAATTGACAGTAAAGGTATCTATAATGTTACAATAGATTCTATTTCAAGTAGATGCTGTTCTTTTGAACTTTTATTCATCAAAGAATTCTGAAATAAACATTTATTATAATAAGAACCATTATTACTATGGACTAATTGCGCATAATTAATAATTCATAATAATTGAACAGCAAATCGGCATATTAGAATGATTTCTGAAGGATCATGTGACACTGAAGATGGGAATAATGATGCTCATAATTCAGCTTTGCATCACAGGAATAAATTATATTTGAAAATATATTCCAATAAAAAAGTTATTTAAATTGTACAACTAATATTTCACAATATTATTGTTTTTACCCTATTTTTGATCAAATAAATTCACCCTTTGTGAGTATAATCTTTCAAAAACATAAAAAAACTGGTCATGTAAAGGCCTCGAGACCTGAAGTGAGTGTGTCAGAGGAGGGAGACCCCAAAATGTGCAGCTCTGGGGTTTTCCAGGACCAGGATTGAGATCAAATAAAACAAGGTTAGTGGATGGTGTGTAAAACATTTGAAGAGGATATTTCATGTTTTCTCTTCCTGACTGAAACAGATGTAAAACCTAAATTCACATTGTGCACTGTGTATTTTTTCTCCCGTAGACCCGGTCTGGGTGGAATTGAGAAGATGGCAGGTCGATATTAGAAATGTCTGTTATGTATCTGTCATATTTCCAACTTTATTCCTTCTGAAGTGGTGAGAGAGAGAGACAGAGAGAGCGAGAGCGCTCTGGATGAATGGCAGCAGGTGCCAGCGGCTTCTCGCCTCCCGAGCGCTAATTGACCGACAGCGTTCATACACACATTCTCACTAATTTTACATTTGCTATTCCGGAGGGGTAACCAGGCACGTCTCAAGGAATACATAGTATTAGCACTTACCATCAATGATCTATAAAAAAGCGAAGGAAATTAGCAGCTTTGTTTGATAATAAGGCCTCGAAAATTCTGACGTTTTTGGAACAATTTGTGCCACACACACACACACACACACACACACACACACACACACACACACACACACACACATATCAGAAATAAATCCCCTTGTGTGCTTTTTTTAGAATTTGTAAATGGAGAAATTGCAACAAAGAAAATTATGTGTTGATATTTTCATGGTATGATATTTTTTCTTGCTATTGTGGTATAATATTCCCATATTGATTCAGATTAAAACAGTTTAGAAATCTACAACTGTGCAAATTAATGTCAGGCACAAAGAGCATTGGGTGTAATACCAATTTAAACATTCATGTATTTAAATATTTGATTCTAATGTATTCTAATAACAGTTTCCACAAAAATGTTAAGCAAAGCAGCAAAAGCTGTTTTCAACATTGATAATCACAACATAGATCATAAGTATTAGAATATTTTATATGTAAATTTGCATTAAAATAATTAACTTTATAGAATTAACATTACTTGTCCTGAATAATTCAGAATATTCCCCTTCCACTTTTTATTTAAATATTCTTTTAATTCAAATAAAGTTGGAAACAAATAATACATAAATCTTCATTGTGGCTTACACTGTTGCATTTTGGTCAGTTTTTATGGATCCAGTAGAAAGTAGGAAAAGTGCTTAGTCATGATATGTCTATTCTTTTTAATATATCATATTAACTTCAGAAAATACCAGTTCTATAATTTAACATGCATTAGCATTACACCAAAGTATAAACTAGAAGTTACATTATTGTTTTTAATCTTGTAAATCCTTTATATTTTCCACACAAAGACTTCTGCTATCATGTATAATAGTTTACAACACTCCCTGATGTCTTTTGTAGCTCGCATTTGATCAATACTAAGGTTATAAAAGGATAAACACAGCAATGTTTTGACATAAATTCCCACGGCGAGTGCTTTTGAGTTTAACAAACATAAAATTCATGACAAAAGGAAAGAGAGAGAGAGCGAGCCAGCGGTGGCGTTCGGAAAGAGATGCACATCGCTGCGTTGTTTTATGTGGGCTAATTCAGATCTGAACGCGAGTGCGTCAGTAAATGAATTATCCACTATTGGGTTTATGTGATCAGATATACTGTCTGGTATGACAGACATTCTTCATGCTTTTGAACACTGATTTACATTATTAAATGTTTAATTGAATATTAGAAAGGGGGCCTTTGTTGAAAGCAACTGCAGTTCTCACACACACACACACTGCTTTTGAAAACTCCAAAGTCATCCAGTTTGCTCTAATCACCACAATTAGTCCTGAATTATCACCGGACTCTGACAGACGTTCCTTGTAACTCTCTTTTATTTCCAGGCAGCGCTAATCAGCCGCTCTCATTACTGACGCTGATTAAACTGCAAATTAGCCAGCAGTGGCCCCGTTCAGCCTACCCGCGACTCGCTCAATATCAATTAGGCCCAGCAGCTTGTCTGCGGCTCTCTAGGCGCTTCCAAATGCTTGATAGTGCCACTTATTAGTTTGGAAAACTAGGAAAATACCAATAATCAACGAGTCAGAGAAAGAAGAGGAAGGAAAGCAAGAAAAACGTCTTTTTTTATGCTAACTTTCAGCCAGTTTTAGGAGCGTGTGCGCGAGGGCCGGACGATAATAACGGCTGTCATCTCAGACTGGAGCATGGGTGGCCCCTTATTAGGGTGTCAGCGGGGAAGAAAAATGTATTAGACAAGGTAATATCTAGGCTTTTTGAAGTCACTTTTAGATATAATGAATCGCATTAAGGCTTGACAAATCTAAAATCCTACATCATTAGGTCGTTCCGGTAGCAGTGCGAATTAATAAGTATTTTTTCTCTCCTTCTAACCTCTTGGAACCGGAGTTAATGACAGTTTATTTTATTTATTTATTTCATTAAAGAGAAATCATCTAATAAGCCCACAATTATTTTCCTCTGGTTCCTTGTAAAAAGTGTCCAAGCGATAAAAGTGGACATAAAATGGGGGGAATTCAGAAGCCCAATGCTTTGGTTTCTCATTAAGCACGGTAATTTGTGAATGAACGGCATAGAAGCTGGAATCACAGTGAATGATTATTGCGGTAAACAATATCAATGGCGAGTATACAGCTCAATTGCAGCAGCTTTGTACAAATTTTCAGTGTATTGGATTGCATTTAATTCACCATTCCCTTCTGATCAAAGAGGCATTTGACCATTTTAGCTCTTTGCCAGTCAATAATATCTGCTATCTAGACTAAATATGTACTAAAAAGTGACAGTGTGCCGTTGTATCTCAAGGAGCTCTGTCTTCCTGACCTTTGACCTTGCTTTTTTTCATATTAAATAGTATTTTTGATATTAAATAGAATCAAATCTGTTTAGATGTTACTACATAAATCACTTTTTAAAATTATATATCCATATTTTCATCAGTAGATGGAATGCATAAATGTCTTATTAGCATAACATCAACATTGCATAACACTGTGTATAATAATAAATAGCAAAGTAAAGTGTTATTGCAAAATTGACTAATTATGAAATGTTGTGTCATTGACACAACATTTCATAATTAGTCAATTTTGCACACAACATTTCATAATTAGTCAATTTTGCAATAACACTTTACTTTGCTCTTTATTACCGTAAAGCTGCTTTAAAACAATATGCATTCCATAAAACACTATATAATTAAATGTAACTTGATTATAGTCACGGGTTGTCAAGGAAGGAGGACAGCAAATGAAGAAACCCTTCCAAACAGATTTCACTGAGAATACTGAACAACACATAACATAAGCTAATTACCAACCATGGAGAGACTATAAACTACATTTTATACAGGAGTATAAATTACATTGCTTTTGGTTTTTTTAAATAGCATAAAATGGATTACCTGAGCTATAACCGCCACTGATGTGTTTAAACATTAAGGGTTTGAATTGACCGATTATTTAATCTACATTTGGTTATTTGAATAGAATAGAATATTATAGGCTACCATATTTTTAACTTGGATGTGCACTTCCAGTTATTTTTAGCTGTACAAAAACAGTCCATTTTGCTGCTTAATATTGAAAACTTGTATTTGTTTTGTCATGTTTTTTATTATCATAATCATTAAAATGCTGGTTTTTGGCGCTTTTGCCATTAGCGGCTAATGAATCGGAAGTCTCCTACATTCACAGGAAATGGCTTACTTCCGCGTTGCAAATAGTGGTTTAAAAGGTATACATTTCCTACAGGCTAAATATGTTTACGTGAACATATACACGTGTATTTTATTTATCTAATAATTTTCCATTATCTGTTATTTTTATGGTAGAAATTGCTGTTCTTCTGGTTTCTAATGGACTGCAGGCCAGTGCAAGGGCGCCTTGTCTTGATGGCATCCTCTCCTTTTGCTACACCTGACCCTTTTTATGATCAATAACCGTAAATGAGTCGATTTAGTGATATGATCATGAATCACGCGCGTCTCAATCTTCACCGGACAGTACTGCTTGGTGCGCAGTCTTTCTAGGTTACCCGGGTGTCTCTGTGCGTGGACCCCGGCGGTGATGACATTCATCATTCCCGGCGCGATGTCTACAGTTTGACAACTCCTGACACGTGTGACATATCTCACTTTACCTGCTGCAGTCTAAAACATTACCTCCGGCAATCGAGGTGTCTATGATGTCCACTCTGCTTCCAGTGGCTGTGAGGAGTAGAGCCCAACACAAGAGCAGCCGACAGACAGCACTGACCAGAACAACAACAACAATGTGATTATACAGTATAATATCTAAAATAATTATAGAAACATTATTATAAAATAGTTATTATGTATTAACTGTCTCAATAATGATATTATATAGAATTAAATGAATACTTTTAATAAATAATACAGACCTATTATTATGTATTCATATTATTAATTAACTAGCAGAGAACTTATCTGTCCACTAAATAATAATAATAATATTATTATAAAATATGTGTAATGTCTAAACTAATAATAATCATTTAAAACAAATTAAACGTTATAAAATGTTTATAATGTAATCATTTTTCATATCAATTATAATTACATCAATAATTATTACTAATTATTATTTATCAATAATTATTATTACT
Source organism: Barbus barbus (assembly GCF_936440315.1). Lineage (NCBI taxonomy): Eukaryota > Metazoa > Chordata > Actinopteri > Cypriniformes > Cyprinidae > Barbus > Barbus barbus. The sequence continues at coordinate 21,727,513 of NC_136721.1, read as the reverse complement.
TTACTAACTTATGGAGAACTTATCTGCCCACTTATTAAAAATATTAATATAAAATATGTATAATAATATCTAAAAGAATAACAATAGTGTAAACATAAGTAATAATTATTATTAAATAATTGTTGTAATAATAATATTTATTATTATTATTATTACTTTTACTATTATTGAAAATAGTTTTTGGTATTATCACTTAAAGTCCCCATAAACAGTTAAAAAAATTACAATAAAAAGGAAAGGCTAGTGATATAATTTATGCAGCTGTAATTAAAAGGTCTGTTTACTAATATATCTGTTTAATGTTTAATTGTATTATTAGTAATAGCTGCATATGATTTGTACAGGCTATTAGAGAGCAGAAATATCAGACTCCTTGATAATCAGCAGTAAAAGAAGAAAGGTTTTTAAATACATAATACCATGGTACCTTTATATAAACTATTTATGGTATTGAATGATAACTATATTCATATACTATGACATTTACATGATGCTTATAGATAAGCCTAAAATAATTACCAAATAATTACTTTTTTTTTTGCTATTTTTATCGACCTTTATAGGTAAACAGCCTATATAAATTACATTATGAAATGTATTAAAAATAAAGAAACAAATACATTTGCTTTTTGAGTTGATCTTTGAATCGTCACTCGCTCTGCTTCATCTGCGCATGCGTACATTTTCTGCTACGTTGGTGCGTCTGTGCTAACAGGCTAATCTCGGCTGCGCACTTCCCTTATTATAAACATATTTATCCGCGTTATTTTCTGTTTGCACTATTTCAACCAACACGAACAATGGCGGATCCAAGAATACGGCAAATTAAAATCAAGACCGGTGTGGTTAAACGGTAAGAAGGCTGAGTAATCTTATTTCTGAGTGTGCCATTGTCAGCAGGTTAAGGCCGCGGATTCACCGCGCCACTCCACAGGCATACGCCGCAGAGGAGTGTCCTCATTAGGCGGAAGCTGTAAATACAGTCCGGTGCTCTGACAGCTGCTGTAGCCTTGTCCAGATGCTCAATACTCCGGTCACTTACAGTGCAGTGAAAGCTCGTGTTATTTGTTGATTTAAATTAGTTTTATGTGCTTAGTTCATGAGTTCAACATAATTGACAAATAAATCGAAATGAAGGATTGAATGAAGAATTTGAGGCTGTGTTAATGCCACATGCAATATATTTAATTTTTATACCCTGTCAGGCAGTAGGTGTGTTTGTCTGGCCTATAATTAAACATTATCAAGAATGACGTAATATGCTTTCGGAGTCGTGTAGTAGATGTAATTGCTGTTTATTGAATAATTTATGTATGTATGTGTATTACAGAATATATGTGTGTGTTTAATGCGTTTTATGTTTGTGTGTGTGTGTGAGTGAATGGGTCAAAGGAAAGACGTCCCATTTTGGTATACCATCAAATTAAATTTACAAAGGTAATTTTATATACATAGAAAGCATATTATATGCAAGTAAAGCATCTACTTGACCGTTTATAATAAGTTTTGTGAAAATAAAATGGCAAAATATGGGTGAAATAATGTTCCATTGTCATTCAGCATAACAGATATATTTATCTAAAAATAAAAAAACATGCTTTTTTTTATCTGCTTATTAAAATATATAAAAGAAGTGATACTAAATTGTATTATATTTTAAATGATTAAAAACTTGCTTTTTGCTGACCAATGGTTAAAACCTAGTGGTTTAAGAATAGCGCCAAAGATTGATGAAGAACACACACACACACACATATTTTGTTTTTTATTTGATATTTTTACTTTATTTTTGAATCTAGCATGATAGTACAAACTTTGTAGTATCATATATGACCTGTGACCTATATATGACATTGATTAATTTTGGTCTGTACAACTGACAGTCCCCAGTAAGACCAGGACTTTAGAAGCGCTTAACGAATGTTAGACTGGTATTAAAGTTGGTCATTTGTGTTCTGCAAGTGTTTCTGATCTTGCCTCATCCTCTCCTCTCCTCACCCCTCCTTTTCTCTTCTCAATCCCCACCTGACTGCTGTTTGCATTGATTGACCAGATGAGGGCCTGATTGAGATGGGCCTGTTTGATAGGGCTGGTAATGGAAGTGTGGGAATGATTCTCAGTGGGATTGAGAAAGAGAGAGGGTTAGGAAACAACTTGCACACCATGCCAACATAGGAGAAAACATCGTAATGAACCGCGCAGCGATAAGAACCGAACGCTCAGCCTGTCAAACTCAGCTGATGTTCACATGAGGGACCAATCACGTCTTGGTGTCTGAATTCATTTATGCTGAATTTGCTTATTGCGTGGGCACCGTTGGTGTCGATTGATGATTCTATGATGCAACATTCCCGCTGTCAGTCCCAGCAACGGCAGACACATCGTTCGTGTCTCTCAGACATGTTTCTTCTGGATTTCCCATCTGTTTTTTGCTCTCTATGTGGATGGTCCAGCCTTGGTATCGATTAGAGCGGTGCGAGCTGCTTTGTTTTCTTTCAGCTGGGTCTTTAGGTTCTATAGATTTGTCTCAGATTTCTCTCCCCATGCGAGCGCAGGCCTCTGTGGTTCACTCAGACTGGGCCTTCTCGGCTCCAGGTCAGATAATTGATTTTGTCCACCTTTGAACGCTGAATTGCATTTCTTCATTTGTCAGGCCCGTGAGGGGTGGGCTCCTTGATGGTCACATGGTTTACTCATTTTAAGATGGTTTGTATGTTTGTACTAGCTTCACTTTATATCTTCACCTGCTTTTGGCCCATGGGTGATCATTTTTGTTCTGTATGGGCAAATCATGTCTGTTTTTTTGTTTTGTTGTGTTTTGTTTTTTACAATGAAAACCAATCCTTATATGAGGAAAAGATGATGGCGGATACTGCCAATATAGGATAAAATAAAAAATTTGATGTTGAAATACTATCCTATCTGTGTAAACACAGAGGCTCCTTGGGATATTGTGAACAGTGTTGGGGGTAACGCATTACAAATAGCACGAGTTATGTAATCAGATTACTGTTTTTCAAGTAACTAGTAAAGTAACATATGACTTTAATTCACAATAAAATATCTGAATTACCATTTTAAAAAAGTAAGGCCAGTTACTTTGTTTTCCCATTTATTGACTGACAAATCTCCTGTCCCCATATTGGGAGAAATCGGAAGTACAGAGGCGTTGTGTGCACTGTGTGAACATGAAGTTACTGTAGTTGTAGACTAAATGTGAATATGCATTAATTCATCCCACCAGTGTGAACACAGATTTAGTATTCATCAAAATGAATTAAAACAGTGAAATGCATACTCGGAATATGACGCAAACCAGCAATATGTTAAATAACACAAGTGTATCCCATTTTATTAACCAATGTCTTTGCTGCTGACCTTTGACGATCTAGTTCAACCATACTAATAAGCAAAAAGGACTTTAGATAAACAATTGTGCTTAATTGTTTAGTTTTTTTATTGCAGAAGAGTGTTGAACCTTCTCCTGCGTTCGATTGTACAGACGTGAATTTACATTTCCTTCAGCCTGAGGTTTATTCATTACACTTTTTGGTGTGAAAGGGCTTTTACATTTGTTGTAAATAGAACTTCTTATATTAAAAACAATCAAGCCTTGCTCATATTTAAAAAGTAACGTAACATTACTTTCCATAAAAAGTAACTAAGTTTTATGGAATTTTTATGTTTTTAAGTAATGTAATTAGTTCCTTTTTAGGGAGCAATGCAATATTGTAATTCATTTTGGTGCTTCAAGTAGACTACAGTGTACATTAATATTGCACAACTTAATGAAATATAAAAATAGTCATTTTGTAATACCTGAAATATTGTCAACCACGGCTGTTGTTTTTATACTGTCAATTTTTAGAGATATTTTTACGGTATGGTACTTTAAGTGGCAGTTTTATTGTGATTATGATTAAGTTTTTGGCACTGCTATTTGTACGTTTTTGTATTTCAGATTACACTGTGCTGCTGGAGAGTTTTAAATCACATTGAAAAGTGGTCATCCTTTCCACCAATGATTCCTTTTCTCACACTGTTTGGTGATGTAGGGCCATGAAGAGTTATCCTGAGGTGACGTGACAACATGTTGGAAGACCTGGTTCTGTAGTACATGTGGGTGCTTGTAATGTCAGTTAATTACACTTTCAGGTCAAGCTCCTCTCATACTGCTACATCCCTGAACTCCACGTCTTCAAACGCCTCCAGGGGGTTCCTGAAATGCCCTATGAAGCGGTCAAGATCTCATGCTTACTCAATAGTGTTCTCTGCTCAATCTGAAGCGTTTAGTCCAAACGTCTCACAAAATATCAATATATTCATCCTGTAAAGAAATGAGCTAATTTACAGAATTTTCTCTCCATCTTGGCTTTGACAACCGGATGGTGTGAGTCTAAAAGAACCACCTGCCAATTCCACATCACGTCATCATCGTCTTCTCCATCCACCGTCTCTGTTCTACCCTATTCTTTTCTTCTTCTTTTTGGTGATGTATTCCAGTCAGTGTTTTCTGGCCTAGCTGAGCGGATGCACTTAATAAAATGACAGACGTAATTTGCTTTTGTCACCGGGTCCCGTCGCCGGCCCGCCGCCTCAAAAATACAGTATTAGAGGGGAGCGTGTGTGTCGAGTCTAATTCTTTTCTCTATTTTCCAGTGAGATGCTTTTTCCATTAAGCTGAAGGAAGCAGCCCTGGCAGCCCCATTTACAGCTGCCCAGCTCCGCCCCTGCTATAAGCAGCTTCCACATCACCCTGCAGAAACAAGAAATTAACATCAGCATGACACTTTTTCATTAGCCTGTCCCTCACTTTTATTAGAATTATGCTACACCCCGATCTTTCCACCCCTCCGGCTTCCTCCCTGCTTGCACCCCCTCTCCTTTTCCCGTGGTCTCATTTTTGCGCGCATGTCAGAGAAAGCCTTACCTTGAGCATATGTTGAGAATTGCACCAGGGCATCGTGACTGAAGCCTGTTAAAACCAGCGTAATTGACGTAAAATATGACACATTGTCGCAGGTGGAGACGAATCCGACGGCACGCGGCACGGGCTGGCAGTATGTTTGATTAATGGAGAAGTGTCTTCTGCTCTCTCTCTCTCTTTCTCTGTCTAACACACACACACACACATACAAGGCTGATTTTATGAAAAATGAATTCCGCAACGCCATGTCGTCCCGACAAGCGAGCAGGCTGCAAGCAGAAAGCGGCTATTAGCTAGAATAATTATCAGTAGTGATATTTTCAAACTCCATTATGGCAATCAGGCCGTGAATTTATTCAGTGCGTTTAGTTCAATTGGCCATAATTGATAAATAATCAAAATTTATCAATGTACTCGCTCTGCGTTTTCACTAACAATCAAGCAAAAGTGGCCCATTTGCCACCTGACTTGGTCCAAATTAGGGACTAAATTGATGATCAATTAATCCTAGTGGGGCAGTACAGTGTCTTTGTGAGTGTGTGCGAGGGAGACGGAGACAGATGCAGTTAAAAGACAGATGCAGTTTAGTGCCGTGGCTAACAAGCATGCTGCTTTTCTGAGATTGACAGTAGATGTCTTTAAGAAAGAGAAAAAAGACAGGAGACTTGGGAAGGGTGTGTCTACAGTAGGATACAGCAGAATATATTGGTGTTTGTTTTTTTGTTTTTTTTGATTAATGCATTTGTTTTGACTGAGTGTGTTTTACCATTTCATGTTGTTACAAGTCTGTAGTGTTCAAAAAGTTTGTGGTCATTAAGATTGTATTATTGTAAAATGTTATTACAGTTTAAAATAACTGTTCTATTTAAATATATACTGTAATGTAATTTATTCCAGTATTATTATTACTCCAGTAGTGTCAAATGAGCCTTCAGAAATCAATGTAATATGCTGATTTGCTGCTCAAGAAACATTTCTTATTATTTTCAGTGTTGAAAACAGCTGTGCTGCTTAATATTTGTGCAGAAACTGGTATATTTTTTTTTCCCCCAGGATGAATAGAAAATTCAAAAGAACAGCACTTATTTGAAATAGAAACATTTTAAGTGACTTTACTATCACTGTAGATCAATTCAGTGCATCCGTGATTAATAAAAGTATTAATTTCTTCAAAAACAAAGTCTTACTGACCCCAAACTGTTAAATGGTACTGTATTTAATTTCCTCAATCTTGTCTATATCTTAGTTGTCATCTTTGTTGTGTTATATCAACCTTACTAAACTATACTTTCATTGTTTTTGTGTAAAATGCGGTAAATAAAAAAGCTTAGTATTGTGAAACGTCAAGACATTTGAAGTTGGCTCTCTGATTTTAGGCCCTTAAAAGAGGTTTATTTGTCTCTTGAGAGATCTGCAAGTAAGCTAGTCGTTTGACTTCATGGTGGTAAATACTTGACCGCATCGGATGGACAAATAAGTATTGAATTTTTGAGTAAAACTCACCTCTCACTATCTATTCGCATTCTTGTTTTTCTCTCTCAGTTTGGCCAAAGAGAAGCTGTTGTACATAAAGGAGGCAAAGCAGCAGGAAGAGAAGATTGAGCGTCTCAAGGCAGAGGCAGGAGACGAGTATTTAATCAAGAAACAGGTAAGAATAAACTACCTGAAACAACACCTGCCCTGTTGAGAAACCCGATGAGGCTCACTCATTTAATGGACCATTAAAGTATGATTGGGGTCCAGAACTGATGAAAAATGCATGTTTGTGACAGACAGTACAGTTCATTGTGCGTCATATAAGATGTACTGGACTAATTTTATTGTTTTGGTGTTGTCAACAACAAAAACACTTTAGGCACCTTATATAAACGCACGATGGTAAATATTCCACTGAAAACATTTATTTAGAGCTTATTTTGATAGTTACCAAAAAGATACCAGCCAGCTGACCAGCAACACTAAAGTAAATTTTAGTCTCATTTAGCATTTTGCAAGAGTTCATTTTGGACACTGGAATGTAGAGCGTTCTCAGACTGTAAAGAGAGTAAGTCATCAGTGTTAATATCTGAACATTACGCTGCCAGTACCACTTGGTTGTTCTGCTGTATAAAAGGAATTGCTTCGGTAACGGTGAAAGAGACAGAGCTGATTCAGTATGGCAGCGCTGTGGGTGAAATCAGGGCGAGTTTTAATGAGTTTTAATGTGCTGATGCAAAATTAATGACGTTATGCAACTTTAGAGGAGTTTTGTAATTAACAACACATGCTGCTAATTTAGAGGTTCTCAAGGAGGAGTGGTCCATGTTCTCTCTCTCTCTCGCGCTTCATTCTCTTCACCTTCTATCTGGAGTGAATGCATATACAGCTCTGTTTTAAAGGGCTAGTTCACAGAAAATGTACAATTCTGTCATGATTACTCCTCTTCATATCTGATGACAGTTGTAAATGTGTTAGATATTGATTGGTTTAGCATTTTCTAGTGAGCTCCTTCCAATGCTTAATGAAGTAATTACGGCCATATAAAATGCTCTCTGAGAATAAGAGAGAAGTTCTGGGTTTTCCTAGATGAGGTTTTTTGTGAAATAAGTCTTCGGTTTGTTGTGTTATAGTACAGAGCCAGTAAAATCTCTTAAATGTGTCTTTAACAGGTGGAGGTGTTGCAAGAGTCAAGAATGATGATCCCTGACTGCCATCGTCGTTTAGCCATTGCCCACACTGACCTGCAACAACTGTTGGTGAGAATATGAAACGCATACGCTGTTTCAGATGTTAACTAACTTGAAAGGTTTGAACTCCGTGGCACTGTTAAAGAAATAGTTACCCAAAAATGAGAATTTGCTCAAAATGTCCTCACCCTCAGGCCATCCAAGATGTAGATGAGTTTGTTTCTTGATCAGAACAGATTTGGAGAAACTACATGTCTTGCTCACCAGTCAGAACGAGAGTCCAAACAGCTGATAAAAACATCACAATAATCCACACCAGTCCAGTCGATCAATTAACGTCCCATGAAGTGAAAAGCTGTGTGTTTGTATTAAACAAATCCATCAAGACGTTTAAATTTAAAACCATCTCTTCTGTCCAAAATATGTCCATAATCCATAATAACGCTTCTTTCAGTGGAAAAGTCCGTCCCATGTTGTCCTCTCACATCAAAACTCTCCCAACGTATTTGTATAGAACTTTTTTTGAACTGTTTTCACTTGTAAATGTTGCTTGATCTGTGCATATTTCTCCTCTGATTCAGACAAAATGATTTTTTTTTCACTGGAGTTTGAAGTTAATATCCACGTAATGGTAGATGTTTCATAAAAACACAGCTTTTTGCTTCACATTGATGGAATGGAGTGGTGTGAATTACTTGTGGATTATTGCGATGTTTTTATCAGCTGTTTGGGCTCTCATTCTGACAGCAACCAATCACTGCAGAGGATCCATTGGTGAGCAAGTGATGTAATGCTACATTTCTCCAAATCTGATGAAGAAACTAACTCGTCTATTTCTCGGATAACCAGAAGGTGAGTTTGTACAGTCTGAATATTGTACAGGAGGACATTTTTGTGTCTAGGCATCTCCCAAGTTTTTGGATCAGTGTTAAGCACAGGACACCTTGACATGACCGATTCATGTGTGTGAGAAAGATGTTTGTTCAGGGGAGGCCGTGTGCCCTCCACTTCCTGTTTATTGTCATATAGAAGTTGGCCACATTAATTAACAGCAAACGAATCTGTGATAGCACAGGTGCATTTCAAGGAGCCCGCTGCGGCAGCTCCTGTTTGTGTGAGTTTTAATAAAAATGTTTTCTAAACCCTCTACTATTTTGTGTCAGAGTAAAACTTACCGCCAAATGCAGCAGCAGCTCAGTGAGGCTTCACACACACTCAGTCCTGTGCTGCACTCATTTCAGTTCATTAGTAATGTTGTCACGGCAATGGCCTCCATAGAAACTGTCGTCGATCGATTAGCATTGATATGACCTACTCCTCTCACTGCCTCCATTACATTTTCACACGGTGTTACGTGCTTGAGTGTGTTTGTTTGTCTGAGGTGCTTGTGTGTGTGTGTGTGATTATCTGACAGGTTCACTGAGTGGATTAGCTGTTTTTGGTGATGTGGTTAGTCTTTCATTGTGTTACTGTGGTCTGATTTACTAACTTCAACTGGATTGAAAACTCCCACTCTGTAGACTTCAGCTTTGAAAATATGTTGGCAGTTAAAAACCAAGATGCTTGTGTATATAAGTGTAAATATTTAGTTAAATCTTCCATTTTTATATTGACTAAAATGATGCAGTGCATCTTTAAATCTGAGGTTTGGTTTAATCTAATTCTATTCATAATTCATGATTAAAAAAAACAAACACATTGTGATCTTAAAATATACCAGTATTTTGGATAAGTAACAAATGTGTAATTAGTATTGTAGTAATTATCAGTTCGTTTAAATTCTGTAACCAATTCTTGGGTTGTAAGATGCATCCCTTTCTTCATTTTATTTGTTCATTACTCATATTTGTTTTCAATTAAGAAGATATTACTCGTGCTCATTAAGACTCCAGATTGGGTCAAGGCAATGACTTCAAAGCGTTTTTATTTTCAGGAAACGGAAGAGGAACTGGCTGAAGCAGAAGAATACAAGGAGGCCAGAAGTGTTTTAGATTCAGTCCAGCTGGAAGGATGATGGACACAAAGGAATAAACACCCACAGAAGCTAACGTACACACTGACATCCCAAGTGTCCATTCCATTTGTTCTGACTTGTTTAGCGTTTCAGAAGCAATGCGATGTGTTTACTGATTGCTTATGTTTTCATTTCAAAGATTTTTGTATTGATTCATAATTTAATGACACTGTTCTCTTCCTAGCCTTCTGTGATCAAAGTTACACGATCATGAAATAAAGTTTCTTTTTGCTGGCCTACTTCAAACGCTTCTGTTTCCTTCATGCATATAGTTATTATTGAATACTGTTGTTTTTGTTCAGCTCTATATCCGTAGTCATTATAGTATGTTACTTTTTAGATTAGAGCTCGCCTGCTGCAAAGGGGAAAATTGACACATTTCTTGTAAGCATTTCACATTTATTCCTGCTGCAGGTATGTGTGACTACACAAAGCTGAATTAATATGTAAAACGGTAGCCTTTATGGTTTGATATAAGATGCCATATGTTTCCCATCTCGTAGGACTGGAGTAAGTAATGCAGAATTTGAACCTGGATGTCAGTCACATGGACAGGCTTTGCTTTCCTGCATGCAGAGTGAGACAGGTATAGCATGAACCGCTAATATATGATGAGAATATATTTCCAGCTCTCCTGAAAGGATACTGACCTCCGCTGGCCAGATTCTCTCATGCAAGCAGGTGCGCACGGCTGCAGTTTGCCTGCTTTGACCTATTTGCTGGAGTAACAAATGCATATTCTGCAATTTCAACATAATTGCATCATTTGAATCTGTCATTTTATATTAGCAATGAATATTAGATAATGGAGGGCCTATTTCTGATCCCCTGGTAGAGATTGCATCTAGCTTTTCCCAGTCTCTCTGATATTACAATCAGCATTGTCAAGGTAAATAGTGAAATTTCTTACTTTCTTCAATGCGTTTGATATATAGTAGAGTTTTTTTTTTTGTGCGTGTTTTTTTTTTTTTTTAAATAACAGAACTGCAGTTTTAAATGCAGGGGTAGCTCTTCAATAAGCTGTACTGTATGGTTATGTATTGTATTCTGTTTAAAGTGGCCCAAAAACTATTTGGACAATTAAACTTAAACATGTGTGAATGTTTTTTTCTTCTTCTTTGACATACTGCCAAGTATGGTGACCCATACTCGGAATTCATATTTATTTATTGCACATGACATTTTTTTTATTTTTGTTGGGTTACGTTTATTTTGTGTGTGGTTGAAATAATCTTTTGGGATCATAGGCACATATGTAAAAATTAAAAGATACTTGAAGCACCATTTTGTCTCTCTGAAGAACTTCATAGGAAACAGGTGCCTTGCATCTTTCCATATTTGCGATGTAAATATATTTTTCCTCTATAGGCATTTCCCAGTTGCGCTGCACTTGTGATAAGGAGTTGTTTTAATGTCCTTTTCAATAGGTGTTTCCTCACTGACACAAATAATTGAACGGATTTCTGTCAGGTTCATCCCACAATCGCGTTTCCTCTTAAGTCTCTATAGTTCCGCCTAATTCGGTGTGTTTTGAAATGTGTTTCGGGTTTTTTTTTTTTTTTTTTGAAAGCCGAAGGAGCAGATGAATTCGGGTTCCATTTGGCTTGGTCTTCATTCTACAGATTTCGATAATTATCGGGTTCACCCCGAAGCCTCATTATAGCGCTAATGAGGCGCCGCCACTCCGTGACACCCAACCGCTCCATCTCGTTAAGGAAATCGCTCTTCAATGCTGATTATTTTATTTGGAGCCATAATTATATTTCTTTCGGATAAATCACGGTCTAATCGAGTCCGTTCGGAGGGCAGCGCCTCTAATTGGAGCATGAGATGCTGCGGCGGGCGCGCGCTACCTGAGTCTGCTCGCGCTACCGGAGGAACCAAGCACCTGGGGGGTGGGGGTTCTTCATCACCCCCTCCTCCAGCTAAAACACAACAACTTATTACCTTTAATCCCCCCGACTGTTACCGCATCACCTGCACGAAACAAGAATCTAATTTGTTAAACTGGCATTTCTGCAGATGGACGATCGATTTTCTCTTTAGAATTCTGTAATTGAGTGAATATAGACGCCCCGTGAATCGCATTCCGCCGTGGAACCTCATGTGCTGAGAAAGAGGGCGTTATGCTGCACGTATATGGGTGTGGAGCATGGTTTGTCTATGTTGTGTGGAAAGAACAGTAAAATCACTAATAATAATGAAAGAGCTAGAACAAGCTAGTTTGTGTGAGCTAGAGCAAGAGAAATCAGTGAACCAACAAACGTGTATTTGCGTGTCATTAGGAGTAAAATAGCTGAAAATGTACCACATAAAGTGACTAATTTGCACAAAATCTCGTTTTGTGGACGTTCTCAGAAGGAAAAATGGTACAAAATATTTTTCCTAAAATTAATAATAATATAGTTTATAGCCTATATTTGATATTCTATATTATTTATGATATATTTTATATTATTGATATTTTTATTAAATAAAAAAATTGAGAAATTGGAGTCATTGGGACTATAAATGTGTTACATAATATTTTTATCTAATTTTATTATTTTCAAACCTATATATATATATATATATATAGTATATAATTTTTTATTATTATTTTGGGGCCATAATCAAAAACAAAAAAATCTTTATTTTAAGAGCAGGAGTAGACTTCTATGTTATTGTAAACACGTTGCATTAACAATTATGCTAACTAAGAATGAGTTTATGCCACATTGGAGTCAAAATAGCTAAAAATGTTTACAGACTTTGGATAGATCTGACAAAACTTTCTTTATCCGTCCCTGAAGGGAAGAGTAGTGCGCACAACTTTTTTTTCGTGCACCAATGCGAAAAGATAACGTCGAGGTGGCTTTATTGTTTAGTTTTATATGGTTGTTCTATTTTATAGTAATCAGAAATCATTTAGAGGAGTAAATCTTTTTTTGTAATCTATAATATATAGGTCCTCATATATCTATAATCATATATATATATATATATATATATATATATATATATATATATATATATAACATAAAAATGCTTCCTTTTGCGCAAAGGGTTAGTGATTATTAGTCTGTATTTATAATTGGCATTAAATTGACACGTAAACGTGTTTGTGTGTTGGTGGAGAAGGAACATCATGTATGTGTGGAAATGTGTCAGTGCGCGTTGGACAGATGTGATGGTGGATATGAAGACCATGAGATGGTGAAAGTAAAACAAAAGCCTCGCTGAAAATCCCTCCACAATGATGAGTGAGGGAGCAGAATTCTCTCAGCTTCAATCCGCGTTCAGAATTACATTTGTTTTTCTTGTGATTTTATTAAAAGTCACTCCTCATCTCCAGAGCGCGTGAAAATGTCTACTTTCCACTCAGATGCGCCGCATTAACTTGCAGGGCGCGAGTTTGTTTGTTTGTCTATTTTTATTTATATGCAGTGTAAGATTGATGCGAGCTTGTTATCGCTATCTGGTGGGAGAGAGAGATGCAACTCAGCTTTGCTTCTGAATCACCTCCCAAATCACCCCCCCCCCCCCCCTCTTTCTCTCGTGACACACACAGTATCACTGATGCATAACTTCTGTAATCCCTGCGCGCAACGGACTTATAAAATACCGTTTATCTTAGAAAACGAGTAAATATTATAAATGTGTTACTGTTATTGTTATAAAGACATTTATACATTAATGTGATAAAAATGGTATAATTATTGTTAAAACTGATAAATATTACGAGGTTAGTGCATAGTATATAGGCTGCGTGCTTTTTTAACTTCACAAATTATCCAAGGAAGCATTTGTTGTTATTCTAAAGACATGAAATATTATATATATAAGTTATAAAAACAGTAGTACTGTTATAACTGTTAAATATTACGAGGTTAGTGCATAGTGCAGTAAATGTATGTTTGTTTTAACTTCACACTAATTTATCCATAGGAACATTTGTTATTATTAAAAAGACATTAAATGTTATAAATATTAAAGTTATAAAAATAGTATTATTACTGTTATAACCGTTAAATATTACGAGCTCAGGGCATAGTAGGCCTGGTAAAAAGGTTTGTTTTAACTTCACTTATCCATAGGAACATTTGCCAAATGTTTTAAACGTCTTAGAATTTATCATTTGATTTTATAGTTTTTAGTGCATTAAATGAGTTTTTGAGGGAAAACGTGGAAAAATTACTTTCAATTATTTTGGGAAAATTCTCTGATTTTATTTCTTGGCCTAATTGTTTTGTGACATAATTACAAATATTAGTGATTTATATATTTACATTATTAGTTGTGTTTTGTGTGCATGTTGTGCACACCATAATGTAAGTATTTAATAAATATTAGTATTATTATTATTTGCATCATCACAGTTGAGTAGTGGTACTGCTGGTCTTTTTGTTTTATAGCTTTTTATTGTGTTGATTCCTGAACTTTAGTTGTGATCACCACCTTTTGCTGCAGCTCAGAGGACCTAGAGATTTTTTTTCTTTTTCTTTTTCATTACTGGCGAGGTCAGGAAACAGTTGTGTATCCCCCTCAAATGCATTTAATAAAATGTTTTGCTTCGCTTCGCGTTTCACAAATAAAGCTTGAAATCCCCTTGCTGGCTGCAGGCCGGGTATTGGTGTACAGAAATTCAATCTGTACATTTTGTACGAGGTAAACAGACGGAATGAATTGCATTAGAGCAAACCAATGTATTTCCAGCCAGCCAGTTTTCAGCCCTTGCTCCGTTTGTGTGCAACAATCTAAAACTTATTTATTAGGGGAAAAACACTTGATCCGAGGCGCAAAAAATCCTCTTACAGCCGAATAAAGACCAAAGCAAGCAGTAAGACGATATAAGAATTTTAATTGAGGGTCACAGCTTGCACGCTATATTTGTTCATATTTTATGAAGTGCAGGGCAGCCCTTCATTCATATGTCCCCCGAAAGCATCGTTAGGCGTCTGTCGCACTTTTAGTCCGTTAAATATGACCGTGAGCCTCCAGAAGAGTGATTCACTTCTGTTTGTGCAGCTATAAAAGGATAGAGCTATTGAAAAGTCGTAAAATGAAGCGCGCTATCAATCACGCGGCAACTGTTTCAGAATAAACAATGTAATGATTTCACATGATCGTTATTGTTGAGGTAATGCGGTTGATTTTCTTGCGATACGCGGGGAAAATACAAACGTAAACGGCGATAAAAGCGTTAGTTCATGCATGTGAATAAAATCCAATCGTACGCGTTTAAAATAAATTAAGGTACCACTTAGAACCAGAACTTCTCGTTGGAGAAGGTGATTTTAAAGAACTTTTATTTTGTAGAATCTGTAAACGAAAAAGTCTAGAATTCGTTTGGCGTCTCCAAAGAAGCATCTAAACAACTCAAGCTGGAGTTGTTTGAATAGAACAACCGAAGAACCTTTATTTTTAAACGTGTGGGATGAAATTATTACAACTCCAGCAAGATAAAACAACACAACCGCGTTCGATTTATATTTACGTCTCTGGTATAAATCCACATCCCTATTCCAAAAACCCTCAGTCTATTTCCTGGGCAAAGGCAAA
Source organism: Barbus barbus (assembly GCF_936440315.1). Lineage (NCBI taxonomy): Eukaryota > Metazoa > Chordata > Actinopteri > Cypriniformes > Cyprinidae > Barbus > Barbus barbus. Next base: position 21,712,365 of record NC_136721.1, on the reverse strand, counting down.
GTGTGAGATGAACACAAACCCGAGATCTTCCATTACGCGCCCGGTGCCTCGTTCGCCTTCTCTGACATTTCGGATATCAAAACGCAGCGCAAGAACAATTGTTTCCAAATTGAATCCGCACTCTCTTCCTTTCCTCATTTTCAGCGAGACATATACATTTCCCCGGCGAGTCGAGAGTCGCATCTGACCCGGCGTCTGGAAGCGAGCGCTCTTGTTCTTACCAGCAGATTGGAGGCTTGTCAAAAAAGAGTGGAAAGTTTCTCGCTCGGACGCGTCCTTTGTGCGCGCTGAAAAGACACCATTCACTCTTGAAAATAAAAGAGTTCTTTAAACCGTCCCACTGACATCTGCTTAGAGTCTGTTTGCGCTGGTTGTCTGATATTTCTCATCGGCTCCACGTGTGACAAAAGCTATTGTGTTAATTGGTGTAAATGCAGGTTCGTTTATTGGTGGTTAGACGGGCTACACTGGCACTCGAGTGTTCTTTGCATGAAATAAATCAAGTTAATTTGGGGCAATTGGATGAAAAATCAATGCAACGAATACAATTTGTCAGTGTAGAGTGTTTAAAGTCTAAATGTATCTATTTTGGTGCGGAAGTCCTCGCACACACCCCTTGCTTTGGTGGGGGTTTCCCTGTATCTGCGCACATCAGCCCTGGAAGCCCATTTCTGACTGACTTTCCACCGAATTATGCACCTAATTTGCTCACATATCATTTACTCCAAGTTCCTCCCGCCGTGACAGTCGGGCCTAAACACTACTAAATCAGCCCTAATTTATACTGATCTCGCTAATAATCGTAATAAAAAGCTTATAGATTTGGCACTAATTACATAAAAGCCTAATGATGTTGAAAATTACCCTGGTTTGAGATATATGGCTAATCTAAACTTTGTTGTTGGCTGCCCCGGGCTACTAGAAACATTAGAAGAGGTTCACTTCGTATCCAAAAGGCGAGAGTTGGACATGGCACGACACGAAGGCCGCCTTTTTTCCACGAGGAAACGCGAAATTATCACTAACGATTAAGTGACAATAGTGGAAAATCTCGGGGAACTTTGTAATTAAACCTCGAAATCCGCTGACGAGTTTTTGGAGCTAATGGAGGCGCGTAAAACCCAAGCAAATCAAATGAGTACGTATCATAAAGAGAGAGCGCGGTTTAATCGTTCAGTCCAGTAATAAACTTCGGGAAGCCATCACTAAACCATATGGCTTTGATAAGGATGACACGTTTATATAACAATACTTTAATTCGCTGTTTCTCCTCAAATAATCAGGGCCCCATCAACGATTCTGGCATCACGCTCAATTAAACCAATTCTGAGGGAGTTTCTCGAAGAGCTTTCTGAAAGGGGTCATTTTAAAGGTTATAATTTGGGAGTCGGGATCAAAAACGAGGAGAAATGAACTTGGGAGGGCAGCAAGAGAGGCTTCGCGCATCTGACACCTCCAGGCTTCAACGCTGATTGGCTCTCATTTGAAGGAGCTCATGGGTTCATTCAACTATTAAGCGCCTCCCAGTTCCTCTAAAGGACATTATAATGCAAGGAACCTCCTTTTTAACCACAAACCGAATTTGCTTTCATTTAGGCCATATATATATTTTAAATAGTTTAAAGTCATAGAGATTTTTTTGGAAAAGCATTTCGCCCTGGAGCGGTGCGCGATGCTTTCGCACGCCGACCTGCTGGATGCTCGCCTCGGTGAGTTATCAACGCCAAACTCCGGTCTGCAACTCTACTGTAAGCTGGAGGATTCTTCTCATCTAAATCAAGCAGAGAAAATTGACAATTTGTCTCTTATTTTATCTTAATTCGATTTAAGCGAACTAATTCATTGGAAAAGTAATCATTATTATTATATTACGCAGTAATTTGATTTAGTCGTTTTCCAAGATATTGAGGGGAATCGAATGGAATTAGGTATTTTAAAAGATGACATTGATGTGAGCTAGTTTTTCACCATTATTTGCACTTTAGGGCTGTAATGACAAATAGAAAATGCTAGTTTTTGCATAAGACCAGTGCTTGCTGTGACAGTCTAGAAATGTGATTTTTTTGCACTAACACTTCTCTCTTTTTCAGCAATGCTCGGTGTTGATTATGAGCTCACTCAGTTTCGACCTGTTTTCTCTGCTTCAGGGATGAAGGATGCCGCGGCCGAGCTTCTGGGTCACAGGGAGGCATTGAAATGCAGGCTGGGCGGCGGCGGAACTGACCCGGGCCACCCCGGAGAACTCGCCCCGGTCTCCGATGCAGTGGAAGGAGCCACTCTTCTCCCCGGAGACGATATCAACAGTGCTGGATCCAATCCGTCGGGTGTAGCGGTGAACAGTAAGGAACAGGAGAAGCAACAGCAGCAACAAAACCCCACCCAGTCCGGCAGCCAGCAGAGTCAGAAGCAGAAACGGCACCGGACACGCTTTACTCCGGCTCAGCTTAACGAGCTGGAACGCAGCTTCGCCAAAACCCACTATCCGGACATCTTCATGCGCGAGGAGCTCGCGCTCAGGATCGGCCTGACGGAATCACGCGTGCAGGTGAGGTTTTGGATTGTTTTATAAGCATTATTATTGTTAAATCGACGTTAACATTGTATTAATTTTGTGCAATATATATGGGATATTTTCAGAAATTATTAAGCGTTATTATAAGCTGCAATCAATGATGTTTGAAATGAAAAAAGGTGAATCGATACATTCAAAGCAATATATTCATGTTTTCTTCAAATGGCATTCCAAACGAATATTTAGGTAGATAATTTAGCTAGATATTTGTTCTAAAGGGTTTTCGAATACTAATGTTTATTATTAAAAATACGAAGTCTGAGATGAAAACGCGTTATAATTTAATGTTAAGAAGACCAGCCTATTTTTATTATAAAATGAGAATTTGCATTTCTGTTTGCTTACATGATGAGCCGAAATGTAAAGTTTGTCGAAAGTAGCTACATGAGCACAAAAATAATTGCATAAAAATAATAAAACTGAGCTCTTAAATGTAGTGAAAACATCTTCGAACGAGCTCTATCGTCAATAAAAAAAGAAAACAAATCAACAGTATATTAATCCCAATCTTACGAATTTGCTCCATGATTCTAAAATGGTGTTTATCGCCTCCGTAAGCACTACCATCATATAGGTTTTATTCATTTTGTTTTAGTATCACACTAATATATAATTATTGCTGTTACTATAGGCCTATTTGTATTTAATTCAGCTTATGTTTCTACTGCAATTTCCTTGGCTCTTGAAAGTGCGCTCATTTAAAACGCGGCGCGCTTCTCATGATTATTTTATTGTTCAGGTCATCTTCCTTTTACAATACCATTATTGTTATCTCAGCCATCGGAGCAGACCGATATCTTAATCACTTTTATAAGATTATGACTCGTGCTGCTGCTGCGATTGGTGGTCAGCGGCGAATGCAGGGGTAAATGAACCCTCTAGACAAATGTGCATTCCAGCGCTCTCTCCGTGATCTATAGAGGCTCATTATATATGTATAGCTTTCCGAGTTGATAGTGCAATAAAACCAAGACCATTATTATTAACCAATTTCAGAATTATTTATAACTTATCAGGCTTATTAAGCACAATGCGTAAGACTATTCTGCGTAAAATAATAACCATCATAATTAGCAGGCCTGAGACTCTGCCCCAACTATTTTATTTACATAAAAAATAAATGAGTGGCATGCTGACCGCGCGGTGATCTTCTGAAATGTTGCACGAATGCTTCTCGCTCTCGTGAAATAGGTCTGTCAGCGTGCACGTCTTAATGGCTAGCGCGCGGATGGTGCTCTGTCTTTTTTTTAATGGTATGAGAAATTGCATTTTCTTTTATCCTCTGAAGTGTAATGCATTTGAGGCCGGATTTCACGGTTGGCTGCGTAGAGTGGGATTCGGAGATCAAATATGAACCCCTCCACATTTTTCTTCCTTTTTCGTTGGGTCAAAATCTGCTCGTTAATCATTGTGAGCGCGCCTGAGATCTCTATAAACCTGAAGGACCTCGGGAAATAAACACCGTGTGCGCCTTTTACGGCCCAGGGTGGGCCTTTTTACGCCCTGGTGTTGTAAAATCGAGCACATAATAATGGAGAGTCTAAATATTATGATTCCTTATCATTTAAAGCAGCATTAATAGCGCTATTTTGTGATGTCGAGACGTTTATCAAGGAAAGAAGCAAAATAAAAACAAACAACAATTTTAATATAAAAAAATGTTGGTTTTACAACCTGCAATAGCTATTTCTAATTAATTTATCCCATAAAATGTTGTTTGTACACAGAAAAAAAATTGTTCAGTAAATTTCTCAATTTATTACAAAGAAGCGGCAATTAACACATTGAATTAAATATGAAATGTTTAAAATAGAAAAACTAACTTACTGCAATAATCAGTTCTAACCCTACAGTGTAAATTGGTGTATTTAGGTTGATTCAGTGATTTTAAATATAATATTTTACTCGAAAAAAACTAGTTAATTGAGATGTTACCAATTTAAAGTTACTATATTTTTCAGTGTGTATTATATTATTTTAATATAATAGCATGCAAACAAACAAATAAATAATGCATCAATAATATTTTTCTATGGTGTTAAGTGTAGGCTATTTTTGCTCATATTTTTGGGAAACTTAGTTTTATTCATCTGGGTTTTTTTTGTTTGTTTTTTTGTGCAACTTATATGTTTGTGCATCTATATTTCCTAAGCATCCTTAGAACAATTGGTTGTAGAACCAAGAAACCAAAACATTGGTTGATTCTTAAGAATCTATAATGTGACATCAAGAACTTTAGGTTCTTGTTTCAAAACACACATAATGTAGTGTTTATTTTAGAATGAGTATTTGAAGAGTTCCATCTAAAATGAACATTTTTATCAGGCTCCTGTTTCGGTTCAGTAATTTTAGTCGAATGGCAAATGCATCGGTCATTTTCTATGGTATTAAAGTGAAATAACTGATCCAAAATATAGGAGCCTGATAAAAAAAATGCTAATTTTAGAAGAAAAAAATTCAGACGGCACTTAGAGGCTTTTGCATTTGAACTCTTCATTTATTTATTGTCTGTTTTGATTTACTTTAGTTAACGTAAAACATACCAAAAAATACATCATCATAGTCACAAAATTTCTCCTTGAGCAATATTCGACGCCATGTTTTATTAAACTTCCTTATTAAATGCACACTTTTACATCTATTCTAGCGCAATGTAAGCATTTCTGACAGCTCTTTTTGTTCCCTCTGCTCGCAGGTTTGGTTTCAGAACCGACGCGCCAAATGGAAGAAGCGCAAGAAGACCACCAACGTGTTTCGCGCTCCCGGCACTTTGCTGCCCACTCACCACGGCCTACCGCAGTTCCCCTCCGCCGCGGCGGCCGCGGCAGCCATGGGCGACAGCCTGTGCTCTTTTCACGCTAATGACACCCGCTGGGCGGCGGCCGGGATGCCAGGAGTCTCCCAGCTTCAGTTACCGCCCGCCCTAGGCCGACAACAAGCCATGGCACAGTCTCTATCCCAGTGCAGCCTGGGCGCCGGACCGCCGCCCAACTCCATGAGTCTGTCTAACATGTCCTCCATGTCCTCCAACGGCTCCGGCCTCCAGTCCCACCTCTACCAACCCACCTTCCCCGGTATGGTGCCCGCGTCGCTCTCTGGCCCCACCAACGTGACCGGCTCGGCTCAGCTGTGTAGCTCCCCGGACACTGACGTCTGGAGAGGGACGAGCATCGCGTCCCTGCGCCGCAAAGCGCTCGAGCACACAGTGTCCATGAGTTTCACCTAATACTTTGACGTGTTTCTCGTCCACCCATCATTTCTGGCCCAGTGACGCACAAGGAAGTCTAAGGATAGGCCTGCGCGACTGTTCTGTAGTAAACATGAACTGTGCGCACCTGATGGAAATAAAACCTAAAGCATCATAGGCTGAAAAAACGAAATGTATTTATTTATTATGTCCTATTTATGTAATAATTTATTTTATTTATTAGAACTTTCGTTTTGCAAATCCAAAAATGTCAACAACCTGGACAGAAAATGTATTCGTTTGCATTTGAGAAACAAGGCGAGAGACGGTGCACTCGTTTTAATTATTATTATTATCATCATCATTATTATGGAAGAAATCGTTCAAATTTTTGGGACTGTTTTATGAATCGGTGGAAGGAAGAAAGGAAAATATCTCAAAAAGAATGAAGAAACTTGACTGCATGTGCCGACCAAGGTAAAGAACAACACATCAACGGGGAAATGTCATTTAAAAGAGAAGTATGACTTTGTTATATGCTGTTATATAGGATGTTTTGTGTAGATAAAGCATTCTTAACTTGTTCCCATTCGGTCAGTTTGTGATATGTTCGAAGTTCTTGTATGTGCTTATACCAATATAAATTTCTTAAATGTTTGATCTTCTTCTTAACGGCTGTTTTGTTTCCTGAACATGTTTATAACGATTGAATGTAAATTAACGAATAAAATCATTTTCAATATGTCATTATTGAAACCTCGCATCTTTTGTTGTTCTTGGGAATTCTGTGGGAAAATATAACTTTATTTGTTGATTGATAAATAGATAACACTTTATTTTAACTAATACAAATGTGTGTGTGTGTGTGTGTTTTTTACAGGCTTATTTATTATACATACAAATTAGTTGGAAACTTCATATATTTGTAATAATTTTGCAATGTATACGAACTACTGATCTGCATTATAATGTCTGCTAATGGCTTATTATTGAAAATGATTATTAAGTGTTATCAAATCGAGTCATTATCTCTCACTAGATTTTTCTTCTCGTTTGGAGATGTTGCAGGGGTTGACATTAACTCGCTCTCTGATTGGCTCTCGGGCTCTTGGCATTATGACCTCACAGATGAGAAATCAGGTCTCGGCCAAATACAATATCAAGAACGCGCCATCACTCTGTAGTCCAGACCACTGCCATAATACTACAATCATGCATATATGGCGCAATAACTGCGGTATGAAATAATTTGTAGTTCATACACCATAATAAAATCAAGGGATTTTTATTGAACCATTTTATGTTCACATGAGGTTAAAAGCGATGACACGACGCATTGTATATAATGGACTATTATCAACACTGCCTGAGCTCTGCAATCACCCTCTCATTGTTTAAAAATCAAGAATCATTTTTATAAAACAGAAATGGCTCTACTGCTTGTTTGAACGTGTAATAAGTGAGGTTGTATTTGTGAGCGCGCGCGAGATCAGGTGATACGCACGGATGTGCTCCTTGCAAACAGATGCGAGATGATATTACATAAATATTATAATTAGTTTCAGTACCTGCCGGGTTAATTAGTTTGTGGAAATTTGTCACACGCTGACTAGAGAGGTGAACGCTGACCCTCCACAATGCATTGCGCGACCGAGCCGAGCGCCTGCTTACCTCCAATCCATCTCCTGCAAATAAATGAAATCAGTCAATAAAGCATCGGAGGGTGAATATAGCTCTGTCTGTCTGGGTTATGAATGAGAACTCATTAATTTTCCAGGCCTAAAATGTGTGTGCGCGCGCGTGTGAGAGAGAGACTACAGGCATGCAGTTAAGAGAGAGAATATAAAGCTGAGGTTTCAGGGTTACATGCTAGAATTGAAAAAATTAAATTAAAAACATGTAGCATAGCTTGGAGAATATATGCGCGTGTAAGTCATCAAATATTCTGTATAACAGATAAAACATATGATTGTATATGCAGAAGTGTAGGCTTCTTTCAGGGTGGTTGCACAAGTCTTGCCTCAATAACAGCACCTACAATCTGCACTGCTCTGTTTTCCTTAAATACAATAAAATAAGTTCAGCAAATCACATATCGAAACAATAAAACAATGCAAAATTAGTCTGTTCTTTAAACCGGAATAGTCTATACTCTCGCCCTTTCTGAATAATTTAGTAAGTGTACTATACTATGCAACATGCAAACGTATTGGGTAATGTATCCCACAATGCAGGGTGCTCAACTTGAAAAATAAAAAATATATATATTTTTTTATATTTTATTATTGTTTTTTTTTTCAACACACACACACACACACACATACATACATATATACACTGCCCTCCAAAAGTTTGGAAACGCCCTAGAAAAGTGGGGTTTTGGACAATATTCGGGGAAGTTGTGGCCTAATGGTTAGAGTCGGGCTTGTAATCCAAAGGTTGCGGGCTCGAGTCTCGGGCCGGCAGGGATTGTAGGTGGGGGGAGTGAATGTCCAGCGCTCTCTCCACCCTCAATACCACAACTGAGGTGCCCTTGAGCAAGGCACCGAACCCCCAACTGCTCCCCGGACGCCGCAGCATAAATGGCTGCCCACTGCTCCGGGTGTGTGTTCACGGTGTGTGTGTGTTCACTGCTGTGTGTGTGCACGTTGGATGGGTTAAATGCAGAGCACGAATTCCGAGTATGGGCCACCATACTTGGCAGTATGTCACTTCACTATTGGCATGAATCCTTTTCAATTTGTGATAATTTTGCACTGATAAGGGACAACACAAACTACGAAAACATATTTTATTACATAAACAGTTTATACATAGAAAAAACTTAAATTTTGGATTCATCAAAATATCCACCATTAGCAGCTATTACAGCTCTGCATAATCTGGGCATCCGAGCTGTCAGTCTATTCAAACATTGACGTTGAATTGGCAATCAATTGTTGAAGCTATTAAGGTGTGCTGACCCAAAAATCTTTTAAAAACCTGGGCCAAGTTTAACCCATAACCAGGCATCACTGGCAAAGGGGCATGTCTGACTTTGACATGTATATATTGCCATTATTATGTTTTATTGCTGGTCTTCAACGATAATGTCAAGTTACTTTAATGTATTTGCACCAAAAAATGATAAGAATTTATGCTGATATCGTACAAAACGACACTTTGCCAGGGGTGTTTCCAAACTTTTGGAGGGCAGTGTATATATATATATATATATATATTCTGCTGCCATGGAAATGAGAAGCAACAAATATACAGTTGTTTTATCACAGCTGGACACAATAACACACTGCATCCAAAATCACATAATGTGTAGTAGGTAGGCTACATTTAGTTTGAAACATCGCAACTGTTAAAAAAAGTATATACATTCTATATATACATTCTATCTGCGTCTCAAATGACGCACTATACAGTATGCACTTATACACTATGTACTTATGCACTATGTACTCAACCATGTAGTGTATAAAGTTTAGGTTATTTTGTCATTAATAATCAGAGTCTGATAGCCCCTCCCCCTTTGCAACATAATTAAAGCTGCAGTTAAGTGCAAGAAGTGTCCAACATTCCACACTTCATATTTTTGGTTATTTAAGTGCATCATCCAGGTATTTAAAGTGGAATTTTCAGTGTGAACACATTACTCCCACTATTTATACTACAAAACATCTAGAATAGTGCATTAGCACATGATTTGTGATGCACCTTATGAATATAGGCAATATGACTGAAATTCGGACATACTTCCGCCAAGTTGCATGACCCTGTAAAGTGTCCATTGAATGCGCACTCCTGAATTTCGGTCATCTGGATACTTTTTTTGCCTACTGTCCCCCTCCCGAATACTATTGCTGAATGCAAAATTGAATACTTCCCTACGATATAGTATGTGAAAAAGAGCAGTATGATCAAATTCATCGTATTTAAAAAAAAACAGTAGGCAAAAAGATGACACACTACTTCCACCCAAATTCTGAAGTGTGCATTCGATTGACACTTTACAATCCCATGAGGCCATGGTAGAGCATTTATGAATGGTAATGCAGCCATGTAATTGATGCTGGCAGATCACGTGATAGTAACAACATGGTGGATGAAGTACATTCAAATTTCATTCATACTACCCATATTCATACCGTATAGACTTGAGAATTTTAATAGTCGCAAAATATGTTTGCCCACACCAAGATGCTTGTTGTAGGTGGTTTCCAGGGTGTTGCTATGCAGTTGCCATTGTGTTCATGGTTGCTAGAGAATTGTTTGTTGGTTTAAGATGTTGAGCTCATGCTATTTTCAAAAATGCACGTGCAACAGTGATTTAAAGTCTAGATTTGCATCTGCATTTGCTTGGTAGGGGAAAAACATACACACTACACACAAATCCCCTGAAGTGTTGCTGTAGTTTGTGTGTGTATAAAGCAGAATTTAGTGTGTGAGTAATACAGGAGGACAGGGTTGTGTGTTGCTCATAAATGAGTTTGTCTTCTCTACTCCGTCTCTGTATGGGAAAGCCTTATTGAACATCACACGCATTCCCCCTACAGTTTATAGCTGAAATCAGCACCTTTTAGAATAACCATCTATTCTGCTCTCGCCGGATGGACAGAAGCAGAGAGAGGAGAGGAGAAGAAATGAGAGAGAGAGAGAGAGAGAGAGAGAGAGAGAGGATGATCTTCCTTGTGTCCTGTTCTCTCTCTGAACTGAGAGCAGTGAATATGTTGAGTCAGAAAATAGAGGGTATTTCACTTTTCATGTCTAAGATGCCAGTATAATGACCAGATGCTGTGTGTTTTATATATTTGTGAACATAAATTTTTCATAGCAGCATTGTATTGGAATCAGTGTTATTTTATTTTTATTTTCCATAAGTTTCTGCAAGTAAATGCCAATTCAAAAGCATTGAGACTTTTGTTTTGTAGGCTATATAAAAATAATATTTTTAATAGTAAAACTTGAAAATGTAATGACTTTGTGAAAATGTTCACCCTTCAAAATCTAACTGACAGTGATCATTGTAATATTTGCATATTGCTCACATCAAGAAGGATAACTATTAAGGTAACTATAAAGACCTTATGCGCCAGAGAAACAAGTGTGCAACCAACTATCTTTAGAATGTTGTGTTTGATGTTTTTGCAGTAGCTCAGTATAGCTATTTCTGTGGTATTGCTGTCAAAGAGTAATTAGCTGGTGAAGAGGATTTACTTGTGTAGAGTTAACGAACGTTATCATGAGCATTGTAATATTTCAAGCAGGTATCATAACAAATGTCAGTAAACCTGGAAGATTGTAAAAGGAGCCATTCATAAATTGTTAAGATCTTAACTTCATGCTGTGGAAATACAAACCGGAAGACGGCAGACAATTTGTGCGTTGCTGAAAGGGGGCGTGGCACATAAGGTCACACCATGGCTTTTTATTTATTCAAATTTTTTATGGTCTTTCCTTTAAATTCTGGCTCTTTAAATTCAAGTTGATTCTGATTGGCTGTCAACGTTTTAATCTTTCATCAACCAGAAGAAAAATCATTCTGAAAGTGACTACAGCAATAAGGTTCCTCTGCGCATTATAATTATGTTGAGGACATCTTTAAGGCCCATTCACAGCAAAAACAATAACTATAAGGATAACTATAATCGTGTCCACACCAATGCAGAGGATAGTTCAGCAAAAATGAAAATTCAGTAATTAATTACTCACCCTTATGTCGTTTCAAACCAGAGACCATGTTTCATCTTCGGAACAAATTAAGTTATTTTTGATGAAATTCGAGGGTCCTTTCTGAGCAATGGAACTGAAACTTTTAAGGCCCAGAAAGGTTGTTAAAATAGTTCATGTGACTTGTGGTTCAACCATAATGTTACGAAGCTACAAGAATATTTTTTTGTGCGCAAAGAAAACAAAAATGACGACTTAATTCAACATTTCTTCTCTTCTGTATTATAGTTATCTTCCTTAGTTGATCTCCCGTATTATTCTTTATGCATACTGAATTATAACCTGTCTTTACGTTTTTACATTTATTTATCCATTTTATAGTATATTGCTGTGTTTTATAATAATAATATTAATAATAATAATAACAACAATAATAATAATAACAACTTTAAAAAAAAACTGTAATGATGTTTTCTGCCTGGCTGCTTTAATTTCTCTTGCATTTTGACTGTTCTGTTGTTTCTTTGCACGTTGTTCAGAGAGTTACATCTCCCTCCATCTCCTGCTACCCTCCCCTCTCTCTCTCTGCCCTTGAGTTTTTCTATTACCTTGTGGAAAGCACCTCGCCTGGCATGACAAGCGCAGCGGATTGACACTAAATCAGAAATCAACGCTAGAGCTCAGCATGAAGGTCACACTAGCTCACACACTCGTCTCTATGAGAACATCTGTGTGTGTGTGTGTGTGTGTGTGTGTGTGTGTGAGGGGGGGGGGGGGGTTGTCACAGGGGCCCTGTGGGATTTTGAGAGGGGCCACATCTCTGTAAGGTGAGGTGATGGTAATCCTCAAATAATTACTCCGCATTCACACACAGAGTCCATCACTCTCACTCTTTTGAAGACCTCAGGGAGAATGTAGCCAGAGAAAAGGCTTAAAAGTATTACTTTAATCTGTTTACTTGATTATTCAGTAGATGCCATGCCATACGATTACCTTTATACTATACTGTTGCCTTTATGCGTGTGAATAATACATTTGGGAGGAGATCACAGATATTAGTGATTGAATATACTGAAGTGAATCCCTGAAGCTGTGGCTAACCTCGTTAGTTTTTCAGTATTACAGTCATGCTCGACCTCAACAGGATTCTCGAGTTGGTGTATACTGACATCTAGCGGTGCCATGATGACCAGTAATAAAATAAAAAAGATTATTATTATTATTATTTCTTTTTTACAGGCAAATATATGCATGGTATCACAAATTATTTGGTTGTTATATATTATTATTACAACAAGAACAACAACAGAACAACAATATATATATATTTATATATATATATATATATATATATATATATATATATATATATATATATATATAACATAAAACGTATATAAAACGTAATAAAATAAAACATTTTGCTTAAATAATATTACACATAATATTCCAGATTATGTTTTGTTATATATATATATATATATACATACAATTAGTCACAATACCAACAATATAATTCAAATATAATAATATAAAACACGAATTTGCTTACAGAAAAAAAACACATTAAGTTTTGTTTTATATGCCGCTTATTTTGTTAAAATTTTGTTTATATGCCGCTTATTTTGTTTACATTTTGTTTAAACCAACCTGCAATAAAAGATAAACTGCAGACCTTTGGTGTTTTTCACTTCGGAAACACTGTGGGTCACGTGCGTCCCCTAGAAGCTTCCGTAGCTGGTCACGTGAGTTCTCAGATTGTTTGTAGTGAGCAGCTGATGTGAGGATGTCATGTATCATAGACGAATTTGGCGGAAAATTCTCTCAGAATGATTTTATATGAACATTTCTGATCATCGACGGTCATTTGACTCGTTTATCTGGTCTAACGGAAGTGTTTTTGGGTCTAAAGCAGAACCGGTGCGGAACTGATACATTGTATCAGACGCGTCCTGTCAGTCAAATCTTGCTACAATGTGTCGGTGTGTCACATATGTGTTCCAGTAGAGATTCAGATGACTGATTTTGTGTTTTAATAAAGACTCTTAACATCAGGAATAGCAACAGAATATTGATATAGAATATTAAAATCTCTGCCCGCCGGTTTCGCAACATGTAGCTACACTGATTTGTCTTGTGATTTATTTGCACACAAAATCCATTCGTTTGCATGTAAAGTCAGGTGCTTCTTTAAAAGACCACCATGCTGCGGTGGATTCTGGGTGGTCGGGAGGCGCAGGGAACAGTGGAGGTAAGTACAAGCCACAAAAAACTCTATGAAGCTGTCATGCATAGTATATTTAATATATATAACATATTAAATATATGTATGTATGTGTGTAAAATACTTGGATTACTTAAAATTAAATGTCTTAAAATAAAAAATATATACACTGAAATATATGTAATAGGGAAAGGTTAGGCTTGGCCAGTGTTATTTTAGTATCATTGATGTATAATATAGTTTTTGTTAATATTTTGAATTAGAATTTTTTTATATATATTTTTTGTGATTTATTTAAAGCTTTTGTATATATATAATATAATATTTTATCGAAATGTTGATTTTAGGGAAACATTAATGCTAATGTTGCTAATGCTAATTTATTTCAAGTAATGAAAATGGTTTTCTTTTTTATGCTTTTAGTTTGTTTAGACTTGTTTTAGGGTTAGAAACACAACAAAAAGAAAAACAACTGCAGGATTTAAACTTAAAGTAATTTGATTTTTGTTGATTTGTTTAGAAAAATGCCTGGAATAACACAGTAAAAACCTTTATCAGCCATGCATTTTAAAAGTCACAAAAACTCCAGTTTTGTGGTATGACTTATAAGTCCATATTATTGCCATTATTTACCAATAAACAGAAGATGAGAAGCTGGTTTCAGTGTCCAGTTCTCCTAAAGACTGGGCTTCTAGTTGCAGGAGGTTAGAACATTTATCAGAGAGAAGGCCGATGCAGTCCAGCAAACAGCAGTCATTTCAGCACATTCTGAGCTAGATTGAAGCAATGATTCGTTTGTCTATTATTTTCTCTCCGTGGGCAGAAGAGCGCGGCGCTGTTCATTGGGGAGGAACAGCCCAAAAACTGTTTCACGGAGATGCAGGTGCTGAAAGGACACTTTGACATTGTTCGATTTCTGGTGCAGATTGATGACTTAAGGTAAGCAATCCTCTTCTCCTCTTCTGCTGCCTCTGACCAATGATTGACAGCTAAGACTGAGCCAGATCCTCTCCAAAAGCAAACTTACAGAGCGTGACAAGAGCTTAATCATCACAGCTTGAGGGAGTTTGGTGTGTGTGTGTGTGTGTGTGTGCACTTCGACATACACTTGATAGTGTCCATCAGCTCTGGGCCTGCATGAAAACATCTGCACTGGAGGCCTTTAAAAAGCTCATGTATATACAAACACACAGTGCAGGGCTTATTTTTATTGAAGTGATGTAGAAGAGCATTTGGAAGTTTGTGTGTGTGTGTGTGTGTGTGTGTGTGTGTGTTACGGCTGGCTGCTCCTGATGATCTCGGCACAGGAGGAGAGTTTGAGGTGAGGTCAGTGTGCAGAACATCACTGATTGCTTTTAGAGTCCCGAGTCCTGTTTCTCGTCTCCGATTCCTTCCATACTTCCTGTATCTCATCCCTTTATCATAGTTTCCTTCTTCTGTTCTTCCTGAGGACCATTCGTTTCTGAGCTTGAGAGGTCAAAGGTCACTTCAGAATCATGCGATTGTTAAAATCCAATCAGAGCAGAAGATCTGTCATAGTGCAGGCGATGTTATATTTTATGTTTTATGATTTCTTTTAACCATTAAACTAGTGAATGGAAGTAAAGCATCATGCCAAGCTTTACTGAGCATCTGTTTTGTGATTGGCAGGTTTGCGTCTGCAGGTGACGACGGCCTGGTGCTCATATGGAATGTTGAGGCGAGCAGAACAGAACTTTATGAATATGCTAATTACATGTTAATGATATGGTAAATATAGGTCAGAAGTCAGCATAGTTGATTGTCTTTTGGTATAAATAATATTAACAATGTTGTTTAATGTTATTATTAATAAATTATAATAATTGTTATTATTAATCAGAAACTTTTTTACATTATGACTCAACAGTTCTTAAAATAAAATAATTATTTTATTTTATATATGTAAATTATTAAATATATCAAGAAACAAATTATATATATATATATATATATATATATATATATATATATATATATATGAAACATGATATTTTAATAATATATAATATTTTGTTATTACTTATTCTAAAAGTATTGTGTAAATAACATTTATATATATATATATATATATATATATATATATATATATATATATATATATATATATATATATATATATATATATATATAAATATATATATATATATATATATATATATATATAAATGTTATTTACACAATACTTTTAGAATTTTAACTACACAATATATTATAAACATGGAAAATATACAATATATGAGGTCATCTAATTTTATCATGTATAATTTTATTTATTTACACAAATTTTCAGTGTACTTTTTCACGCTAGTTTATAAATCTATAAAAATAAGTATATGGAATTTTCTTATAAAATATGAGCTTGAAACATTTTTAGGTGTTGTATAATATAAGTATTTTTAGCGTAATATAAAACACACACACATATGTACGCATGGGAGCATGTTATTGTGTGTGTGGGTTTTGGAGGGGGCAATGTCGCAAAATATATGCAAAATATCATTTCATAATGTTATATACTGCATGGTTGATTTAATTTATTTAATATTTTGAAACAGACTGTGTTCTATTCTTAATTAAATGGTTAATATTGATAACATTCATAAAATGTAAAAATGTTCAATTGTCCACTGTCATAAAACTATATTACATTTACTGTGTGACCCCAGCACTCAATATAAATGCAAAACCAGCATTTGTGTGTGTTTGTGTTTCAGACGGGAGATTGTTTGCTCGAGCTGCGCGGTCACACACAGCAGATCACTGCAATGACGTCATACTCCGTCATCAGAGGAAGAAACACACACGGCGCGCTCATTACCGCATCTTCAGACCGCACACTCAGTGTATCCTTTACACAAGCTTCTGCTGAAGTGTGTGTGTGTTTAGTGTTGATGCTTGTCCTTAATTCTGCAGCAGTTATGGGATCCAGATTCAGGAAACCGAGTGCAGAATATATCTGATCTCCAGTCCTCAGTGAAGGTACAGTATGTGGTGCAGATTGTTTGGATTGTGTGTGTAGACAGGCCTGTTCCTCTTTCAGTGTGTGTAAGTGGGTTTTGTGTGTTTGTGCTCTGATGAATCTGTCTGTTTTTCAGTGTTTGCTGGTGTTGGATCGTTTGGATGTGTGGCTCTCAGGTGGAAATGAACTGTGTGTTTGGAACAGAGACTTTGAGCTGCAGTCTAAAATAGTTAATCACAGCGATGCAGGTACACACACACACACACACACACACACACACAGATAAATAAATATACGAATGATGTTCATGCAGAGCATATACAACAAAGAACCATCTGTCCAAGACCGGAGACACACTACTAAACAGAAAACATCACTACAACACATGTTGCTATTAGTTTTTATAAGCTTAAAGGGGCAGTGTGTCATTTCTGCAACATCAAACTACTTTTATACTCACCAAGGCTGCATTTATTTGATCAGAAATACAGTAAACAGTAATATTGTGAAATATTTTTACAATTTAAAATAACTGTTTTCTATTTGAATATATTTTAAAATGCAATATATTCCTGTGACCAAAGCTGAATTTTCCGCATCATTACTCCAGTCTTCAGTGTTGATCCATGATCCTCCAAAAACATTCTAATATGCTGCTCAAGAAACATTTATTATTATTATGCTAAAAACAGCTGTGCTGCTTAATATTTTTGTGGAAACTGTGGTACAATTTTTTAGGATTATGCAATGAATGAAAAGCATTTATTTGAAATAACATAATTCATCCTTTCTGAATAAAAGGTAAAAAAAACAGCTTACTGACCCCAAACTTTTGAACAGTAGTGTATTAAAAAATATATATATTTAAAAAAATCATCTGCTTTATTCTAAAGGCATCTCAGCCATGGTGGAGTTACCGAAGAACTTCATTGCAGCTGCCATGGATAAAGAGATCGGTAAGAATTTTTCAATTTTCAACAAATATGAAAAGATTTACTCTCTGCAACAGCAAAATCTGTTATGGTCCACGTAAATCTTAATTTCAAAGCTCTGTTCAGTTAAAAAAAAAAAAAATTAGTAATGACTTTTATGTTATTAAAGCTTTTTCATATATATATAAGTTTGCTTGTAGGCAAATGAATGATTTGAAGTTGTTTCTGATGTTCCAGTGATATTTAAGTTGAGCCTGTCTGGATCAGACATTGCGGTTATGGCCATGCGTCATCTAGCTGACCATCGGGACACCATTCATTCTCTCATCAGCATCAACGGTGACACATTGTGTATCACATACACATTGAGATCATTTTCTGTGTGTTGAGTATTGTTGTGTTTAGTGTTGGTTATTGTTTATCTCAGACGGCTTGTTTGCGAGCGGCTCTCATATCGGTGAGCTCATCATCTGGGATTCAGTGGATTGGACGATCCAGGCGTATGAGCACATTCTGTGGGAGGAGCCGGCGGGAGACAGCCAATCAGAGGTCAAACTGAAACAGATCGAGAGATCCATTCAACACATGAGCACAGATGGAGAGGTGAGAAACTGACCTTCCAATTTAAATGATCAATTATATATAAATTAGACACCAACGGTCAAAATTTTGGAATAATTCCTTTTTTTATGTTTTTGAAAAGTTTCTTCTCCTCACCAAGGCTGTTTATTTGATCAAAAATAAGTAAAAAGAGAAATATATTGAAATTATTATTACAATTTGAAATAACTACGTTCTGTTTTAGTACGTTTTAAAATGTAATTTATTCTTGTGATGCATTTTTATTTATTCTTCAGTGTCACATGATCCTTCACAAATCATTCTAATAAGTTGATTTGCTGCTCAAGAAATATATTTTTTTATTATTATTATAAATGTTGAAACCCATATTTGCATCATATTTTTGTGAAAACTGTAACATTCAAAATTCTGGGGTATGTAAAGTATTTGTTCATCAAGGAGGCATTAATTGATCAAAAGTGACAACAACGACATTTATAATATTACAAAACATGTTTATTTCAAATAATTCTTGTGAATCTTCCATTCATTAATTAATCCTCAAAAAATGTAGCAGAAATATGAAGCAGCACAAGCGTTTTCAACATTGATAATAAGAGATGTTTCTTGTGCAGCCAATCAGCATATTAGAATGATTTCTGAAGGATCATGTGACACTGAAGACTGGAGCAATGATGCTGAAAATTCAGGAATAAATTACATTTTAAAATGTATTAAGAAATGTAATAAAAAATTTCACAATATTACTGTTTTTATTCTATTTTTATTGAAAGCAGAAGAGACCCCTTTCAAAAACTTGAAAAATTGCAATTATTCCAAACTTCTGACTGTTAGTGTATATCATATAAATGATACATTACAATTATATCTTGCATATTTTCCTTACACAGTTATATCTCTGTCTCAGTATATAGTGGCGGCTGTAGGCAGTGGTCTGTATGTTTTTAATGTGCTGATGAAGAGTGTGGTGGCGTACAGGAAGATGGCCCATGATTCGAATGTCTTACACACCATGCTGCAGGAGGACGGGTACGATACGCCTCAAAAGAACTCCTCCAAAACATCCCTGTGAAGCATCTGAGTAAAGCGAAGTGTTCTCTGTTGTAGGCACTTGATGTCGTGCTCTGAGGATGGTAGTGTGAGGATGTGGGAGTTACAGGACCTCCCCCTGCCCGCTGAACCTGCCTCCTCAGGTGAGCAGGACACAAACACCTCGTTCCAGCCTCTGTTCTTTCCATCCATCCATTTTTATCTCCGAAATACCTTCTTCTCACCCTTTCCTCTTTCCATCACAACCCACATCCTTCCTTCCCGCATTCTTGTCCTCTTTCTGAAATTGATCCAGATGCTGCCACATCATCATTTATTTTGCCATCCTGTGTAGAGGATGTGTGTGTGTGTGTGTGTCCAGCTGCTGTAAAACCTTTTCCTAAATGAGGTCCAAAACTACCACGAATATTTAAATGGACAAAAAACAACTTGGGGTTGTTCTTTAATATCCCATAATACAATTGCTATTAATATTAATTAGTAATAATTGTGATATTTAAAAATGTATTTAAGTATATGTTTTAAATTGCAAGGATTATTAATATTTTTTATTTATTTTAATATTAAAAGAAGTCTCTTATGATCACCAAGGCTGCATATATTTGATCAAAAATACAGTAAAAACAATAATATTGTGAAAAATCTTAAAAAATCTTACTGACCTCAAACTATTTATTTATTTCTCATACTTTTAATTATAAAAAAAAAAATGAATTTAAGAAATTTCTGACTGAAAACAGATGCTTTTTGGTTTCATTAAAAGTGTAAATAAATCATTATTTTATTTTAAATTATCATGAGTTTAATGTTTTCTCTTTCAGGGTTTTTTGGGATGTTTGGTACTTTTGGCAGGTCCAGTAAGCAGGCAGGCCCTCCTGCCAAGAAAATCCCAGAAGTCCCTGGTCTGCGCTCGCTGGAACTGATCGGCGATCTGATTGGTCACTCTGGAGCTGTGCAGGTACAGTATGAGGGTCATGTGAGATAAACCCATGGATGCAGACATTTGAGATTTTTTTCAACTAGTGCTACAGAGTGTTTTTCTCGGCCTAGTTTTATGAACTAATTTTAGATGAAAGCATTCGATTTAGTTTGTAGAAACTGTGTGCTATTAGGAGACATTGATCCTGGATGAAGCAGAGAATCGTTCTGACCTGCAGTTTAATTAAAGTTTCTGACAGAGTGAAGGACGTGATCTACATACAAGTCAACTTACGCATTGATCATCTGACATGTGCTCTGTCTCTCACAGCACACCCATCACATTAGCATTAAGTTATTAAGTCATATTGCATGTTTTCAATCAGCTTCAGGGAGTTTTATTATGGCTTATCTCAGTGTGTTTTAGGCATGCATATAAAACATTGAGTTCATTCGAAAAGAAGAAGCTTTGTCATCATAAATGAACAACATTTTAGTTTTAGGTGAACTTATTGTAAGGCATGTACAGTATCTATTATACATTCCAATCTAGGGATATGACCAAAGGCTTATATCATGATACGAGTAATTTTATTTCACAGTAATGATATATATCACAAGTTATTTTTCTTGTAAATAATGTTTAAAATAGGTTGATTTAGTCAAGAGCGCTTTGAGATTTTCTCTATTTTGTTGTTTGATTAACATCAATGGCACAGCGGGAATAGACTGCTGTCACTTTAAGAGCTGCCCGGATCCAATATAATCTTACATGTTTTCTTTCTCAGCTGTTTGACCTGCTGTGTTTACAAGGATACTTGCAAAGACGGGCATTTTGATACATAAAAGTGTGTATTTTACAGTTCAAGGCCTATAAAGCAGCAACAATAACTCTATTCAATATATATATATATATCACTGCCTGCAAACAGGAGCCACAAGTTAACTTACAGTAGCTTTTTTTAACTGTAAAAGACAGGAAGAGAGGGGATGAAAGGGGTGGAGGACAGGAAAAGAGGGGAATAGAGACACCATCTAATGACCCACACTTCTATTATTAGTTCTGTGTATAAAGTGTAAGAATGCTGTAGTTCCTGTCGCTGCTAGAGATCGGCTCCAGTAATGCCAAGGTCACAGAGCGCCACATACGACTACTGATAAAACCATTGCCTTGAATCTACTGAGGCAGCAAAACAATGCAGACACTTCAGCTACATAAAATCTAATTTCATGCACAAGTGTAAATTCATTATTATTATTATTTACATGTTATTTTAGTGCATTGTTTTTGGGGTGGTTTGGGTAATTCAGACGCTTCAAAAGTTTGAATCAACACAGTGCAAGTAAAGGAGTGTGTGTTGTGTTGCAGATGTTTCTGAGTTTTAAGGAGAAGGGTCTGGTCACCTGCTCCACCGATCACCTGCTCATCATCTGGAAGGATGGAGAGTTACAGTCTCAGATCCGCAGTCTTGCCGTCTTCCAGAAACTCGAGGAAAACCAGGAACTGTGACCTGATCTTCAAACCCTGTCCATCATAATCATCATCTGTGAAGCTCAAAGTCTCTCTCATGGCCCGGGGTTCAGGTCCTGTTTTAAATACGAACACCTTTCTTTGCCTTACTAACCATCTTCAAAGCTTTGTCACATCAGTGTTTTAACATCACATTGTTTCGGTATGATAAAATGCTTATGGTGTTGTGATTTTTAATTTGATGGTTTTATGAAATCAGTGTCTTATAGTGAATGTAATGATGTGTATATTGCGATTGTGTTTTATGTAATTTTAAAACTGAATTTTTAAAAGTGCAATGATAACACTTTACAATAAAGTCTCATTTGTTATAAATACTGTTGTTCGTTAGTTCCCAGTATATAGTTATTGCCAACTAAAACTAAATTATTAAAAAAAAAACATTTTAGTTATATGGTAACTGAAATATATTTTAAAAAGTATTTTATTTCAGCTAGATGTCAAACATTTCTCATTTTCATTTAGTTTAACTGGATATACTAAAATAAAAAGAAATCAAAATGAATAATATATAATGATATAGTAATAACTTTGAAGTAAAGTTCATTTTTGGTTTGTGGCTAATGTTAAATGAAACCAAGATAGTAAAGTGTTATCAGTGTGATTCTTGAATGTATGCTTGTGCATTTCATTTAACTGACAAAACTGATTAAAGCTTGGTGTGTCTAAATTCAATCAAAAGCACTTTATTGCAAATGTTTATTTTGTGTGTCTCACAAACACAAGGGTTTCAGAGTTGGAGTGGCGACAGCAATGCAGAGACAGAATCAAACAGAAGTAAACAAAGCAAACAGACATTTTATGCAACATAGAATCGATTTTTTTTGTACAACTGACAATAAAATAAAATAAAATCCTTTGACAAAACAAACCTGTTAAATGGCCATTTTTTTTCTTTCAGTGACGTATTTGTTAAATAAAAAATAGTTTATTTACATTTGCGCAAGGGATGATGCTAGTGTTCATTCCCCGTACTTCAAAAATACAGTAATTGGCACAAAATCTGCACTCGACAGTTCAGTTCACGCTCGCTAATCGAACAAGCCCTGCCCCCAGTTATGATGTCACTGTGAGGTCATCGTGGTATGCTAAAAGGGAGCCCTTTGATCGTGACGGATAACACTTTAAAAAGATTCACAAACGTTCAAATTTGACTATGGGCTGATCAGTCATGAATTATTACACAAAGGATTTTTTTAATACTTTAGGTAGTGGATAATGAACAGATAATGAATGGAGCCTGAGTGATTCTGCCACCTTTCCACTGAAGATAGGAAGTCAATTTAAATCTGAAATAAGATGCAGCTGAAATTAAAAACGAGCCTAATGGGTGATACACTAACCATCTCCAATTAAATGTTCTGGCTATCAACAGCATTTATGGCAACATATTGACTTCAAATCAAAAATAACTCTGACTCGCCTCTTTTTTTTTATTACTGTAAAAAATGAGACCAGCATAACATCAGTAGTGCTTAAATCCACTTAAAAATCCACCAGAAAAATTGAGACATTTTTATTTTTACAGATATAATAATACTATAATTATATTATTATTATAAATATGAACTTTATATTTTTGATTTTAAGCCCTCTGGAACTTTTAGGTACATTATTTGCTTGAAATTTTTTTTTATTTGAACTTCTATCACGATTTTTATCTTGATGAGAATATTCTTTTAATTTAGTCAGTATTTCATTGTCATTCATTAATTTCAGTCAGTTTCTAGTGTAATTTTGTCAATAAAAATATTTTAGTTGACAATAAACGTCAAACCAAATATTCAAATTTGAAAACTGTCCTTGATATGAAGACTAATATATATTGCTGTTATGTCGGTGCTAATTCTTTATGCTTTAGTTACTCATTCTACCAGTTTTATATAAATATAAGCTTTACATGTCTGATTTGAAGTCATCTGGAACTTTTAAGTAAACTACAGTAAGTACTATATTTACTTAAAAAAATAAAAAAAAAATAAAAGAGGGATGAGTCAAAATGATTTTCTATAGTAATCAACATCATGCTCCAAATACTGTTGATGAAACATTGAAGCCACTTTTCATCATCACTAAACATTCAACAACAACAAAAAAACCCACCAGTAACCAAATGAACCAAAAACCACCAGAACAACTACTGATCATCATGTTAATATTTGGAATGAAACAATCACATGGTCACATTGTACAGTCACTCCGTACTTCAAATCAGGTTTATGATGAATCTGAACGAGGAGCATTTTATTATAGAGATTAAGGCATGGACCTGAATATTCTCTCTAAACTCTATACATTTATATTCATATCTGTAAAAAAAGTCCATAATTCATAATCAAAACATGTGAGCTTAAAAAGGGTATTCCCCGATTACATTTCATACTTGAAACCGTGTGTCAGAATGCAATATGCAGTATATATATGTAGTTTGGTTGTGAAGCAGGACAATGCAGGAGCTTTTTCAACACAGAAAGACAGGAAGAGAGAGGATGAGCAGGGTGGAGGACAGGAAAAGAGGGAATAGACACACCATCTTCTGACCTGCACTTCCATGATTACTTCTATGACTTTATCTCAGTTGGCTCCAAAGCCGGAATCAGACCAAACCCAGACTCGTCTGAGAGGAGTCGAATCTCCACTGGCGTTTGTTCATTGTGTGTTACAGGTTACTGTGCCTTTGTTCGGTCAATACAGATGCTCGATGGACTGGAATGTAGAATGGAAATTCATTTCATTTTGTTCTACAGGATGTTAAAACTGGCAGTGGTGTACAGTGAACCACTACAATGAGAGCACATCCTCTCCATAAAGGGCATATTTGTGTTTTCTATCAGTCAAATGTTTGGACACACCCACTTTTCTTTAGTATGACTATTTTTCATATTTTAGAATGATAGTAGTCATTAAAACTTTTCAACGTAATATATGCGTAAAAATAAATCAAATCAACTTAAAAATGTTCTGTTTGTAAAGAAGTTTATAAATACACTATTTATGAACTGTTTTTTTACAAAATGCTCAGCAAGGCTGCATTTATTTGATAAAAATATAAAAACAGTAATATTACAATTTTCTATTTGAATATAATTCAAAATGTAATTTATTTCTTTGATTGCAAAGCTAATTTTCAGCAGGCATTACTCCAGTCATCAATTTATATTCTTCAGTCAAGTGTGTCCAAGCGTTTGACTGGTAGTGTTATGAAAAGCTGTTTGTTGCATTTTCTGGATTACGGAATACTTTAGGTAACAAGATTATACTGCTATAAAAAAACAATTCTCCTAAGAAACAAACAAACACAAGCTCTTTGATACTTGTTATTTCAAAGTTATGTAAAACAACTGTGTAACAGCATCAGTTGAGTTCAGTAATGTGTGTGGATCTTTAGATTTACCACTAGAGGACGACAAGAGCATCTGCCATAATTTGTACTGCAGCATTCATTTCTATAGAGCTCCAAATAAATAGCAAAAATGGGTCACAAAGAACCAGTATAATTTCTATTAAGCATGCATATATATAGTATATTATAAAGGAATTATTAATGCATTTATATAATAAATCAGTTTCATGTACTTATGCATAAACATAGCCATATTTGTAATACATTGCAGTGCTTCTTTAATTAGTTAGACCTTTAAATAGCATAAAGCCTTAATCATAAACCAGTTCCATGTGTTAAACCATAATGGTTACACTTGAATATTTATATCATATAATATGTTTTTTTTTTTTTTTTTTTTTTAAATGAGAAAAACCCTGATATTTGCTACAAATATTGTCTGATTTAGACCAACACTGATGATTTTAGAATCTTAATATTAGCTGATACCCACTGATCCTAACTTTATAATGCATTAAGAATGCTTTATATAATACATTACATATACAGGCTACCGAAACCACTGTTCTACCCTTGTGACCACATTAAAGAAAAAAGAAAAAAGGGAGGGAAACAGATAGAATCAGGAAGGATGAGAGAACAGGAAAGAGGAAAATTCAAAACCCTGCGAGCTGCTGAATGTGCACCGCATACCTTTAACCGCACAATGCTGTCTGGAGCACCTAAAAACACTCGCTGTGATGCACTGCCAACCCAAGAACAACAAAAACAACCTCGTCTGCCTTTGTGATGCTTGCCAGAACGGTTTGTCAGTATGATTTCATCACATTTAAAACACATTCCATGCAGAACGTGCTAGAACTCTCTGTGGTGTCGTGCTGGTGTTCTAGAACACTCGCTGTGAAGATGAAGTCCTCAAGAGCTCCTTTCCGACAACGCATAAAGAGTAAAAGGCCGAACGTCGACCGAATATAAACATTTAATAAATTCCTGTCTGCGAGCCAATGCAATTCAGCTACGTGTCCAAATGTAACCCGGTAAAAATTAGGTGCGCAAATAACAAATGACATCAACAGCTACATTTAATAAAAACATTTGGGTTTAAAAAAAAAAAAAAGTCTCGTGTGACAGATTTCAAGAAATCTAAACTAGTTAGTTTTCCAGTCGAAACGGCTTTAGCCAAACATCTGTTTAAAACTCATCATCGTGTTTGATTATAAACGCACCTTTGGCGCTGGTTTTTGGCCTACAAAAGGTGAGTGTTTGAAACTCGTCGGTGATGCGTGTCTATGGTAAAAGATTATAACAGCGATATACAGCCGAGCTCATTTGTAAATAAATAATACTTAAAAATGGTGTAACACTTAAAATATGTGCGATCCCACCTATCAGCATGAGCAAACATCGACATGTCGGTGGTCTTATAATGAGGCTGTGGTGGACTTTAGATTTACTCACAGTATAACTTTGAAGATTAGGGAATGTTGGTTGATATCTGTACGGACTGTTGCGTACAGTAGGAATGTTAACTGTCATGTGTAAAATGTAAAAATTACGCTAATACATTCATCACTAAGCACATCGTAACATAAACACACTTGCTCTTTTGCTCACACACGCATCATCAAGCTTCACGTTATTACAGTATGTGTCTGGATATACAGTGTTTCTGAGAAATATATTCTTTGTTATTATTGGCTATTGATATCAAAATGATTGATTATTACACACCAGTCCTTGGAGTCTGAGAAAGGCTTGAGTCGTTCTGATACAGAAAGTGCCGGAATAATGACGGCCCACAATGGGCTGATCCGTCATAGTTTTTACATTCTCGCACACTGAATCGCTTTCAGTGCTGGTCAATACCAATTCATCATCTGAATACAAACGTGTCTTCATTTCTTCCGTTTTGGCAACTTGACATTTGCTTCTGTCAACAATATTGTCAAAATATTCCATCCGTGTTGAATTTGAACAAATCAATAGTGGGGAAAAAGTGGCGTGCCTCTGAGCTCGCTACTGGGTTCTTTTTGGTTTCCTAAGTAGCTCAGTCTCACTGACACTCTGCTTCCAAATAAAGACCTTTTGGAATTTGGATCTGTCATTCCACATGCCTGTTAATGTTACATGTGCACATGTATAGACACAGACCTCTGATCATTCACGTTTCAGTTCCATATTTGAGCGCATATAGTATATACAGTCCTCTACTGAATTAAGATCAGTCTTCGTCTTTTTGTGTGAGACATTACAAAAAAAAAAAATCACTGTCCAAAAATCATTAAAAACAGCTGGGAGAACAGATGAATTTTAAAAGAGAAGAGAAGAAAGTGAAAAGATGCTGGAAGAGGATTGTATGCTGATAAAGTGCATTCGTTTTGTCGTTTGTCTGTTTTACCCTTGTTACCGGGCGATTGTCGCTAGGGGTGGAGCATCGTCAGGGAAACAGGGCTGCTGATCTATGTCCAGTGGACGGAAACTTGGAGGCCAGGTAGAGATGCTACATTCACGGCGTAACCTCTGACCTTTGACCTCAAAGGTAAGAGAGTCATTAAGGTCATGGAGGAGGCGGAGGCCGTAAGCTTTTACATTTCATCTCATCCAAATTCTTCCAGTATTTGTAGTTCTCCGCCAAATGCTCCATAAGGCCTGGCAAACTGGCAAAGGCTGAGAGAGAGAGAAAGAGAAAGAGAGTGAAATTAGCTCTAAGAAATAAACAACAGTTACATAGATAGAATACCATAATAGATAACTGTTAAAAAAAACACTAATATGAGGCTAAAATAGGGAGAAAGAGAGAAAAGGATTTAGCTATAGGAAATGATCAACAGTCAATAGCCTGATAATAAAATAATATTTATAAAAATAATAAAATCTTTAATTTTTATATATTTTATGAGTGTGTTTTTTTTAAAGATTTTTATTTTATATTTTACTTTAAGTTAATCTGTTTTAAAGTATATTCCATTTATATTTATATCTTATGATATTCATATTTTTTGGAAACAATAATATAAATTCCTAATAAAATATAAAAATATAACAATTATACAGTAGACAATTTTTTATAGAAATTTATTGTTTACTGAAAAATTGTTTATAAAAATCTATCTATCTAGTATGTAATAGTAAGCAAGTGTTGACAATTGTAATGTTTTTCTTTCTCATCCCACCATCTGTTCGGCTGCACTAATTTCTGGCAGACGAACTGCAGGCGAGTGAGTGTATGTGTTGTTTGCATGAGTATAAATATGGCAATTTGAATGTTCACACATATGCACACACTTCTGATACATCCTCTTGAGGATGTTTTCAGTGCCCCCTGCTGAATCTGTCACACACACAGACACACACACACATGCAGACACACACGCACGCAGACACACATGCAGCTCCTCTATGATAAACTGACCTGATCATGACCTTGGGAACTAAATCTGCAGAGAGCTCAAGAGATTCTGCTTCACTGCATCCTGACCCCAGACTACGAAAATCAAAGACGCACACACACAGATGCACATTCTTTCTCTCTCACATACACACACAAGCTCACCCCCTGCCCCTCTCCACCATTTTTAAAGTTTCCGTGACATCACGGCTGTTGTGTGTTGACAGTAAGCAGGTTTATTCTATGGGGTTCAGCTCAGTTTGGAAACACAGAGCCTAAAGTTTCCAATGCTCGCCACAATCAGCCCAACCTCTGGATAACATTATCACAACCTCTCAGCAACCATCTAACACAACCCCTGTTCTCAACCCCTCCGGTCCAACATCTACTGCTGCTAATGGACCATTTCATCTCTTTTAGGAGAATCAGATGAGTCAAAAGATGCCTGGGAAAGTATTCTCTCTCTCTCTCTCACCCAAACACACATAAAAAAATACTTCCTCATTATTGTGTATTAGAATGATCATTTTCTACTCAGTGTTTGGTGATTTTTTTTCTGGATTTGTTATAGAGCTGAAATATTTCACATTTATGTTTTATTCACAATGATTTTGTTGGCAAAATAAAAATCATCATAAAATTACAGCTTAAGGCAAGATTTAATAAACCAGTTAAAGATTATTTCTGGCGAGATTAATGTTAATGCCGATTTAGCGATATTTGGATGTTCAGACCAGGCTCTAATTTGGAAGCAAAATCAACAATTCTCCCTCATGTTGGGCATGGTGCTGGTCAAAAGAGTGATTATGATGGAGTGGAAATCTATGTTGCCTCCAAGTTTTGTTTAAATGGTTAGCTGAAATGGTTTCGGCCCTCAAGCTTGAAAGGCTGCGTTCTTCTAGAGCGGGCAGATTAAAGATGTTTGACAAAATTTCTCAGGTCTATATTTTAAAGATATCCTTGCTATGCTGCGTGTCATTAGATTTAGTTTTTCCTCTGTTTTTGTTTTTTCTTGTCCTTGGTCCGGCTGAGGCTCTTCTGATGGTGATATGTGACTGCCTTCATGAATATTTGGTGCATGTTCGGGTTTGGGGCAGGGAAGAAGGGTGGCATAGGATAACCTTTTTGTTTATATTGTATTAGTATACATATATAATATGTTATGGAGTGTTACGTTTTTGAAAAAGAAAAAAGTTTTTACAAATAAACTGCTTAAAAAAAAAGATTATTTCTGGCAACATGAGAGCAATGAATGATTTGCAAATAAACCTTTTGTCCATCTTTGGAGTGCTTGTTTTTTTTCAGTTGGCTGTGAGGAGGCGTTGTTTTATTTGAAATAAAATAAATTAAAAACTAAAAAACAAAATTGTATTGATTTCAGCTAGTTTACAAGGATACATTTCTTATTTGGATTTACTTGATGTATTAAAATAACTATAACTGAAATAAAAATAACTATATATACATATTTAAAAAAAGAACCAACATAACAAAATTACTAAAAATTTTAAAATAAAAATAAGAATAAAAACCATACTAGTGTGTGAGTGTGTGTATATTTACCATCCCAGGCATCAAACATATCCGTGATGAAATAGTCAATAAATGAGATCTGGGATTTAGGAATGCTGCAGGTATTTCGGTCAAACACTGGCATGACAACCGGCAAACCTTGTCTTTTCTCCTCGTCAGTCTAAGGAAAGAAGGAGATTGCAAATACAGAAAGCAAAGACAAATTATTGTAAAAAAATAAATAATATAAAAAAAAATATTAATATAAATAATAAATAAATTTAAACATAATAATTCTATTTTCTAATTAAAAAAACCAACTAAAATAATTTCAGTTTCAAACATTTTTGAGGGAATTATAAGTAAATATTTAAATATAATTGTGAAATATATTACAAATTAAAAATTTATATTAAAATTATTTTAATTTCAGCATATGTATTTGGAATTTAAACAGTCGTTGAATATTATTTTTTGTTTATTATTTCAAATATAATTGAATAAATAAATAAACATAATAATTCAATTTTTTAATCAAAATACAATTACCCAATACAATTAGATAATACAATTATTTCAACTGATTTTTTTGTCGTCAAATACTTCAGAAACACTATATTTCACTAGGAACTACAACATTTTATGTAAGTTAAATGACAATAAAAATTTGAAAGACAATGCAAGCATGTAAGTGCAATTGTGACTGAATGTTTTTACCTGAGCAAAGTACTCCTCTGAAATGCGACCAGCCCATTCGATGCAGAGCTCCAGAGGTCTGCAGGGATTGGCCACATCGGCACATTTAATCAGCATCCGTTTAATTAACAGACGATTCTCAGGAGAGTTGTGAATACTGGCCTGACCCTCACAATCACTGCCTTCACTCTGTAACACATGCAGATCGGCACTGGTTAGACTGTACTCAAACAGTATGGAAACAGTACTGTGTGTCTTACATTGGAGCTCGTCTCCTCAATGGCACTCATGGGTTTGTTGATGCTGTTCACGAACTTATTGACGTGTTCAAAGTGTCGCGTCATTTCTGTCGCCAGCACCATGTCTATTATGGCTTGCCGTAGGGTTCGAAACTGAGTCCTGAATGTTGATAGGTTGAGAGAGTTTAGTACTGGATTAGTGTGAGTCATATGAAACACATGATGACGTATGATCAAATGTACTGATACCTTTCCATGTTTTTGAAGATGTTGCACTTGCTGTCTCGTACAGTGAGCTGGAATGCTAGAGCGGCGTGGTGACTCTCCAGGACGGCCGTGTCGTTGTACAGAATGGCCAGCTCACTGCCTGCATTGCACAGGAATGAGTTGGTGCGGCCCGGGTGATCAACGTCATGGACCGTTGCTGCCAGCAGCGCTGCTACTTCATCCAACTGGTCAAGACTGCCCTGCAAACACAGCACAGATACAGTAGGTAAGTTTCAGAAGTAACTCAAAATTGTTTAGGTAAGCTCAATATTACTGACTGACTGTTTTATGAGATTAACAGCATCAGTCAATAACTGTGGCAACTTAAATGGCTTTATCAATAGATAATGCACAATTTGTGTTTTAAACATTTTAGAGTGAATTTTTCGACAAATATTAAGACAATAGTATTAAATACTTTTTTGTTTTTTGAGTGTTCTTATTTTTTAGTTCAGTTTTTTTTTCAGAAACTTTTTGTTTGCATTAACATATAGCATTAATATTAATTTATTTTAAAAAAAATTTTTAAGTGATTTTTTAATACATATTAAGATATTAAAGTGAAATATTACAATTTGATGTTAAATATTAAAATTAAAATTCTAATTTTAATTTGAACACTTATGTATATTGAATTTGAATTTAATATGATATTATTATTAATAAATTCATTTTATATTAAATAATATAATATAATATAAATATTACATTTACAGTATTTATATAAACGCATGTTCATAAAATAAATAAATATTAAAATAGTAAAATTAAAAGTGTAATTAGTTAATGACACATATAAGTTGACCAGTTTTGTATATAATTCATTCTGGATCATTTTGATAAAATCCAGATTCAATTCAGTTTAACTGAGGTTGGCTGAGGTGAATTGTAAATGTACTTTATTATTATATTTAATTGATAAAATTACTTTATAAACTATACATTTATTTACAATGTAATTAAAAAAAAAACGCTTTTGATTTAAATAATTTAAATTAATTTAATGGTTTTTATATTAGCACTATTAATAATTAATAATATAAGAAAATAATTTATTAAGAAATTTACAACAAAGTTAACCATACTTTTGAATAATTGATTGAGTATTGAAACTAGGCTTGATGAGTGGTCAAAACAAGTAAACAAAATAAGTCTTAATAAATCCTTAAAAAAGGCTGTTCTTACCTTTGGCCGATGTTTTCATTTTTGATCAAAGTATAAATCGAAACATTTCTATTTCTGTATTCTGATTGGTTGTCAGGGTTACCTTGACTCTGTCCTTGCGCAGGAAGTAGGCTGTGGCGTGCAGGACGTCTGCTGCATGTGTTGAGTTGTGGTAGGAGTTGGATGCGTGGTAATTAGCCTCGATCACCTGCAGCCACGAGCGCAACGTGGCCTCAGTGCAGTTCAGGAACTCACACACGCCAAAAGCAGAGAAGATCTTCAGCCCCAGGTATGAGAGCGGCCTGTGACCGAACACACACACACACACACACACACACACACACACACTATAAAAATCAAGAACTTTCCCATTAAAACTAGTTTTACACAAAGAAAAGTCTCGCTCTCTGGTACCTCTTGTGAGTAGCTGCTTCCAGCTCCAGGATATTGAATTCCCAGAATTCCTCCTCGTTGAGCAGCTCTGCGATGGAGGACGGGATGTCGTTTAACGGGACAGGCACTGCCAGCTGACTCTGACTCATATCTGAAGGTCAAATGGGTGATGGCCAAACGTTCAATGTCAAGATAAAACATGGCAGAAAGGTACAAAAACATTTCAGATACCTTAAACTAATGTTAATTATATACTATTGTAGTGTTTTGAATTAGCTTTAATTTTTGGATTTTCAGTTTTGTTTTTTTGTTTTTTGTAATTTTGTTATTACTTTTGCCATTTATATATATAAAAAAAAAAAAATAGGTATCATTTATTGAATTTCAGCTTTAGTTTAAGTTTTAGTTCAGTTTAATTTTTAGTAATTTTATTTACTTCTGTAATTAATTTTTTTGTTTATTATTTAGGCTTCATATTTTTTATTTCAGTTTATTTAATTTAATTTTAATTTATTGTTATTTTGTCATGTACTTTTTATATTATATTTGGGTTCTATTTATTTTTATTTCAGTTTTAGGTTTTGTTCAATTTTCATTTTAATTTTCAGTCATTTTAGTCTGTACTTTTGTCATTTATTTATATTTTTTTAAATACTATTTAGTTTTAATTTAATTTATTTATATATTATAATAATATATATATATATTATGTTTTAGTTTATTTGCAGGTAATAACTTTAGTGCTTTAACTTAAACTTATTTCAGTTAGCTGCCAAGGCAACATTTCAAATGTTCATTTAGTTAATTTTTTCATCTAATATTTAAATTTTATTTCATCTTTATTTATAATATTTTTTGTTTAATTACAGACAATTACCCTAGTATTACATCCTATAATACTCAATAATACTTCATTATAATACTTAGTTATAACCCAAGAAGGTAAATGGCCTGAAATCGTTTATTCAAAGTTGGTTTACAACATCCAACATTTCATCCAATCTGTATTAATTATATCAATAATCATTTTCAGGGCTAGAACTTACTGTGTAATGCACTTTTGGAGAAGACATACTCATTCCCAGAGAGCCTTCTGAGTCCGTCCTGAAATGAAGAAAAATATACATCGATATATCTGACTGAAATGAAAGAGAAAAAGACTTGAGGAAGCCAAAATTTTGTTTCCAGCCAACATAATCATAACAACACACTTAAGCACAGCACTACCACGCTACCCATAATTCACTCGCGCTTGCATGCGCTCATGAGAAAAGGCCATTTATCAGGCCTGCAGTATATTAAACGCACAGAAAACAGATCCAAATTCAAAAAGACTCATCCAGCACTTAAAACAAACTCTGTCTGAGATGTTGCAGGCGTAGCATAATAGAACTGTACATGCATGAATATGACACACACACACATCCCGTCTGTAATGATCACAGGCCACAGCTGCACTATCTCAACTCTGATATTTCACTGTGTGATTGACCTCTGACCTCTCCCTCAAAAGGTCACCCACCAAAAACGTCATTTGAACTCTTGAGATTTGTGCATCGCATCCGCTTGACCTTTATGTAACAGAGAAAAATGTCATTATGAAAGGAAGCGCCCTGAATCTGGCTTTGTAGTTGTAGTAAAAAAAAAATATTTTTAACATTATTACTTCAGTCTTCAGTATCACATGATCTTCAGAAATCATTCGAATATGCTGATTTGCTGCTCAAGAAACATTCGTTATTGTTATCAATGCTGAAAACAGTTGTGCTGCTTCATATTTTTGTGGAAACTGATATATTTTTTATGATTCTTTTGTGAATCAAAAGCAGCATTTAATTAAAACAGAATTAATTTGTTGTAAATGTCTTTACTGTCATGTTTGATCAATTTAAATGCTTTTCCAGGTGTTTGTGATCAGGTCTCTTTGCATAATTTCTAGAAAGAAATACTTTGCAACTGAGAATAACTAGATGTCAACATTGTATTAATTCCTGTGACTTTTCCTGGTGTAAAATGTTTGAGATTCCCTGATATTCCCAAGTTTTTCAGCACAGTGGGAACCCTGCCAACTAACAATCTCCAAAGTCATGTCTGTAGCCAAGAAGTAAACCCTGTTAAAACTTCTTGGTATTTGTATCCAGCTATATCAGGAAGCAGATCATTTGAGCTTCACTGTTCAGTAACCACTGCATCGCTGCACATTGGCAAATTGCTTCGTTGCATCACCAAAAGTCTCGGAGACTTTCAAATGAACGACTTCTGTTCTGTGTGTCCCTGCAAACCTCTGTCCGTGTGAACCCTCTTTTAGTCTAGCAACTGTTTTCTTGTCTAAAACATTTTAAATCTGGTTTAAAAGTGGACCGTTTTTATAGGGGGAGACGTGGAGATGGCAGACAGGGAGACTGCTGTGTAAACAAGCGCAGCACTGTCGTCACAGACTGCTGGCTAACTGTGAAACAGCCTGTGCCAGGCAGCATGGAGCTCAGTGTATCAGTGCCACGAAAACAAGAGCATTCACATCTACTGACTGCCACTGACATGCAGTCACACGCTGAATATAAGAACAGATTCCTGGCAGAGCACGTCTGAATTTCTCCCGTAATGATGATTCTCTGCTGAAAAAATCTGGTCTAGGTTTGTTTGTGTACAGGAATTCAGTTTGTGAAATTTCCCGGCTGTTTAATATTGATCGGTACTGTTTATGATGTCTTTCACTGCATGTGTTTGAAGAGTATTTTAAGGCTATTTCTGTGAATCATGTGGATTTAAGATGACTTGTAGGCTTTTGTGTCATCTAGTTCCAAACAGGAATCATATGATGGATTTTCTTGCTATTTTGAATACATTTATTTTGAAAAAAATAAAAATAAATAGGGAAAAATAATTAGGGTTAGCAATTAAAAAACAAAAAATAAATTAAATTAAAATGACATAAAATAAAAAGCGTTAGCAATAAAATAAAATGAATAGAGTTTGGGTTAGAAATAAAATCAAATATAGGGTTAATAATAAAATACAATTAATAAAATTACGGTTAGAAATAAATTAAATAATGAAATAAAATAAAATGAAATAAAGGGTTAGTAATAAAATAAAATGAATAAGGTTAGGGGTAGCAATCAAATAAAATATAGGGTTATTAATACAATAACATTTAAATAAAATAATAATAAAATAAAATGAATTAACATAAGCACCTTTAAGAATAAAAGGTGAATTGTTGACTTACACTCATGAGCCCCCCCACCAGGTCATTAGTGTGGGGATCGTCTTCTTTTGAGGCCAGTTGGGGTGAGTAGAGTTCGGTGGTCCTCAGAATCTCCAGAACACGATCCAGAGCTTCCGCTACTGTCACAGGACTGCTCTCCTGCGCTGCGTTAATGATATTTATCACCTATAAAGACAACGAAACACATGCAGAACAAAAGCAGAAGGTGAGAGAAAGCAACAAACCACTACTCAAAGATTTACATTCATAAATATATCTGTAGTAAAGAATTTTCCCCTCTGACATCTGTTTTGCTTCCACAAACAAATCATCAGTTATGACGGCGTAATCATAAATACACAGAGACAGAGGTGTTCAGCAAGTCTCAGGGTTGTGTGCCATTGAGAACGGAATTGAGAACACCTTTTACATTCCAATTCAATTCTCCAGTTTGAACTAGAATTAGAATTGAGGTAGCAGACAGGATCTAAAACTTGCATTTGAATATAATTTGTATAATAAAAATTCAAATAAATTCATACAACAGACATACAACAGAGGAGCAAAGACTGTACAAACTTATCGTAATGTAAGTTTTGTTAGAACAACAGAACTATGGATGGATGGATGGATAGAACAACAACAGAATGATAGAACAATGGATGGATGATGGAAAGACAGATAGAAGGATAGACAGAACAATAGAGAGAACGAGATGGATGGATGATTCTGTATTGAATCAGGTGGTTATAACGATTCATGCAGGTTTATGTTTTTTCTGTCTTCAGGTGTGTATAATAATGCAGGTGTACCTTAGTGATGGGAGCCTCAATAGTCATGGAGTGGATTCTGGCCATAGAGGAATATCTGCGGTTCTGTAGACTAGGAGCTGAGAGAGAGAGAGAGAGAGAGAAGAGCTCTTTAAATAGCTCCATCTGCGTCAGAGTGCACTGAGACTGTGAATGTGCTGATGTCATCAATGCTGGGAACGTCACAAAAAGCCCCACTTACACACACACACACACACACACACACACACTCTGTGACACATTATAAACACGCACACTCAAGTGCACACATGAACACAAATCTCTTTACTGCTCTGTTTCTCTGGATAATTACTTCTGGAGTGTAAAAGGGATTGTCTTTCGCTGGTTTCTGTTGGTGTGTTGTGATGAAACACATCCTCTCTTTCTCTTACCATCGCTGCTGTGAGAGCTGATGGATCTGATGTCCACAGACTCTTTCCTCCGGTCTTTGTGACGCAAGGAATTGCATTCTGGACAAGGACAAAGAGGAATGAGTACAACGAGTGAGCACAAGCACACATAAAGACATAACTGCATTCATCATCTCTTATCTGAACACAGCCAACCAGCTCCACTATTTTCACCTGCATCATCATCATCATCATCATTATGATCATCAAAAGCACAGCAGCAATTTCATGCAGCAGACAAAAGTGAGCAAGACAAAAATCATACATTTTCCTTTAATTTTTCACAATAATAAAAGACTAGATGGTCATATTTGTTCATTAAAATAAATACAATTTAATTTATTATCAACTATAATCTCTTATTGTTATTTATAAATTGATTTATATTCATGTTATGCATTAAAATTTTATTAAACAAAATTATTTACATCTAAATTACTTTTATTAAATGTATTTAATTTTTAACTATTTAAAAAATTAAATATTAATATAAATAAATATGAATAAACTGAATATAATAAATATTAAAAATATAACATATAAATACAGTAATTAAATAATTTTTTAGAAATGTATATTTCTACTAATTTCAGTCAATATTTAGTGCTAATTTCAATACGTAGTAAAAACAAAAATGCTGTAGAATAAATTCTTTAATTTAAAAAGTGAAATATTAAAATAATATTAATATATTATAATATTAAATATAATATTTATTTCTAATTATTTTATGTAGTTATTGTTTTATATATTTATTTAATTACAAATTTAGTTATATTAATTTTAGACATTTAAATTTGATTACAAATTAAATTATTTAAATTAACCCAATTTTATTAGGAGCACTCTTTAATAAATTAGTGACACTAAGTCTCTGTCTTTTTTGAAAGACAGATAGAAAGATGGATATTTAATTAAAATATCAATTAAAATCAACATAATATAATTTAGTGTAAACTATAATCTTTTAAATAATTATTTATTTATAGTTTGATTTATATTAATTATACACATTTGATTTTTATTTCAGAGAACTCTTTTTTCCCCTCTACTTCTCGAGGCAGCATTGACCAGTGCATTTATATTCACACTTTTGTTTGCTTCACAGAATGTTACAAAAAACCAAATCTATACAGAGCCATTATGGGTTACAGTGTGCAACAGTAAACAAACAAACAAACCGTTAATGACAGACCGTCTGGTGTTGTACCTGATTGTGAGTGTTCACCACAGCATTTCTCTTCTTTGCTCAGCTTATGAACCTGCAAACACAGATATCTGATTAGCTCTCTCTCGCTCTCTCTCTCTCTCTCTCTCTCTCTCTCTCGCTTGCACACACACACACACACATACACACACACACACACACACACACAGCTAATAATCTAAACCTCTCAGTGTAAACTTTCTGGCAACAATATAAGTAAGACAAATGTGCAAATGATATCAGGTGTCAGATGAATTAGAGGGTGATTATGTTTTGTGTGGAATACAGCGGGTAAGTTTATAGAGTTAACTAGTCCCAGGTCCCGACAAGCTCGGTTGCTGAAATATCGGTCAGATGTCCCTTTCTTGTCGAAGTGGGTGGTTTTTAGACACAATAGACTACAATACGCCATGAATTTATCACAATACCAAAATTTTAAACAAACGTCAACACTTGATCTAACGTCAATAGATCGCAAAAAAATAAAATGCTATTGAACAAACTCCTTGTGAAAATATTAAAAAATGTGAAATATTAATATCAATACATTAAATATAAAATGTATTATTTAATTAAATACAGTAATTATTCAATGTAATAAAATATAATATGCATACTAATTAAAGTCAATACTTGATATGGTTACATTTTATTTTAAGGTGTCCTTGTTACAGTGTAATTATACACCTAAGTACTGATAAATATTAATTAACTACATGTACTTACACTAGGGTTCAGTTTAGGGTTACTTGCATGTAATTATGCAAAATGTATTTTTATTATAATAGTAAGTACATGTAACGTGTAACAAGAACACCTTAAAATGAAGTGTTACCCTTGATACTAATTCCAATACCATCGCAAAAATAAATGCTATTGGACAACCCCCCTTAAGAAGTTAAATATGTTACATAAACATGAAATATTATAAATACTAAATACAATATTAAATTAAATACAGTAGTTAAATTATTAAATGTGATTAAATATAATATCTATACTAATACAAGTCAATACTTAACACTAATTTCAATAAAAAAAATATTACTGGCCAAATTCATTTATTTAAAAAGTGAAATATTAATAAAAATATTACTACATTAAATATTATAAATATTAAATATAATATATAATGTAATTAATTACATTATTAAGTGAAATTAAAGCTGCAGTCTGTAAGTTTTGCCTCTTTGTCGCCATCTCTGTTGAAAACCTGAAATTGCAGCTGCTTGCGGAATTATCTTGCTTGCGTGGGCGAATGAATCTAATGTTTTGAGGTGAATGTGTAGCTGTCAGTCACGCACCGGTGTGGATATTTACTGTACTTTGCAATCACAGATTCTAGCTTATGTCTTGGAATATATGACCCAAATAAGAATTTTCACTGTATATTGTTATCTGAACAAGTAAGTAACAAGTCTGCCACGTTTGTTCTGACCAATTGAGGGAAAAAGTATTACAATAAATCGTGCTACCAATGGAGATCGGTTAGCTCATATCACATCAAACCGTGCAAATAATTATTATTGCTATACTTTATTCTCAAATTATTAATGTTAACAACATTGGCATTGCGTGACTATGAGTATAGTGTGTATTAGTGTGTAGCTTTCAATTTCTGTACAGTCTAATATCTAATAGTCATACCATTCGAATTTCATATTAAGAAATTCTTTTATCCCAAAAAGCTAATTATGCTTCATTTGAACTGGTTTTCTTTAAAATACAAAACTTGTGTAATCCCAGGCTATCTGTAATCAGAAACACATTTAAAACTGGAATATAATTTCATTTCATTTCATTCACATGTGTTTCATAAACACACAATCCTTTCTGGATTACACTCCGCCATCAAAATGATACATTTCATTATTCTAGCTGCTGTGATTTTACAAAAGATTTTTATTTCAAATGCTGTTCTTTGGAACTTTCTATCCATCAAAGATCCTGAAAAAAGGGTTTCCACTAAAATGTTAAGCAAAAATAATTAGCAAATTAGCATATTAGAATGATTTCTGAAGGATCGTGTGACACTGATAAATTCAGCTTTGCATTACATTTTAAAGTTTTTTTTTCAAATACAAAGTTATTTTAAATTGTAAAAATATTTCACAATATTACTGTTGTTCAAATAAATGCAGCCTTGGTGAATCAATCAATAAATTTTTTGTTGTTTAATCACACAATATGACTTTGTTCTTGTTGTTTGTTGTGGCTGGTTAGGATACAGCCTTAGATTAACATCGGGTAGACAGGATCTATCACTTGTCGCTCTGTCAGCTCTGTTCCTGATCAGAACACGGTTTAAGCATTTGCTGAATTCACCTGGGTCCCATTTAATCCTTTTAACATGATCAAGTTTTGAATGAATGAAATAGGATTTTTAGTCTTAGGTTAGAGATTAAAGAGCGCTGCCAAAAAGGAATCTATGCAGTATGAGGTTTGCTTTTTAGCAGAAAGTAAAAGTTACGTGGTACAGGCAGAAAAAGAGAACATGGTCATTTTCGTATACATTTTCACACTCGTACATATGCACACACTCAAAAACAGATGACATGTAGTATAAAAGAGCCTTGTTACACTGTCCTGAAGGATGAGGTCAGGAAATCTGATTAAGCGAGACGACACGTTTCATGACAAACACACACACTGCACCACAGGAGAAGATTTACTACAAACTCACTGATAATTAGTGTTATTTTTATCTTGTTTAATCCAGCAGAATTTGCAAAGTGCATTTAATTT
Source organism: Barbus barbus (assembly GCF_936440315.1). Lineage (NCBI taxonomy): Eukaryota > Metazoa > Chordata > Actinopteri > Cypriniformes > Cyprinidae > Barbus > Barbus barbus. Next base: position 21,671,347 of record NC_136721.1, on the reverse strand, counting down.
TGTTCATTTCTTAATCAGTATTTCTAACATAACAGGAAAGATTGATTTCAATTGATATGAATTGACTCACCATGGCAGTAAAAACAGTAATATTGTGAAATATTATAACAATTTAAAATAACTCTTCTCTATCTGAATATATTTTAAAATGTAATTTATTTCTGTGATGAAAAGCTGAATTTTCAGCAACATTTCTGCAGCGTGTCACATGATCCTTCAGAAATAATTCTAATATGCTGATTTGCTGAAACATTTATTATCCTTGTCAACTTTGAAAACAGTTGTGCTGATTAATTTTTGTGGAAACTTCGATTCATATTTTTAAAGTTTTTAAGGAATATAATTTTTTTTTTTTTTTAACAGAGATCTTTTGTAACATAATAAATGTTTATATATTGCCACCTTTGATCACTTTAAACCACCTTTGCAGAATAAAATTTCTTATTTTTTATATTTGAAAAAATAATTTTATAAGAATTATATTTTTATATTATACATGTTTTTTTACGTTTTATTCTAAATTTCTTTTAAAAAAAAATTTACTGACCCCAGACTTTTAACTGGTGTATATACAGATTTCCTTGTTTTGAATAAATGTAAAATTTAAATAAATTTAAATTTTAACAAAAATCTGTAGGTGTTTATACTTAAAAAAATCTGTTAATAAAGTAATAAAAAAATTCTAATTTTATCCTCAGAAAACAAGACACATTATTTTTGCTTCTGAAATAATGTATCCTGTGGTATGTTACATTTTCATTAAATAAGCAGACAAAAACACTGATCAAGTGTTTTTCAATACATAGACATTTGCACATTCACACACTACCTCATATATGACTGTTGCATGTCTGTAAAGATGCTGAATAGCAATAAAGATTTCATTTTAATCTAGTATCACTAATTGTAGCAACCATTGCATTCTGACAGAAACTATGGTTAGTTAACATGGCACATTTTGGTAAGGCTTGTAACAGACGGTGAGTGTGTGAACGGTAATACTAACCCCAGTGAGTAAAGCAACAGCTATTTCACACACGTGTCAGTGTGTCTGTTTCTCACAGGCCTTTCTGATCAGCAGCTCCAGCTAATGCTAGAACTAACAGCAGGGTTTAGACCTGAGTCTGTGGAGGGTTATTAATTGGATTGGATTCAATTTATTGTCATTGCACATGTAGGTACAAGGCAACGAAATGCAATAAAGAAGAGAATACAGCACAACATGAGGAAAGAGAGGAGAAAAAAAATAGTCCTCACACTACGCTCCTGAACGTTATCAACTGACGGGATGAAGCGACGAAGGCGTGGGATGGGGGTAGGGAGGTGAATATCTGTATGTGTGTATTTGTAAGTTCGTGTGCCTAGAGATCCGCCATGCTGGCACTCCAGACAAGTTGTCTCAGTCCGCAGATTGTATTGCCATGGAAACGACCTTGGCCGGAACCCAAACGCTCGACAATCACAAGGTGTTTGTTGAGGGGGGAGGGAAGAAAGAGCGTCTCTCTGCAGTATTCATCCGGGGAGTTAGATTCCAGAACAACCTTGCCAAGCTGTCTGTTGTTTTGGGAAGCCGAAAGAGATAAGATTGTTTGGTCTTTGGGCGAAAAGCTGCCTTTTAATTTCACAGCTTATTCTCATTGTCCATTCTGATCTCCTTGTCCATCAATTTTCTTTTCCAAAGCCGAGAGCTTAGCCGTGATCGAATCCATATTGCGGTTAATAGTCTCTGTCTCAGAGTTGACCGCTGCCAACTGCTTCAATCATGACGGGCAGCCTTGTGAGGTTTTGGACAGCTTTTCCCGTCTCCTGAATTCTCCGATAACAGGGTAACACCTAATCCAAACAGCAGAAACCCAGTTATCATGGTTCCGAATAGGTAGATGTCTTCAATGTCCTCCACGGAAAGAGCCGCCAGACACACGACCCGCCACCTCTCCCATGCGTCCATCGTGTAGCCAGCTGCGAAAGTCCCAGCAGGACATTTGGGTTCTCCCGATCCCAAGATGGTGTCAATTGCATTAAGAGACCAGTTGATCAGATCCATAATTTCGGTTTTGTAGAATATTGCGGAGAAAGTCTCTTCAGTGTCAGACAAGGACAAGACAGGAGAGAGTAAGCAGGGGTGATAAGGGCAGGGAGGGAAGAAAAATGCGACCGCCTTCGATGAGAGCCAAACGAGAATAACCCTGACGCCCGCCTGTCATGATGGATGCTTTAGCGTAGCTAACATTTCTGCCTACTGCTGTCCCCATGAGCCTTGCACACTTTAAGTTTTGGTGCTAATTTGAGAGCTCTATTAATAGGTGAACATTAAACTCGGTCAACATTTATTGGATACTCACTGAATAAAAGTAAAGTCTAACATAAAATTTAAAAGCAAATAAGAAATGTACCTTTCTGTGGTTATCACTGTAAGGCCTCTTGATGGACACAAAATGCCGGATTTTTCTAAAAGGTAAGGAAACAATTGTCTGATTTTACTGTTTTATTCTAGCTGATTTGTATATATAATAAAACCACCAATAGCAGCAGCAGTATAAATGAAATTACCATAATTTATTTAGAACATAAAAATAATATATGATATATTATTTATAGTATTTACTAAATAATATATAATTTATTATATTACAGATAATATATATGAAATATATTTATTATATTTTAAATATTAAAATAGTTATACAATTAAATTATGACAATGTAAATTTAAAATTAAATAATAATTTATAAATTATAAATTACAATTCATTTAAATTTGTATTATCATGTGACTCACCCTCCCTGGCCAATCACAGGAGTGATTCTGACATATTGCTGAATACTGTCCCCTGACTTCCTCCGTGAGAAATAGATCCCCTGCCATTCCTAAGCAAACAAGCACACACATATCGAAAAAAATGATTAATAGTCGAATCAATGACAAGTATAAGTATTGTTAGGCTTGTAAAAAGTGGCACAGGTAAAGTCAAACATGATCTAATATTATGACCTAGAAGTGTAATGGCCGACTAACCTTTCCTTTCTTGATGCAGGTGTTGATGGTGTCCAGCAGGTCGGCGCTGTTCTTGTCACTCTTGGGCAGTTCGGTCAACTCTTTACCGATCAGTTCACCTCTATGATAGCCCATCATCTTTTCAAATGCTGGATTTACATACTAAAAACACAAAGAAAAAGATTACTGGAGTATGTTTTACAAGAAAATACTACCACAGTCTTTCTACTTCAAAATTTCAAGTTTAATTCAATGTTACTTGTCATTTCTTTGTAATTAATTGTGAAATTTACTAGCAATTTCTGAGTGAAAATGATTTCTACACCAAATTTTTTCATATATTCCTATATTGTATTCTTATATCATGATTTTCTTGTCACACTATTATTGCAGTAAACACGTCAAGTACCCTTATTATTTTCCATTTCAATTATACCTTCAGATATAATTTTCTCAAAATATAATAATCTCCATAACAGATATCGGAGAACCTCAAATATCTTCCTTAATATAAAATGAATGCTCAAGGGTTTAAATGGACTGCCTTAAAATGCATAAATGTGAGGAAATTAGAGTAGAAGTATATGTTAATATTGCATAATAATATTCTTGAATATACTACTACTAATAATAACAAAAACATTAACCAAAGAGAAAAATATTTTAAAAAGACTAAATATTTTGAATATGAATATAAATTTATTTTTACCCTGTTAATATTTGCTTACAAAGATATACATTTTAAAGGGGCCATATGACGATGCTAAAAAGAACATTATTTTGTGTATTTGGTGCTTTACGTGGTTTAAGGTAAAAAAACCCACATTATTTTCCACATACCGTCCATTATTTTTGCTCCTCTCTGCCCTGCCTTTCTAAAAGACGTAGATTTTTTTACAAAGCTCATCGTTCTGAAAAGTGTACTCTGTGCTCTGATTGGCCAGTTATTCAGTGCGTTGTGATTAGCCGAATACCTCAAATGTTTGACTGAAATGTTACACCCCTTACCATATTTAGAAACAAACAGCATCTCCACAATACTACAGTGAGAATAAAAGTTATGCCTTCTTTCTTTAAATCTTAACTTTGATAAAAAAATATCTCTTTGGTTTTGAGACTTTAGTTCTTGCAAATTTGCGGATCTTTTATATGCACGAACAGCACTCCAAAGACGAAGTAAAACTTGAAAATGCATCATATGACATTTAATAATGTTTACAAGTTTAATGTGATTAAGCCTTCTTAAGGTACATGAGTATTAATCTTCCATAAAAAAGGCCTAATCTTTTTGTATGACAATTAATCAGGAACTTTAGTATTAGGACATTCGCTGTTCTCTAATCTAAGACACTTGAGGAGGTTGCACACTGGATGAGAAGTGTTGAGATCGCTGTATCGCACATGTCTTAAATTCGAACACATTATTTTCTATGAGTGTATGCACAATGGTGGCGCCACTCACCAGACAGAGCCCTGCAGAGTTTAGATGCAACCCTTATTAAACACACCTGATCCAACTAATCAAGTCCTTCAGCCTTAATTGAAAACTGCATCGTATGTAACAAAACTTTGCAGGGCAAAAGTTTGACACCCCTGCTTTACTGCATTATATCCAGGAAGTAGTCCTTGTAAGGATGTAGTTTTGAATAAAAATGGCCTTCCTAAATGTAACCAAATCCCAGTAGTATTTGGATCCCAAAACTCACTTGTATGACATGATCTTCACTGCTGATCTCTACGGCTTCCTGACACTGTTCTAATGCGGTAAACACAGAGTTACAAGCCCTGCAACAACAGAAACACAAACAAATACTGAAGCCTTCAGTGATGGTCTCACAGCAGCTTCTTCGTTGAACTTCCTGCTAGCTTAGGCTTTAGACTTACCTCAGTTTGAACTGAGCTCGAACCTCTCCGTGTTCTAACTGGATTAACTCATTATAGCAGGCTGACACACTGCTGTTCTCCAGGTACCTCTGAGAGAGAGAGACACATATAATACAGCACTGCATTTAGCACACAGTATGAATTTTGTCCTACTTTGTATTGCAAGCTACAGTTGAGTCCAGATTTTTCTGCAGGGAATTCAGTAAACAAAATGATCTGCTATGGATATTTATATTAAAAATAATTTGGGAGGTCTATGGGACACAGCATTGCACTGGGATAAATATTCAAATATAAAACGTTACTTGTGGGACTACCATGAATCAATAAATAACTTGTCTGAGCAAAATAATATCCAATATATCCCATCATGTCTATTAAAGCTGACAGTGTGTGTGTGCATTACTTTTAAGTTTTAGATTTTTAAATGATTTTCTGTGGTAATCAAAATTAATACAAATTTTAAGAGTTGTTTGGTACATCTTAATCTGAATTGGACACGTCCACACTCATGTTCAGCACCGCCCCAATTGCCCCGCCCATGTAGTGGAGCAAATATTCCTGTTTTAGTGTAAAATACTCACTCTGGAGAAGCCAGCAGAGAGAAGAGGAAGGACAGATGGTTCCTCCTGATCTGAGGGACTGCGAGAGAGAAAGATCAGTAGGAGAAACATGACGGACGTCCGTAACACATGGATAATAGATAAAAGTGTTCTCTGAGGTCTTACGTTTGTGGCATCACTGCTAAAATAACAGTGTGTTCAGAAGGCTTGGTCGCTCGAATCATCCTGTTTAAAATCACATACAATTACAAAAAAGTAGGTTTTTTGCATATTCTGATTTCATCACGTATCTTCTACACATTTCTCTCCAAATGACTCTCTCTCCCTCACACGCATAGACATCTACTGGCAAAAAAGTGATTTGGCAGCTAGTAGATTTGGCAGAGAGTTGCCAGCTTTGAGTATGTGTGCGCGCACATGGATTTAAGCCTCTGTGCAGGATGGGAAATTAACACCCGCAACAGCCAAATGTGGGCCACTTCCTCCACAGTGGAGAGTAATTTTGAATTCTCAGCAACTGTGGTGGGCAACCTGGACTTAAAGATTCACATACAAATGATTCTTATAAACTGACTCTTTTGGTGAATCAAAAACATAATCGCTCCACCAGTGTTGCACGATTCCTGAAATGAATGAATGACGAGTTACTGGTTTGAATCAGTCTGAAACAATGCCTTTTATAATTTATATTTATAATGCACATTCATAAACTACCATTCAAAAGTTTGGGGTTGGTAAGATTTATTTTTTACCTTTTTGAAAAAGTTAACAATACTACATTTATTTGATCAAAAATACAGTAAAACGGTAATATTGTGAAATGGGTAACACTTTACAATAAGGGTACATGAATAATCATGTACTAATGCCTACATTAATACTTAATTCATCACATACTAATGATTATTAAAGGAGTTAACTAATTATGAACTATCCTTAACTACAACTGGAGTCATGTGGATTCATGCATGAATAACGGCAGCCTTAACTACATGTTAGTACATGTTTGATAATTAATGCATGAATGAGCACTTATTGGTAAACTAAATCAAACAGCCTCTTTAAGAAGGAATAAGAAATACTCTGACTTCGAAAGTAATTTAAATAATTTAATACTATCATAATTTGAGCATTTGACATCTTCAGCTTTGTCATAAACATTATTGGGTGGCAATGGATTAGTTGATCCTCCTCATCAAGAGTAGAAAATACCAAATACACTAATGACTGATCTAGTCTGTTTTATGTTCTTCTCTTTCCCTTTAAACTCACCTTATTGTGATTTATACAGGGATTAATAAAAAAAAAAAACCCAAAACCCACAAAGAACATTTGTAGAACAATTCCTAAAGAAATGCTCAAACTGGAAAGAGTTCACTCTCCATCCAGACCCAGCCGTGATGATCCTGTACCTCCACTCTCTGACTTCTTGAAAATCCACACAGCACTGTGTTAGTACATGTGTGTTTGATACAGAGTATAACATATATCATGAGCGGAGTTCAGTAAGTAGTTGACAGTGAATAAGTTGTTGCCATTAGTTGATGTTAGTTCATGGGTCACTAACTCATTATTAACTACCCATGAACTAACATCAACTAATGGCTTGTTAAAGCTGATTTTGACATGACTTTACTTGAGAGGGCCCAACATCACTAACTCATTATTAACTACCCATGAACTAACATCAACTAATGGCTGGTTAAAGTTGACCTGAAAATATCAGTATTATGTCTAGCCAAAGACATTCCTCCTGGAACTAACGCAGGTTTGGCGGGTATTCATTTCATACTCTGTGACAGCTTATTTAATTAATAAATTATACATAGTATTTAATGTGTAAGGTACATGTACAACAAACTGATAATGTCATGGTATCGTGTACTGTAATCGAATCTATACCTGTGGAACCGACAGCACACACGGTGTTCATCTAATAAAGATCTTCATAGCTAGCAAACCATAGCCTTTGCAGATTTGCTTTCAACTGACTGTAGATCCTAAGCCACATCTTCAACGCTCTTGATGCTACAACTCTGAGTGAGAACCGCTTCAAACAACTCGGTGCGCGCGGCAGGGAACTGAACGAATCATTCAAACTGATTTGCAAACTGATTCACTGGTTTGCCAACTGGTTTGATCAAGCCTTTGAACAGAATTGACTCAAAATAATGAATCATCCTCGAACGGGCATCGCTCATTGCCCAGAAAAAAAATAGACGGCGCGTTTGGAATAAATTGAAGGATTTTTAACTTGTATTGCATTAAGATAAAGTAACGAGAGGAGCGTCGCCCACAGTAAAGAAGCAAAAGTACAGTTTTTTCACTAAAAATGTACTTGAGTAAGAATAAAAGTACCCATTTTTCAATTTACTCAAAGTATTAGTTACCCCAAAAATTTACTCAAGTAAATGTAACTCGTTACTACCCACCTCTGGTTCTACAAATGTTCTTTGTGGGTTTTGGGTTTTAATTTTTTTTATTCATTCCTTTATAAAACACAATAAGGTGAGTTTAAAGGGAAAGAGAAGAACATAAAACAGACTAGATCAGTCATTAGTGTATTTGGTATTTTCTACTCTTGATGAGGAGGATCAACTAATCCATTGCCACCCAATAATGTTTATGACAAAGCTGAAGATGTCAAATGCTCAAATTATGATATTATTAAATTATTTAAATTACTTTCGAAGTCAGAGTATTTCTTATTCCTTCTTAAAGAGGCTGTTTGATTTAGTTTACCAATAAATGTTAATTAATGCATTAATTATCAAACATGTACTAACATGTAGTTAAGGCTGCCGTTATTCATGCATGAATCCATATGACTCCAGTTGTAGTTAAGGATAGTTCATAATTAGTTAACTCCTTTAATAATCATTAGTATGTGATGAATTAAGTATTAATGTAGGCATTAGTACATGATTATTCATGTACCCTTATTGTAAAGTGTTTCCGTGAAATGTTATTAACTTTTCTATTTTAATGTTTTAAAAGGTAATTTTTTCCTGTGATGCAAATCAGAATTTTCAGCATCATTCAGTGTTACATGATCCTTCAGAAATTATTCTAATATGCCGATTTGCTTCTGAAGTAACATTTCTTCTTATTATTAATGTTGAAAATAGTTGGGCTGCTTATAATTTTTGTAAAAAAAATATTTTTTTCAGGATTCTTTGGTGAATATACAATTCAAAAGAATCCTTTTGTACATATATTATACATGTATTTGCCATCACTTTTGATCAATTTAATGCACACTGGCTGTATTAAAGTATTCATTTCTAAATTATTACTGAGCCCAAACTTTTGAACTGTAGCGTAAGAAAAAATGTACATTATAACATACACAAATGAATCAAAATCAAATCCAATTGAATAAGAATCAAAATAAGACCCTGTGATTCAACATTGAGCCTTTTTAACAATTTCATATATTATTCATATATTCATACGTGTATGTATACATATATATATATCTTAAAATTCATATATTAATTGAATTATTATATAGAACTTAAAAGGAAAAAAACAGGCATTTGTAGCTAAAAAAGTGAATTCCCCATCCTGCCTAAACAGAAACAAGTGAGCAACAGATGATGGATGGTTTGCTTGTACCCACCGGCAGACGGCATCAGCCTCAAAGTACCGTGGGTGCCGGCCATCAATGATGACGATCTCGTGGTGTTTATCCAAGAAACACTCCACCGCAGACTCAGGTGTTCGTGCGATGTTACACCTGAACCCCGCCTGCTCACACGCCCACCAGAACGCATCGCTCTGACTGTCCTCTTTAACGAAGACCAGTAACACCTGAGCGAGACAGAGACGGAGAGAGAGAGAGGTGCTGTTGTTAGGTGTGTGTGAAAGGTCAACAGTCTTTCATCCTGTTCAGCGTTGTGTAACCATGGAGCTGCAATGTGAAATTCCACATAGCCCAGGTCGTTCAGGACGCCTCTGTCACCACTACTTCACTCAGAAGGCCCACCGTGCAGCATCACACGTCCACCTACAGGGGGCACAGTGACCTCACCCGCTCACACACTAACTCTCAAACACATTTCTACTGATTGACAGAACAGGCCATTTTCACAAGTATCAGAAATGTGAAAAACCGCGGATATATAGCAGGGTCAACAAATCCAACAATGCAGTGTATCAGGTTACCAAAACCTATTACCCCTCCTCTATTTCACACAGAATGACTTTTATGTTACCCAAATTCAGTCTGGTGATGTGTAACCACCTCTATTTTATATCTTTGAAAAAATATTGCTCTGATTTGGACAGACAGAGATACAGTAGGGTCAGCCAATATAAGTAACCAATTTTGGTAACCTGTAACTGTGCTGTCGGGTTGGTGACAGGTGCAGTTAACATCAGATAAATATGCTTTCTGGATTATGAAACAATGAAGATTAGACAACATCAGAGGGAATCTGGGTAACATTAAAACAATTCTGTGCAAAGTAAACTGTAACTGTGTGTCGTCAGATTTGGTGACCCTACTGTGTATGTGCAATTGTTCACATCAAATCAAAATGCTTTCTAGATGAAACAGAGGAGATTCGATATCACCAGAGTGAATTTGGCTATTATTAAAGCCACTGTGTGTGAAACAGAGGGAGGTAACTGATTTTGGTAACCTGTAATGGTGTGTTGTCGGATTTGGTGACCCTGAAAGTATATGTGCAACTGTTCACATAAAAGCAAAATGCTGATATAAAATAGAGGAGACAGAGGAGATTAAACATCAGGGAGCTGTAGAGGGAGAGGTAATGAATTTTGGTAATGTGTAACGTGTGTTGTCGGATTTGATGACCTTGCTTTGTACAATCGTTCACACCAAATCAAAATGCTTTCTAGAGTATGAAACAGAGGGCATTAGACCTCGCCAGAGAGAATTTGGGTAACTTTAAAACAACTCTGTGTAAAATACAAGGTGCTAACGGATTTTGATATCCTTTAACAGTGCATTGTGAAATTTAGTGACCCTGCTGTATACATGCAAGTGTTCATATCAAATTAAAATGATATCTTTCTAGAATATGAAATAGAGAAGTTTAGACATCACCAGAGTGAATTTGGTTAACATTAAAGTCATTCTGTGTGAAATAGAGGGGGGTAACACTGCCTTGTCAAAATTAGTGACCCTACTATATAGCTGTTCACACCCAGAGCAATATGCTTTCTGCGATATAAAAGGAGATAGAGGAGATTAGTTATCACCAGAGTGAATTTGGGTATCATTACTGCAATTCTGTTTAAAATTGAGGGGGGTAACGGATTTTGGTAACTTGTAAAGTTGTGTTGTTAGATTTGATGACCTTGCTCTATGAGAACAACTGTTCACAAGAGAGGAGATTAGTCATCACCAGAGTGAATTTGGGTATCATTACTGCAATTCTGCATGAAATAGACGGAGATAACTGATTTCGCTAACTTCTTATATTGTCTCGTCGGAATTGGTGACCCTGCTGTATAGCAATAGAACTCGTCAGGGTTATTATTATCATCATCAAATAACACTAAAATTAAAGCCATAAAAAACATTTTCTTTAAAATATAGTCTATTAATTAAACTTAAAAATTCAGCTAGTTTCCAAGGCAATATTAACTTTAATTTGAACTATTAAAATAACTAAAACTAAAAAAATAAATAAAATTAATAAAAACTATATAGACATATTAAAACACTACAAATGGATGCATATAACTATAATCAATGACACCAAATCAATAATATTAAATTAACACTGGAACCCTGACAATGTGTGTGTGGGTGGATCATTTTTTTAAAAACTCAATTCAGTTTCAAAACACCCAAGAAATGACCTGTGATTCATTTGTAAACTCAATCTTGATTGATTTCCTCAGTTACATCAGCCAAATCTGACTCGCAGAGAGTCAGTAATTACATAAATGGCCTCAGTTTACAACGACTGACAAACGGCAGTCAGTCATTATTAATATTATGCACACTTTCTGTTTCACAATACCACTTTTAGTGAACCATAATTTCCACTAATACCCCCCCCCCCCCCCCCCCCCCCCCCCCACACACACACACACACACACACACACACACACACAAGCACTCAGTATAATCGTGTCAATCCTTTGAGACATCTCAAGATTATCCCTGGGGTCATGAGCCCATGTTAAGAGGTCATTGGGTGCCCTCATTTATTTGCCTTACTGTAGAACAGGACAATGCAGCAATGACAGTCAATCACTGCACAGCCTATGTGAGATCAAAATATCACTAAAAATAGTCCTGTAGTGATGCTCTACGGTGTCACAGTGACATTACACAATGCATTACTGCAGGGACCATGAGAGAGCATAATACATCACTACATGCTTTTATAATGACCTGCAGCAATTACGCATTAAATCCCGTAAGATCAAGAGATTGTGCTTTAAAATAGTCTACATCTCACTGCAAAACTATGCGATCTTGAAATAATTAAATAAATTGCTAGAAACTGGGTATTTTATAGTGGTTGATAAATTTGCTGGTGTTTTTAGTGGATGGTACAGACATTTAGAATGCAACTTCAAATTCAAAATTCATCTTTGGGTGAATTAACCATTTAATGCTAACACATTTCTAAAGAACTTTTTTTTTCATTTAAAGCAACATAGCACACTAATTACACTAATCATTCACTTAAAGCAGTCTGAGGTTTACTGCCTTGCACAATGATAACATGGCACAATCTCAGTAATTAGGCAATTAAACATGCACCTTTTGTTTACCCAGCCCAGATCATTAACCAGATCAAAGTTTACCAGACAAACACTTAAAAAGCCAACAAATACACTACCACTCAAAAGTTTGGATTATTCAAAAAGAAATTAATACATTTATTCAGCAAGTACACATTAAATTGATCAAAAGTGACAGTAAAGACAATTATAATAGTTATTGAAATAAAATATTTCTATTTTAAATACACATGTATCATGGTTTCCACATACAGATTAAGCAGTGCAACAGTTTTTGACACTGATAATAAAGTGTTTTTCAACTTTATTATCAGTGCAAATCAGCATATTGGAATGATTTCTGAAGGATCAAGTGATACTGAAGACTGGAGTAAATTCAGCTTTGCAGCACAGGAATAAATTACATTTTACAATATATTCAAGTAGAAAATAGTCATTTTAAATTGTAATAATGTCACTGTTTTTACTGTATTTTTGATCAAATAAATGCAGCCTTGGCGAGCATAAGGAGCTTCTTTCAAAAACATTAAAAATGTTACCAACTCCAAACTTTTGAAGCAAAATGACTAAAGAGGACTCTACCTGAATGGGCTCCTGGGTGAGTCGCATCGGCCCCAAACGCTCTTCTGCTGCAGACACCTGGTAGAGATCGAGAGAAACAGGTGTTTCATTGAAATGAGTTTAAAAAAGGAAACAAAAGCAAGAATGCATCTGGTTTTACCATCTCAGAGCCCTGAAGCAACATTCTGACATGCCTGTCCTGTTTTTAATCACATATTGACATGTGTTTGAATGTCCATGAATACAACCATTTACACAAACTAGACAAGACAAAATCGATGTTTCACAGGTTGAATTAATGATAGATGTAGCCATCCTGATCAGCACGAACTCCAATCCAAGTGTGTATTCAGCTGATTTGAACACGATAATCCATATTCCTACTGTCAAGCAGTTCTAACGCTTTGTCAGATATGAAATATGTTGCAAAAAAGGCTGTTTTTTACGGCGTTGTCCAAATGGTTTGGCGACATTGTTGCAATGACAGAGAGCAGGTGGCTCAAAGCTTCCTGCGTCATCCACTTTAACACTACACATAAGCCTCTCAGCAGGAATCACACACACTCACACACATGTACAAAAAGCCTTCGTGCTAAATACAGATCATAATCACTATAAAAGCAGCATATGTAATGCACATTTAATTTTGCGAAGTAAAAAGAGCAAAGACTTTTAGATGCACTGCACTGCATCTTGTTTTCCAGTAAAAACATATAAACATTAAATCAGCAGTTTCTCTTACGTAAATGGCCCAGCATGAATTTGCTTTGGACATCTGCCTGTTTTATGTTCATTTTAAATGTTGAGAGGCCATCTAGAGCCAAGAGCTTCTTGTGACCACACACACGCACACACACACACTCAGATCTGGGATATGTTTAATTGAACAGTCCAACAGTCATAACACAATCTTTACAGCTGCAGAGACACAATTACAGCTTCAACAAATGCAATTGACAATTACTCTACAATTGTCACATGTGATTAAACACACTGAATTTCTGCATGCCCTTTAGTTGAGCAGCAATCCAGAATTCCTTCACAGACCCTGACAAAAACATAATTTTTTTTTTAATTGGTTCACATTGTTTTATACATATAAACTCTAACTAGTTGCTTGAAATTTATTGAGACTAATGTGAAATTAGTGTGAAAAGCAACTAAAACCAAAAGGTATTGTGGCATTACCAAGGTAAAATTATGGTATCATTTAATATTATGGTATTTTGATATACAGGATGAATGACTACTATAATTATGCCATGGTATATACAAAATACTCTGAGATACTTCAAAGAATACCATGGTTCTACCATTAACCAAAATATGTATTTTCATGATCCAACCCCAAACATTGTATTATTAAAACAATGGTAAAAAGCCATGATATTGCCATGGTACAGTGTTTAAAAAAAAAAAAAAACATGGCATTGCAGGCAATGGGTTGTTTAATAAATGTATTATTAATTTGTTATCATTTAATTTTTACCCTAAGGGCCACTTAAATATTATTTTATAATATAATATAATAATTTAGATTTTTTTATACTAAATTAGTTATTATTAACTTATTTTTCATACTAGGACTCATTTGAAAGTGACAATTGGAAGAGACAGTCAGCATCAATGCAGATTTTTATTTTCCAGCCAAAGGCCATTACCAAAACCACTGTTACACAAGGCAACACAAGACACACACAAAAGAAGTCCACTGGAAATTTCTGTGTTCAAATACACTTAATTCATTTTGAAATTGAAAACTCCATGCATTCTCTGCAACTTTTCTCTTCAAACATTTCTGTTACATTTTCATAGATTTTCCCAAACTAATCTTTTTTTGCCTTCTTTGCTCTTCTTCTCTAACTCATGACCCCATGCGTGTGGTTTCTCACTTCCTCGCATTGACATTACATCTCATTTCCTAGAAAGCAACACACACACACACACACACACACACACACACCTTGGTGTATGTGGTTTACGGGCACACTCCATAGGCGTAATGGATTTTATACTGAACAAACTATATTTTCTATCACAGGAAGTGTCCTCGTAAACAATTTTCAAGTCATCTTACCATCATTAAACACATTTGTGTCCTCGTGAACCATATAAACCTGCACACAACAGCTAAAGCTTGAGTTTTAAGTCCACAAAATTCCAAAACAATTTGCTAAATCTACCATGCAGAATTTACTGTGACTTCACATACAGTAAAATCTAACAGCTGCTGATTATATGTCATTCGCATAAGTTTTTCTGCCCGTTTTATTATCTACCACGCAAAAAATCGGATCATTTATAGCAATTTGATCAAGTAATATCACACATTTACTATGCAGTTCATGTTTGTAGCAAAACATTAAAATAAGGCAGAATATATGCAATACATACATGATACACTTCACCTTTAGGAAATGACGAATGCAGCAAAATAATGTGATGGTCAGTGGTGATACAGAGATAATACAGCTTTTGATGGCTGTGTCAATAAACAAACCAAACATTTTACTACTTCAAATGTCACTTAATTATCTTTAAATGACTCCACATGCTTAATTTCAGTCCCTCTTCAAAAAGAGACGGTGGATTTCAGCTCTTCTGACGCTGCATCATGCTGCAGATCTCTCCAGGATAAATTTTTTTTTACTTTACACATACCTTACAAAATATATCTCAAAACAATTTACAACATTTGACCATATTTTTTGTATAGCTGTCATGAAATAGCATTTAAAAATGCAATCCAAACAAACAGGTCCTTCACAGAATTACATTTGAAAAGAGTAATGCTCGTCTGAGAATATGGAGGACGAATATCGCCTTACGAATATGAAATTACAACGCTGCATTTATAGATATGATTAAGTTACTTTTGTTATCTTAATCTTATCTTAAACTCTTTCATCTTCTGTATTTTCAAGCATCCCATCTCTCTCTCGTGGTGTGTTCCTCTTCCCAGCACATTGTGTGTGTTTTGACTCAGTCATGTGCTTTTATTGAGGACAACGAACACACACACAGAGAGACATAAAATCACATGCAGAACAAAGGCCTTCCTTCACAGAGTACGGGGTCATGATAAAATATGATCCCCGATATATTTAGAGCCCCCAGATGACAGTAGGCAAACAGCAGCGCTGCGGCTTTATTGATTCAGATTTACTTATAATGTTACGTAAGATACCACCTAGATAGTGTTTCTGTCCAGTGAACTCAGAGGAACCACACGGTAGCTGACCAGGAGATGCTAGAATCAAAGCACATTCTCAAGTGCAAACAAGGTTGACTTTTTCTTAAATATTATATATAGTTTGTTTAATATTTTTATGTGATCCATTTTATCTCAGGATTCTTTGATGAATATAAAGTTCAAAAGAACAGCATTTATTTGAAATACAACTTTATAAACATCTTTACTGTTCATTTTTAGCCATTTAACACACCCGTGCTAATTTTTTCCTAAAAAATAATACAATCATGTTTTATATATTATATATTTATTTATACATTTTATATTTTATTTTTTTATCTTTCACAAGATTTTTTAAATTTCACAAACAATCAAAAGAAGTAACAAACGGAATTAAACAAAACATTGTTAAGTATAAAAACTGAAATAATATATATGTACAATATATATGTATGTGTGTGTGTGTGTGTGCGTGTGTGTGTGTGTGTGACCCTGGACCACAAAACCAGTCTTAAGTCGCTGGGGTATATTTGTAGCAATAGTCAAAAATACATTGTATGGGTCAAAATTACTGCTTTTTCTTTTATCCCAAAAATCATTAGGACATTAAGTAAAGATCATGTTCCATGAAGATATTTTGAAAATGTCCTACCGTAAATATATCAAAACTTAATTTTTGATTAGTAATATGCATTGCTAAGAACTTCATTTGGAAAACTTTAAAGGTGATTTTCTCAATATTTAGATTTTTTTGCAGACCCTCAGATTTCAGATTTTCAAATAGTTGTATCTTGGTCAAATATTGTCTTATCCTAACAAACCATACATCAATGGGAAGCTTATTTATCAGCTTTCAGAGGATGTATAAATCTCAATTTCAAAAAATTGACCCTCATGACTGATTTTGTGGTCCAGGGTCACACACACACACACACACACACACACACACACACACACACACACACACACACATACATATATATATATATATATATATATAATTAAATTTTTTATTTAACAATGGTTTACTGAACAAATTGCTCTTTCTTAGGGATAAAAAATTTACCTCAGCTTCTGCTCTAAACTACAGGGAGCCCTTCTATACGGCTACAATTAACAACAGAGCCCAAACTTAAATTCAAATACTATTTATTTTTAACTATAATAATCAACACTCAAAGTAACAAATTGTATGCAAACATGTAAATAGTTTTTAAATTATACAATTTCTATTTGTTGTTGAAATATAATAATTTACAGAGTCATAACTTGAGAGGGCATGTTTCCTAAAATATTTATTTAAACATATACATTAAATAATTAAGACATCACTAACAGGTAAAGTAAATATAATGAAGTATAGTCTAATATTTAGCAAAATGCTCTTCACTAGACTTCATTCCTCCGTCTAGCAAATAAGCAGCTGTGGACACCGATGACTTGCCTGATGTAAATGAAATGCTATGTGACATTTTGTTTACAAGCTGTTTTAATGATGTTTTTCCACAGTTGAAACACTGAGTGATTACGTGAGGGGTGAGATGTTCATGTCACGTTAAAACTAGTAATAAAGAGGATCCTGCTCACTCATGCTCCACGTTGCCATGGCGTTAGTATACAGCGATATATCGTGCCACATCAAAGAGCGTCAAAACAGCATTTATTGTCTGAATTTCCTGAAAGAATTGAAGGATTTGTTCGGCACACATGTGTACCAAACTGAAAGACCCGTACCGAATATTATATATATAATGTATATTGGGGGTGTAACAGCATAGTGTGTGTTTGTATGTGTGTATTTATATACGGACGGTTTCCAATGGACTCCTCAAAGGACAGTTTTGTCAAATTTAGCTGTAGATAAATTTAGCGACAAAGTGTAGATAAGTGTAGATGGGGTGGTGATGGCGCAGTGGATAAGACACATGCCAGACCTGGGTTCGAATCCACTGTGAGACACCAATGTGTCCCTGAGCAAGACACTTAACCCCTAGTTGCTCCAGAGGCGTGCGACCTCTGACATATATAGCAATTGTAAGTCGCTTTGGATAAAAGCGTCAGCTAAATGAATAAATGTAAATGTAAGTAAACACACACACACACACACTGAAGGTTACACATGATGTATGCACACAAATGTATGACTGTGATCTTAAGACCGCGTGTGATGTAGTGTGCTATCGTTATCTGTGCTCTCCATCAGAGTCGTTAAGTAATCATTCAAAGATCCCTTTAAAGTTTTCACTCACTGACACCAACAAAAATGTCAAGTACATTTGCGTGTGGCCAACACAACAAGCACATCTCTAATAAGAGCTCTATCATGGTAAGCACAATGTAACTGTGTAACATTGATACTTAGGTTAAATCAATGTTAGGGTGTCCTTGTGTGCTCTTTTTCCAGCACATGTCCTGGCCTGGCATTTCTAAAGTGCCTAAAATGTCCAGGTTTTGGCTTTTTTGTTTTCCTATTGACATGCTCTGTCCTCATACATTATATGAATGTGTATTTGCATTGCTTTGACCGTTCTCTCTACATCTCGTAAACCATGATTGGTCGATTATGTACAATGCCTGCATATAATAGGTCAAACTTCTTTTCAGCAAGTATAAAAGCAATAGCAAAATAAAGCCAAGCCCAGACATTTTAGGCAGTTCAGAAATCCTGCTAATGTCCGAGAGGTAGTATCTGTGCTTTATGAAGATTATTAATACAGAATAGTACACTGCACAGTTACAAATTCAGATGAAAACTCACGCGAGAGCCGACAGTGCCTCCAAGTCACTGTGACAGGGAAATGACCATTAAATGTGATACTGCCCATCTATCATGTTCCACCAGCTTGAATGGGTCAAACTGGAAATGGATGGACTAATTAGAGTAAACAACTCAAGCTCATAACCACTTTTGCTCATGCCCAAACAAGTTAAACAGTACCGCAAAACAAAACAGTGTGCATTTTAGTAAAAGTAAAAAATGCTGGCAGGGCAATAAATAATCTAAACTTCTGTCTGACTGGACCTGCACATAAATCCATATTGTTGAGCCCTGAGTAAGATTACATAAGAACATTTCTGTATATTTAATGCCTTCGGGATGTGTGTTTATCCGTGAGGGATATGAAAATAGGCCTACATTTGCTAAAACCTGGAAATGTGAGCACAAAAAAGCTCATTAGCACAGGCTATATTAACACCTAACTACTGCAGCTCATTAAAACATGATACAACTGGCAAGTCTGTAAAGTTTTTCATTATTTCTGAAAGACATACCCCCTCTCCGAAGGCAGTAGGCGTTGGACAAGCTGAAGACTGTGAAACTGTACATTTAAGTGTTTTTGTAAGGTTCTCTAAAAGTTATGAACAAATGTTCTTCAAGTAACATTAACGTTAGTTATCTGAAAGTTATCAAGTTTATCTGGTCTGCAATAGTGTTATAAAAACGTAAGTACAAAAACTTTTATTTTTTTAAATATAAATCACACATGGAACATTTTCTGAAACATTTTAGTTAGATTTTAGTCTGTTTTGACTAAATGTTACCACAAACAAAGCAGTTTATGAACTGAATATAATAATCACTGATAAGAGCTTTCTGATAAAGATATAGTGTAATTCATATAGTGTAGTGTCAATATTGGTGTAAAACGAGATGAGTTCCTCTAAACTGGGCTATAAATAACCTCATGAAACAGAGTGTTATCTATGAATATATAGCTTACCAGCTGAATGCCAGCTTATCTAGAGAATAATCAGTTCATCTTCCTGAAGCAGTAACTCAACATGCACAGCTAGGCAACCAGAACACAACAGAAAGGTCAAAATGCACAAATTCACTCCAAGCCATATACACCGAAAGTAAACAACACAAATCTATAAATCGTCAAAGTGGTATCTAAAAATGTGTCTATCTAGGCCTATTTGCTGTAAATCTATAAATCATACAAATTAGATCAAGTTTATGCCTCTTTAGTGACCTTTTCATGACTTAGTTGTTTGTAATCGCTTGAATAGGATTTTTAAAATAATTTTATAAATATAGTACTTACATAGAGCAATTTCTAATCTAGTCAGTGACATGACTTGCATCTATAGATGTATGTAAAAAAAAAAAAGGAAATTTTTTAATGAATTAACATTTTAACTATACTTCAGGAATGTTCATGATTTTTCTCAAATTGGAAAATTTAAATTAAAATTTTGGCAGTGGCTATTTGCACTAAGTGTAAATAGCGATAGAGGCTGAAAATAGCAACAAAAAAAAGTGAAAATAGAGTATTTTCTTAGCGATAGATGCTATTTACACTAAGTGAAAATAGCAGTATTTTTAGCGATATGCTATTTACACTAAATGCAAATAGCTATAGATTCTATTAAATTAGCCGAATTTACTACTTGTTGCAAATAGTGGCAATTGTCTGCACTTCAGTAGTGTATTACATTATAAAACAGTATGCAATAATAACATATTGAGTGTAAATTATAATTTTAATTCAAATTATTGGATTGGATTGGATTTTTTTTTTTTATTGAAAACAAATGCGATGTGATATGAGATTTGAAAAGGGAGAAAAAAAAGTTTGGCAAAAGGCGGGTTCGAACCCGGGTCAATTGCATCAAAAAGACCACGGTACGTGCTTTACCATCTGTGCCACTGGAGCTGATGATTCATGGCTGTTTTTTTTAATGTTGACTATCCCAATCACACGTTGATGGGAGGAGTTAGCCTCTGCCAACAAGGCAGGCTATTTGCACTAAGTGTAAATAGACACTCCGTTTAATTTTTCCCCACTGCACCACACATTTTCCAAAATGACAAATTTATCTAGGTGAAAGAAATCCAGATTATCATTCCATCAATGAGATCAAATCTTAATAAAAATATTCATTTTAAATTATAACTTATAAACGAAGTAATTTCACCTAAAGACACTTCCTTTTCTGTCTGGTTTACCATTTTCACTCTTTTCACTTTCCTATCTTCACTATTTGGTTCATTAAGGGTGACACGGCATACAGGTTCCAGGGATGGAGTCTCTGTTCAATGGATATTAATAACAACCAGTGAGAATGTGAGAAAGACAGGCAAGAGAGACAGAAAAAAGAGAGAGAGCGAGAGATGCTGGTTGAGGGGGAAACAGATGGTCATTAGTAGATAAACAGGGACAATAAGATGTCTGATGACACAGACAGAGTAATAAATTAGGAGCGGGAATATGTGATAAAAATGAGAGGATCGTGATTCTCTAGCTGTGTGTAGCAGTAATGACTTGTGTTAAACAACATCAACACTAAAGCAAAAGCAATATCCCATTCACCAAATACAGAGAAAAGACTTCAGGCTCACCTCAGTTACGCATCAACACTCACAAATACTAAAAGTAGTAAAAAAAAAAAAAGTTTGGTAACTAAAATAATATTGAAATAAAATATAAATATTAGATGAAAAACTTGCAGCCTTGTCGACTAACTGAAATAAGTTGAAGTACTAAAATTATGAAAACTGAAATAAAAATAAATTATAGCTAAATAGATATAATATTTTTAAAATGTAAAATCTAATAAAAAATAATACAACATAAATAGAATGAAAATATATACAAATAAAAGTTAATTTAAAATATTAATGAACATTATACTATTAATTATTAATAATTATATAATAATCAATAAAAATAATATAAATAATACTGAAACAACACTTATTGGGAACAACAAAAAAAACTGTCACAACTAAAGTACTGTTTTTCAAACACATGACAGCTATTTACATAATAGATTATTATTTCTAAGAAAAAAAAACTAAATTTGAATACATTAATTAATGTGTTTGAATACATTAATCATTTATATAATTGGGAAGTCTGATTCAATTTAGTGAATTTGTACTTTATTCAGACGGTTCATGTAAATGTTCAAATGTAAAGAAAATTATTCACTTATTCTCTAATCTGCATTGTATGTCTTCTTTTTTAATACCAAAACACTGACATGCACAATTCCCAACTTAGTTTAATGAATAAATTAAGGTGTTTTCTATTTTTATTGGTTGTACAGTATATAGTGTATTTTATCTTAAAACATTATGGAATGCAGTACACACACACACACACACACACACACACACACACATACACACACACACATATATATTGACTGTAGTTTAAATTAAAGTTTCAGAGTATCTCCCCCAATCTTGCATCAATGAATAAACTCAAGATTCTAGCTCTTGCTGTCTGTCAGCAGAGCAGCTCTTGGTGTGTCCAGCTTGTAAACTGGAATGTTTCACATTTAAACATATTTCAAACAATCTGTTCCCATCCTGTAAGATCCTACATACTCCCATGATGCTTTCAAGTGTTTACAAAAACCTCCAAGATGATAAACAATGTTACTAATGCCACCATCATGGACTACTTTGGAGTTCTGTTGCTCTCGCTGACTGCGAGAACACAGCCTATAACACAACCTAAACACACACACACACACACACACACATGTTGGTTTTTGTGGTTTATGGGGACTCTCCATAGGCGTAATGGTTTTTATACTGAACAAACTGTGTGTGCTATTGCCCTACACCAACCCTACACCTAAACTTAGCCCTCACAGGAGACTTTGTGCATTTTTAGATTTTCAAAAAAACACCATTTAGTATGTTTTTAAGCCTTTTGAATTACGGGGACATAGGCAGTGTCCTCATAAACCACCCTCATATTGTAATACCTCTGTCATACCCATGTCATTATACAAATTTGTGTAAACCACATAAACATGCACACACACACACAGAGAGAGAGAGAGATAGAGAGAGAGAGAAATGAAAGGAAAGCACTCACACATGAACAAACAGAGAAAAAATGTCTAATTTTAGTTTCCTGTCAAACCTGAAAAAAAATCACTATTTGGCAACAGTAATTTTCATACTAGAACCGAGAACACATTCAAGTAATATCCCACACATATGTAGCAGACACACCATAATCAAGGCCTCTGGCCCTCTGTACAGATTTCTCTGTAAATCGCATTCCGGGGAGTCCCCTCATTAGAAATCGTGATTGTGTTCCCCTCGGTAGAAATCTAATTAATTTTATTAATCTTGATATTTATTAATCTTTGTTAATGTTAGTTAATGAAAATACAGTTGTTCATTGTTCATTCATGTTAGCGTACAGTGCATTAACTAAAGTTAACAACTTTTTTGTGATTTTAATAATGCATTAGTAAATGCTGAAATTAACATTAACTAAGATTAATAAATGTTTTAGTAGAAGTATTGTTCATTCTTAGTTCATGTTTACTAATGTTGTTAACTAAAGTTAACTAATGAACCTTATTGTAAAGTGTTACCAAAAAAACCTTTTAAAACCCTGTTTTGAATTGCTCACATACTGAAAACCTTCTGGGGTTTGAACCTACGACCTTTGGATTGCTAGAGCAGATCTAAGCACACTCTCAGAAAGAAAGGTACAATAAATAGCTGTTTCTGGGGCAGTGAATTTTTAAAAGCATTTCAAATGTAAATTTTTAGGTACTAATATGTACAGTTTAGGTACTAATATGTATCTTTAAGGTACCAATATGAACCCTTTATGTACTTTTTGAAAAGGCGCCATCTTTTTTTTTTCCAGAGAATGCAACACCACACAAAAAACTTATACTTACTAAGTGCATAAACTAATACACAGGATTTCTCTATAACAAAGAGGAAAAAAACTTCTACAAATATGCTGGAGAATAATGGCACTGCATCACTACAATGGAGGTAAATAAAACCCAGCCATCGAGGAGACAGACTGATATCTTCATGATCATTTGGTAATGTGTCCCCTGAAAGCAAACACAAAGAAATCAGCTAACTAGATGATGCTAACTCATGGGACAGACGCTGCAGGACAGCACTAATCAGTGAGGCGCAATTTCATGCTGTTATCTAAATGTTCCTGACCTCCCGAGGGAAGCCGTGGCCAATCAGATTGTGCTTTACGTTAGGCTACATTGTGACAGTGATGTGTCCCCATGTCAGTCAAGACTGCTGATGCCCCGCTACATGTCTCTTCCCACAATGCCTCGCTCTAACCGTGTGTGTGTGTGTGTGTGTGTATCTGGACTGAGATTCATCAGCCTTTTTGCATGTGATAGTTCACACTCTGCAGAGCTCACAGCCAGAGGGGTAAACAAACTCTGTGGCCTGAACACACACAAATGCATACAAAGGCACACAAAATCGGTCTTTCTTCAACACAAGGCCTCTATCTCTCGCAAAGACACAGAGATGTACAAACACACACAAGAAAGCCAAATTGGACGCACATTCAATTCAAAATGGACATCGGCTCCATTGCTGTGAATACAATGAGAATGTGTGTGAGTGATAGAGAGCTGTGCAGAGTTACACACACTTCAATGGCATCATTGAGTTCCTCTCCAGTCTCAGAGGGCGCAAGCATCTGACTATACCACACACATGCTTGGCAGATTGTACCAAAATCGCTACATCTCCTTTCAAACTAACAGACGACCAACATACACACACACAAAGTGCCCATTAAAAGCCATTATATAAATCCATACACAGATTTATAAATGGTCCTTGTAGGATTTCAAAATGGCATTAGTATTTGATTTGTGTTGCGTAACACAAATTCCATTGTGTACAGCGGCCCATTGGTTTGATTCGGCCAAATCAGTCCAAATGAACCACGATTTTATCATTCTCTGACAGAGAAATGTAATCATTCTTCGAAAAACTAACAAAAAAGTGTGTGTTTATTACAGGTCTAAGAGAGTGTGCTCACCTGCGGTGTGAGAAAATGTTTAATCTGAATTCTACACGCGATCTGACTGTAAACACTAACTCCGATAAGGCCGATGTCCATTCTAAACATGGCAGGAATCACGGCGTTCAGGTCAACAGCCTTCCAACACCATCTGCAGAATGTAAGCAAACTGTAACGGAAAGATATTGCCCCCAGAAAGAGACAAAAAAAGATAAATTTTTCAACAATAAATCTTGATGCTATATTCAAGCAGTCTGAAGCAGTATGAAACGTCCAGCCGTACAAAAAGCCACCATGCTCTGGGAAGAAACACTACAGCGAATGTTCAAAAAGCATGGTTTTTCCATTTCATTTAATTAGTAAGGGTAAACTTAAACAATCACTGAAGTGAAAATGAAATGTATTAAGATATTTATTATGGTGTTTTCGTTCCATAGAGTTTTGAGATTTCACCTTTAACAACACTTTACATTTACACAACTTAATAAAAGACACCAAAATAATCATTACAGATACATTGGCTCAAAACGCAATGACATTCAGAGATTTTTATGAGCAGTCCAAGTGTCCAAATGCCTTTTGGGCCCACTTGTACAGTTTAAGGTAGTAGTTTTCAATTGGTTTTGCATCATAACCTATATCTGACTTTAATTACGCAATGGTGACCCAAATCTGTAACAAAATATTTGATTGTGTAAAATGCCAACAAGAATCTCCTTAAAATCAAAGGTGAAGTATTAGTATTTGACAGCATGAGCCCTGTTTGGCGAACCCAACCTGTTATCTGTATATTTGTCCTTTCCTGGGCTCCCACCTGTTTGAAGTTTATGAATGAACAAAACTCATTCACTTAACCTAACTGTAACCATCTGAATGACAAAATAACATATTAAACATGTCAAAGTAGGCATCTTTAATAGTAAATAATAAGCATATGGCAGCAATAAGCATCCCACTGATGATTCACAACAACACACATGCAGGAATGACACTAAAACACTGAATGAATGACAAGATGGTGGAAATAATGTGAGATAATCTAAAAACCGATTCACCATCTTGCCATTCATTCATTCATTCCTCATACCTTGACGCTGGTGCTGCTGGTCTGAGTCTCGGCCTCCGTGCACAAGTGTCCTCCGCTGTTCTCTCTCTGCTCCCGGTGGGAGTTGGTCCGTGTGTGCCTGCTCTGGTAGGCGATCACGGAGGGGATGGTCTCTGCCGCGTCGGTCTTGATGAAGAGGCCGTGCAGGGTGGTCGCAGTGCCCTGCGAGATGGTGGTGGTCTGGTGCGGCGAGTTGGACTCATCCGAGTCGCGGCAGTAGATCACCCCGCTCTGCGAGACGTGGATGCTGGGAGCGCAGCCCATCGTTCCCCGCGCCTCGCTGCGTAAAACCCGGAGGAACGGATCTCAAGACCGCTGCCGCCGCCGCTCCCGGGCCGCTGTCACGCCGCCGTTCCCCCGGTACATTGGCCGGTGGTCGCGCTGCTCAGTTCCGCCTGCCTCCCTCCAGCGCGCGTCAAGGAGAAACGGAGAGGAGATCCATCTCGCCGCGTTATTTATCAGTGATCATATCAGATCAGATCGATAACACCTCGGCTGTCCAACCGTGAGCCCGCTGAGTTTGTACCATGTCACATTTTGGACGAATTACACCCTCATTTCACCTCGGCGTATGATACTAAAGGTTCAAGCTGCACGATGCGATCCATTTTCTCGCAATATTGATAATCTGTGCGTTCATCACGACGGCGGAACTCTTAAATAACAGACACAAAGCATCAGACTGTGAGAATATGCCTCAAACTTACACTCATGGTCCTTTAAGACACACGAGCGTCATCAGTGACAGACACGCACATCAGCGACTCCCTCTTCCCATGAAAACACACTCTTTCTCTCTCTCTCTCTCTCTCTCTCTCTCTCTCTCTCTCTCTCTCTCTCTCTCTGTCGGCCTATTCATTCATTCTGGAATAATGGTGAATTCATCTTTGGCTGTGTGTGGAGTTTAAACTGATATCCATGACTGTATTCATATTCAAAATGCATAAACAAGACTAGTGATTGACTCAACAACTAATACTGATGCTGATATCCGGACAGTAGGGTGACCCATAAATGTAGATATAACACCATTATGCATTAATGAAATAAAATCCAATGCTTGTTTCTCACAAATTTTTTGGAGCTGATTCCAAAAATAGCACTGTTTTGCTATAGCATGTCACACTTTCTTACAAAATATGATGCATTTATGACTATTTGTAAGGTAAAGAAGTATTGTATTATCTCTTAATTACCTGAAAAACTGCCACAAAGACACACTTACTTTCTCTGAGCTAGGTTACAACTATTTGTTCATTTCTCAGCCCACTTTCACATGAATGAATGATTTTGAAGACATTATTCTGTGCATAATCCTGTTTTTAAGTTTAGAATTATGGCCAGTGACAAGAAAAACACAGATTGTAAATTAAATGCATTTTAAATACTTTTTTGTCATTAAAAACTGCCATTTTGATAAGTGCATTAAAACAGTTTTTTTATTATATTTTTTAATTCAGTATAATCAAATTAGAAAGTATTAGGCCTTTTTTGCAAACCAGCTGATTTTTAAAAAAAGATGCAAAGTAGTGTAATTTGAAGCAAATTAAGCATATACAACAATTGCTTCCTGAAAACACGTATTTCACACAATGTTTACTTGTATAATTCACTCAAACATAAACAGACAATATGTGTTATACATTCTTATAGCTGTCAGAGATGCTAGAGGAACTAACTTCTGTCAGTGGACCAAGTGTGTATGTTTATGAACTGATAAAACGAAACAAGGCCATGCAATTGACCTTCACCTTAATGTATCAAAAATGCTTTGAATATTAGAACGTTCATAAACAAAGAGTTTCTGCAGGTTAAACAGAGCATAGGATTGAATTCCCAGGGAGTGAACCAATAAAATATAAAGGCAATAAGTCATTTAAAGCATCTGCAAAATGCATAAAAATGTACAGTGCAAGACTTCAGGATCAGTGATAGTACATCTGGGTTTCCAAATGTTTGCATATTACAGGTCCAAGCTGTAAAGTGTTCCAAACATCTGTAAATGACTGATAAGCCCAGATATGATTATACAGGACTACACTGACCTTTTATTATGCTGGAGTTTACTTAACAGATTCTTGCATGGGTGGGAAAAATGTTTCTGGACAAACTTCATCACTGTTGCAAGTCATTCTGCACATGTGCCATACAATACATGCAAATGTTCAATAGTCATAATGCATTGTGGGTCTGTTTGACATTGTATGTCCTGGAAATGCCAATAATATCTCAGATGCACTATTCTGATAACTACTATGTATTTAGTTTAAACATTTACATAATCAGTAGAAAACTTATTCATTGGGAATGTGCTTTACTATATGGTTTGAATTTTGCAGTATATATTTATCATACCCAAATCACATGGTGTATGCACAGAATTTTGAGTTAAGAGGATTTAAACTGTGGAAATTAAGTAGTACAATTATTATAGATCAATAATCTAATTTACAGTTTTTTTCTAATTTACTAAATAATTTACTGAAATTGAAAAATCAACCCATCCTCATGTCTCTCGAAAACCTGAGACTTTTCCAATGAAACATAAACCGAGTTATAATTAAAAATGTCAACATCAGTGTTGTAATTTTGCTGTTTATTAAAAACACTATATGTTATCTTCATTGCACTCTATGTCTGTCCTATATGGAAGCTCGTTTCTGCTTAATTTGGACTTTTTATCTCACATTTATAATTGCGAGTTTATCTCTCGCAATTCTTAGGAAAATAATTATATACTGCAATAGTCACAATTACCTTTTTTTATTCCGTGGCAGAAATAAGCTTCATTAGTCTACCTCTTATATAACGAAGTACCAGTTGCTAAAGTGTAACTGATGCCCTGTCAGTATCATGGTACTACTATGTCTTCGTAATACATACTATGGTATTCAATAAAGTTAATCTCACATCATGTGAATGCTATGTTATATAAATATAGTAATCATCCCTGGTATAAATCAAAGATACAAAGGCAGTAAAGAAAACAGAGAGTGGTTAAACATTTATATAAGCAGTGGGAAATCTTCAAGTTGTCAAGATCATAGCCAGCACTGCAGAGAGCAATTAAAAGTGACTTTTTTCCAGAATGCAATGCTACACTTTTACACCTCTGCAGTGTTAGAGAATCACAGAAGCGCGTATTAGATTCATTATGCATGAACTGTCAATGCGATTAAGTATTTTTTAATCAGCCACTCTTAATGGAAATTACAAAGTACCACAATTACAAAATGTGAATTAGCTTACATATGAAAATTATACTTTGGAATATCATATAAGATTTTAGGCTTGTAGCAGAGAGCATTTTAATTTAGCCACTCGGCTGGAAGCTTTTTGATCTACTGAGGTATTTGTTATAATCTTTGCTTTAAACGAAACACCTAATCTCCAATATCCAGTAGAGTTCAACACAGCGTGAATTCTAGATTACAACATCCCATCTTCATCAAATAAATAAATCTTCCTCTTGTTCTCCTTGCAGATGATTTAATCTGTCCAGCATGTTACACAGATTGTTGACCTGACCTTGTGCTCTCCACACACAAGCCCACCCGTGACCACCCTCTGCTGGAGGACTGCAATACTGTCCAGGTGAAATGACAGAAATCTAATTTAACATGTACAATGTAACATAGAGAGCAGGAATTCTCAGTGTAACATTCGTGTAGACCAGAAAAAAAAAAGCCTCAATTACTAATTATGGCAGCAATGACTCAAAGGAAACCCTATGGAAGCACAGAACAAAGCCAACTACTTTAAAGAACAAATGCTGCATAAAGATTGGTGCTCATCATTAAACCATAATTAATTTGCACTTACAGGGGAGAGTGGGGTAAGATGTGTCACCCCTTAATCGAAGAAACTGTGTGCAACAATATATAGAAAGGGCCAATCATATAAAATTATATCTGTGTTTAAGTAACATACTGTACATGAGACTTTTTATAACATTTTCTACATGGCAGGTAAATTAGTTTATAGTTATGAACAGATAATCAGATTTTTATTTAAAACACAAGTATTTCCCAATTACTTTTATGCCAAAAACAAATGTTTTCAAGTCTAAATATACATCACTTATTTTATGCCGATGTGTAACAGTTCAGATATTCAGATGTTTTTCTTTTGTACATTTCAAAATGCAAATTTCTCGCGCATTCCCCAATGACTCAACTTACCCTAAACAGTGGACAAGTTCACTGAAGTTATATTTCTAGGGCCCTATACAAATACTTCCCTCTCAAGTCAAGTTCTTTTTGCCTAAAAGACCATTTAAAGTGTCACAACTTAACCCACTGTCCCATACTAATGTTGAACGAGCTATACGCAGTCATGAAGAGCGCGCAGTTGTTCCCCAGCAGAACAGGTCAAATCTGTTATTTGACCATTTAAACTTCTTATAAACTGATTGTTTCACAAGTAGAACAGAACACGGAGTCGCATTAGTCCTTGTTGCCGTGCCAAAACTGTCACACTGGTTAAACATAATCTAGTTTAAATGTATAACGTCACATCCTCCAATGTCTAAAGAAAAAAACAACCCCGTTTAAGAAAAAACTTTTAAACGTGGGAACCGAGGCTTTAGAATCGTTCAGAGTGACCCTCACCTCTCTCCGCGCTCCGTTGGATAGCAGCTGTGTGCTCGCGCTCATCTCTGTCCGTCCCCGGTCCAAACTGCCCTCAGAGGTTCAGTTAACGTTACATGAAATCCCACCTATTTAAAGTTAAAACCTCGCGGAAAGCACATTTTGTCAGCATTCTCTCCACCAGATTCACCCTGATAGACAAAGGCTGTCTGGGAAGTTTTTGAGGTTTTTAGGTAGGCGACGTTTCTCTGAACTTTCTCACCCACACGAACAAAACGCACAAGTGCGCGGTCCTAGCGCCTTCGGGTCCGCGCGCACTACTGCGCAATCAGGGGAATCTCGCGAACACGTGTCAATATTTCCCCTAAAAATAATTTTAAAAAGTTTGCATAAAGATTACTAATTAATTTTGACAAATACTATTATACGAGTTGTTTGTTAATTATTGAATTTCTCATTAAATATTCCAGACTGGAATAATACCATATTTATATATGTGCGTATAAAAATTTGCAAAAACAGATAACTTCATTTTTATTTATTTTCAGAAATCATGTTTTTTTGTGCATTCCAAGTAATAGCAATCATACTGCAGTTGGGTTGTTTTAAGTAAACTTAAATACAGGTAACCTAGAAAATTAAAGTTCATTGAAAGTATGTTTTTATATATATATTAAAAGTTTATTTTATAGTAAAAGCAGATAACTCCACATTTCAAGTTTCAGAGTAACAAAACAACAACAACAAACACACCCACTCGTTTTATCTTTGTAATCTCCTCAGCTGACAATGTAGATGCCTGATAAACGTTGTTGATGTGATCATAGACTGCATGGTTGTGATTACACCATAGACTGTAAAAACATGCAATTATACTGTATTGTTGGATGGAACCATTTGTACACATTCTTAAGCAGTATGGACTTAAACATTGATGCAAATCAAATATAAAATGTAGAAACTGGAATGCATGTGCTGTTTTTTATTGTTTATTTGTCCAAGATATTCGGTTTATGAACTTCACTGTAAACAAATACACTCTCTCTCAGACCAGCAATCTTTAAAACAAACTAGCTTCTATTTACAAACCTCATAAGAATAAGGTCTTCCAATGAAATGACTAGAAAAGTTAGCCAAATAATGGCCAAATCTGGTGCCAGATTCAAAGTAGTTACTCTGTGTCCTGACTTTTGACCCAGGCCTTAGGTGATTGGCCGCTTTCAGGATGGGTGGAGTCAGACTGGCAGGCATCAGAGAAGCGTTCCCGCGCACGTTCCCAGTTCCGCTGGTTTTTGGTTTTTGTGAGTGAAGTATCCTCTACCGACGCAGCAGCTCCAGAACCAAGACCGGACTGAGCCTTGCGCACACGCAGCTGAATCTACGGCACACACACAAAGGGAAGAGAGTTTAAATCTCACGCACTAGCACACATGACACTGTGTAAACAAAACAAGTAGAAATAAGTATTACCGGATCCTTTATTCCAGCTCCGTCCTTGCCAAGCCCTTCTCCTCGTTTCCAGCCCATCTTCTCCAGCATCTGTCTACCCTTATTTTCATCTCCAATTTCACTACACACACAGAAAATCACAAGTCTGCAAAAATATCTTTAACCTTGATAAGGCTTCTTATTGTTGCGTAAGATGTCTTACTGTAGTGCAGATCTGTTTTACAGGGGTAAATGTTTGACTGAATAGGTTACGTACACATGAACAGAAGCAGGAGCATCATCTCGGTTAAACGTTCCCTCGCTCCCGATTGTCTGCCGGCGGTTTTCTGCTCTATCTTTATATCTGCTGTTCTTCAGGGCCTTTTGCTCCTCATAATCACTGCTCTGAAACACACACACACGCACACAAACAAACACACACACGCACGCAAGTCTTTAAGGCAAGTATAGTGAAGAGTTTCAAGACAACTAGTAGTGCTGAAAATACATATATATATATTATATACTTTTAATTTAAAGTTAAAGTATTCCTCTGTCATCTCTAAATAGCAGTTATTATGTTTTATTGTATTTAGTTTTAGTTATTTTAGTACTTAATTAGATTTTTAAATGTTATTTCATTTAATGTTTATTTTATTTCAAGTAATGTTTTTAACATTTTAGTTAATGAAAATAATGAATACTGTAAATTTAAACATTAAAAATAATATAAAAATCAAGAAATTGAATTTCTTGCTGAATAAAAGTATTATTTCTTGCTTTCAAATATTATGCTGGACATATGGTTATTATAATGAACTAAAACCATAAAAAGTGTAATTACTATAAATAAACCTTAACTGAAGTACAATTAAAAAGTGAATTATTAAAAAGTAAACTTAACAAAAAATATATAGAAATAAATAAAATCAAACTAATAAAAACAACAAAATTACTAAAGCAAAACAAAATCTCATCCAAAATACTAACAAAAACCATAATAGTATCGATGATACTAAAATAACACTGGTTGACTTCAAATGTTGAGAACCATTGTGTAGCACAAGACAAATTAAGCTTAAAACTAGTTAATGATTTAGAGCAAAATTTTTGTATAAAATGTATGCACATAATAACAGTGAAGCTTGTCTTAGCGGTCAAATATTGTACTTGTTGTAGCTTCCATCACCTAGGAATAGAGTGACTGTCTACATGCTGACCATAGGAGGGCAGCACTGACCACACACCATTACAAAGCCAACACAAACACACCTGACTTTACGTGATTTCAAACATGCTTTTACCACCAAAAGGGTTTGTATAGGACATATAAACTTACTTTAAGACCATATTTAACCTTCATCATCTTCAGTTCTTTCTGTCGTTGAAGCTCCTTGTCCTCTTTACTGAGAACAGTTCCTGAAACATACACACATGCATGCATTGCAAAAAAATGTGAGCTGCAACTGATTAATAGTAAAGCATCAGACTTTAATTACTGTGAGCAGAAACATGCAAAGATGCTAATTTGAGGTCATCAATGTGTGCTTGCATATACATACCGGAGGTATCATCTTTCTTATGGCGGCTCAGGTGTGCGATGATCTGTCCTGGTTCACAGCCGTCACATGTGTCTGTTCCCATGTGGATGTGGAAAGACAAAACCGTTTCTCCCATTTTCACTTCATCTCCGTGGGTCAGAGGGCAAGGGTCACAGCGAACTTTGGGCTGCAGCGACACAGAAAACATGTTTACATTCTGATAAATGTCCTCATATTGCGATGTGTGTGAAAGAATGTTAGGAGAGAACAGCTGTGTTTGTGTTACCTGCAGTATTCTGTTCCCGTTGAGGACCGTGCCGTTCTGACTTCCCTGATCTATCAGCATATAGCACTGCTGCTCCTGGTCAAAATAAACTTCTGCATGGGACTACAAACAGAGATAGAGAGAAAAATATCAACAAGGAGTGAAAACGCTGTCAAAATTAAAATAAAATTAATGTTGTTTACGGTTTTAAAACATGCTCCTGGTGTTATCATTCTATTTTCTTTAGAAATAAGCTACCTTTCAAATGTTTGGGGTCCATCATTTTTTTCTTAAAGATATTAATACTTTTATTCAGCAAGGATGCATTGTATTGATTCAAAGTGACAGTGAAGACATTTATAATGTTTCTATTTAAAATAAATTGTGTTTAACTTTCTATACAAAGAATCCTAAAAAATGAGCCTGAAAAATGAAAAAAATTAATCATGGTTTCCACAAAAATACTACATTGACAAAAATGTTTGTAAAGCAGTTAATCATCGTATTATAATGATTTCTAAAGGATCATGTGACACTGAAGACTGGAGTAGTGATGCTGAAAATGTAATGATGCTTTGCATCACAGAAATAAATCACATTTAAAAAAAGTGATTATTTTAAATTGTAATAATATTTCACAATATTGTTGTTTTACTATATTTAACTGTAATCTTGGTAATCAAAAGATAGTTATTTTTTTTAAAGGGGTCATATGACGTTGCTAAAATGAACATTATTTTGTGTCTTTGGTGTAATGCAATGCATTTATGCTATTTAAGGTTCAAAAAACACATTATTTTCCACATACTGTACATTATTGTTGCTCCTCTATGCCCCGCCTTTCTGAAATGTGCTGATTTTTACAAAGCTCATCGTTCTGAGAAGCGAGGCGTGCTCTGATTGGCCAGCTATCCAGTGCATTGTGACTGGCCGAATACGCCGTGTCTAACGGAAATGTTACGCCCCTTACCGTATTGTGATGCCGTGTCCCAGCGCGACAACACAAAAACAATAAAACCCATTATAAACAAAGCATCCAGTGGGGGACATAATTACTGATTATAATGACTTATACTGTCTTTTTATGTGCCGCGTTGCATCGTGCCGCATTAACATTACCATGGCTGCATTTGTGATTGGAGAAACGACAAACAACAAGCACTACTCTACACTGCTCAAAACTCGCGTTTGAATAGTCAGTGGCAAATTCTTTAAATATGAAAACATACTTACAGGCTGTGAGTCATAAGTACAAGACTGTCCTTGCAAAGTTGGAATTGCCTCACTTTATAGAAACAGCCTTTCTGCAAGGCAGCATTGTAGGCTACTCTTCCAGGTTCAGGAAATAGTCCTCTGTAAAATGCGCTGCACACTCGAATATTTGCATTGAACAGTGTTGTAAATACAACTTAACCACTGATTTCTAGTTCTGTCCTCTTTTGGAAGCCCAAACAAAGTAGTTTCGCTTTCACAACGAAACACAGAGTCTCCAGGACATGGCGCCAGCGGCAGCAACAATACTACAGCGAGAATCCGCCTTCTTTCATTGCGTATACATTTGGGCGGTGTTTTGCAAATCTTCCCATACCGTGACATAGACATGTGGGGGCATGTTTGAATGAGCCGTTTTAGGTGGGCGTGGTCAAGTCTTAACTTTTATAAATAATTATTTTTTTGAGACTTTAGTCTTTGCAACTTCAGGGATCTCATCCATGCACAAACAGGTTGTAACATTCCAAAGGGAAAGTAAAACTTGAAATCACATCATATAATAAAATTTTTTAGCGACCCCTAAACTTTTGAATTATAGTTTATGTCAGATTACAGGAATAAAATGCATATTAAATTATGTTTTAAGATACTTTAAAATAAAGGGATTTAGAGAGTATGTGTCAGTGTATGATCATTATCACAAGATATTTAACCACAAAAATGCATCAATCTCAGTACTTCAGATTGTTTAAAGTCATAGTAAAAGTGCTTTTGGTCAAGAATGTGTGTAAAGTTTGATTTGAGCTTGTTTTACCTTGCTGACTCCCATCTCGGGGATTCTGATGGCATGATTCATGTCTTTCTCGCTGCAAACAGACACACACAAACATGTTAACTCGTCAGCGCAATAGATGAACAGAACTACACACAGAACTGTACCGACCGGCCGATGGTGGCGACTGTATCCGCCGTGAGGATGAAGAGCGTTCCCGTCTGCAGCACAGGAGAGCGAACCACAGTTACCCGGACACACGGTGGCCACGTTTCTATAATATACAAATCACACATATTACAAATAGACAAAAATAAAATGCTACAGTAGTGCAAAATATGGCATGTTTACCTGATGCACATTCAAAATAACAGTGCATCTATAATGGCCAATACCAAACAGCCACCAGGGGGCGCAATGTTTGCTTCCCTCCTCACCTTCCTGCATCTGCGTTTCCATTTCGCTCTCAGGACTGTCATGTTCTGGTTGGACAGGCGATGCCGACGAGGAGGATGATGATGCTGCTGCAGAAGACAGTTCTTTCTCTCCATCTGATTCTGTGATCTCACCCTCCTCCGGCTCACTCTCACCGCTCACATTATCAGAGCGTGACTTCCTTTCTCTGCGGGTCTCCGAACACGATCTCTTCCTCTCTTTCCTTTTCTTCTTTCTCTTTCTGCTGTGGGTGTCATCAGAATTTGACCTGTTTTCTCTCCGACTCTTGCCGAGTGAGTCATCAGAATTTGAGTTGCTCCTCCTCCAGGTTTTCTTTCTGTTCGTGGAGCGATCTCTGCTTCTGTCTCGGCTCTTGGTCCGTGTGGACAGTTTTTTGCTGCTGGGTCGCTGCGGGCTTCGGGACCGAGACTTTCGTCCTTTTTTAAGTGATGATGAATCATCCTTCTTACCTCGGTGGTGGTTTTCAGACTGTCTGACAATCTCAGGCTCCGCCTCTTTATGGTCCTGTCAGTGAGCAAACACTCAGCCAATCAGGACGTCGCCAAGTGTCTCCACATTGGTTTAAGGTGAAAATGCATGATTTGGATTTGCTTTGAAGGTCCACTTGAGTCTCAGTTTTGAGTTAGTTCAAGAAAATGCAAAACAACCACCTATAACCTCAACATCCAAACAGCACTTACTTATCTGGTTTAAGTTTTGCATCATAGTTTGATGCGTTTATAATTCTTGTCCTTTTTGCCACAAAAAAAAAAATGTAGAGAAGAGCTCGACGTGGAATAAAGAAATGGCACAATCCAGATTAAGAAGCAAGCATGTGCTCTGACACTGCATGATGCCCCAATCAAAACACCATCAATAAATGTTAAATCAAATACAATAAACCAGGTTAAAGATAAAAACTAAAGAAATAAAATTCTAAAGATTCCAAACTACAACAAAACAAATTCAAAAAATTCTAAAATGTTTTTTTTAATCGTTTATGCTCAATAAAGCTGCATTTATTTGATGAAAAACACTAAAAAGAAAACAATATTGTGAAATATTTTTTACAATTTTAAATAACTGGTTTTGATTTGAATATAGTGTTACAATGCAATTTATTCCTGTGCTGCAAAACTGAATTTTCAGCATTACTACGCAAGTCTTTAGTGTCACATGATCTTTCAGAAATCATTCTAATGTGCTGATTTGATGCTTTTAATATGCTATTATTATCAATGTTGCAACCAGTTGCACTGCTTAATATTTTTGTGGAAACTTATCACTTTTTCTGAATTTTTGATAAAAATATTAAATAAGTGCTTTTGAACTTTATAAGTTTTTAAACAAAATGTCTTTACTGTCACTTTAATGTACTGATCCTGAACAGTAGTGCATTTAGTAGTGAATAAAAACGTCAAAATTAAAAATCACTGATTGACTTCACCTTCTTATGACCACTTGGGGGAAAAATATACTAAAACTTTACAGAACTTTAAAGCTATTAAAG
This sequence comes from Barbus barbus, assembly GCF_936440315.1. NCBI lineage: Eukaryota > Metazoa > Chordata > Actinopteri > Cypriniformes > Cyprinidae > Barbus > Barbus barbus. The sequence goes on along the minus strand of NC_136721.1, from coordinate 21,633,782 downwards.
ACCATACCTCTCACTCCAACCTGCCTCAAACGGTCTATCTTCAACTGAGCCAATGAGTAAGTCAAATCCTGAACCTACAGCGAAAGGAAGAGCATACGATCAGCTCCACCAGGCATCAAATTTCCCATAATGCTCAGAACTGCTCGACGGACCCCTTTCTGAGACCCCAGACTGTGCTACAGACCCTCATGAACACAAACCAGAAGCCAGAAAGATGTTTTGGATTGAAAAAAATACTGAAAACTGAGACTCAAGATGGTGGTTGACAAACTAAACTTCAAATAGGAAATCATGTTGAGGAAGACTGAGCTGTGAACCAACAAACACAAATCTCTTTGATCACAAAACTATGCAATGACAATGTGTGTCCGTGTGCATCTCACCCCTCCATCAGGACAGGAAGCTCTATCTGTGTTCTTCACCGACTTCCTGTTTTTCCAATCTTTGGTCTTCCTCTGTGGCGTCTGCTCCACTTCGGGGTGTGCTGTAGGCACCTCTATCCTTGAGTGGAATTGGTATTTTCCGCTTTCTGGGTCGTAGTAATAGTACATGCCTGTGTTAGCATCATAGTACAACTGACTGGACTGAGGGAAGAGGAAAAAACATATTAACAGGCTATTAAGATAGCACAAAGAGCAGTCAAGCATTCCAAGAGAAGAACATCTTACAGAGTCGTAGTAGAATCCAGTGCTGTGGTCGTAGTACATGCCAGAACTTTCATCAAACACAAAGTTGGTCTGGTTCAACGCTTCCTCTGCTGTTTCTCTCAGCATGTCTGCTATAGAGCTGCCTTCTCCAGAGGCCTCCTGAGAACATGTTTGCACAGTCAAGAAACTGGCTAATAATTATTACTTTAAATGATAATTACTGGCTGTAAACTGCTCATATATGTTTCAGCTGAATGTTTGATCGTTTTGGTTGTATTTTAGATGGTTTTGGAGACATGTTGAATTGTTCAAATCACATTATAGACTATATTCAGTATAAACTGGGTTATTGTGGCCATATTATGATAATGTAGAAATTAAATTAATTTGACAAAATTATTTAGTTTTTTATTATTACTATTATTTTATCTTTTTTCTTTCTTTGCTACACTTGTGCCAACATTTTTCGGATCATGTTGTCCATATTTTAGACATCGTTTGGTTTATATTGTGCAAATTTTATACATTTGAATATTAATTTGGTCTAAATTTAAAGTACTTGAGCTATAATTTTCACTGTGCTGGATTATTTTAGCCATATTTCAGGCTGTTTTGTCAAGTTTCTGTCCATATTTTAATTTCTTTGTGATACGTTTATCATTTTAGCCATTATATTGATTGTTTTGACTACACGTTGGATTGTTTTGGCTATTTGTTTTAATAGTTTTGGCCATTTCTATTTCTTTGTGATATGTTTTTTATCATTTTAGCCATAATATACAGTGGGGAAAAATTTATTGATCTCCTGCTGATTTTGTACGTTTGCCCACTGACAAAGAAATGATCAGTCTATAATTTTAAAGGAAGGTTTATTTGAACAGTGAGAAACAGAATAACAACCAAAAAAATCCAGAAAATGCATTTAAAAAAAGTTTTAAATTGATTTGTATTTTAAAGAGTCAAATAAGTATTTGACCCCTTCGCAAATCATGACTTAGTACTTGGTGGCAAAACCCTTGTTGGCAATCACAGAGGTCAGACGTTTCTTGTAGTTGGCCACCAGGTTTGCACACATCTCAGGAGGGATTTTATCCCACTTTGCAGATCCTCTCCAAGTCATTAAATTTTCGAGGCTGACGTTTAGCGACTCGAACCTTCCAGCTCCCTCCACAGATTTTCTACGGAATTAAGGTCTGGAGACTGGCTAGGCCACTCCAGGACCTTAATGTGCTTCTTCTTGAGTCACTCCTTCGTTGCCTTGGCCGTGTGTTTTGGGTCTTTTTCATTCTGGAATACCCATCCACGACCTATTTTCAATGCCCATCGTCCCTTTCATGTGGTGCAGTTGTCCTGTCCCTTTAGCAGAAACCCCCCGCCCAAAGCATAATGTGAGGATGGTGTTCTTGGGGTCATAGGCAGCATTTCTCCTCCTCCAAACAAGGCGAGATAAGCTGATGCCAAAGAGCTGGATTTTGGACTCATCTGACCACAACACTTTCACCCAGGTCTCCTCTGAATCACTGGCAAGCTTCAGATGGGCCTGTAAATGTGCTTTCTTGAGCAGGGGGGCGCTGCAGGATTTCAGTCCTTCACGGCGTAGTGTGTTACCAATTCTTTTCTTGGTGACTATGGTCCCAGCTGCCTTGAGATCATTGACAAGATCCTCCTGTGTAGTTGTGGGCTAATTCCTCACCATTCTCATGATCATTGAAACTCCACGAGATGAGATCATGCATGGAGCCCCAGACCGAGGGAGACTGACAGTTATTTTGTGTTTCTTCCATTTGCGAATAGTCGCACCAACTGTTCACCTTCTCACCAAGCTGCTTGGCGATGGTCTTGTAGCCCATTCCAGCCTTGTGTAGGTCTACAGTCTTGTCCCTGACATCCTTGGACAGCTCTTTGGTCTTGGCCATGGAGGAGAGTTTGCCATCTGATTGATTGCTTCTGTGGACAAGTGTTTTTTATACAGGTAACAAACTGAGTAGTTTATTTCTCTCTCCCTTTAAGAGAGTGCTCCTAATCTCAGCTCCTTACCTGTACAAAAGACACCTGGGAGCCAGAAATCTTGCTGATTGATAGGGGATCAAATACTTATTTCACTCATTAAAATGCAAATCAATTTATAACTTTATTGAAATGTGTCTTTCTGGATTTTTTGTTGTTATTCCGTCTCACACTGTTCAAATAAACCTACCATTACAATTACAGACTGATTATTTCTTTGTCAGTGGGCAAATGTACAAAATCAGCAGGGGATCAAATAATTTTTTCCCCCACTGTAGATTGTTTTGACTGTAAATTGGATTGTTTTGGCAGTGATTCAGGTTTTCGGCAATTAATAAGTTTAGTTAATAAAGATTAGTTTACTTTTATTTTATTGTTTTAGAAATATGTCAATATGTTAATTATTTTGGCTATACTTTGGCATTATTGATTTTTTTTTTTATAATTTAGACCTGATGTTTAGATTCTATTGACCATATTTTAGACGTTTGGTGATTTTCATCTCAAAATGCAACACATGCAAACTATGTTAATACTGACATTAATAAATGCCCAGGATCTATTCTTAGAAATAAATAACACTTAAGTAAGTAGCACTTCTCATACCTCTGTTTGTGGGAAATCACTTGATTCATTTGGTAGCTCAGGATTGGCTGGTGCTGTCTCGGCTGTTATGTGATGCTCCTCGGTGTGTTCACAACATCCTTGAGTTTCTATGACAACAGTCTCCTGTGCTTCTGCTGTTGTCTCCATTCCTGACTGGTAGTACCCGCCATAGTAATAATTGTAATAATCTGTTTCAGGAAGAAAGTAAGATTTAAATAACAGATCAATGCTGCAAATGACAGGAATGTTAACAAAGAAAATAAAAGAGAAAAACCAACCTGTCTCTGTCCATGTATACTCCTCTGTCTGAGTCTCAGCATCCATTTTCTCCCTCTCTCTCTTCTTTCGCTCATGGACTTCTGCACTCAGTTTATCAACCTAAAGCAACATAGACACAATATCAACAATCTTCTTGTGTTGACACGTTTGTTGTCTTTTATTTAGGGTTCTGTGAATTTATTTAAGTTCTGTGAGCATCTAAATGCTCCTTAAAACATCAACTGTCCCTGTTCTCCACGAGCACCTGGTTCACCTGCTGTCTGAGATCTTCATTGTAGCTTTCTGTCGTCTTCTGGAGTCGTTCGCTCTGGCTGAGCTGCTTCTGTAACTTCTGAAGTTCATCCTTACATGTCTTCAGCTCCTGTTGCAGCGCCTCTGCGTGTGATCTCAAAGACACAAGCTCTGCTTCCAAACCCTGATCACTGGATTCAGGGTCTGGGTGTCCTTCTGCAGCCATTGCTGAGGATGTTCTACCTAAAATGTACATTTGAATTGAAGAAAGTATAGCTAGCTGTTTGCATTAAAAACGATAAAAGTGTCACACAGTTCTGAAATCCTAAGAGTTAAATATACATGAACACATTTTAAAATATAGAAATGATAACTAAAATTACTTCAGTACTACTTTTTATGTCAACAATTATCTCGTTTGTGTCACTTTTATTAATCTAAGAAAAAATAATCCGTTTTTTAGGTCTTTGAAATTAGGTCTTAACTAATTTGACAAAATATTGAATACAATAAGAAAACATTAACAATACATAAGCTGTGTTTTGAGTTTTATGCCACATTATCCTCACCCGTATTTGTCACCCGTTTTCCCTGCGCGTTCCCAAATCCCCTGCGCGCGCTTCAATCTGCAAATCAAAGATAAACATCATATGACCACGGTGCACTGGACACATATTCGTGTAGAAGTTTGTGTGATGGTAAAGTGCGTTACAGGTAGCAAACGTGATAAACTTTAATTCCACTTCAAGAGACGCTGCCATACTTTCACTTTGTGATGTCATGGCCTACTTACTTCCACCTCACTTCCGGTTTTTCTATGGCGCGAGAGCGCCTCCGGTGTAGAACTCATTAAAGTGCGTTTCTCGAAGCGACAACCTCTTACAGAAATTATAAAGACATATTTATTCATCCATTTAGATTTTATTTAACCCCGAGCGAATTGTTTATCATGCAAAGGAAAGAAATGTGAAGAAAAAAAAAAAAAATCTATAGCCTATTTCTTGGGACCCAGAATTATTTATTTATTTGGTTAGTTAGTTGTAGAGGATTTATTTTTTACTCAGTTGCTCCAGGATATTCTAAATTTATTTATGTGTTTGTGTGTGTGTACTAAAATTGGTTTGGCCATAACTTCTTTTCTTTTCTTTCTTTTCTTTTTTTTTCTCAAATAAAATATTTAAAAACTGGCAACACTAATAATTGCCCACAAATGAGCAAATAAAAAATAAAACAGGAACTAGGAAGCATATACAATATTAATGTAAATTTTGTAATATTTTTTTTTTCTGTAAATAAAAGGTTAAATGTGTCACTGACATAAAATATAAACCAAGTATGAAAAATGTCCAGAGTTTTTATGTTATTAGATTTTTTACAAAAATTTAATTCGTACCAAGGGGACGTTTTACCCCACCTATGAGGCGAAAGGCCCCCCAGTCAAACAAAGCGATTTGCTTTAAACATTTAAAGTACATGCAGTTTTATCTTAAAATAATACAAAAAAAAAGAATATAATAAATAATCATGGATTACAAAATTATAATAGCCTATTTGAAAAAAAATGTTAGCTGATGATAACTGGCTAACTAACTAACTAATTGCTAGATGGAGGTAATTTTTAAATATAAAGTCCAAATATTTTGATTCAACCAACCAATTAGAATTAATTTGATGGAAAAACTAAGGATTTGAGGTTCAGAACAGAATAACTACAGTATAATTGCCCATTGCCCCCTGGGGGCGTTTTACCGCACAGACTATGTTTGAGAAAACAATTATGTCATTCTGAAAATATAATTATATTTTTATTAAATAACATGTACTCCCTATCAGGCCCAGCTGTTTTCATATCATATATAACTGTGATGTTCTACAGAACAATAAGCTTTAAAACACTTTTTTTCTTACTGCTGAAAATGAGATCATTCATTGTGAAATCTGTTTTCTCCGCTGTACGGCCAGTGTAAGCTTCATGGTGAAGACTTCTATATAAATATTGATCTTGACTTTATCTTGTGGGCCCCACTCTACCCTAATATGTTTCATAACAATGTTTAGAAACCATGGACAAATTTGGGTTCATGTATGTTTGCAGGGCACTGTGTTTATATACAAACACAACTTTAACAATTTATAAAGGTCTTTTTCTACATTTGATCAGTATTACAAATACTGAAATACTAAATAATGTAATATACATTAGTGTTCTAATTTTTTAGTTGTGTTATTTTTAATAAAGCATCTACTTCATACTAAAGCTCATTGATAGAGAAACACGAGCCACAATTTGATTTAGGGCAGCAGAGGGCAGTACAGCCAACTGCAATTACACTCCATCCATCGTTTCAAAGAGATGTTTTAAAATCATTGATTTCTTTGTGTTAAATGTTTTAATCTTCCAGAGTTTGGAAGCCAAACTGTCTGTGACGTCCCTCATTCAGGATATGAGACTAAATCAAATTAAAACCGTGTTTATTCAAACACCTGTGTCAGGCTGCAAGGTGAAGAGGATGAGACCCCAGGTGCATTTAATATGAAAGAAGCTTAGAGGGCCGTAATAGACAGGAAATAGGAAATCAAGAGATTTACGCCACCTTGCTTTCCTTCACACCGCTTGCATGGTTATGCTGCTTCAAGTGTGTGCTAATTGGCATTTGCATAAAAAGTTTTAACGGAAGTCCTGTGAAAACTGTGAACTTTACACAAACTTAATCATTTACGAGAGCGGGATGTTCATCACAGGAGTGAAGTGTTAATTTAATTACTACACTACAGTTGTGACTTCATTAAGTTGACAGGTTGAGAACTTGTCATCTGCGTGGCACATAGACACTCATTCAGTGCACACACTAACAGCTGGCGTTAATAACACGATGTGTGAGTGTCATGACCCACGAGTAAACCTTTACAGTAAACCATCCATCTTGCTTGAGTTATGCAATATTTCCATGTTGATTAACATTGTTTTGAGCTATGAGCATAGAAATGTAATTAGCAGTATTTGTTAAATCAAGCAACATAACTACTGCTTATACTTAGGGTTACTGATTTAACCCTGTAAAGGCTACTGTGCATTTTTAAAGCCTCTAAATGATCAACATGCTCGAAAGCCTGTTGTACATATACTACATGCCTTCTGTTGCACACTACATTTACATTTAAAATTATTCATTCAGCAGACACTTTTATCCAAAGCTACAATTCATCATAAAGAGGCAAATTATACTTTTTTAAACAATTGAAATATTTTCAAATCCGCCTTCAGGTAGTGGTATGTTTCTTTTTGCTGTGAAACCTTAAAGATTATCATTTTATAAACTGAACCTGGCAACTTTGATTATCTATTCATCAGTTTTTAGAAAAAACATGTTAAAACGTGAGTATCAAATATAATCCTCAGGCTTTCCGAGTAACATTTAGTGGTTTATCTCTCAATCATAATTGAACTGCATTGCATTGTTTTGCCCTCAACGATAAAAACTACATACTGTACAACTAAGCATCTTTCTATTAGACATATTATTGGGAGACAGAGTGACAACTGATATGCATATGATTTTACGTAAGTATTCTGTTATAAAGATCTCATTGATTTACATTACAAACTATCAGAATTTCATCTTATCCATATATAGCCATAAAAGCCTGAATTATCAAATATGATTCTCAACAATAACACACCTTTATATTTTATTAAGTTCAATGCACAGTTTTACTGTAAAAAAAACACAAAACAAACAAAAAAAATATCTGGCTATTATTTCATGTCAGCTTTACAAGTTTAAAGTTTGCGTGAAATGGAAATTGTGATCATCTTCTCTATTGTTATGTATATTCAAGTTAAGCAACTTCTTGAACAGAAGAAATTGTAAAATCTTTCACCTCCACGTAAAAGTTCAGATTTCCGATCACCCATGAAAATTCACCAAACAACTGTAAAAGTGACCTTACCTTAATAGTCGATACAAAACATTGCAACCATAATGAGAGAGAATGAACACAATAGAATGTTGCTTGTTATGGTTACCGAAACTATTTTAATGCCATTTTTAAAACTAGAGAATGTAAAGATTTGTGCGTCTTCGAGTCAAAGGTCAAAAGGCCAATGCTTGCATCCGGGATGAAACCTTAAGTGTTTGGGTGGCCTCTGATCTCTAAATATTAGCTCAACTATCACCCATCTGTTTGTTTCTCTATAAATCTCTGCCACGTATAATCATTTTTATGCTTTTTTTCAAATACGTTAACTGTCAGATTGTGCTATCAAATAAACAATAAAAAAAAAAGGAATCATAAATCGGAAGCCGCAGGAATAAACACAGCCACAGAGACCGATCAGAAAGAACAGATAGGATCCGCCTTGTTCTTTTATTCCGCGCACCAACAATTCAATCAGCGTTTGTTTGTGCATGGAATTGCTGCTTATTGTAGTGTCATAAACTACGAAAGATTTCTGTTGTGCTCTCGGATTCAAAATGCAAATGCCCTTTCTGATGAGCTCAGCACGTCAGGGCTGTTGTACCGTTTCGCTGTGGATTAGCCGGTGTGTGTTTGCGAGGAAGAGTGTGAATGGGTTTGCTGGTGTAAGATTTTGTGTATGTGTGTGTTGGGAGAGAATGTTTATTCGGCTCTGTCCTGGAGCCAAGCATATCATGCTTCTGGATTTGTGTGTGTGTGTGTTTGAGAGTGTGTGAAATGTCATACACACAAGTGAAGGCTCTGCAGGACTTGCATTATGATGACATGGAGTTGTGCGCAACAACAACGTCATCCTGGCGAGGAACAGCTCTCCAAAAAACACAAAGCGCAGAGATAAAAATCACACCAAAGCAGCTCATATCCCTCACTATCAGAACTTACATCAGTTTTTCCAGTCCCCCTGTAATATTTGGGAGAATACTGTAGAGCCATTATCAGAAGGCAGGAGTCTTCTTGGCTTAAGTTTCAGCAATAAATAGATAAAACTGAATATTACTAAGCATTTAAGAGGACGATCATATTTGAGCTTTACTTATAGCTCAGTTTCAGATTTTTCTAATAAAAAAAATAAATAAATAAAGTAGTACTTTTGCCTTGTTTTTAGTAAATATCTATACATCCTTATAACTAGACAAATTTGAGCAAAATGTACATACTGTATACGTGTACTCACTATAAAAAATATTTTTGAAGTTGTCAGGTGTGGGTGAAGGGATGAGAGCGAGAACTCACTTGCAGGAGGAAATAGCGCTTTATTAATAATAAAATAAAATCAACAAACAAACAAACAAACAAACAAACAAAAACTACCCCGTAGGGAAAAACAGACTGGCAAGGCAGGGCAGGACTACAAACCGGGTAACATCGACGACAAACTGGCACAGGACTGCAAACACAAGGAGATAAAGGGAGCAAATGAGGAGGGTAATGAGGTATAAACAGGTGGGGCAAATTAACCAATAATCAGGTAACAAGATGGGTGGGGTCAAGACAATTGACAGGAGAGCACGTGGCACACAGAAAACTAAGACAAAAGCCATGTGCTCACACAAAACAAAAACACAAGCAAAAGTGCAAAACAGGACACGAACACGCAGCTAATGAGGAGACTCATAAGCCGCGTGTTCACAAAACATGACAAACATGAAAGCACGCAGCCAGTGAAAAAACAAGAGCTGCGTGCAACACAGAACAAGACAAAACAAGAGAAAGCACGCAGCCAAAGAACGAGCCGCGTGCAACAAAACAGCGAAAAAGAAAACAAACAAACACACCACACACACAGACACGGACAGAGGAGCGCACGACCCGAGCTAACTCGAAATCGCATGCTCCCACAGCAAGAAAAAACCTGGAGCGTGAGTGTCTGAACCCCGACACGAAACCAGAACAAGACAGGAGTGCCGGGATCCGAACACCACGCCCCAACATGAAACAGAGCACACAGACGAGAGAGCGCGCAGCTTGTGCACACTTGGAGCTGCGCGCTCACCAGAAAACAAGACAAGAAGGGAGTGTCAGGGCTCCGTCACAAAACCATGAATAAACTAGACCAAAGTGACAGAACCCTGACAGGAGTAGTCTATACACATACATACACATATATAATAACATATATGTAGTACATAGACTGTAATATTATATAGCAATACGAATTTATAATAAATAATGTACAATATTATGTGTTTTTGAAGTACTAAATAAAACTGGAGTAAGTTTTACAAGACTATAGGTGCTATTTCAGCTCATCTATTTCAAAATTTCACATTAAATTCAATGTGCTACTTGGGAATTTGTTTTATTTTCACCCTTTTCCCTTTAATTACATTTTTGCTCTAATTGTATTAAACAACACTGTTGGGCTTGTTACTCAAAAAATGTCATTTATTACTCTTTACTAGTTATTCCTTTCAAAAGTAACATTATTATTTATTACTTTCTGGCAACAGTAATTAGTTACACTATTAGTTACATTACTTTTCCTTCACGCTCCACAGAAGTTGTAATTATGTATCCTACCTAAAAAATTCTTCTGAAATGTTACTAACAATATATTTCTGCCTCTTCATTTGACCAAAATGCACACTGGACTGCATTATAAGTTATTATAAACACTACACATGATGATTGATAGTGACTTTTAAGTAAAAGTGTTCATCTTTTCTTTTGAAAAAAGTCAATTTAATGGCAATATTTACATCCGTCGAATGTAAACTTTTCCATATTTCAAGCTTGCCTGCTGCTCTGGTGACTTCATGTGTTCGTGAGTCATGAAAATTTATGCAAATAAAACTAGGAATTATTGAATTGTTGGACTTCAAATCAGTAGGGGTTGGGGGAGGCATCAAAAGTAACTAGCTGTTTTACAGATGGTAATATTATTACTGTAACTAGTTACATGTTACCGTGAAGTTTTTAAGCTCACGTTTGCCAAAGTTCAATGACGACGCTGACTGGAGAAAGGATCCTGGATGTCTAGGAATGTCCGGCATTCATAAGCCTTCTGCTTCATCAGACAGAGAAATGCTCAGGCTGATGGACGCAGCAGATTAAGTGCCAGAGGGCAAAAAAGCTACAGCCAGAATCAGACCTGAATATCATGAAGGATCTATATTTAGAGATCCCATTAGAGCCTTTTTTAGACACATAGAGAAGACATGCACCAAACACCCTCGTCAAAACTCACTGACGTCTCTGTAGAGACTGTGTTTCTGAAGATACATTGTGCATTACAATGACCCGTCGTTGTCCTTTGGCTTATTTCCTGTCTGACCTCTTTTTTTTTTCCTTGTCAGTGCTTCATGACTTTTTCCCTTTGGCTGTTTATGTTGTTGGTTTTTTATGTTGGTAAGGTGTCAAACCTGTGTCAGACTGAATGAAGCATCTCGCTGTAGGGAAGCTCATGGCCCATTTGATGAATGCGCTGTTGTGTTACTATAAAATGCCAGATTCAAGTCAATCACTGAGGTGTTTCCTCTCTTTCACCCCGGGGTCTGTGGACTCCTGGAGGCCGTGAAAATCCTGCAGGGGATCAGTGAACAGATGCACTGCCACTCACTGGCTCATTTTGGGGTGTTTTTGAAACCATGGCTGCATTTATGTTATTAAAAATACAGTAAAAACAGCAATATTGTGAAATAATATTACAAATTAAAAGAACTGTTTTCTATTTGAATATATTTTTAAATGTAATTTATTCCTGTGATGCAAAGCTGAATTTTCAGCATCATTACTCCAGTCTTCAGTGTCACTAATATGCTGATTTGCTGCTCAAGAACATCGTTATTATTAGAATCAATGTTGAAAACAGTTGTGCTGCTTCATATTTCTGTGGAAACCGATTTCATTGTTATTATGATTGCTCCTCCAGGAACTTTATGGGCTCCTCAATATACCGTATATTTTTCCTTATGTTTAGTTAATTTACTGTTCATCACAATCGTAAATTCATCAAGGTTTGATTGTCAAAAATAAAATAATATCATTTTATAATTGCATATTTAAAAAGATAATGCAGCTTCAATGTAGTTATCTATTTGTTTTGTTAATACCTGTTTTCTTTTACTTGTTTGACAGTAGATTCACTACTTACGACAGTTACAAAGTAGCTTCCCAAAACACTGATTTTTGCTCATTTTTCTAGGTGTATTTAATAATCACTAGCCAGATTTATTTACATTGTTTTAAGAACTCGTTACCTCATGTTACCTCATTGATGACAAGTCAATATTACAAATTATGTCAAATGGTGCTATGTAGAACCATAAGAGGTGTCATATTGCATTGTATATCTTGGTGCTAAATGACACCTACAGTGGTTCTTTGGCTCGTAAAGAACCTTTAAAGGGGCTTAACAGGTTCTTTGTATGGCTGTGGTGTTATATAGCACCTTAATCACCCCAAAGAACCACTGAAGAACCGCTGAATAACCATACAGGAGCTTAACAGGTTCTGTATATGGTAGCGGTGCTATATAGCCCCTCAGTCATTCCAAAGAACCAGTGAAGCACCACTGAAGCACTTGGGTGCTATACAGCACCAAAGTGGTTCCCCTATGATTACGAGCCAAAGAACCACTTTTACTGATACTTTTTTCTAGGTGTAGTAAACAATAGCTAGCCAGATTTATTTATGTTGTTCTGAGAACTTGGTGATGACATTAATTGTATCTCATTCATGTCGAGTCAATAAATCTAACCCAGAATCACCTGAAGATAATTTGAGAACTGAAATAGTAGGAGGCTATTTGCAACATCTGTACAGTGCCTTCAGGTGAAGCTGTGTTTATCTTTGAAGTCTTCATTTGCTCTGAATGACTCTCAGATGAGCATCTGCTTTGGGCCATGTCGATGTTTCACGCAAGCTTGATTTTCTCCGGTTTGAGCTCTGATTGGTGAACATGTGTGGCACATGCTCACAGATTCAGAACATTGATCAAATCTCTGAGAGTAGATGAGATGAGATGGACACCAACTGACAGAAAAGCGTGTAAACTGCAGTGATTTGTTCATGCGTGCATTGATTTCGCATCAATCGATCTTGACAGCAGGATGCATGCTTGCAACTCGCCAGGCGTCAGTGGAATGATCACTGAAGAGTGTCAGTGAATTTGTTCCTTGCATGTAACAGCAGCGCACAGGAGCTCAATAGTTGAACGGCTAGATGTGTTTTATCGACGGTTGTGTGATTCAATCTGGCTCCAAATATGTTTGACATCTGAAACCAGAAAACGGCTCCTTTGAGCAGTGCCTGATCGACGTCATCAATAATTAGGGCGATGCAGCGTGTGCGGTTCATCTTAGTGGTTTACAGACAAATAAAACAGTGCATGCACTGCTGACTCCTCACACGTTCATAAGGGCTGATATCTCTGAGGGCTATGTGGATCACTTCCTCATGAGCCGCTCCATTAAACACATTACAGTTATTACGTCTCTGCAACGCTCATCTTTATTTATTTATTTATCTCTTCTCTTCTTTTATAGGAGGAATGAAATATAGAGCTTCAAGACATCATTGGTCTGGTGAATTATGTTTAGGGTATAGGTGCAGCAAGGGTACAGAAGTTGGGAATCAGGACAAATAAGGTACTGGGGATTGATGGTGAAATGCTTAGGGGAACTGTTCTGTTTTATTGAAAAAAATAAAATAAAATTATATACAAAAAAATAAAAAATAAAAAAGTATATAAGTTTGGGATCAGTAAGACTTTTGAATGGTCCCTGATCAAGATTCCTATTTCAAATAAATGCTGTTAATTTGGAAATAATTGGAAGTATTGGAATGTTGAAAATGATGAGAATAAATGTTTCTTGAGCTCAGCATATTAGAATGATTTCTGAAGGATCATGTGACACTGAAGACTGGAGTAATGCTGAAAATTCAGCTTTGCATCACAGGACTAAATGACATTCAAATAGAAAACAGTTCTTTTAAATTGTAATAATATTTCACCATTTTTTCTATGTAACTTTTAAAATAAATGCAGCCTTGATGAGCATGAGACTTTTTTTCAAAAACATTAAAAAATTGTACTGCCCCCGAACCAAAAAAATGTACATTATAAAATTAAATAAAAATAATTAAAAAATAAATAAAAATCTTCTCTTTATTCATCAGGTCTTCTCAGTGTTATCAGGTTTAGAGTGTCCTGTGTGTTTATGTGTATGTGTGTGTGTGTGTGTGTACCTCAGGCTATATTTCTCCTCTGAAACCTTTGGACACATTACACGTCTCTCTCTCTCTCTCTCTCTCTCTCTCACACACACACACACACACAAATTCACACACACATACACGGGTTATACACAGAGATTTAAATCTGAATCTGCATCTGTTTTATAGAAAGCAGCTTCAGTGCTTCAGCGTCACATTACGTTATCATTATGCTAATATTATATTAGCGTTACATTAGTATTTCTGGTGTAATTCAGTGTTGGAGGCTTTCAGAACACTGAATGTGTGCATGTTTATAATACACAACGTCTCAAATGGACAGCCTCTCAATAAAGGCGAGTGGTTCTGTGTGTCCCATCATCGTCCCTGAAACAGTGAACCATTAAAATGTGTAATTCCATGTCTGGCAGTTATGAAACGCCATCTACCCCTCATTTACCAAAGGGCACTGTTTTATTTACTTCTGCACGCAGAAACTGGCCTCTGTTTATACAGCTTTTTTCCCTCTCTTTCGGTCACATCTCTCTCTTTCTGGTTGAAGTGTTTGCAAGAGCCTCTTTTATAAACTCTCTCTTTCTGTTCTCACACATGCACACAGAAACACATACACATGTCTTTCTGAGTGCGTGTAGGCCTCTCATATAGAAATCACTCATGTTCGTCATTATTGCATGAAGAGTCGGTGTGTGACCTCACCCAGCAGTCCCTCATAAAATGCTCCACTTGTGTCAGGATGAGCGTTTCAAAGAGAATTGAACACAAAACCAGTCATACGGAGCATCTGAGCATTTTTACAGTTCCCGCATGTATAGTGATAAAACGGTTTTGGGGATTAATGACACATTTTACACTTTACACACAATATTGAAATCAGAAAGTCACTATTTGCTGAATATCATCACATCTGCAGTGCATGTTCATGCTGCTTATTTTCAACAGGGTACACTCTTAAAACAGTCTTTATTGCCATCTATAGTTCCAATGAGAACCTTTAACATCCATAGAATCTTTATATACCAAAACGATTCTTTAAAATGGAAAAAGGTTTCTTTAGATTATTAAAATGTTGTTCACACCAAGAAAAATGGAATTGTTCACTGAAAGGTTCTTTGGGGAACCAAAAGTGGATGCTCTATGGAATCAAATATTTTTCGATAGTTTTAAAAGTGTAGATGGTAAGCATTTTTGTACTCTTCATATTGATCATAACAAAACAGAATCAAATAATAACCAGTCTCATAAGATCTGGAATTGCTGCATGCAAAATGAGCTCAACACTAATTTTGTAGGCATTTTTGTATCATTTGCATATTTTCTTTGGACTATTAAAGTGCATTGCAAGTGGTCATGCAATGGTGTTCGGTGTTATTAAAGTCACAGCAAGTTTGTTTATGGAGATTTGATCATTTTCTTTTGTGTCATTTTAATGAGTAAACTATATAGTAGTATACTACTTCTCAAAAGCTTGGGGTCATTAATATTTTCTGGAAGAATTGAATCATTTTTAATTAGTGCAGATGCATGTCCCCCTTTCTCATATCAAGCCATTCTCAGATGCCTGTCTGTATGACGTCACACAGACCCAGGCCCCTCCTACGATAGTTGATTGACACTAGCATTTTGCCCTGAGACCCACCATTGTTTCGACACTGGAGCAAATGTAGACAAGAATGGCTCCTAAGCGATTGAGGTGTTTTGTTGTTGGATGTAATAATGAGCATAGCAGTCGTCATTTACTCCAGACATCTGTTCACACAAATCATTAGTGATCCAGCCTCACCTAAAAAGTGAGCATAAGGTTCTTTTATGAATCTTTGCAAATCACCTTTCCTAATAATGTGCTAGTTTGCAAGTTCCGTGGCTAAAGTAAACAGTCGTCACCCCACGGAGGAGAGGGGCGGGGTGAGCAGAGCTCATTAGCATTTAAACAAACATGGACAAAAACGGCTTGCTGAAAACAGAGCTGATTTTGACAGGGTAAAAAGGGTGTTGTTTTACACTACCTTTGAGAATTTTTAATCAAAGTATGTTATAGACTTTTCATTAAGACCCTAAAGAATCATATCAACTTGTGGAAAATGGGCATCCAATGACCCCTTTAAGACTCAGGGTCATGTGACACTGAAGACAAAATTCAGCTTTACCATCAAAGAAATGAATTACTTTTTAAAAATACATTCACATAGAAAACAGTCATTTTAAATTGTAAAAATATTTCACAATATTATAATTTTTTTACTGTATTTTTGCAACTTCAAAGAACATAAGCAAAAACATTTAAAAATCATACCAAGCCCAAACTTTTGAACTATAGTGCATTTAAGGGTAAATACTGCTTTTATAAAGCAAATAACCTTTCCCCCCAATTTATCTTCTCCATTTTATGTATTTATAAATGTCTGTCAGTATTATAGCTGATCTCTCCAATCTTTCATGTGTAAGTTCTCATCTGCTGTGTCATAATGAACACATGGTTATATTTTTCTGCCATCATCATACCATTCAAGAACATCTCATAAACACATCCATCATATTTATCCTAACAAAGAGGACGCTGGAGCCAAACGCTCCATGTTGTACACACACGTGTGTGTATATGTGTGTGTGTGTGTGCATGTACGTGTTTGCCTCACTCACAGCTAAATTATTGCTTGTTTGATAGGTCCGTTCTTTTTTTTCTAAGCATACTGACGCTGTGTAATCCAGCATTAACTTTGCAAAAGGTGTTCTGTTATCTCAAATCCCCACCAAACTATCTGTGGCATGCTGTAGATTACAGCCAGATAACTTGAACTGATTTCTCAGTTTGTAAAAATGATCAAAATCTGTGTTTACAGTAATGCATTTGCAATGGAAGTCTATAGACTGCCATGCAAATACAAAAATTCTGTTGCTATTTACTTACTTATTATGTTGTTTCATAATTGTAAACCCAGTAACTTTAGTGTGACAGGAGGAAGGACATCAGAAGGGGATATATTGTAAATTGTTCATAATATACAGTGTACATTTATCCACCTATAACAGAATTCCCACTCTTAAATGATTTAGCTTGCATGCTTTAAAACACATTTCTGCTCTGAAACTATTCTTTGAACTGTCTTGCCCTACTTCCATTGCAAGTGCATAGCAATAAACATAATTCTTGTTTGTTTTTGAAAGCTGAGTCGAAATGTCCATTTTCTGTGGTCATCGACATGCTGTTGATAGAGCATAACTTGTACTGAATCCCAAACTTTCCTTTAATCTCTATGAAATGCCAATAAGTCATTCTTGAAGCACAAAGAAGCCACAGAAACACACTCAAGAGACTCTCCAGTCGCTAATACTGTAGCGATTTCAACATCTCGATCTGCGCGCACTGAGGGCCAAAGGAAATACATTCCTATTTAGACAAGTTCATAAGTCTTTTTCCTTGAAGCGTGTTCAATCTGTGCATAAGTGTATGTGTGAGTGATATCCTCGGAGAAATGGAAGATTAACGCTATAACAGTGGCCTCCTATCTGCCAAAGTGCGTCATTCTTTCTTCTCTCCTGCTGTACTCTCCACTGCATGGATGCAGGAATGAAATAAACGAAGCGGGGGATGGGGCGCACAGTTAGCCGGGATCAGTCAGAAATTTGGGTCGGATTCCAATAAATACACATCACACGGCGTATAGTAGGTCGTAAAATAACGAGCAAACACATGGTGAGGCATATTAGGTTTCATAGAGATCTGCAGGTTTGAGCTCAAGTGAGGAAACAGTCACAAGCACAGGTGCAAATAAGGGAGAGGATGTTTAACTGTGGTTTAACTGTATGGGTGGCCTTTTTTGAATAGATTTGGCCTGAAAACTTCTTGAGCACTGCATGTCAAATGCTTAGAAGTAAAGGTACATAACAGGAACTGTAATTTAAATGTTAGAATTATATACATACATACACATATATATATATATATATATATATATATATATATATATATATATATATGAAGAGTTCATTTGAAAAAACAGATAACTCTGTTTTTAACAATTCTCAGAAATCATGTTTTTTCATTGTGTATTCTAATTAATCTCAATCAATAAAAAAAAAACCCTGCTAACTAACAATAAAAAACAATAAAAACATGATTTTTGAAAATTTAAATAAATATATATATAAAAAATTAATATATATATATAAAACATATATATATATATATATATATATATATATATATATATATATATATGAAGTGCATTTCAACTTTCCCCCCAAAAAACCTCACTCTGTATGATTTCTAAGCGTTTTGAGGGTGGGTACATGGGTCAATGTCCTGAAAAGTCACCTTCACCTTGTACTACCTGTGTCATACCTGTGTCATTATACAAATTTATCCTGTCCTCATTTGTCACAAAAATGCGCATACACACACTCACACACACACACACACACACACACACACATATGTATATATATTCCAATTTTATATAAAATGTTTTATGAGATTGCAACTTTTTTGTTACCAGAATTTGAGTGATTTCAATATTTGTGTGTAATAAATATTAAATAAAATGTATATTTATATGATTGATAATATTTTGTAATAATATTAATAATTTATTTAAATTAAAAATGTAATAAAATTACAAAAAATACTTTCATCAATTAAAAAAAAAAAATGAAATTATGGGTTAACCAAAATGGGTAACAGGTTAAGAGATTTTCCCAGACATTTTTATTGTGGGATCAGTGTTTTTTTTTTTACTTTGCACAGCACCTCAACCAGCCTGACACAGCCACACTGGCTCAACCAATGGCATGAGTTGGAGGTGGGACTGTTTGTTTGACCAATGGCAGATGAGAGGAGTGATCAAGAAACCTGCTTGGGGTCCATAAGAAATAAATGTTTATTTTGCAGTTTTAATTGAATTTTCTGTGATGCGACTTCTGTCAGTCTGATCAAATAGTGAGTCTGATCAAAACAGGGATATTTCTTCACAAAACAAAAAATAAATGGAAGGTCAAGTGCATTGTGGGATACAGTTTTTCATGCAAAATTCTCAGGTTTTGTGGAATGTTTTTTTATAGATCATCCACCACATACAAAATACACTGCACATACATATGCAAGCTGTATAAAAAGCATGTGTGAATATATCCATTCATATTCTGCCAGAAATCGGAAAACTGTACTGGCCCTGTGTAGTTCACAAGAGGCAAATGTCCCCTGATTCCAGAGAGCGAGTGTGAGAAAGACAGCTGACCTTTCAGTTCACCCGGGGCAGGTAAGACTCTGATAGAAGCGGACACCGGCACAAGAGCTTGGTTTCAAATGCCAGAACGGGGTGTTTGATGGGTAGGAACGTCTGCAGCTCCCTGAACATGATAGTACACACTGGGTAAGGAGAAACACAAACAGCATGATGTTGGTTTCATTGGCATGTGTTAGAAAGCAACCTTTCAAAAACTTAAGCACACATACACATAGTATCATGCATTCTTAAAAGAACTGAATGAATGTAATTTTTAAGGGTCAGAACATGAGATAATAGAGCTTGATGCACTATAAAAGCACACTGCAAAACTTAGAACCGTCCTTTACTGAACTACGGCAAAAATGACTCATCTAAACTTTTCCACAATTTCCCGACGTCACACAGATAAATGCATGTTGCTGTGTGAGCAGTGAACATGAACCTAGCGATCAGCGCTGTTACTCATTTCATGCAAAAAGGGGGCGTTTCTTAAACAGTCCGCTCAGAGAGGGGGTGAAAAATGGTCACGAAACACAGAAAAGAAAAAAATACAAATGCATGATTTGTCTGCATGTTTTTGATTTTCATAATGTGGCTTTGTCCTTCCTTTGACTTCTGTTGTTCCTAAATTGAGCTAACTATAATTACAACACCCTAAAATGCTCTATACAGACACCTTTTGGCTTTTGAGACATTATTTAGTTCCCTGTTTTCAAGAAACCCTCATGCATACATCCAAACGTGTTGCTCATTCTGATTGTTTTGACCCGAGGTGACTTTCAGCGACTTTAATTCTCAAAGACCTTTAAGCTGAGTGCAAATAGGTTTAAGAGCAGTAAAAATCTGTTTTAGTGGGGTGAAACGCTGTTACTTGGATCACCTGACACAGTTGGTTCACTGTAGGTGTGAGAAAATAACACCAGTCTGAGACAATTAGTAGACAGCAATATTAATATGCAAGTGAAAAATTCAGCTCCCTTATTATATTATAATGAATTAATGTTATAAAAGGTTAGTTTACTCAAAAGTAAAAAAATCTGACATTATTTACTCACCTTCCTGTTGTTCCATACTGGGGTGACTCTTTTTTCTGTATAGCACAAAAAGTGACAGTTTGCACAGAAGGAAGCAATTCATACATTTGAAATGACATGACGGTGAGTAAATGGTGAGTAAAAGACAGAATTTTCTTTTTTAGCTGAACTATTCCTTTGAAACACCCAATCATACCTCACTGACTCACTGTATGTGACATTACTTCAGTCAGACCACGTCACCTTCCTCCCACTGCAGTGAAATTCCTCGCTGAGAAAAGGAGTACACATCTTCACTAAACAAAATAAGAAATAAAATAAAACCGATTTGCATTTTTTTTTGTTTACATGTTTTTTATGGTGTTTTAAGGTGCGATGGGGGTTTAAAATCAAACCCTAAAGAGATCCTATATTTACAATTTGTAGTCTATTGCTGATTACAAATTACATGATGCAAATTGTAGTCAGTAATGTATTCAAGATTACTCATGTTTACCAATGTATTCTGACTACTTCAGAGGATCAATAAATTATGAATAATTTACTGCTATTGTGTGAATAATTTGCAATCATGTAATCCATAAAAAACTGATTTAGCAGCATTTTAACACATTTAAAACTCAAGTTAGATTTATTTAGTTTTATGCAATCCAGGTTATGTGTATACTACTCAGCACTACACACACACACACACACACACACACACAAATATATATATGTGTGTATGTGTGTGTGTAATATAAAAACAACTCTACTTTTATTGTCTTTTAAAAATATTATGAATTTAATACTAGCATGCATTAAAAATAGTGACTAATATTCATTCACTGCATATTCATAAGAAATTACACTATGGCGAATCTCGGTAACATTTATCTTAGCCTGCTACTATTGCTCTTTATAGTGTAAATGGCCTCATGGATTTTACCGTTGTATTAAAACAATAAAAAATTTAGCTTAAAAGTCTATTTTTATCAGTCTATTCAATTACTACTAGAAAAAGTAGAATAAACACTATCTGTCATGCCTCTCTCTCTCTCTCTCTCGGACTCACATCAGTTGATCCATACAGGCAGCCCCCCCTCCTCTATTTATGTGAGGGGGTATAAAAGGAGCAGTCTGGTCGGGAGCTCGCGGAATTCTTCTCTTATTACGCAAATCTTCGCGGACAGACGCACGGAGATGTCGGGCACTTCGCGCGCACAGCTGTGTTTCCTCCTGTTGAGCGTCACGGCTCTCCGGGGACACGCGCGCTTTCTGGACATACAGGTGAGATATTCACACCTGCTCACCTCACACACGCGCACACACACACACACAATCATTAGAGTACTTTGATGGCTTTATATTTAACTTTTAATGTAACTATTGCGAGCTCTGTGTGTGTTTATTAGTGTTTTGGCTTTAACAGTCATTGAGCAATATAATGTTTGTATAGCCTATTATAACAATATAATGACGATAATGCAACTTTTATTATATCGTTTGTGAGCATATGCACTGCAAAATGTGTTTGTCAGGAAACTTAAAACATTGTAATGACACATTTAGTAATTCCGATCAAGCAAAAATAGATCGACTGCAAGTAGCCTACAATTTTTTAGTGCACATGCTTTATAGCAGTGGTTCCCAAACTTTTTGCTGTGTGCACCCCTTTCTAGTGTTTGACACCTGTCAAGCACCCCCACCACCTTTCTCCGATTAAACTCCAATTTTTTTTAACTAGAATAACTAAATACACATTTTCTGTATATTAGAAAATATACAAATTTCAGTTATAAATAAAAAATATTGCTTCCTACCTTTTTTAGTGAGATGGATGGGCCTGCATTTTTGCACACAGATCATCCAAATTCGGTGCAATGGACGACAGTTTTACTCTCAAATCATTCTCAGCATCTAGTCTTTGTCGATGTTTGGTTTTCAACAATGTCAGTGCAGAAAAGCCTGCTATAAGTACGTGGTTGCAAAGAGCATCAACACTTTCAGTGCCTGCTTTGACAATCCTGGATACTCCACCATTGTTGAAGCCCAGAAATCCACGAGCGACTTAATTCTGTGTCTCCCATCAGATGATAACTCTAGTTGTTCTTGCTCTTGAAATGAGAGATGTGGGATTGGAGGAGTGACATCAAAAGGATTCCCAATCAATGTCTGAGACTGGTCCATATGGGGGAAGTAAGTCCGCAGATTTTGGCTGAGCTTCTTGAGATGTTTAATTATGAGGCCTTTGACGTAATCACTTAGTGCAGCTTCCCGGGATTGCAAAAAATTCAGACAGCAGAGGAAAACTCGGTGGAGTTTGTATTTATCCAGTTAGCCCAGAAGACTAGCTTTTTAATAAGTGCTTCAACTTTGTCCTGGGTGTTAAACATGGTAGTATACTAAGGCCCTGCAGACTTAAATTAAGTTCATTAAGAGTAGAAAATATGTCAGATATGCCAGCTTCTGAAGCCAGATGTTATCTTGCAAGAATGAAGACAAATGAAATGGGTTATCACTTCACATCTGAGCTCAAAAATTCTTGATAAGACCTTTCCACGCGATAACCAGCGCACTTCTGTGTGCAGCAGAAGTGTTTCATGCTCGCTGCCCATTTCGTTGCATATTGTGCGGAAAATACGTGAATTTAATGGACGAGCTTTTATGAAGTTGACGATTTTCACAACGTCGTTAAGTACAGACAAAAGTTAATCTGGCATGTTTTTTTTTGTCGCTAGAGCTTCTCGGTGGATGCTGCAGTGTACGCAGGAAACTGATGGTGCAACTTTTCACATGAGAGCTACTGCTCCTTTGTGCCTCACTGTCATTGATTTCTGTACAAATTCCAACGCAGCGCGTCCAGTCAATTTCATTTACTCTGAAAACGCTATCCATCAAATAAAAAATATCTTCCCCTGTTGAACGAGTGGTAAGGGGACGGCAAAACAAAAAAATCTTCATGCACTGTGTTCTCAAATAAATAACTGGCATACACCAGAAGATTAGATAGATAAGCTACGTCAGTGGACTCATCGACTTGCAGTGAGAAAAATTCGCTGTTTTTTATTCTGCTTGTTAGCTTTCTGAGGATGTCGGCAGATATTGAATCAATGCGACGAGCCACAGTATTGTCGGAGAGAGGGGTTTTGTCCAGCGTCTAAGGGCCTAATTCTCTTCATCAGCACATCTCTGCTGGATTTCTCTTCTTCTCGTTCTTCTCCTCCGAGTCCAATCGATCGGGTTTCTCCATATAGGCCTATTCAAGGCCGGTGCACATCTCTCTAGAAGAGGCCGATGTAGATGGATCATCCCTACTGTCCCTTGATTTCTTTAAAGTGCCAGTTTTTAACCAGGTGTCCATTTTGATGAATATAGTAAGTGAAAAAAAAAGAAGAAGAATGAATTTACTATCACTTAGCGCCTAATGTGAAAGGGCGAGGCTATTGTGAAGCAGACGATTCCCGCGAAAAGAAATCGTGAATAATTTATAGGTTGCAAATTACAACTTGTAATATGATTTTTTCTCTCTCTCTCTCAATAAAAATACAACATGTGAAGTTTATCTAAGGCAAATACATAAAAAGATCGCCATTACAAACATTCTCACGCACCCCAGTTTGGGAACCGCTGCTTTATAGCATTTAATAAGTAGACTAGGCTATGATTAAATAGGCATAGCCTATGTTTTGTATGCAATTTGTATAATGTTTTATTTCTATATAATGTGCAAAGTTTTATGAAACTTTAAGAGCATTTAAGCTCTTTTGAATCCAAGCAATCCTAAAATCCTTATTTCCTTGCGCACCACTGGTTGAAATACAATCCTCATTTATTTATATTGTTTATTTTGACCCTTTTTCTACTTCTAGTCATTCCCATGTTCTGTTGTTGTTGTTTGACCAGGATAACGAGATCAGCCCGGAAGGATTATTATCTCTGCTCAGCTCTGAACTAAAGCGAGAGTTACCAGAGGAGTTTGTGTACCGCCGCGCGCTCAGTGAGTGACAACAGAAACCTCTGGGATTTCATTTGCCAAAAGACGCGCGTCATGGATGATACATTTATATCGTGATGTTGACTTCATATGTGTTTTAATACGTAGTTTTTAACTGTTTAATCGCTATATTAGCACAATATGGCACTATTTAATATTTAAAGAGTAGCTAGCCTATTCATCACCTATGTATAGTTTCAGGTTTTTCACCTTTTTTCTTGTCTTGATCTTCCTCCGTTTCTCTCAGGATGTCTGGACATGGTGGCTGTAGAGGGTCAATTTACATTCACAGCAGAACGTCCACAGTTAAACTGCGCCGTGTTTTTCATCGGCGAGCCTAGAGACATTATCAGCATTGAGTATGATTCGGTCAACATCGACTGCAGAGGAGGGGATTTCATAAAGGTGAAATGTTCTTACATCCCTGTGGTTTACAAAAGTCATTTAATAGTATTACAGTCACTTATTTTGTTCTAAGTATGGCCAAAAACAGCTGACGTGTTTGTGTAAATCTCTACCTGTTCAAGCTGTGAATGTACACTAAGCCAGGTTAATTCAGGGCGACAAAAGATCACGTGGCATGTCATTTTCAACCAGGTCTTACAACAACCATGTTTACAATTATCTAACATGTTCAACGCAAAAAAAAAAACAAAAAAAAAATTGAATTAAAATTCCAATTAAGCAAAAGTCATACGAGATTAATTTCGTCATGCATTCTGAATACAGCTAAGCTTTCAATTACTGTGCAAGATTGGTGTCAAATTAATGTAGTTTAATAGGACTGAAAAAGCCACATGGGATATTTTTGAAGTTAATGTACTGAATTAATTCCTGTTCTATGGAATGGACATGAAATGAGGAAATTTAAGATCATGCACTGAAACAAAACTGGCATGAACTCAACTGATGTGAAACAGTTAGGGTGAACTGAAGGGAATTATGTAAACTGAACTTGACCTGAACTAAATAGTGTTTAACACAGTTAACAATGTACACTGAAAAAAAAAAAAAAAACATGGCATAGGATGTACTTTGAAAGAATTTTCACTTAGAAACAGCAAAGAAATGACAAGTAACATTGAATTAAACATGAAATTTTGAAGTAGAAAGACTTCAATAGTATTTTCTTGTAAAACGTACTCCAATAATATTTATTTATAACTTTTTACAGTAGAATGGTGTTAAATACAACCTTTTTGTCTTTAAGGTATTTGATGGCTGGGTGATGAAGGGCGAGAAGTTTCCTAGCACACAGGACCATCCTCTTCCTCTGTACGAGCGTTACTCTGATTACTGCGAGACTGAAGTGACTCGACCAATCGTACGGTCGTCTCAGAATGTCGCCATGCTCTTCTTCAGACTCCAACAATCAGGGAGCAGCTTCACAGTAACATTCCGCAAACTCATCAATCCGTTCCGTAAGTGCACAGAAACACAAAATGACACTGGAAATTATGCATTTATCATAAAAAAATGTGCCTTTCAGCAGTACTGATGAACTTGAAAACTAATGTCACTAATGTCCTGAAGGTTCAGAGCGTTTACTCTGTTAGTGGAATGACATATGGCTCATGCAGAAGCCACGCTTGAAGCTTAACATGCAAGATACTGATGTTTAACCATCTGTCTGTCTCTCTTTCTCTCTTTTTGTAGCCTGTAATGTTGTATCTCAGACCCCAGAGGGCAGTTTCACCATGATCATTCCACAGCAGCACAGGAACTGCAGTTTTTCCATCATCTATCCAGTGGAGATCCAGATTGGAGAGCTCAGTCTCGGCCAACACAATGATCTCAAGGTGAGCATTTCTGGTCAAGAATTGTAACATTTACACAAACCAGCCTTCCAAATAAATAAATAGAATAAAATAATAAATATTACTTAATACATTTTATTTACAAATGTCACTATTTCAAAGTGTTTATATGTTTATGAAATCATCTCAATGGGGCACAAATCTGATTTCTGGTCAAGTAACAGTATTTAAACAAACAAGCCTTCCCAAAATAATTTTTTTTATTGAAAATAAAATTAATACATTTACAATTGCATTATTTTAATGCAATTGTATTAAAACAATATGGGGAAGTCGTGGCCTAATGGTTAGAGCGTTGGACTCGTGATCCAAAGGTTGCGGGTTCGAGTCTCCGGTGTGGTTAACTTGAAGCTGGGTGTCCAGAACAAGAAATATAAATAGAATCGAGTTAAATAGAGTGATTGCTTATTCAAGAATCTTTGAATTGAGACAAGCTAATTTGATATCATTAAAAATATATAGCTGATATAAGGACACTGATAATTATAATGAATTTGAGACTTCTGGTTTTTCCATATAGCGGTCCATTTTCGGCTGTGCCGGTTCTGGAGACTTTGTCGAGCTTCTGGGTGGAAACGGCATGGACACGTCCAAGATGTTCCCTATGGCAGACCTCTGCTACTCCTTTAATGGACCAGGTGAGCATTCCTACTTTATCTGTTGTGCATCATCATTGGTTCCAGCAGCAGTCGTGCTGAGCAATTTAGTGTACAAAGAATCTCATAAACCTCTCCATATCTTTCTTCCCATCAGCTCAAATGAAGGTCGGCTGTGATAACACTGTGGTCCGAATGGTGTCGAGCGGGAAGTTTGTAAATCGAGTTAGTTTCCAGTATCGGCTACTAGGCCACCAAGAGCTTCAGCAGATGAAGGGCAACAGTGTTGAAGACATGTGTTTAAGAGCATAAGACCCT
This sequence comes from Barbus barbus, assembly GCF_936440315.1. Classification (NCBI taxonomy): domain Eukaryota; kingdom Metazoa; phylum Chordata; class Actinopteri; order Cypriniformes; family Cyprinidae; genus Barbus; species Barbus barbus. The sequence continues at coordinate 21,606,894 of NC_136721.1, read as the reverse complement.
CTCTGTTCCCTTCTTGTTCAGGGGGATGCCAAACTAAGTTGAGTTTGAGCCTTTGTATATTTTCCTTATTAAAAAAAATATTTATTTTTCGCCTCATCTTTTCATTTGACACTTCTGTTCTTTTTAATATCATAAACTTGTAAGATCTGTGGCTGATGTTAAATAAAATATGTACTTGTGTTGGTGCACATCACTGTTTTGTTCAGCATGTTTCATTTTGAAGCGCCCAAATAAAAACTGGAATCTAAAGAGCGGTACTGCACAAGTATTACAATCCAGTATGTACGACAAATGTAATTGTCTTTATTTATTTATCTGTATTAAAGAATTTTTGTAATAAAATCAGTAAACATGAGCAAAGCGAACTCTGGTTACGGTAATTTCTAATTTTACACAAGAAAACACTGACATTTGTTCTAATCTACTCATTTTGAAGGGGGGGAGAAAAGGAGTTCTGTCACAAATTACTTGGTGAACTGCCATTAAAAGGAATAGTTCACCTAAAAATGAAAAATTGCCATAAATTTACTCACCCTCAGGTCATCCAAGATGTAGATGAGTTTATTTCTTCTTCAAAACAGATCTGGAGAAATTTAGCATTGCATCTCTTGCTCACAAGTGGAGTGAATGGGTGCCGTCAGAATGAGAGTCCAAACAGCTGATAAAAACATCACAATAATCTACAACTAATCCACACAACACCACTCCAGTCCATCAATTAAGTTCAATGTTTGTAAGAAACATATATATCATTAAGACGTTTTAAACTTCAAACCATTGCTTTCGGCTAAAATATGAGATTTTTTGGGTGAAATATTTATTTAAGCCAGAACACATTGCTTTATATATAATGGAATTGTAATTCTTATTGTTTAGTTTCACCATAAAACAATTAAAGTGTGAATTATATCAGCATCTAGCTAATTATCTCACAGTATGTATTTTTTACACAATATCAGTCATCATGTGCTAAAAAGCAATGATTGCCTGCGAATATTAACCTGAATTATGAATGGCAAATAAAATGTAAAAAGCACTCTAGGATACTTGTATCAGCAACTTTTCTGAGATGACCTCTATTATTGAGCCATCAAGTAAAAAAAAAAAAAAAATCTAAACTCCAATGTTTTGAATAACATCCCAATTCTACATGACAAGACAAGATGCATGACTATCAATTTAATGAGCGCTAGTCAGTTGGACCTAAACTGTTGACCTGAATCCAATAGACTGCTTAATCACTACTTTTAAATCAACAGATCGATTAATGTTTTATCGCCACACTCTCGTACTGCAGATGCTCATCATCATCGCTGACAACCTGCTCACATCATGACTGCAGAGGTGTTGGGCTTTGCCTTATCCTGTCAAATCTGTCCTATGATGGAGGACGATGTTCAGACACGTCTTTTTTTTGCATGCACCAGGCATCACCAAGGTCCCCTCAACATCTTGACCGTCCCTCAACATGACGTAGGAACTAAAAGAAGTGATTGTGCTTAAAGGAATAGTTCACTCAAAATCATTATTAAATACCTCATACCAATGTGGCTAATAAACCGGAAGTCTCGCACATTCACAGAAAACGGCTTACTTCCTCGTTGTGAAATGGAGTGAAGAAGAAACTGTCAATTCTTACCTTTACAGTCCACCAAAGGAAAAACTTGATTGTGCATTTGGCAATAATACGTTATTGGCCACTGCTAGAGCTGCATGTGAACAGGTCACGTGTTGCGTTCGTCCAATCACTGACACAGACACCGTGAATATGCAAATAAGGACGTTAACCGAGAGTTTGCTAATGTACGTGTGGAACGCTAGATTATGAATATACAGGATTAAAGGCTTAGTTCACCCAAAAATGAAAATCAGCCTGTGTTTTAGTCACCCTTGAGGCATTCTAGTTGTATATGACTTTCTTCTTTCATATGAATCCAGTCCGAGTTTTATTAAAAATTGTCCTGGCTATTCCAAGCGTTATCATTGCAGTGGTGTTTCTCTTTAACAGTACAAAACACATTAAATAAAGTGCGTATCCATAATAAAATGTGCCTCACACAGCTCCAGGGCATGAATAAAGGCCTCCTGTAGCGGATCCATGTGTTTTTGTAAAGAACAATATCCATATTTCAAACGTACTGAACACTTTTCTCTCACTTCTGCTGACTGTGGTACGCGGAAGTCATTCTGACGGATGACGTAGGACATATGCTAGTCTCGCGAGTTTATTTACAGGAGCAAAGGAAAACTAGTCTTCTCTTGGCTTATATCAAAATCCTCTGACATTTTTCTTTTCAAATCCTCGGTTTGTGCTTCTAATTCATGACCAGCATTTTGTTTTATTCTCTCTCAGTGTTCGTTATTAATCACGCAACGGCGACGTCCTGCGTCATCCACTGGAACGGCTTCTGCGTATGACAGATAGTGGAAGGGATAGAAAAGTGTTTATTACATTTAAAATATGGATATTTTTCTTACAAAAATGCATGGATTCGCTGCAGGAGGCCTTTTTGAATAAAGGCCCACATGCCTTTATTCAAATGCATGAAGAAAGTAAAGTAAACATTATCTAGGTCAAAATCAAACCAAGAATCTCATTTCACAACAAAAACAGCTGTAGGTTTATTTAGTGTATGTTGTGTGAAACATTTGGACAGAATATTTTATGAATGAAATGTGTGTGTGTGTGTGTGTGTGTGAAACTACGACTCTTATTGCGTCTCTGTGGGATTTGATGAGACGGGTCGCCTCATGCTTGATTAAAGGTTGGCGCTCACATTATCCTGGTCGGAACCACACGCTCCAGAGAGAGTTTAGCAGAATAATTGATAACGAACTGAGAATCCCAGCAGGACGCACAAAGAGGTAAGCACAGCTGCGCTAGTCCCCTACTGCGCACATCAACGCAGAAATCAGCCAACGGTGGAAATTACACCACCACTGCCACACGTGGGACTGTTAGGGAGAATGAGCAAGAGAGAAAGATGAAAAAGAGGGGGAGAGAGAGAGCGAAATTGAGATTGAGGGAGAGAGTTGCATCATGAGATACTTGAGCAAGGGCGAAAATATAGCAGGGTTTCACAACAACGAACTCACAAAGTGTTGCAAAAACACATCAAGTGATCAAATCAAGCTGTAACATGACAAAACAGAATCTGAGAGCTTTACTAAACAGATGTCAAGCCATCCAATAGAATTACAGTAATGAGAGGCATTTAATTGATTAATAATCGCTAATTTGCCAACAGTGTGCAAATTATAATAGGCCTAGCCTCTCAAACAAATTATTTCCAAATCTAACTTTTTCCTGTGAAACACAAAAGGTAGGGTACATGCTTAAATAATAGCTACTTTTTACATGCAACTACAGTGATGGAAGGTTTCCAGCTTTAAAAAGAACAAAAAAAGCACCATAAATATAACCTATATAACTTGTGTTATATTTTAAAATCAACATTATATTTACCCTATCTATTTAGTTAATGCATATTAAAGGTTTTACTGTGAAGAATTTGTCTGGACATGTTGGTGCTACACACCCTGAGAGAGGTTGAGAGAAAATACCCACAATGCACTGCAATATGAGCAGCTAATGAGAAAAAAGGATGCTTCTCAAACAGAAGGACATCTGAGGATGTGTCCTTCTTAGTCTGGCCACACATTAGACGATTTTCAAACCATGAGAGACCACAGACATGAGGACAGTTTCAACCAATTTTTAGCCTTATAATCCTCTGAATGCGCACTCTAGACAATTTGACCAGGCTGCAAGACCACACACTTGCTGACTGTAGGAATGATTTCACAGTCACACGAGACGCTAGATAAAAACGTGGGAAGAAAAACAAATGGAGAACAACTGACTTTGTCAGCTGGCTCTCCTGGCGCATGTTTTGTTTCACAGTGAAAAACAAAGCAATAAATAAAAAGTTGATAGAATAGAAAAAATAGGGAACGCTAGTGTTAGAAGGTCATTATTTATAATAAATAAAAATAAAATAAGTAGAAAGAATAGACAAAGAATAGAGAATGCTAGTGTTAAAGGCTCTTTTTTTTCTTTTTAAATAAAACAAGTAGTTAGAATAGAAATACAATAGAGAGTGCAAATGTTAGAGGGTTAAGTTCTTTTAATTAAAAAACAAGCAGAGGAAATTAGAAGTAGCATTCAAATAGAGAGTGCTAGAGTTAGAGGGTCGAATGAAGATGAAAGAGATGTGTTTTCAGCCGTTTCTTAAAAATGATTAAGGACTCAGCTGCTTGGATTGAGTTGGAAAGGTCATTCTACCAGGAGGGAACAGCAAATGTAAAAGTCTGTGAAAGTCAAATGTAATTGTATGCAATATTTCAAACCTTTAACCCACTTTAAACCACTTTTCAAACCTTTAATCAACCCATGGCAAAAGTTTTAAAGTCATAGACATATATAGACGCCCTATTCGACCACTCCAGGCACGTAGATGCGGCCGCCATCTTGGAACGGTATTTTTGACGTTCACCATACTGTAGGTTCGCACAGAGCCGTTGAGTCGTTCTGTGCAGGATTGTGGCATCTGATAATGTACATTTTTAATACTAAAGTCCTCCTATTGACAACAGTCAGTATCAGAGAATAACTGATCTCGGAATGTCGCAACTGATCAGAGAGAATTAAGCATTTCAGACAACCATGTAATAGAATGCAACAGTTGGGTTCCGAAAATAAAAAATGTTATTAATTTTCTGCATATGAAAATTGATTTTTAACAATAACTTATAAATCTTTAAAGACAGACCTGCTGTGAGGTCTGAAGTTGTTAATCAATGCATTTGCTGAAACCATCAGTTTGCATAATTTTATCTTATTTTTTACATAATCATGTTTAACAGCGGGATCACTGGTGAAAAACTTCATTACCCATGATGCTGTAAAGAAAATTCCACCAATTAGAGAGTTGCAGTGAACAAATGGCACCAAACATTCACAGAGCTCTGCCCACTTTCATGAAGCTCCACAAAAGGCATAATCCACATCTCTCCACACTTTTAAAACCCTTAAATAGTTGTTATATATATTTTTGAATAAAAGTAAAATATATTATTTCTATACGATCAACAACTTTAGATGAATAGTTTTAAAATTTGCGCAATGGTTCACGGGATTGTAGTTCATTTCTTCATTAAAGCCGTTAAGTCTTGTAACTTTGAACTATTTCCAAAATCTTTTTTGCTCCATATCAAAGTTTATAATGTTGTGATTCACCTCGTAGCTGGTTGGTATACTGGCCCAGTAGTGCACAACACAACGAAATCACGACAACACAATGAAATTGCCACAATACAACGCATAAAACTAATTTCATTGTGTTGTGCTAATCTCATGTGTTGCAACTTGTTTCCATTGTTGTATGCTAATTTCCTTGTTTTGTGGCTAGTTCTGTTGTGTTGCGACTTGTTTCCATTGTCTTGCAAATTGTTTCCATTGTCTTGCGAATTGTTTCTGTTGTGTTGCAGCTTTTTCCATTGTATTGTGCTAACTTTGTTGTGTTGTGACTTGTTTCCGTTGTGTTGTGCTAATCTCATTGTGTTGCGACTTGTTTCTGTTGTGTTGCGGCTTGTTTTCATAGTTTTGTGCTAATTTTGTTGTTTTGTGGCTAGTTTCTGTTGTGCTGCGACTTGTTTCCATTGTGTTGTGCTAAACTTGTTGTGTTGCGACTTGTTTCTGTTGTGTTGTGTCTAGTTTCCATTATGTTGCGACTTGTTTCTGTTGTGTTGTGGTTAGTTTCCATTATGTTGCGACTTGTTTCTGTTGTGTTGTGTCTAGTTTCCATTATGTTGCGACTTGTTTCTGTTGTGTTGTGGTTAGTTTCCATTATGTTGTGACTTGTTTCTGTTGTGTTGTGGCTAGTTTCCATTGTGTTGCGACTTGTTTCCATTGTGTTGTGCTAATCTTGTTGTGTTGCGACTTGTTTCTGTTGTGTTGTGTCTAGTTTCCATTATGTTGCGACTTGTTTCCGTTGTGTTGTGCTAATCTTGTTGTGTTGCAACTTGTTTCTGTTGTGTTTTGACTTGTTTCTGTTGTGTTGTGGTTAGTTTCCATTATGTTGTGACTTGTTTCTGTTGTGTTGTGTCTAGTTTCCATTATGTTGCGACTTGTTTCCGTTGTGTTGTGCTAATCTTGTTGTGTTGCAACTTGTTTCTGTTGTGTTTTGACTTGTTTCTGTTGTGTTGTGGCTTGTTTCCCTTGTGTTGTGGCTAGTTTCCATTGTGTTGCGGCTTGTTTTCATTGTGTTGTGCTAATCTTGTTGTGTTGCGGCTTGTTTCCCTTGTGTTGTGGCTAGTTTCCATTGTGTTGCGGCTTGTTTCCATTGTGTTGTGGAGACCGTAGGTTGGCTTGGTTCATAGACTTTTTTTTAAAATCCATATTTGAAAAAATGAATGGAAAAAATACTTTACCACAGAAAAAGTGGGCAGGCACTAAAGCATTCCATAACTGACCTTGGAATGTTGCAACTGACCAATCAGAATCAAGCATTTCAGAGAGCTATGTAATAAAGTAAGTAGAAAATGCTCATTTGTGTAGATGAACACATGGCAATGACACTGATCTGTTCAATAGAGTATCTGATTCCCTCCGTCAGCTTCACCCTGCTCTGTTTAAGCAACAACAGGCACATCTTACATGGAAATCAAATGAACATTGTAAAATCTGATTAGCAGGCTACAGAATATCTGATTATGTCATTTTAAACTACGTCAGCAGGAAAGATGCATGGGCACAATAACAATTAGATGAAACCCTTGTCACAACCTGACCGCATCTCACAAGCTTCTGTGAATTCATCGCATGTCCTTTATAATACCTCAAGCCCTGAGATCAGAGAGCCGTCTGATACAGCAGTACTTACGTATGTACCAAACATAGTTTGAGCTTATTTTGTCCTTGGGTTTGCCTTATGAAAGACTTCATTTCAAAGAAATCTTGAATCTAAAAGGGCAATTTTATAAAATGGCTGAAATTCAGCATGTGCTCTCAACCGGCTAATACCACAAAACAGAGGCCGGGAGATGCTGCGTGGACGAAGACAGAGAAGAAAAAAGATGAAAAGAGGACTTATTTGTGTATGATTAGGCTAATGATCCATGTCCTGTTAGACTGGAAACATTGATGCTAATGTTAACACTATGACGCTGTGATGCAGGGTTAATGATGTCACGTACACACCACAATCACGGTTCCTCGTAAGGTATTGTGGGTAGCGGGTCTACCTAATAGATTCAAAACACTGAGATGGCAGATTGAAAAAGGGCAATCAGAACGTCTTTGTTCTTGAGGTAGAGCCGCTCACATGCTTCGGCGTAATGAGAGGCCACTTCGCATGAAACTCACCATTAGTGCTGTCTAATCCATCATTTGGATCACTTTTTTGTTAAAATTTCTTTATGAGATGCAGAAGGATGAAGTGGATCTCACAGGGCCTGTCAAGAATATGTTGAGTTATATTTCAACCCCAAAAAATGAAGACAGAAAAAATAGATTCTACTTAAAAACAAACCAATTTACTGTCCTTTTGTTGTGAAATGTTGAAAGGAAATGTTGGCAACTAAATGAAATAAATATGTTTAAGTTGAAGTGCTATATCACTAAAAAAAAAAAAAAATTTTAAAGTAAACAAAGTACTTGAAAACAAAAAATTATAAAAATGCACATAACAGCAAAAGCACAAAACAAAAAAAATTAAATTAAAATACAATTTAAATGTAATCTAAAAAATATAACAGAAAAGCTAATTCAAAATATGAATAAATACTATAATACTATATAAAAAAAATACTGAAATAAAACTTACAGAGAATGGTATGATTACAGAGAGTTAAAAACTCTGCTAAAACACTAACAAGTCTCATTTTCTCATCTTGCTCATAAACATATTTTTTTTGTGAACGTGTTTTTGTGAGATTCACCCATATATATTTCGTATCTGAGACAACCAGATACTCAAGTTAGTTCTTTATCATTTAGAGCCTAATTTTGTGAGGTAACAGTATTTTAAGGGTCTATTTATATCCTTTATTGGAGTCTGTTTTCCGATCAATTGGATAAATTCACCGCCACAGGTTTTTCCGGGATGCAGAGCTTGTTTTCCACACTTTCTGTGGTTATCAGTCTTGGTCGTGCACGTTTCTCTGTTTATATTCCTGTTTGCTGTTCGTATCGCCACTTCCACAAACACACACACACACACAACAAACAGTAACACACCGACTCGTTCCTGCCGGTTGAATGAAGCAGCATTCATTGTGAGCTCTTATCGGTGCGGTAAACTGCATCTTCCTATCTGAGTCACAGAGGGAATAAAGTTTGTCTAAACTGCAATGAACACACACAAATCCAACACATATACTCGTAGGGCCAACTTAAACAGCCACTTTATCTCATATGTGTCTCCTAAAAATCCTTTGAAGAAATAAAAACAAACAAATGAGACACTTTTTCACATACAGTAACACCAATATTCACACAATAACACTAATATAGCACGTACACTACAGTTCAAACGTTTGAGGTTGGTAAGATAATATTTTCAATGTTTTTGAAAGAAGTTTCTCTTATGAGACTATTATATTCACAAATGTTCCATTTATTTGATCAAAAATTCTGTAAAAACATTAATATTGTGAAATATTATTACAATTTAAAAGAACTGTTTTCTATTTGAATACATTTTAAACTGTTATTTATTCTTGTGATGCAAAGCTGTATTTTCAACATCATTACTCCAGTTTTCAGTGTCACATGATCCTTCAGAAATTATTCATATGCGGATTGATTGCTTGGGAAATATTTCTTATTATTATCAATGCTGAAAACAGCTGCGCTGATCAGGTTTATTATAGTTAACTAGAAGTAAACTAAAACCAATGAAATAAAGTAAACATTTTGCCAAAATAAAATAAACTTATTTTTGCTATCTACTAATAATAACTATAAAAACTATATAGACATATTTGAAACAATTTTCAAAACGTTTCGTGGAAAAAAATCAAACGCTACAAAATTACTCAAACTTTATCTTAAATTAAAATGAAAACAGAAAAGATAAAAATAAAAACTATAATAGTACTCACGGTTATTAAATTACAAAGGTGATGCTTCACATTTTTGTGGAAACACCCCCCCCCCCCAAGATTATTAGATAAATAAAAAAACTGCATTTATTTTTAATGAAATCCTTTACCATCACTTTAATGCATCCTTGCTGAATAAAAGTATAATTTCTTAAAAAAGGACCCCAAATGAACGGTAGTGTAGAAAATTTGTAGAAATGAGAAATGCTTGATCTCGTATTGAGATGTTTGACTTTTGTTTTCAGACTTCCTGGGAAATCTGTGCACAGTTTGAGACAACACAGATCTCCTGAAACTCTAGGAGATTAACAGGGAGAAAAATCTAGGAAGCAAACGTCAACATTTCACAAATTAAAGAGATTTGTTTTTTCTTCCTGTAGCTGAATGAGAACAGCCATAGCGGTTTCGCTAAATGAATAACAATCTGTTCCACAGAAATCACTGCAGTGGAGCTTCTTGAGCAAGTCCTTCTCACAATCCTGCTGAGATGGCAGCCGACACATAAGCCTCAGGTGTGTGTGTGTGTGTGTGTGTTCAAGGATATTAGAGTGACGTCTGCTCATGTCCACAGAATGGGATTCTGAGCATATATGGACACGTATGAAAGCCATGAATGATGCAAAGCCTTTCTGAGTCGTTTAGCTTCAGCATGACAAACTCACACACACAGACACACACACGCACACGTTCTTCTGCAGTCCACCTGCTGTGAAAGTCTATAAAGGTGTGAAAGACACTGGTACTAACTCAGGGTGACGTGACGTTGTTGGCGCTGATAAGTGCTTTCATCTCATGCCACTGGAGGGCAAACCCCACAGAGACGAGCGTCATCCTCTTCGTCACACTCATCATCCTCACGTCACTTTGAAAGTTTTCTTTAGAGGACGTTTGAAAGTTATCAATTCCAGCGGGCCCACACAAAAATGTTCTGCGTGGGAAATAGCAGGGTTGAGGAGATCTAATCAATTGAAACAGACCTCATCTTTTAATAATAAGGGGAAGTCGTGGCCTAATGGTTAGAGAGTTGGACTCGTGATCCAAAGGTTGCGGGTTCGAGTCTCGGGCCGGCAGGGATTGTAGGTGGGGGGAGTGAATGTACAGCGCTCTCTCCACCCTCAATACCACGACTGAGGTGCCCTTGAGCAAGGCACCGAACCCCCAACTGCTCCCCGGGCGCCACAGCATAAATGACTGCCCACTGCTCCGGGTGTGTGTTCACGGTGTGTGTGTGTTCACTGCTGTGTGTGTGTGCACGTCGGATGGGTTAAATGCAGAGCACGAATTCCGAGTATGGGTCACCATACTTGGCTGAATGTCACTTCACTTCACTTCATCTGATTTAATTTGGGAAGCAAATCAGTGGATTTGGGTCAGATTCATCTCAAATGCAGAGAATCAATTTGACTGATTGATCAACTTCTCAATCAGTCAAAATGACCCAATGAAGAATATAAAGCTTGGATATGAATTAAAATCTACTTTTATTATTAGTTTTACTGCAGAATAATTTTGGCTCCAAATGGTTAATATTTAGTGCTTAGTAGCATAGTTGAGACATATACATTACATATATATACATTATATATAGATGCTGAAAAAATATAAAATTTATTTTCAGTCAAAATATGCTTTTTTTAAAAGATTTACATTAATGTTAAAAAATGTTGGTGTTGTTATTTTATTAATGTGTCATCAAAATCTCTTATGCTAGCCAAGGCTGCATTTATTGGATCAAAAATACAGTAAAAACAGTAATATTGTGAAACATTATTACTATTTAAAATAACTGCTCTCTATTTTCATATATTTTTAAATATAATTTATTTTAATTTGTATTTGTTTTAAATATATTATTTATTTATTTATACACTGTGCATCATTACTCCAATCTTCAGTGCCAAATGATCCTACAGAAATCCTTCTAATAAGCTGATTTTATTATTATTAATGTCGAAAACAGTTGTGCTGCTTAATATTTTTGTGGAAAAATGGATACACTTTTTTCAGGATATTTTAATAAATAAAAAAAATCCCAAGATCAGAAATCTTTTCTAACATGGTAAAATCTTTTATTGTCACTTTGATAAATTTAATGCATACTTACTGAATAAAATGATTAATTTCCTTAAAAAAACAGATGAATCTAATAAATGAATCAAACAGATTGCCAATTAACAATAAGTATGTAACTACATACTGAAAAAAACAGTTACATTTTTACAGAAATACGTGTTAAATTTAAATGTTACCATTTTTAGTCATGCATAAATGATGTTTTCAAGGTCAAAGGTCATATACAAATTGATTTAGTTGAACTTTAAATGACATCAGCTGAACTTATTTCATAATGTGGTCCAAAGGGTTAAAAAAAAGTCTCCTTAGATATACTAAAACACACTCTGGTTCTATTTTACACGTCATTCTTTTCATACTCTATATACTTGATATAATCATCAGCAGAGTTCTGTCTCAGGTACATGTTCGTGTGCATTCTGATGACGTTTCCTCTAGTGAGCTATATTACGGAGGCTCGTCTGCTCTTCAAATAGCATGTTAGTGAACAATCCTCATTATTTTCGGCTATAAATACCATTTCTCTCACAGCGTAATGACCCATCTGTGCAGTCTAGTGTGTGCGACAGGCCGCAGAGTGAGTTTTACCGGGCCTGCTCTTCTTTAGATAGAGCGGCGGGCCGTAACTCAGGTCTAAAACAGATCACAGATGTCCGTAAGGATGGGCGTGGGCAAGATGGATGAAACCGCCCAGCTCTCCGACATATCCCTCACTTCTAATAAAGAGTCGGTGGATGGTGGGAGTGACGCAATGCCTGACGGAGGAGTGGAGGTGTGGAGGGAGTGTGTGAGGAGAGATAAGGAGGTAGTGAGGTGTCTGAAAGTCTCTTAGATAAGGCCGAATGAGGGGTGGTGATTGTGATTACCCCGCGGGAACACGCCGGAAATGGATCTCAGAGTGGAGTTTTAATAGGGCCATGCACACACTTTTTCATGCGCCTCTCTTTTTTCCCCATTCAAGCACACCGTGACTTCTCCTCCTCCTCTTCTTTGACCCTTGTGTCTGTGGAGAACGGTGATAAATAGTAGGTTCGGTGGGAATGAGAGCGAGAGGGGGCGTAATCGCTTCCACTGCTCGTCCTTGTTTCGTCTAGTTTTCTCTTATCGTTGTCACTGGTAAACAGACGGAGCTTCACGGGGCTGGATTTGTCTTTGTGAAGGCCACTGTTGACGCGAGCATCTCTCTTCTGCAGACGGCTGGAGACAGATGCATTGGAGCAGAGGCCTAATCTCAGACACCATCTCCCAGAACTCATTCGCTGATAGTGGCCTCGATGAGCCGCCTGAAACAGCAACAAAACCAGCGGGATTACGCGGTGGAAGAAATAACGCTTCTTTGTAGCACCGCGGGTGAAATAGAGAACGCTTTTTTAACAAAAATCATATTTTGCTCTATAAAAAGAATTAAAATAGGTTCTTCTTTGGTTATTCAATGGCATAATTCATAGCATTACACTGTATGGAACGCATAATATCCATCTATGGTTCTTTAATGGCATCATAAAGAACACATCATATTTAACACATCTCTTCCATCTTTATTTGACCCTCTAACTTTAGCACTCTCTTTTCTAATTCTATTCTTAAAAAAACAAAAACTAACACTGTATCTTTTCCAATCTTTTTGTATTTGATCTTATTTGATGTTTTCTTTTTATTTATTTTATAATTAACAAAAGCAAAAAAGCCATCTAACACTAGCTTGCTCTATTCTTTTTCTTAAAAAAACAACCTTGCTATGTATACTGCATTAAGCTAGTTGAGACTTGTTATAGCACTTGCATATTATTGCTCTTTTGTTGATTTTGATTGCTTCCATTTTTAAGTCACTTTGGATAAAAGCGTCTGCTAAATGACTAAATTTAAAAAAAATATATAGAACCAAAAATGTTCTGCCTCTCTTGGTTTATGGCATTATAACTTAGAAACCATAGAAGAACATTTTTATGACATCACAAGAACTGAAAAGTGTTCTTCATATGGAACCTAAAATGTTCTTTTATGCTTTTTTTATGATGGCACATGGATCTTGATATTCTCCTGTGGCATCATAGGTACAGAAAAAGGTTATTCTATGTTTCTTTATGTCATATGGCACTTAAATGTATGTAATTTTCCAAAAACACTTTAGAAAACTGAGTCCGGGCAGAGTACCAAAACAAACTTGTAGCCAATCAGCAGTAAGGGGCGTGTCTACTCATGATGTGGAGGAGAGAGCGTTCAGTGAACAGCCGAGCCGAGCGACAGAAAGATAGAGATGGTGGATAAAAAACAAAATAGGAAAACATCTGTGGAATGATAAGGCAAGAATTAGGACTCGTGTAAATATCAGATCAGCTTTCCAGCACAAAGTCTTTACACTTTACAGCTAAAGTCTGCCTACACTGGAGCAACCGTTGAAAATTATTTTAAATTTGTGTCAGGATGTCATAAATAGACTGCATAATGACTTCTATAGTATTTTGGCGCGCCGCTCACATCCGGTGTAAACATTGGTTTTGCTTTGTTTCACAGTCCCTTTTGGGGTAGGGGCATGTTTGTTTTGGTGAATTCAAATAACAACACTGGCTACCAGAAATCGCTTACCCCACCTTTAAAAATGTGCGAAACTCAAAAGTGTTCTTCTTTAACATATTAGACCAATTTCAGTGTTTGCAAACAGTGATGATGTTTTTTGTGGGCGGAGCCTATCTGGTGGCAGAAAATGACAGTTTTACAGTAGTAGTCTATGGAAGCCATCGAATAAAAACGGTACATTTGAGTTTATATTTCAAAATACTGGCTTTATTCTCGCAATTCCCGAGATTATCTCTCACTGTTCTGATAAGAAAAATCAACTCGTCATTCTCTCTTTTCTCCTCGGCTTAGAATCATGGGTTTATATCCCACACATCTGGCTTTTTTTACTCAAAATGGACAAACTCACTATTGAGTTATAATGTTCGAACTAGGAGATATAAACTTGCATTTGTGAGAAAAAAGTCGAGAATTGTGAGATCAAATTGGTAATTTATGTAAAATGTTATTAAAATAGTATTACATGCTATTAACCTATGAGCTGCGTATGTGAATATTATAAAGACCTATTGTTTAAACCAAATTTAAATATGCTTTTATGCAAATTTAAATATGCTTAAATATCTGCGTTTAGCTTCTTTGATTTTCTTTGACGACAATATACTAAAAAATTACATCCACAAATTTTTTCTCTTATTCCATGGATTTTACCTGTATCCCTTCACTTGTTACCAGTGTTTTGCTGCCAGTACAATGCGTTTGCAGTTGCAAGTGACGTAAATGTGACGTCTATTCCAAATTGGTCTATATGGAACCCCTTTTTGGTAGAAAACAACCCAATCGCTGGGTTTGTCTTTGTCCATATTTTACCCAGGGCTGGGTTGTATTTAACATTTTAGAATGTTCTTTTATGGTTCTTTTATCTGTGAGATCATATAGAATCAAACTTTTTTAATGGTTCTTGTGTGATATCAAATGGAACTTAATGTTCTTCTGTGGGATCACAGGAATGGCATTTCTACCCTGACAATATCAGGCGGGCTGAAGAGTACATCTCATAAAATACAAATTTACGTCTTTGTGCTGTTTCTCTCTTTACCATTCAGCCTGCAGATTAACCAGGCCTGTGGTTTGAGAAAGCAAATGTTTTGTTAATGATTATGTTGCTGGGTGTTTTGGATAAAGCTTACGTCTGTACATTTTGTACAGAATGTATTAATAAACAAACCTCGACGACCCTGTGTGAAATGAACTGATGGAAGAGGCTTTCTATGCATAATAGAGCATTTGTATTACTATCTAAACACCAACATTAAGGCATTAACGTGCCATTTACTCAGCGAGACCTTTCACTCAGGTGTAATAGAAGAGGATACAAATGGAAGGGGGAGAAAAACAGGAGGCAATGATGAATCGCCAAAAGAGAAAAAGACAAATAGAATTAGAGGCCATTAAGAGACAACAGATAATTATCACATCTTTACCATCACTGTCAATCACGGCTCCACAGAAAAAAGCAACCAGAGAGAGAGAGAGAAGGTGCACTCGTGGAGCATTTATTTATTTATTTATGGTCTGAAACGTCTCAGGTAACAGCGATTGTCCGTCTTCTGAAGGACGTTTCATAAATAGCAGCATTCTGGCAGTTTATCACAATGAAGCGTGATATTAGGGTCGTGTCTCGTGCTCAGGTTTGCAGTCACGCTCCTCTGCCGAGATCTTCATTTGTCCTTTATAAAAATACCCGGGTTGATCGACAGCCCCTGGAAATGAAGTCGTGTATCATTCTTACATCACAAAGCATCATTGCCGACATCATAAGCTCTGCCGAGTGTGAAAAATCAACTGTCCGTTAGAAGAAGACACCTGAAATCCACTCCAGTCAAAGAGGACGGAGGACAAACACACGTCAAATGCAGACACTTTAACCTTCATAGCCTTTATTTGACTGAGATGAGATCCTAAACAAGCCTCTTTTACAGGAGGGTCATTATTGCAAAACCAAATGCAGAGATAGTGGATTATAGCTAATGTAAATAAGCCTAGGCAAAATAAATAAATAAAACAAACAAAACAAAATCTGATCTTTTCTAACAATAACAACATAAACGTTCAGTTCAAATATGGTTACAATAAATTATAATAACTCAATTATTTAATATTAATTAATAAAAATACATTTTGTTTGTAATTTTATTGTTCTATACATATTTCAGCTAATCCAAACAATAATATCTATTTTTCATGAATAATAAAAATGAAAATAAAAACTACTAAATAAATAAATACATTTATATATAATTAATCCAAAATATGTATTATGTTGTATTCTATAAATAATACAATCAAATAAAAACATGATTTATTATTAAACAAAGACATATACAATACATGAAAATATTATTTTATGATTCTATAAATACTATTTTATTATATTTACTTTATTATTCTAGTTTATTATTCATAAACTGGGCATGTATTTAAATATTTTAAATGGAACAATTATAAATGAAAAAAATATTATTTTAGTATTCAAATGCATACATATGCATTATTAAATGAATGAATACATTTATAAATAAACAATAAAAACACATATAAAACATAAAAACTTATTTCTGAACTATAATACTGTCATTTTTTCATTTCTGAAGTACACCATATATAATGCAGTGTGTGTGTGTGTGTGTGTGTGTGTATATATATATATATATATATATATATATACTGTATATACATACATATATAATATGTACACCATATATAATGCAGTGTGTGTGTGTGTGTGTGTATATATATATATATATATATATATATATATATACTGTATATACATACATATATATATGTATCAAATATGGTTACAATAAATAAATATAGCTGCGAGCAGCGATGACGGGCCCAAGCCGTCAGCATATGCCACCCCGGTGGCATCGATAAAACGGTGCCCAGCGAGCACAAGCATCACAGTAACCCTCTGGCAGTTTGGTTTTAAGGGATACGGCAATTAAAGGGTTAATCCAAACCATCAACTCTGTGAAACACACACACACAGAACATATAAAACTTTAAGTTCTGTGAAAATATATTTTTCATTGGTAGTTGATGTTAGTTAATGCATTTACTAATGCTAACAAATGAGAAATTATTATAGTTACCAAAGCTTTTAATGATTTATAAGCATTTTTTAATGATTTATTTTTCCATTAACTAACATGAATAATTTTTTCTAACACAAATTAATAAAGTAAAAAATATATTGTTAATATTTAATGTTATTTGTGAATTAACCAATGTTAAAAAACAACATTATTTAACTGTTGTTAATTTACATCATTAATAATTATATACCATTTAATGTTGATCAAAATCAATTCCAAAATGTGTTAATATATTATTAAATTTTAAAGTTTTATCTTTTGAACATGACTATTTTTCTAATATAAAAAATATTTTGTTCATTGTTAGTTCATTGTAAGTTCATACTATCAATGAAGAATTAACATGCTGTAAAAAATATATTTCATTGTTAGTTCATGTTAATGAATGCATTCCCTACTGTTAACAAATGAGACTTAATTATAAAGTGTTATCAAAACCTTTAATGCTTTATAAGCATTTTTTAAGGATTTTATTGAGATGTTTAAACAGACCCTCTCTCTCTCTCCCTCTCTCTCTCCCCCTCCACACTCACTGAACTCACACAGTCAGTCACCCACCCAGTCACCTACCGCAAACATTAGAAGCACAGAGACAGGAGAACTCTGATAGTTTTTAAATTTTCTCCTCCGCATAGTGTATTGTAAATTCATGAAATTAATCACATATCCTCAGACTGTATTGTTCTGTGTATGTAATTTTTTATGAAGTGTTTGGAAGCTGCTCTTAAAAGAAAAAAAGAAAAGAAAAGTTTTCTCTTTTTTACTGTAACTTTAATAAATTGCCATTAAATCATCGTTCAAGATATCCTAAATCCGTCCGCAATTTAGCATCTTCAGTATTTTGGCATCATAAGAAAAAATGTTTGGTGTGATTTCCGTGTTTCTGTTTGGAGGAGCATGAATTTGTTTACAGCCTGTTTAAAAACAAAACCCACATTAAAATAAATATAGCCGACTTCCTGTTGGTCGTAGCTAATGACTGTAAATTAGAAAGTTGTCCGGATTAATAAGAACAATTTATGTACCGAGTTTGGTGTCTGTAGCTATCATTATATATATATAAACATTAATAATTATATACCATTTAATGTTGATCAATATTAATTCCAAAATGTGTTAATATATTATTACATTTGAAAGTTTATCTTTTGAACATGACTATTTTTCTAACATTAAAAAGATTAATAAATGCTTTAAAAAAATTGTTCTTTGTTAGTTCATACTATCATGGAAGAATTAACATGATGTAAAAATATATTTTTCATTGTTAGTTCACGTTAATTAATGCATTTCCTAATGTTAAGAATTGAGACCTTATTTAATGATTTATAAGCATTTTTTAAAGATTTTAAAAAACAGACCCTCTCTCTCTTTCTCTCTCTCACCCAGCTCCTCAATCCACACAGTCACTCACACAGTCACTCACACCCCACCCCACCCCACCCCTCACTCAGCTGCAGGCTGACAGGGATCTCTCACTCAGAAGCAGTCTAAGAGCTCTCTGATAGTTTTTAAATTTTCTCCTAAGCATAGTGTATTGTAAATTCATGAAATTAATCACATATCCTCAGACTGTATTGTTCTGTGTATGTAATTTTTTATGAAGTGTTTGGAAGCTGCTCTTAAAAGATAAAAAAAAAAAAAAATTATCTTTTTTACTGTAACTTTAATAAATTGCCATTAAATCATCGTTCAAGATATCCTAAATCCGTCCGCAATTTAGCATCTTCAGTATTTTGGCATCATGATAAAAAATGTTTGGTGTGATTTCCGTGTTTCTGCTTGGAGGAGTATTAATTTGTTTACAGCCCGTTTTTAAAAAAAACCCACATTAAAATAAATATAGCCGACTTCCTGTTGGTCGTAGCTAATGACTGTAAATTAGAAAATTGTCCGGATTAATAAGAACAATTTATGTACCGAGTTTGGTGTCTGTAGCTAAAACTAACCCCCTCATTTTTGACAAAAGGTGGCGCTATAGAGTGTCTCTTCCACGCCCGTTTATGAGCTTTTTCCAGTGTCTAACTATCATTAATACTGATATGTGTGTTGAGTTTCATGACATTCTAAACATGTTATCTGCCTCAAAATCACCGGAAACGAATTTTCAACTTTGACACGTTGCCATGGCAACATAATTTTAGATATCAATATTCCCTTCACAGTTTTACATCGGCCGTGTTTTGACATTATTCTGGTGAAGTTTGAAGCAAATCGAGGTAAAAGAAGATGCTGAATTCAAAGCATTTTGAAAACGACACACTTCCTGCAGCCAGTTGGTGGCGCTATAACTTTCAGTCATAATAGTCACATCTATCCGATCGGCATCATACAACGAACAAATCACTGAAGTTTGATATACATCATACAATGTATGTGGACGTTATTAGGCATTTCCTGGGTCTCATTTTTCGCCATAACTTCATCGCCTCGCCACGGGCAAACCGTTCGACATATCAAAAATATCTTCGCAATTTAGCGTCCCCAATGTCTTGAGATCATGTTCACCGAGTTTGGTGGCAATCGTATGGAAATCCTCAGAGGAGTATATCAAATTCCAGAGCATGCGCTTTTTAAACAGCCCTGAATAGCCGACTTCCTGTTGGGCGGAGCCTATGACATGCTGCGCGGAAGTTGTTCGGCTCAATGAGTTCTATATGTGTACCGAGTTTCATATGAATACGTGCAAGTATGTGTGAGCTATACATCAAGCTTTCTGACAATTTTCCAGGGGGCGCCGTAGAGCCCCTGTGCCACGCCCGGGTCCCAGCCTCAGCGGCGTCCTAATGGCCGCAGGTTCCAACGTGCGTGCCAATTTTCGAGAGTTTTCGGGCACGTTAAGGCCCCCAAAAGTGCCCGGATGATTGAAATAAAAAAAAATAAAAAAATAAAAAAAAAATAAAAAAAAAAAAATAATAATCCTTAGAAGAACAATAGGGCCCTGCGCCTTACTGGCTTGGGCCCTAAATATAATAACTATATAATTTATTGTAACCATATATATAAATATATATAACTTTACACACACACACACACACTAGCTTATAGATAATGCTTCAAAACTGCCAGACATGGACTAAAAGCCATAAAAGTTTTATTTTAATCACATTGCATCCAGTCACTGAGCAGAAAAACTGAGTATATGCACCTCAGTTGGAAATGTGCACTCATAAAAATCAAACACTCTTATCCAATAATGTCATAATGCAATTACAGTATGGTGCCTGTTAATTAAAATGACATTTTACGCAGTGAGCTTCATTATTAGCACACTTATCACTGATACCAGTGCACGGGACAGAGACAGACGCTCAGGAGAAAGTGCGTCATACAGTGAGCAGAGCTCTGGAGAGAATATCAAGTGCTCTATAGAGAGAAGATGAAGCACAGTGCTGAGGGACAGACAACGGAAATGAAATGTTTCTGAAGTCGTTACTGAAGCACAGCAGTGTTTGGAGGAAAAACAAGACTTCTGATAAATAACCTGCCTTTTGTCTGATGTATTTCCCAACACAGACACTTCAAACCTTTAAGATGGACTATAAAGCACAAGAACACATGGTCATCCAGTGCATGGTTTCACTTCATAGTGCTGATAGCAGAGTGATAAAGTATTATGTATTCCTGGATCAAAATGAACTAAATGGACTGAATTCCTGTCAAACCCCATAACCGTAAAAGTGATAGTTTAACCAAAATTGAAAAGAACACCATTATTTACGCACACTCACGTCATTCAAAACCTGTATGACTTTCTTCTGTGGACAGCAAAAGATACATTTGGTGAAAATTAACGACAGCGCATCAACACAGAAGTCATGTATCCCACAATGCAATGCTCTTAAATTAACCTTATAGTGTTATGAATAAAACAGATGTTATTTCAGCTGTGATTTTTAACTTGTTATATGGACTAATTTTTTGTTTGGACTAATGTTTTGTTTGGAAATGAGTGTTTAGTTCACAAATATATATATATATATATATATATATGAAATAATGACTGATACCAGTGCTATTTTACTATTATTTGTTACTATTTATTAATATACACACACACACACACACACACACACACACACACACACACACATAAGTATTGGTAAAGACAAAATTGCTTTGCTGGCTGTGGAGTCAAGACATTTGCAAATATGATTAAAATATGAATAAGAGACAAATCTTAAGTATTGGGACAGTTGAACAAAAGGCAGATATAAAAGATTAAAAGCTATTATTTAGCTGCAGATCCCTTGCGCACAATCACAGCAGTGAGTCTGTGACCCATAGACATCACCAGACTCTTGGTCTCATCCTCTGAAATACTTTTCCCAGCCTTTAATGCAGCCAATTCCAATTGTTGCTTGTTTTGGGGAGTTTCTGCCTTTACTCTCCTCTTCAGCTGGTGAAATTCATGTTCAATCAGATTTAAATCCGGAGATTGACCTGGGTAATCTAAGACTTTCCATTTCTTTGCCCTTATAAATTCCTTGACTGAACTGGCAGGGTGTTTTGGGTCATTGTCCTGATGCAATATGAAGCACTTCCCAATGAATCTGGGTGCATTTTCTTGAATATTGGTAGGCAAGATGGTTTTGTACCCTTCCAAATTCATTCTGCTACTGTCATCATACATTAAGTCATCAGTAAAGTTGAGAGGGCCTGTTCCAGAGGCAGCCATACATGCCCATGCCATGACACCACCTCCACCATGCTTTACAGATGAGGCTGTATGCTTGGGATCATTTGCAGTTCCCTTTTTTTATCCCCATTTTTGCTTTCCCATCACTTAGATAAAGGTTCATCTTTGTATCATCGGTCCATAAACACAGTTGCAAAACTCTTCTGGCTCACCTTTGTGCTTTTTTGCAAACTCTAATCTTGCCTTTCTATTTTTGGTGCTGGTCAGAGGTTTGCATCTTGCTGTGTAGCATCTGTAATTCTGTGTCAAAGTCTCCTGAGGACAGTAGATTGTCAGAGCATCACCCCAGCTTTCTGGAAGTTGTTGGTGATTTTACAGACACGTCTTTTAGGGTTCATTTTCACAGCTTTTATGATTTGTCTGTCATCAACTTCTGTTGTTTTCTCAGCCGATCAGGTAGTTGTTGGTTGCTGGTGTCGCTGGTGGTTTCCAAACTCTTGATTTCTCCATGCCCTTTGTTTTTGCTATAGCTCTAATTGACTTTCTCTTTTCTTTTAGCATCCAAATATCTTGCTTTTCTCTCAAAGTCAGCTCCCTCATCTTCATCCTGGTTTGTGTGTGTCATCATCGAATGCAAGATTCATAATACAGAAGTAATGGATATAACTAATACGACACATTCCCTGCTTTTAATATCTGCAGAATTAATGAAACAGGACACAGCTGATCACTTAGAAAGACCTGTGAGGCAACTGCTCCAATACTTATGCTCACATCAGATAGAGGGATGAAACTCTAAAAGTGCTGAACTTCTTAGCTGGTAAAACATCTATGTGTTGAATCACCCAATAATAAAATGTGACATTCTGTAGTTTTTTGTTATTTTCATTAGTTTTTCACATTTAATTTTTTTCAATTATATAAATAGTAATTAAAATATTACCATTTAGTTTTAAATGTGTGTATATATATATATATATATATATATATATATATATATATATATATATATATATATATATATATATATATATATATATATATATATATATATATATATATATATATAAGATACCATTTAAAACAAACAGTAAGCAGTATTCAGTGCGTACTGTGAAATCTCATTACTGCGAAATGAGAGAAACAACATTATTCAGCTTAGGTTTTATGATTTAATGAGTGAAAAAAATATAAGAGGAACATAGAAGCAGAAGATATAGACATCTACACACTATCAGATCCACTGTATTCTACAGATATATGATAATAAAGACCAGCTTTCAGTTTATAAGTACATCCTTTCATTTCAGAAAAAATACATAATTTTAAACAAATTAAATATAATTCATTGTTATTTAATGGTCAGTTTGCTTTTGATACAAACCAAGGATTGACAGTAAACAGCTAACATAAGGACATGTGGTCTGGTTCTTAACAAACGCTTTAACGCATCATAGAGCATTACACGTGCAGGTAATTTCATGCATCCATTTCATTTGCCTTTCTTTTCATCTTTGCCTTTCTTCTTCTGTTGTTCCTGGAAGAAGTCATTGCATGCAACCGTCAGCGCTGCCACCAGCACCACAAACTCGTTAAAGTCGACCTCATTATCCTTGTTGGAGTCCAGATCGTTCATGATCTTTTCCACTAGATGGGGGTCCTTCTGAGACTAAACAAAGGCAGAACAAACAAAGCAACTCAGCACAGTTTGAAACATGTGAATGTCATATTGTGCATTTACACACAAATGATTTTGGTACTGGATGCTGATTGGTCAAAATTATATGTAATATTTTCATATAATACTGTATACATACATATAGCACATTTGGCCCTGTAATCAAAATGCCATCATAACATTCTACTTCTTTTTTTGCATTTAATAATTAATTTAAATAAAAATTAAGTAAACAGACATTACAAAAATTAACAAAATGTTCTATACAAATAGTGTGAATATATATATATATTAGTCCTGTCAAATGATTAATTGCATCCAAAACAAAAGTTTTTATTTACACAATATATCTGTGTGTACTGTATATATTTATTATGTATATATAAATACACACATACAGTATATATTTAGGAAATATTTACATGTACATATATTCATATAATTTGTTATATATAAAAATATTTAATATACTGTATAAACGTAACATATTTTTCTTAAATATATACATGCATGTGTGTGTATTTATATATACATAATAAATATATACAGTACACACAGATATATTATATAAATAAAAGCTTTTATTTTGGATGCAATTAATCGCGATGCACCACTAATATATATATATACTTTCTTATAGATATACTTTCAAATAAAATTGCTTAATTTTGGGTATATGTTTTGGTGCTTTTCCACTGCATGGTACGGTTCAGTATGGCTTTTGGGGGGTTTTCCACTGGGTACAGTACCTGGTCATTTTTTTAGTACCACCTCAGCCGAGGTACCAAGCCAGCTGTACTGTTACCAAAACGTGACGTGTAAACTCTGCCAATCAGTGATTGGTCGGAGAAAATCGTCACTGCCTGCATCATTGAATTTGCGGCACGAAACACAACTGACCGGCTAGATTTAAATCAGAACAGCCAGTGAAGGATCGAATACAACCGTTTTGAATGAGCGCACCTTTCTTTTAACAACCAAAAAAATGGCTGTTTCGTTGTCTGCTGAGGAAGTACAGACGTTCCTCTCGTTGATAGTCGAGGAGCGGATCCAGCTAGAGCTTGATGGAGTGATGCGGAATTAAAACGTTTTTCAAAAGTCACAGCAGTAGAGGCGGTGCGACTATAATGACATGTGAATAATCCCGCCCACTCGAAAGCGGTACTAAACTGCAGTGGAAATGCAGACTGAGCCGAACTGAGCCGTGCCGTGCCGTTCTGAACCGTGCCGAGCCGAGTCGTACCACGCAGTGGAAAAGCGCCATTTGTTTTTATATGAGCACTAACACTGTCATTGTGTCACGATCTCTAGCTGGAGTGCCCGTGAGCTTCGCTAGAGGGCAATCCATCCCAGATTTCTACCACTCCATCAAAGACTTAATTTCCCATAATCCTTTTCCCGGCCTCATAAGCACTCACTGTTTGCACCTGTGTCTCATTTACCCTGTCTGCTCACCCTGTATGAGTCTGGCTCATTTTGTTATAGTGAAGTCTTGTGTGTGTCATTGCTGCAATTCTATGCCTTGTTCCATGTTTCTTCTGGTTCTTGCTCCTGTTACTCTGCCTGTCTTTTGGATTAACCCTTTGTCTGTTTTTGCCCTGTTGTTATTGTTTGGACTGATCACCTGTGTATGACCTTTGCCTGTTTTTGGACTCTGTTTGTGGTTTACCCTTCTTTAAATACACTGCATTTGGATCCTCTGCCTTTGTGTCTTGGAGCAGTTCATGACACATTGATACTGTTGTAACAGTATGTTTCCAGACCATTCAAAAAAGATCATCAGATCCATCTCATGGATGTCCATCTGTCTATCCTGACATTCATTCCACGTGAGCACTATTGGCAAAACCCACTGGCCGTTTGTCCCAGTGGTGATGCTGGTAACCTATCTGTGTGTGTGTGTGTGCGTGTGTGTGTGTGTGTGTGTGGTTAACACATGAAGCCACCAGACACAGTTTAACATCTCACTCACTACTCTTTCTGCCTCCTAACGTTACAGTACACACTCCCTGGAGAGCGTGTGTGTGTTGTGGCGAGGGAGAGGTGCGAGTCTATATCGGGCTGTGTTCCAGCCAGTAATTGATGAAGCGTAAGCAACAGCCTCCTTCTGATGATGCGTACACAGCTGAGACCCACATCTCACAAAAACACAGCCAGCTCATATTTCATCCCAAAAATGAAATGAAGAAAATGAGAAATTATGTTATGTAACGGAAAGAAAAGCCTGTTTTTTGAACCATTAAAATTTTGTTGCATTGAGATGTTATTTGCATGACAATTAAGCACATTTGTCCTCATAATGCTAATGCAATCAAAACATTTTACTTTGCAGTTTTCTTTTTTCCCCAGTTGCATTTAACTGTATCATTAGTATAAATTAGCATAATATGTTATTTAAAACAGTATGAACACATTACAACAAAAACTAACCTGTCAAAATGTTCTATTCAAAGAAAATACACACATACTTATATATATATATATACACATACACACACACAAACACACTAATGCATTTTTAGATCTATCTATCTATCTATCTATCTATCTATCTATCTATCTATCTATCTATCTATCTATCTATCTATCTATCTATCTATCTATCTATCTATCTATCTATCTATCTATCTATCTATCGTTCTTTCATTCTATCTGTCTATCTATCTATCTATAGCTTTATGCTAAATGCTCTAAATTATTTATTATTATTAAATGTATAAAATTATTTTAAACTATAATATATATAATAATATTTTATTTATTTATTTATTTATTATTTTATTATAATCTTTGCATTAAAATCATGAGAATGTGAATTTTTACATAACAATAATGAATATATAATGCAGAACTCCTAATAGTCCTAAAATAGGCTTTTTCTGCAGCAATTAATTTTTTATTACTAAAAATAGTACACATTTAAAAGAAATAATAATAATAAAGTAAAATAAAAAAATAATTTATTTTAATTTCGGTATGACTATGATCTAGGTTTGTTCTTTCCAGGTTTATAAGATTCACTCAAAGAGGGAACTTATTTTCCTCTCGACACACACACACACACACACACACTGCTCAAATCCCCAAAGACCTGCATGGATTCGTCAGAGAGACACACCAGGATGCTGTTTGACCCAAGCACTGGTTTCCTGAACTTTTGTCTCACTGAGATTCAGATAAAGTTTCCTAATCATGAATGGGGTCAGTTTTATGGAAAGATATTGTATCTGATGGGAAAGAAATAATTAATTTAATGCATTTCCTCAGATTTTCAGCCAGCTCACCAAGTGGCCTTTCCCAGTGTGTGAGCTGAAATTACACGGCTGTGCACACAGGAAATGAATTCAACGCAAACACAGTAAACGACATGAAAAGTTTATTGCGAAATTAACCAAATCATTATCACTAATCAACACGCCGGAGCCAAAAGCTCACTCAGATGCGCACATATTAATGCATGCAGTAAGAGCAGGGTACGTGCTGCATGTCAAGATGAGATCTCAAATCTCAATAGATGGCATTAAAGCATTATGTATGGTTGAATAAGCAGTCAGTGAGGTGATGTTATGGGCTGTTTTCTTGAAGGAAAGGGAGTGCTTTGAACTCCACGGTAAGTTTCCCTCTCGCTCTGGGTGTGTGTTCATATAACAGCTCTCATGTGATATTAGGTCAAAAGATTACACATGATTTAAATTCATTTCCTGATGAGAAAACCAAAATAAACCTCAATTTCCATAAATGCTTGCAAAAAAGGTCGCAAATGCATTCATAAATATCCATAGCGTAATACATTTATTTTCTATACACACTGCAGAAATCCAAAATAAACCTGGATTATAAAAAATATTTTTTTCTTTGTCATGTAACTTATTGCAGTAGCTTATTTTATTCATTTAAATATTTGCATTAACAAAAGTAATTTTTAAGTGTCAGGTCATATATTTTATATATATATATATATATGTATATATATATATTATTTATCTTTATTAATTATGTATATATAGTGTACATTATTTTTTATTAATAAATATACAAATGAATATTAATAAGGATATCTTTTAATTTAGTAAAATATTTCTATATTTTGTAAATTAATGAATAAAAATTATTATTATTATATTGTATACATTCTATTTATCAATTAAATTATTAAAAACAAACAAACAAAATATATAGTATACATTATTTTTTGTAATATATACAAAAAATTATCAAAATGTATATATATTTTATAAAATAATAATAATAATAATAATAATAATAATAATTCTTGTAAATGTACATACATATAAATGTTTTTGTATGTCTCTTTGCTTTTCCAGTTTGGATTACGATTAGTTGTATTAATTTTACAATGCAGGCCCATAACAAATGAACTCTGATAAAAGCCAGATTATATTCAAGTTAAGCTTTGAAATTTGTTGTGAAAGTTCTGAATGCTAACCATGAGGAAGTCGGTGAGTTCGCTGTTGAGAAGTTCCTTCAGCTCTCCTTTACTGAGTTTGTATTTGTCTCCCTCGCTCCCTGAGTAGTTGTGAAAGACGGTGATGAGCGCATCCATGGCTCCCTCCAGTTTACTGGGCATTACTGCTGCAGAGCACCTGTGGAGCAAACAGGAGACACGTTCACTTCAGACCGACCCGCTGCTAGTCATGCATAACTATTTTGTGGCCATATTTTTCAAAAGTGTCATACTATTTTATAAATTTTTTTTGGACATGGCAGAATGTCAGTACTAGGGCACACAATATAATAATCATTCAGTACCGTGATGTACATCAAAGTACCATCAATCTCCAATGGTACTCCCACGGCAAGGTTAAAAATAATTTTAAAAGCACAAACTTCATTTTAACAAGTTATTGGACATCTTTGCAATAATAACTGAAGTCTAAAGTTTCCTGGCAAAGAGAAAAATGTGTCTTACCTCGTTGAGAGCTGAGAAGTGAAGTTCTGTGTGTTGGTGTCTTCAGGAGTGGATGAAGTTGTTTTTGAGTAACCTGTGCAGGAAAGACCCTCCTTTGTTGTCGTGACGATGTACGATAGCTCAGGTGTTGTACCATAGTAACCCTGTGATCTCAATCCGCACCCTGCCACACACCTGCACTGAAAACACACTCCAAATAGAGCAACGGCCTCCTGAGAGTCCTCCACACACACACACACACACACACACACACACACACACACACACACACACACACACAAACACACACACACACACGTTGGTTTTTGTGGTTTATGGGGACTCTCCATAGGCGTAATGGTTTTTATTCTGAACAAACTGTGTGTGCTATTGCCCTACACCAACCCTACACCTAAACTTAGCCCTCACAGGAGACTTTGTGCATTTTTAGATTTTCAAAAAAACACCATTTAGTATGTTTTTTAAGCCTTTTGAATTACGGGGACATAGGCAGTGTCCTCATAAACCACCTTCATATTGTAATACCTCTGTCATTATACAAATTTGTGTCCTCATAAACCACATAAACATGCACACACACACACACACACACTCACGCACAAACTGAACAATTATCCATTAAATCATTACAAACACAGTTTCCAAATATTTTTTCTTCATTGTTATTCATTCAACGTTTTTAGAATTTTGAAACGGATAACATTTGAAAGCTGCCATTTTTCCTTAAAATAAATGACCATAATAATCTGTTAATAATATAATTTAACGCCATCAATACACTATCATTCAGAAGTTTGAAAATAATACTGTCATTAATAAAGAATGCATTAAATTCAATTAGAAAGGACAATTAGAATGTTACAAAACATGATAATTTCAAATAAATGCTGTTCTTTTGAACTGTTCTTTCCTGAAAAAACGTATCACTGTTTTCACAAAAATATGAAGCAGCACAACTGTTTTCAACATTGATAATAGGCCTAATAAGAACATTTCTTAAGCCAAAATCAGTATATTATTATGATTTCTGAAGGATCGGATTTCTGAAGTGACACTGAGGACAAGAATAATGAAGCTGAAAAATCTGTTTTGTTTACAGTAATAATGCATTTTAAAATATATTCAAATAGAAAATAGTATCTTAAATAGTAATAATATTTCACAATTTTGACATTTTTGTACAGTATTTCGGATCAAATAAATGCTGCATTGCTGATCAAATCAAGCTCAATCAAAAGCATTAAAAGATGTTACTGACCCTAAACATTTACTAGGCTGATTCAGAAACTTTTGGTCAACCTGCTTCATCAGAAAGATCATGCCGGTTGACAGCACCAATCCATCTATAGCAAACAAACCAAGAAATTCATGCTAAAGTAAAACAGAAGCTAGAAAAATGCAAAACATTAAAAGAGAAAGACAATGTGATTTTAAACATTACTTATTTACAGGAAATGCCTTTGTGATTATGTTAATGGAGATGGCATGACATTTTGGCAACTAGAAATGACAGAGGCCCCCCAGGCATCCCTGGGACCCCGCATGGGGCCTCTGTAAACTGCCTGCCCAGAGTCAAAAGGGCCCACCCCTATATGTCAATACGGCTGGAGCTGTGGAATCTGACAATTCACATGATTTGATTTCATTCTTGTCCACTGCACAAATGGTGCAGGTTTAATTAAATATGATTAGAGGGAAGCTTTCCTTATCAAGTCCCTCTAAAAGCGTTTCATCAGCATCTCTGTCGGGCGCATAAAAGAGCTCTAATTCTGGTCATTAAGTCATTGCAACTGATCAAATAACAAAGCCTATTACCTCTGTCTGGGAATGAGAGAGTGAGCGAGAGAGAAGATAAGAGACTATTATTAAGATTCTGTACTTGGCTTATCACGTGACTGGAGCTTATTTATTTAATCATGTGATTATTAGTGATTCATAGTACTAGAAGACCAGTACTAGAATCTAAACGCAGATGGAGAGAGAAGGATATGTTTTAAGGTTGTTTTCTGATTGTGTTTTCAGTTGTGATATACATACGGTTTATTTAGGATAATTGGGCCATTTTCATCCTCAGTCACCTTGATGGCAAAAAGCATCCCAATTTACTTGAATTCTCCCTATATGGTTGGGCATGTGAGACCTTGGACCCCAAAACCAGTCTTAAGTCGCTGGGGTATATTTGTAGCAATAACCAAAAATACATTGTATGGGTCAAAATTATTGATTTTTCTTTTATGCCAAAAATCATTAGGACATTAAGTAAAGATCATGTTCCATGAAGATATTTAGTAAATTTCCTACCGTAAATATATCAAAACTTAATTTTTGATTAGTAATATGCATGGCTAAGAACTTCATTTGGACGACTTTAAAGGCGATTTTCTCCATTTTTTTTTGTACCCTCAGATTACAGATTTTCAAATAGTTGTATCTTGGCCAAATATTGTCCGATCCTAACAAACCATACATCAATGGAAAGCTTATTTATTAATTTATTCTTTCAGGTGATGTATAAATCTCAATTCTGAAAAATGGACACTTATGACTGTTTTTGTGGTCCATGGTCACATACAGTATGTGGCTTAAAAGTCTTTGCACACTGAGTCCAAAATTTTTGTACGCCTTTTTTCTTTTTTCTCAAAATGCTTGCTATGGATTCAAAAACGCAGAAAATCAAACCTGATCCATTTTTTTTTTAAGACAGACGAAAGTTTCGGAGGCAGTGTGTAAACGTGATTGACACAATATGAAGGCGTATTTATTTTTTAATGTGCGAAAATTTTGGTCTTAGTGTGCAATGACCTTAATTCTTAAGGCCCATTCACACAAAGAATAATAGCTATAATCATGACTACATTAACTTCAACATGATAGCATTGTGTTTATTATAAGTCCGTGCCTCAGTTTTGTTGTCTGCCGCATAAAAAGTGTATTTTTGTGACTTTAAGCCCACTACAGTTAGTTCAGAATTCACTGTCATAAATATAACACAGTGGATAGCTGTACACATGCATTTGTTGTGGCTGTAAAGCAACCTGGACTTTTTGTGGAATTTCGTACCTGGTCAACATTCACCTAAAACAATTGTTTGGGCAAAGTGCTGGAAAGAAATAAAAGCCATTTGCCATATTAGTTAGTGTACTATTCTGAAATGGCATAAAATTACTTTAGATGCTCAAGCTCTTTAAAGTGACCGTGTTTGGATTCTGATTGGCTGTCAATGTATTTGTTGTCCATCCCCCGGAAAAATCATTCTAAAAGTGATTCCAACTGTCATGAAAATTAACCATGGTAAGAAAAGTGTAGTAACCATGTTTTTTTGGCATATTGGTCACATTTGTATAACCACAGTTTTACCATGGTTAAACTATCGCTAGTGTGAAAACCATGGTTAATTTGTGATTAGCATGGTATAACTACCACGATAACCATGGTTTATTTGTAGTAAAACTATGGTTATTTTCATAAGGGGTGGCTATACCGTTATTATGATGTGGACTTCCCTATTGGTTATTACAATTTTTAAAGGCCTATGTATAGTTAACAGTATGAATGGGATAGTTGTTATTCACAGTCAGTGTGAACAGACCATTTTTGTTCTGTACTTTCTGCATGTTTGTCTGTTTCAGCTTGTTCAGAAAGGTTCAGTGCTTCGACTGGAAAATCCAGCAACATCCTCCAAGCAAAGGCGTTTACGTCACAACTATTATTGCTCGAAGGAATGGGACTTGATGACGTACGCGGCGTCCTTGTTTTCCTAAAACTACGGTATTAATCCCATGGAGTTACTCTTGGGTCTAAGAGAACTTCAAACCTAAGACTATAAATTATTTATTTATTTAATATGCGTTCAGAACAGTTTCCCCCCCTAAAAGATAATAGTGTTTCTAGATCTCTCTTTCTCTCCAAGGATGAAGACGTGTCTATTTTTGACTCCAGATCTCACCTGAAGGAGAGCAGAGGGGGGGTCAGGACGAGGCTCAGGTGTGTTTCACCCCCATCCCTGTAAGCTAAAAGTGTTTTCCATTCATTAAGATGATGAAACGTTTCCCTTCTACTGTGTGAATCAGAGTGAGAGAAATCTATTGAATTTACTGTGCTGGAGGGCAGTGACCAAAAGAGTCACACACAGATCCTTAATTTTTTTCATATAATGTCTCAGTGTTCATGCATTCACTGCAGTTGTCTAAACACCATTACAGTAAACAGCACAACATGGTAGTTTCATCACAACTTGAGAGGACAGGCAGCTCGTTGTGATCTGCTGTTTTAATGGCAATGTGTTTCTGACCTCTAGTGGCTCAGCTTTGTAAGTACCAGTGATAGTTTCTTATCATTGAGATACTCTGGAAGTTTTTATTAAAATTTTGAATTGGAAACAACTGACACTACCATTCAAAGTTTGTGGTCCGTGAGATTTTTTATTTTTTTAAGGCTGCATGTATTTGATCAAATGGTAATATTGTGAAATATAATTAGAATTTAAAATAACTGATTTCTATTTGAATATTTGTTTTTATGTAATTTATTCTTGTGATGCAAAGCTGAATTTTCAGCATCATTACTCCAGTCTTCAGTGTCACATGATCTTTTAGGGATCATTCTAATATGCTGATTTGCTGCTCAAGAAACAAACCAGTTACCAAGGCTGTTCATCTACAGAGACTATCTATTTTGCCAGGTAAGAGAATTTGCTCCCATAACTAACCCATTATCCTAATTTAACAACCTAATTCTCGCATAGGTAATCTGCACAGGTAAATAAATATTGCGACAGGTCTGTTGCAATGTAAATTCCTAAACAGCAAATGTGAAATGTCTGTATCATGCCGCATGCTATATAAGAGCTGCAGGCTAGAATTTATAGACAACTCACTGCAACCAGATGATGATGAGCAACTTGAGCAGCTACAGGACTGGACAGCTAATCCTGGTGCTCCTGAAGGCTCTTCCCAGCCATTCAACCAAGCTGAAACCTCCCTCAAGCTGTAGTGGCTTTGACTTGAGCATCTGTGATGAGAAACAATGCCAGTTCAAGTCTCACCAGAACACAAAATACTGAAAACTTCACTTTTATGTTAAATAAATAGTTCCATATATGACATTTGCTGACAGTGTACTCTCCCTCAGGTCATCCAAGATATATATGAGTATGTTTTTTCATTGGAACAGATTTGGAGAATTAGCATTACATCACCTGCTCACCAATGGATCCTCTGCAGTGAATGGGTGCCGTCAGAATGAGAGTCCATACAGCTGATAAAAACATCACAATAATCCACACCACTCCAGTCAATCAATTAAATCTTTTGAAGTGAAAAGCTGTCTGTTTGCAAGAAACAAATTCATCAAGATATTTTTAACTTTAAACCATTGCTTCAAGCAAAAATATAAATCCTCTGTCCATAATATTGATTTCTCCAGTGAAAAAGTTGTCTCGTCTGAATCAGGAGAGAAATGTGCACAGATCAAGCACTGTTTACAAGAGAAAACAGCCCAACCGTTTTAAATGAATACGTTAGTGGATTTTGATATGATATGAGAGGATAACAGTGGATGGTCTTTTTCACTGTGGAAACAATTTTTTATGTATCATGGGCTCGTATTTTGGCCAGGAACGACAGTTTAGAGTTAAAATGCCTTAACAAATGCAGCCTTTAACAAGATGTTAATTGATGGACTGGAGTGGTGTGGATTACTTGTGGATTATTATGATGTTTTTATCAGCCGTTTGAACTCTCATTCTGACGGCGCCCATTCACTGCAGCGGATCCATTGGTGAGCAAGTCATGTAATGCTCATTTTCTCTGAATCTGTTCCAATAAAGAAACAAACTCATCTACTTCTTGGACGGCCTGAGGGTGAGTAAATTTAAATTTTTGTGTAACTTATTCCTTTAATGCAAAACATTATGTATTATAAAGGAACAGCTGACATGAAAATGAAATGTACTCATTTCAAACCTGCATACATTTTATGTTATAAAACAAGAAATAATATATTTCATACTTAATATGTTCTTGTTGGATTACAGAGTCGATGCAAATTAATCACCATAATTTATATGCACTGATATGAATAGCTTACATTATGTCAGTTGAAAGCTTAAAAAAAATGTACACTTCACCTTTAAGCATTAACGCACTGCATCTCATGTCAATCAGTCTGTAAGTGACTCACAAATGATTCATAGTTTTATTCAGTGCTTGTATCCAGCCTTTCACACAAATTTCTGTGATTTATTCATGCATCCTGTACTAATAATTAGTTTACAGATATATAGACTGAAAACAAAACATACAAATCAAAAAATGCTGTTGTCCCTATCATGGAGGATGTTTTTTGCGTGAGAAGTGGATCATTAATGACTCCATAGAGAGCAGTTCAGTGGCTGTCTGCCCTGTCCTGCTCTTTGCTTCTTTCTGTTCGAACAAACTAACTTTATTCTGTAGAGAGATTTATGCATGACCACAGTGACACCCAACTGCAACTTCCTGGTCTAAAAAACGTCAAAATATAAACAAGGGCTTTTCATCTCTGTGAAGGCCTGACAAAAAAGCTATGATTAATGAGAGACAGAAAGAAAAAAGCGAGAGAAACTAGGCTGCACAGGCCTACTCATCCTTATACAGAGATGGGTTGTTGTTTATGATGCATTTACTCAAGTCTAGCCAGACAAACATATGAATATTAATGGGAATGTTGTGTAATGTCAGTTTATGTTAATGTCATGCTAATTAATTTATATTAATAGGTTTTAGAAGCTGCAACAGGAAATGAGATAATGTGGTGAAACTCCTGAAATGCTGTAATGTTGAGGTCAGTTGCTATATACGTTTCAAAATCCACCTGTTACACAAATATTATTAAAGCAGCTAAATGCATAAAACCTGAAAAAAAAAAAACCTTATTGTGCACATTCAAATGCATGCTACATGTCTTGATTCTTGATTGTGGTTCTTGCATAAATACATTCACACCGCAGAACTAATAACGACATTTAAATTCGAATTACAAAATTTTGTGCATCGTTTGAACTGCAATGCATCAATGAATCAATCTCTGTCTCTGATTATTAAAACATGCAGTGCAGATGATTCAAATCAAATAGACATTTCAAAGATTATTGAGACATTTCTGCTTCTTCTCATTTCTAGGTCAGAAATGAGGAACGTTTCAGCTGGTCAAATGTTGGATCATCCTCGAACTACC
This sequence comes from Barbus barbus, assembly GCF_936440315.1. NCBI lineage: Eukaryota > Metazoa > Chordata > Actinopteri > Cypriniformes > Cyprinidae > Barbus > Barbus barbus. Next base: position 21,571,579 of record NC_136721.1, on the reverse strand, counting down.
AATGAAAAGAGCGTTCACACACAGACACACACACCATACCAAGAGAAGAGGAGCGTGGGGGGGTGAGAGAAAGAGAGGGAGATAGAGAGAAACGCTACAGATGCAGGAGGTGGTGCTTGGATACATTTTAGAAGCGCAAAGGCCTGCCTCATTTGGCGCAGATCAGATCTTTTACAAAAACCACATCCAGCACTTAAAACAAGAGAAAGTCTTCACCGGCTGCTGCCAGCATCCTCATCCCGCCACAGGAGTAACAGCAGCCTGGCTGTTGCATTGACAACACGTAGCTGGACATGAATCCCGGCAGTCTGCGTGGCATGCTGGATGTCAGCAACACAACCTGGGCTCTGTCGGAGCGCTCTGTGCTGCAGCCCATGTGGGATTACCTTCAGCAGAACCACGAGAGCACCTTGCGCTCGCCGCTCTTTCCCGTCATCCTCTCGGTGTCCATGTACCTGGTGCTGGTGTTCTTCTACACCGTGCTGGACCTGCTGGCTCCCACCTGGCCCTCCATTCGACGCTACCAGATCCACCCAGACCGCACAGTCACCTGGTCCAACATCGGCTCCACTTTGGCGCTCACCACGTACAACCATCTGCTCTACATCTTCCCCGCTGCCGTAGCCCAGTGGCTCTGGAGGCCGCCCGTGCCGCTGCCCCGCGAGGCACCCACGCTCACCGCCTTCCTGCTAGGAATCGTGGGCTGCACGGTTGTGTTCGACTTCCAGTACTACTTGTGGCACCTGCTGCATCACCGCGTCGGCTGGCTCTACCGTACCTTCCACGCGCTCCACCACCAGTATCGCCAAACCTTCAGCCTGGTTACACAATACCTGTCCGCTTGGGAGCTCTTCAGCGTGGGCTTCTGGACCACTGTGGATCCTTTGCTCCTCCAGTGCCACTGTCTCACCGCCTGGGCGTTCATGCTCTTCAACATCTGGGTGTCCACTGAGGACCACTGCGGGTACGACTTCCCTTGGGCAATGCATCGTCTGATTCCCTTTGGCCTTTGGGGTGGAGCGCTGCGGCACGACGCTCACCATCAGCAGCCGGGCACCAACTTTGCACCTTTCTTCGCCCACTGGGACTGGCTGGGGGGAACCGCGACCATGCCGGCTCCCGTGAAGACAAAAACGCGGAAAGAAAGGGACGAAAAGGAAGCCTGAGGCTCTGCTTTCCCTTTCACACCCTCGCTCTCATCTCTCTCTTTACTCCATCTGTCCCGCCCTGTCTCGCACGTTCCCCGTCGCTATTCATCTTCTCCCTGAACTGCAGATCAAGTGTCTTACTAACAAACCAGTAGAGAAGCAAGCAGCACATTCCTGACGAAAGCGTCCTGCTCCTTGAATGTATAAAGTGTCTTTTCTTGCAAATCTATTTTTCTAAATAATAATAAAAAAAAACTCTTTAGCATTTAATGGCCAATTTGTGGAGTTTTGTGGCATATCTCAGGTTTGTAGTTTTGGCCTAATGTCTTTCAAAAAGATTATGTGTGTTCAAAATGGCTTGTATTCCAATGCTTGTTATTGTGTTTTGACACTTTTTACTAAACTTGAGTCAATAAAATTCTGTGTTGTTTATTAAGTTTACTTTCAGCTGTGTTCATATGCATTCGAGGATGCTTTGCAACCTTTGGATTGCTCCAAAAAAAAAAAAACTGACCGTTATAATCGTTAGAGAAGAGGAGCGTATGAAGTAACTGTGCGGCATGTTGGCTAACACAGTTGGCTCACTGTGATTGCTAGAAAGATCTAAGACTACTTACATCATCCCTGCTGCTGTTTGTGTTTGCTAATATAAAATCAAAATGTTCAAAATACAGACAACATGAGTAATTTTGAGCATGATAATTGGGTTGACATTGGAGTTTAAAGATTAAAGGCACAATTTACTCAGCCTAATGTCATTCCAACGTTGTATTACTGTCTTTCTTGAAACACAAAATGAGATGTTTACCAGAATGCCCAAGCTGCTCTTCCAGTAAAAGTGGCTGGTGATTTAGTTGTACAAAAACAAAAAGCACTACATTCCATGCCTTCTTCCAAGCCATATGATATGTGTGTGACAAACAGACCGAAATTTAAGCCACCAGAGCTCTGAAGATTGTATTTACTTTAAAAAAGATGCAACATACCTGGCCATCTTTGAGGCTTAATACTATCGGTTCTTGAACGTCACATGACCGATCAAGTTAAAAAAATGTGATTGTATATAACACTTGAGAAATGCATAAGGTTTAAAGGAATAGTTCATGCAAAAATTAGAAACATGTCATAATTTACTCACTTATTCCAAATCTTTGTTCAATGAAACACAATCTGATGTTTAAGTTGCTCGTACAGCGAAAATAGATGCAAATAATAGGTGTAAAAAAGACAAAAAGCTCCATAAAATGAGAGTTCTGCACTATATTCCAAGTCTTTTAAAGCCATAAGATAGATTTGTGTGAGAAACAGACCTTTTGTTCATTTCACTTTTTGATATATCATGCCAAGTGGAATGTAACTAAGGCTGAATGATATTGGCTGACACTTGAGAACTGCAATAGGCTTAAAGAGAGCCAAAACTTTGGTCATAATTTACTCATCTTCGTGTCATTCCAACTCCATATCCTTCTTTCTTCCAGGAAACACAACGTGAGACATTTGGTAGAATGTCTGAGCTGCTCTTCCACTGAAACTACATGGTGATTTATACTGCCAGGCTTTATATAAAAAAAATAAATAAATTAAAAAAAAAAGACTAAGCACCATAAATTGTGTGCACCATATTGCAAGACTTTAGAAGCCATACCATAAATGTGTGTCCAAAAGAGAGTTTTTGCAATTATGGTAAATATAAAAAAGCATGTTTTGACATATTAGATGCAAATCCTATTGTTTCTTATGCATCACCTGACAAATCATTCTATGGCAAGTTTTAAAAAAGTGACGTTAAATTAAATTACATTTAAATGAAGTGACAGTTTATTTTTTTTATTTTATTTTTATTAAAAAACTAAATAAATAAAAATAAAGTGACAGTTTAAAAAAAAAAGTTTAAAAAGCCTGCATAAGGCTTAAAAAGGTGATATTTTGCTATTTTTAAATAAAAAAGATATTTTAAAGAATGCCAGGGTCCAAAACAACATTTTATCTAATTGACTTTAAATGCAGAGACAAAAACAGACAAAACACTGTTCAAAATATTTTCTTAGCGTTTTGCAGAAGAGAGTCAGGTTTGGAACAACACGAGGGTAAGTAAACGGATTTTTATTTTTACATAAACTATTTCTTTAAATTTTGGTCAGTTCTTCACACTATGGCATCAAGTAGCTTCAGAAGACTTGGAATATAGAGTGTGATTCGTATAAACTACTTTTATGGGTTGAAATGACAATGGGGGGAGCATAAATGAAGATGGAATGTGAAAGAAATGTGAAATTGAAAGAAATGTGAATGTGTTTACACTTTAGGATATGGATGTCCAACCGGCCTGAACATACGCAACAGCATGCATTGTTTGTTTTCAGCCATCGTTCAGTTCTATGCCACACTATGTTATTCGACAGTTTTACATAAGACAAGCCCGTAGAGAATCTGGGCTGAGATCAGTCTACAGCCAAAGCAGAGAGGCAATGCTAATTAATCATCTTCTCTTTCAGCCTCCTACTGATCCCTCTGGCACATGAAGAATAGCACTCCATGCTTTAAAAGAGAGTGAGAGAGAGGAGAGAGAAAGAGAAATTCAGATCAAGTTGGCTTATGACACCAGGAACTGAACAATTTCTGATATGATTCTGATTTTTTTCAGTTTAAGATACCAGTGTGCAATGTCACATAACACAGATGACCTTTCGCATAGGGGGCGGTGGTGCTATCTGCAACCTTTGACTCGCTCGGAGGAGGCCAAACAAACAAACAAACAAACATGAAAATCGGAGCTTTGTTGTGTTTGTGCATGCGAGGCTGAGCGGTACCTGGCTCTTATCCAGCAGCCCAGTATCTCTGAAGACCTCAGGCTGAGCTCTCTGAACAGTAAGTTGTTATCTGCAGCTCAGCACAGGAAACACTGGAACATTTCCCATCAGGCACTGTTGTGGACGCCTCCCCCTCTGGCACTGCAACAGAGGGGTCCTTGAGGAATGTGGAAACTGGGAGAAAATGTGGACTGTGTTTTAAGCAAGTAGTTATGCAGGAGAGATAAGATAATGCTTAGACAAATCAATGAGTTGTCTGTGAACATCAGAGAGCTCACAATAGAAATTATTGCATTCACATTTACACGGAATAAGATACATCAACCACCCAAGTTGACAAGAACGAAACTCGCTTCTTTACACTAAATAATATATCATAGAATAATCATCACAGCTCAACATGCTACTTGTATTACTACTGCATTACATAATAGTGCACAGTATGCATATTTTATGTAGGCCTATGCAACACTCTGATTACCTGTTTGCAATATACAGGTGCGCAAACTACTGTATCCCACAATGTAATGCATTAGACTTGACCATCCAATTCCACTGTGTAGAATGAAGTAGAAGCAATATTAGTCCTCATCTTCTACCAAAAGTCATTAAAAGACATTTTACCCCAAACTGTGTTAAAAATGCACAATAACAGTATAACTTGCACACAAAATAATTATGCAATAGAGATGCACAACTCTGCAGCAGACTACTGTTTGAAACGTTTATAGTTCAGTATTGCATACTATTTTACACATTACTTAAAACTAGTAGGTAGCACATAGTATACAGTATACTGTGCAGTAAACAGTACACCAATACTTCATTCTGAACAGCCACTGAATAGTCTACATGAGTGCTGCACTTACTATATCTGTACAGTAGATGTCGCAGTGTTCCATACTCTTCCATCAACGGTACTAACAGACTAATATAATAGTAATGATTCATAGTAAAAGATACAGTTGAGAAATAGAGTAAAGCATTGCCTTTCTATTTTGAACTGAAATAAATGTAAATTATCCCACATTATATTAAGGTTATAAGGCCATCTACAATGTATTTTACAAGAAAGAGCTAATTAAAATTTGATTTTAAATTAGTAAGTTCTTGAAAATGTTTAAATAAATAAATTATGACATAAGTTTTTTTTATCAATATTTAAACTTAACCCCACAAAACGACTCATGAATTTTGCAGCATTGAGCGGGACTTGACCACAACCACCAACAAACCCGCTTCAACATGCCCAGCTCAACTGGTTTTACTAGTCATTGTGTTTCTGCTAAACACAAACACAAAGAGCTTCACAGACTGGTTCTATTTTTAAAATAAAAGTCAAACACACATCAGTCAAACACTCGAGACCCCAAAATAAAATTGTGTCTTGAGAAGTGATCCTGCATCTTAAACTGCAGGTGGCGGTGCATGGGCACATGCATTTGAACAGCCAAATGAGAGACAAGGAGCCTGAGGTGTATTGTTTGCAAAAATCCACATATATATAGGCTATCTGCTCAGGAAGCAATCCAAAATGTCAACACTTACTTCCTACAGTCAAACCTGACTCACTAACACTCATTATCTCACAGGTTATAACGTACACCTGTCTGTCCCAGCATCATGTTTCTCCTACTCCACCTGAGGTTTGTTTATTCTTGGAAAAAACGTAAAGCTAAATAACAGGTTGTCAAACACATGGAGGGAGGAAAGGGGGAGCGAATAGACAAAGAAAGAGCAGAGGGAGGGAGAGATAATAGAAAGAGAAGTAACGTCTTCCTCTCTGTGCTGTCAGCGTTATGCAATAGGAACGTTTCTCCCTTTTTAACACTGCTGTTCTCTTATAAACAGCAAAGGCCAACGGTCACAATCTTTATGTCTTTTAACAGCTAGTTGTTTGCTTCTTTCCTTAAAATATCTGTACTGGAAAACTTAAAAGTGGTGTTTGCTAGGCAAGTGCCACTGTTACTCATACCTCAGGTTAGAGATTTGAACAAACATCCAAGTATTAAACCTTTATGCTGTACCCCCTTTAAGCCACAGACATCAATGATACCTTTAAATATATTGCTTTTTAAGGAAACTATTATATTTTCCTAACATATCTGAATTACAGATAATAAAATGGGCTAAATAAACTATTTGCACTGAAGGAGGGACTGCATTTAAAGAATATCGAAAAGAAAGTGTTATTTTGAGTAGGCCCAAGTAACAGTCATTCACACAGGAATCTGCAGAGCAGGGTTGAAACTGTTGCCAAAGTTTGAGGTTTTCCTACCGAATTGGGCTACTTTAAAGGGGTCATCAGATGGCCATTTTCCACGAGTTGATATAATTCTTTAGGGTCTTAATGAATGGGAATCACATAACATAGGAATCTACCTGACAATGTCACTGAGTTTACCTTCACCCACAATGTATGCTGCAAAAACCCACTTGTCAAATGCATCCTATCACACATCTAATTATTTCAATGCCAGTGAGAAACTGCAAGAACAAGACCAGTGCGGTATCCATAGCAACGTCAAAAGGCAAACACATTGAGAATTGGTCAGGAAGCTGTGAAGTCAAGGATCGAGAATCTGCATGTGTGAAATTGGATCATCGGAGAGTGAGACAGCATGAGAAAAAGAGGGAGGGGCAGAGGGGGAGCGTTTGTGTATCTTAAGTGAGACTTTGGATGGTCGCAGCCCAGCCTGGAGGCTATATCTGACCTCAAACAATATAGTCACCTGAGACCGAGGGAAATGTAAATGAGCGAGATGAATGGACACTTTCAGATACTGCTGGAAGATGTGGAAGCCTGTTTCCACCTATGGGTATTAATAAAAGGGTGATTGTGAGATATGAATAAAGAAATACAGTCACATTGGAATATATAAAGTCACAAATAGAAAAACAAAATCACATTGCAAGATATACACTATTAAATTGTTTGGGTCAATAAGAATTTTTAATAAAGAAATTAATATTTTTATTCAGCAAAGTCACATTAAACTGATCAAAAGTGAGCGTAAAGAGACATAATAATAAACGATTACAAAATATTTCAGTTTCAGATGAATTCTGTTCCTCTGAACTTTCTATTCATCTACGAATCTTGAAAAATCATGTTTCATGTTTTCCAAAAAAATATTAAGCAGTACAGCTTATTGTTAATGAGGAAATGTTTCTTGAGCAGCAAATCAGCATATTAGAATAATTTCTGAAATATTATGTGGCACTGAGGACTTTGCATCACAGGAATAAATGACATTTTAAAATATACTCATCTTAATATACTAATCTTACCAAACCCCAAGCTTTTAAACAGTATTTCTTTTTTTTCTGAAACAGGTTTTTATAAATACAAGTCAATTAAGGCAAATAAACGGTTTTATTATCAGTAGCTGACATATTGCTCATAGTTAGCAGTTTTCTATACATTATATTTTTTAAGTGCTGCATAAATTAATAATTCAACTCGCATGGCTTGTTCAGCAGAAGTGTGCTATACTTTTCTAAGAAATCTGACTTGTAGACAAAAAATAAATACAAATTAAGTCCAATAAACATCTCACGCTCCCCTCTTCAATAAGAAAAATCTGTTTTTCAAACCTGAAGAGGCTCAAAGAATGAAAGGTCTAAAGCTAGTTAAACAGGTTTAGAGGGTTTCCACAGACACAGATGATATTGTGAGTGGTATGCTAAACATTTGCTAAACTAAGGAGTGGACAGAGTCACACTCACTGATCAATAGAGAACAGTGTGAATTCACTAAAGCAGCAGTTTCACTGATAAAATCACACAAATCAACAGTGAGATATTCAAAGCAGGATAGACATTTAAAGTGCTCTATTTATTAAAACAAAAGAAGAGGAAATCATTGTGTAAACAGTTTTGCATTTACATTTAGCAGACCTGTTTATATCCAAAGCAACAATCTTACACCACTTCACTCTGCTCAATTGCTCGTTTCATCATGAGACACATTTTGTCCTCACAAATGTTACTAAAATGTTCAACCAAAGAATGTTAAAATTTTTCAGCGGAAAGATAACATCATGAATTCTTGCATTGCAAGGTTAAGTTTCACGGTTTGTGTTGATGGCTCAGTTAGTCATAGTTTCTACAAACAATATATGACTCACTTATACAAAATTTACTGTACTCCACATGTGATCCAAGGAACTCAATTATTAATAAAACTAACAATTCAGCAGAAAAACTAACTTTCAAAAGTAAATAAAACATTTATTCAGAAGGCATTGCGCCTTTAGGGGTAAAGTGGGCTACTTGTGTTAACATCTGCATTTCCTTGTAAGAGGTACAGTGACATCTGATAAACAAAGTGGGAATGAAGATTCAGACTCAGACTGAACTGACTGGGAATTCAAGAACACCACTTTTGAGATAATGAAGTTACAGTTGAATTTAGAAAACAAATCTTTCGAAAAATATTCCAACATCTGCATCACAGACAAGAATCGTGACCTAATTATGGCTATATAACACAGTGAGGTATAAAAATAATAAGTAATTGTGACTAACTGACAAAAAAAACATCACTAATTAGGTTTGATACAAAATTAAAAAATGACTACTAAAAATAGAACAAATTCTGGCTAAAAGATTAAGTTAAAACGTACTTGATTTCAAAGCATAGTTTTGTTTTACCAATTTCAGGTTGGCAAATTCACATTACATATTTCACAAAGCCCATCTGAACAATATTAAAATGTAACAACAGAATGATGAAACTGCTTTGGCATCATGAACCTGAGTTTTAGACTGAACACTACAGAAACAGACTGTTCTGTTCAAACTCTTTGTGGCTCCTTCATCTTTGGGGTTTTACGAAGTTCTCTGAAGCAAAATATCTTCAGAAACACTTCAATTTGCTTTCAGACAGTTTCAGTATCATCCAATGGAGAACACGGAGCATGAATATGAAGTATTCTGTATATTCCACAGATAAAACCATAAACTCGTGTCCATCATGGTCCATGTCCATCTGCTCTCAGCAGCTGCTGCTTTCTGTGTTGCCTGTGGTGGAAGTATATGTTTTGGTCCTTTGAGAGTACTTCATTGAGCTGAACGAGACTCTCATCCTCTCCACCGTACGACTGCTACGGCATAGTAACGTGTTCTTGACGTCCTCCCTGAACTCATCCGAGACGTAATAGTAGATGAAAGGGTCCAAGCAGCTGTTGAGACTGGCCAGGCACAGTGTTGTGATGTAGAAACCGTAGCCGTTATTAGCCCAGCCGTTTCGCAGGAGAGCGTAATGCACGACCAACATCACGTTACTTGGGATGAAGCAGACCAAGAACGTTATGAGCACCGTTACGATGAGAACCATGGCTCGTTGGCGGGTTTTTCCAGGGCTGCCCTCGATTGTGGAGCTCCCAAGTGAGCGAAGGAGAAGAATATAAGCTGCGATGATGACCAACATTGGAATGAAGAAGACAAGACCTGCCATCACCATAAAATAATAATAAGGCAGTTGAACATCCAGGAACACATTGCCCGACTTAAAGTTCTCCATGCTGACAAGATTGACGTCGTGGCAGGTGGTGATGTTGAGGTCAGAGAGTTCAACGGTTTGCTGGTACAGGTACAAAGGTGTACTACTGACCCAAATGAAGATCCAGATACACACGGATACGATGATAGCAAACTTGCTGTCTTTTCGTCGATGGGAGAGTGGGTGAGCGCAGACCCAGTACCTCTGGATGCTCAGACAAGCGATGAAGAGGATGGAGCAGTACATGTTGCCGTAGAAGAATCCCACCATAACTTTGCACATCCCTTCACCAAAAGTCCAGTTATTTCCTTTCAAGTGGTAAGCGATCTTGAGAGGCGTCCAGATGACAAACATCAGGTCAGCCAGCGCTAGGTTGCCCATGTAAATGAGAGCAGGGTTCATTTTCTTTGACCTGAACAGCAAGACATATATCGCCATCGCGTTGGTTGGCAACCCCACAGCAAAAACAATTATGTAAATAATTGGCATGAAGATAGTTGTGAGACCGCTCTGTAGTGTATCTGCAGTGATCGGATCAATGAAGAATTTGCCTGAATCTTCATCCTGCACGACTATTAAACCACGTCCTTTGCCTCGAGCTGAAACAAAACACATTGATTGTGAATTCTAAATTCTAATTCTAGAACAAATAGCCCAAGCTAGCCTGCAAATTTTGTTCGAAAAATACAGACGAATTAAAGCGACTCACCTGGCTCCGCCGATGCAAAAATTAGGGCAATACACGCGAAAAATGACAAACGTCCAAAGCCAGCCATAATTCGTGTTTTTCAAATTTCTAGGTAGGCTATTTCCCAAGGTGAAAGAAGTCTGGCGTCGTTTGAGCTCTGCTGTTCCTCTCACTGAAACGTTGTTGGTTAATAAAAGGAAGGACACACCTTAACAGAGAGCTCGTGGTGTCTCCTTACCTGCATGACGTCACACGCTCGACGAATTCCGGGCGGATCCTGCTGCCGCGCGTGAGTTTCGAGTTCTGACCGAAATCAACTTCGTGAGCTGAGCGTGGGAGCACAGAGAGACAGACTATATATGGATACAGACATTACAGTTTTAACAACAATAGCTGGGCTACTGCTATTTAAAGAGTATTTAACAAGTCTTAACATGTTGCCAAATGAAGCTACTCTTTCTTTTGATGCGTCACCTTTATTTCATCAAAATGACATTACATTATCACTTCTCTGTTCTCAGACCACAACATGCTGTGTTAACTACTTATACTTTTATTGAAACTAAAATAATTCTAAATCGCTAAAATATAACCCGATATTAAAATAAAAACGTAAACGTGAAGTAAAATTAGACATGTTGCCTTAGCAACTAGAATGTTTAAGAATCCTAAAATAGCTTAAAATTAAACTGAAATAAAAGTAAAGCCTTTTGGAAATATTAAACATAAACTAACATTAATAACAAAGGAAAATATAAAAACAAATGAATCAAAATATGAATAAATACTAATAATATATAAATAATACTACTGATGACAGCTTAGAACATGTAGGCTACACTAATTTGTCCTGAGGCTAATTTAAAATAAGTCAAGTCACCTTTATTTATATAGCGCTTTTAACAATACAGATTGTCAAAGCACTGAACAGTATCAAATTGGAGGACAGAGTGTCAGTAATGTATAAAAATAAGATTAAAAACTCAATTTTCAGTTAAAGGCATTTCATTATTGAATTCAGTGATGTCATTGTCTAGCTCAGTTTAGTTTAAGTAGTATCTGTGAAATCAAATTCACGATAATCACTACAAATCAAGTGTCCCCAACTGAGCAAGCCAGAGGTGACAGCGGCAAGGAACCAAAACTTCCTCTGTGACAGAATGGAGAAAAAAAAACCTTGGGAGAAACCAGGCTCAGTCGGGGGGTCAGTTCTCCTCTAGCCAGGAGAACCTTTTCACTTTACACAACCTTTTCGCTAAGATTGCATATTTTGTCAACACCATCAGATAGCTATTTATAAAAATGTTTATAAATTCAAATATGTCTTTATTCTGAAGGTCCTTTGTCATATTTCACCTACATAATTTCAACAAGGCCACACAGGTTCTGGTGGGATTTGTAGTTTATTATTTTAAGTAGTTGTGCTTATATTTTCTGTGCAACCAGTATTGTAAATGTTCAACTAATAGCCTATAGTAAATAAATTGTCTGATTTTTTTAATCAAAAATAATTCATTGCTACACAAAGTTTTATTTTTTTACCTGTGTAGTCGGTCTTTTCAGTGAAGAGTAATTTAAAAAAGTACAATGAACTGTAAATGGTGTGTGTGTGTGTGTGTGCCAAACAACTGCAAATCAATTTTATGATTTGGGTAGTTAAATATAAAGTTGCCTTGTGGACTTTGGTCATGTTCTACTCACCGTCTGTCTCATTTAGACAACAAGGCCACACATACACAGCAAATCATAGACAGACATGGATGAGAGACAATTTTATTGATAAATTCAGATAATTCTAAAAAATACACCATAGATAAAACAACATTAAAACCTACACATGTGCTTTGAAACCAAGTGAGGCATGAGAGTGCAAAAAGAAATCAGCATTTATAAGACTATGCATAAAAATGAGACTACCATTCCAGTATTTAGTGCGTTACACATCTGAACGAGGTTATGTTTGCTGGTTATCCATTCACACATCTAAAATTGGTCACTGGTGTGATTCACATAACATTTCACATTCTTTTAGAGATACTTGTACATGCATTTATGCAAACAGGAATAAATGCAAAATGGTTTCTGTAACAGGTGCTTAAAATGTATTAGCACCAGTTATTCAGTCAGCGTTTAGTCTACTTCCACCGAACTGGATTAAAGGTCATTTGAAAGGGGATTCTGAGAAATGCCACTAAACCAAACAGACAAAATAATTTTCAGGTCTTTAAACCCTAAATGAGGCAACCTGTAACTAGTGACGCAATGACAACACAATAACTCTTCAACATTTTCATGGTGACCATTTCAAACAGGAGGCCAATTTGTAGTTCCAAGAAGTGAGAACCCTTGGATGTCATTTTTAGGTATTATGTTCTTCAAATATGGATATATTAAATAAAGCATTTATGTGAGATATAAAGCATATATGTGAGATTATGGAAAAAATGTTCAATCATTGACTGAATTACATGTTAAATGTTGACAATAAATCTTCAGAAACTTGTTCCTCCAGCCCTTACAACATTTAATAATGAAATAACAAGAACTTATATAGCTTTCAAGAGGTATTGTAGAACATCAGAGCATAGCACAGATTTGTAAAAAGGTTCTTCGGATGCCATTCTTAGTAGGAACTGCTCTGCGTGTTTCCAGATTCTGATGTGTAGGTACTGCTTTTCTTCGAATACTTCAGTGCACTGAAAGAAACCCGCATCCTCTGCGCGGTGCGTTCGCTGCGGCAAAGAAATGTGTTTCTTACATGTTCTCTGAACTCATCTGAAACAAAATAATATAGGAATGGATCGACGCAGCAGTTGAGGCTGGCCAGGCAGAGCGTTGTAACATAGAAGCCGTAACCACTGTCCCGTAATCCCATTGAGAGCAGGGAGTAATGCACCATAACCATGATGTTACTCGGGGTGAAACACAATAGGAACATCACCAGCACCGTGACGATGAGGATGACAGCCTTCCTTCGCTTCTGAACGATGTCAGCGTCTGTCATCGAACTCTTCAGGGAACGTAGCATCTGCACATACGCTACTATACATACTATGCAGGGAACTACGAATCCGACAACTCCCATAATCAGGAAGTAGATAGAAGGGTAGCGTGACTGGCTGGGGCGAGTGACGTCATGGCAGGTAACAATATCCATGTTGGTGACCTTCACGGTCTGGTCATAAAGATAAAGAGGCACTGTAATGACCCACACAACCAGCCACACACACAGAGCAACACCAGTTGCCAATTTGTTGTTCCTTTTCTGCTGGGAAAGAGGATGTACTATGGCCCAGTACCTCTGGACACTAATACATGCAATGAAAGCAGTCGAACAATACATGTTCCCATAGAAAAAGGCAACCAGGACTTTGCACAGGGCTTCTCCGTAGATCCAGTGATTCCCGTTAAAATGGTACGCGATCTTTAGGGGAATCCAGATTACGAACAGCAAGTCTGCCAGTGCGAGGTTGGCCATGAAAATGGATGAGGGATGCTTCTTCTTCGTCCTGAAGAGAAACACCCAGATGGCCATAGCGTTGGTTGGCAACCCCACACTGAAGACGATGATGTACACCACTGGGAAGAAGATCTGCGTGAGCTTGCTGTCCAGTACAGCAACAGCAGTGGATGTCACTGACACTCCATGCTTAGTTTCATCACCAGTAAAGCCTCTGTCCTGGTCAGAACCTATAGACAGATAGAACGACAGAAAATAAGAACATTAGATTGATCAGTTATAGACATACATACAGACAGACAGACGGATAGATAGATCATATCTGCACTACTATATTTCTTTTGACTTGCACTTAATTCACAAACGCTGAATATTAAGATAATATTAACGTTGGCTGCAAGATACAGAAGAGTAAGTTCACCCTGGAACCGAAGAGTGTGTATAGACATTTCTCAATGCTTGTCTTTCTGTGGACTGAATAAAGTCTATGCTTCACATAGATAGATAGACTGATAGTTTTTGCAGCAAAACTCATCGACGCCCTTATTTTTATTCTTAAAGCTAACATTTTGCCTGCAAGGTGATTTGATTCAGTGATTAGATGCTAGACTGTTGCCTTGAACATGAGAACATGATGGCGTGGCACTTCTCATCCGGTGTGCATCATATCTGAAGTAAGTGGTTTACCACTGGGTTTAGGTTTTCTGAACAACTTCTACTGTATGAAAGTTGAGTCACTGTATAATTTAACCTTAGACATTTTGCTTCATTACAGTTAATCAGATAAGACAGACAAGATTGTTTAAAATTTAGCACAATATACACTTAAAAAATATATATTTTTGGCATTTTTGCCTTTATTATGACAGGACAGATCATAACTGACAGGAAGCGAAGTGGGAGAGTAATAGGGGCCGGGATCGGGAATGGTCCCTGAGTCAGGTTTTGAACACAGGACGTCCACAGCGCAATGCTGCTGTTCTAGAAATACACAAAGTCACAGTATCGGGACAAAAATTGGACCACATTTACCACATTGTGGTTATGTAAATGATCACTTCTACCTCCATTCAGCACAAGCCTGGTTCCAAACCCAAATCACTAAGGGTGCTTCTGAAAGTAGTGATGGTGCTCTAGTCTTAATAATCTATTTTTGACATTTCGTATTTTTGTCCTGTCTATATGGTTTTTCTACGGTGGCCGAGAGAGCTCAAAGCGCTGCAAATGAAAAAACAACTGCAAATTAAGAATTTGACAACATGCGAGCTGCAAATAGGCTACTCACAACTCAAACAAATAAAGAAACGTGCTGCAAGAACAGAAACATGCTGCAAATACTCAAAACACAAACAAAAACATAGTTAATTTGAATTTTGTTGAGGTAATTTTGTTGTGGTTTGTGCTACTTGCACGTTTCTGTATTTGGTTGGGTTGTGAGTATTTGCAGCGCATTTCTTTAGTCTAGCTATTTGTTTGTGTTGTGAGGATTTGCAGCGTGTTTTGTATTTGGTTGTGTTGAGAGTATTCGCAGCACATTTGCTGTCAAACTAATGAAGACGTTTTCTTCATTTGCTGGTGCTTTTTCTGTTTGCATGCGTTTTCTGAAGTTGCAGTGCGTTGAGCTCTCTCGGTCACCGTATTTATCCGTCACTGCAATTTCGAAAGTGAATCCTGCATTTATATGCGGATTCTTTTGCAGCGTGTGACCGCTGTTTCTCCTAAAGCAGCATGAAAAACCCTTTTATTTTATTTAAATTCTGAATGGATAATATAGCCTAGAAAGGGTACTCCCTTTATAATCACTAAAATCTGTCACTCATCTTAGTTCATTGCGATCTTACACAGTTCCCTTATAGAACAGAACATTAGATCGATTAATGACAGATGATAGATAGATAGATAGATAGATAGATAGATAGATAGATAGATAGATAGATAGATAGATAGATAGATAGATAGATAGATAGATAGATAGATTGATAGATTCCATGTGCATCACTTCAGTGCTTGAATGATTCATAAATAAATGAATCATTAGAAACTAGTGTCTAGTACAGAGATCTGGCATCTGCATCAGCCAGACATATACACATACATACATATATATATATATATATATAGCAGCAAAAACATGCATTCTATAAATCTCAGGTATTGTTTTATTCAAATATGGGTACATACTTGATAGTTGAGGCAGCTATAAACAATGTGAAATCAATCTACTCACAGCCTATTTATATAATGTACACACTGGTTACCAAAAACATAATGCATTTTACATACTGAAATTAACTCTATATACACCACAGACGTACACTCACATGTGCCAGAAGTGACATACACATTCAAGAGTAATTGAATAGCGGGCTAGAGCTAATAGGCTATCTGTCAAATAAATGAACACTAAAAGAATATGGGGAAAACGAGGCTAATTTTCAAATGATTATTTTTCAGACAAAAATTAAAAAAGTAAACCGCAATAGGCCTATAGCCTAACTATAATAGCCTAAACACTTAGAAATCAAATTGTATAAACATTTATAATCAAATAAACATGTTTCATACATGAAAGTCTTGAGATAAGACACTTCTCTTTAAATATAAACAAGAAAACTAATTCTTACTTTGACTAGACAGGTTGGCGCTGATTAAGGTAAGCAAAGGGTACATCCAGATCAATCGGTGCACCATTATTCCTGTGATATGAACTGGAACGACTGTATTTATCGAAGCGTGGACCGTTTCCGTCATGAATATAAACAAAATCAGCTCTTTATAGTCAGGTGTGTCCGTCCGACATATGACCTTACCTGGGTCACGCCCTTCAGAAGAGCTGTGCCAGGTGACACGTTTACATTATATGCGGGCACTTCATGTATATTCCCCCAGTTACAGCAAACACATAACTTAAGTGTACCTGACATATATCAGAAAAAAATGTGCTCTGTTTAGTCACTCTTCATTTTTCTCAATTAACGGGACTAGGTGCCATAGGAAGCGCTGTACGCCTCTGAAGATATCACTCCGCTGTTACGTTTGTGTCACGCGCACCAGAGTGCGATACAGTTACAAATAATAACCATCCGCGATGTCAGCTGCTGACTAGTAATAAAACCAGTACCTCAGCTTTTAAGAAATAAGTGGTAAATATTGTATATATTGTTTTACTAGGTCTGTGAAGCATATTACAGCGTTATAATAATAAAGTTAAAAATATCGAATTAAAAATAAGCAAATTAAAACAATAGACTACCTTAAACAGCAGATTTGTCTTTCATAAATTTTACGGTTTATTGACGTTGGGTAGACAAATGGATAAACACCGCCACCTAGAGGATTGTTTTAAATCACAGCTATGGGCACGTAGACCTATCAGTAAAATCAATGATCACATGGCTTCAGTCATAAATGATAGCAGAGTAGCTTACTAAGATGATGACCAGCGGCAGGAAGAAATAGATGCAGGGGAGGATTAAGAACACGGATACGATCATCACTGAAGCAAGTAGGGCTGAAGGTCAAAGCAGGTGACTCTCAGATTCCGGAAAATGCATGTTTGTCTCAATGTGAGAAGTGGTACTATGCCAGCGAGTGCCAGCAGCCAGACTAATGTGCATATGAATGTGGCTTTCCTTGCGCTCCTCCAGGTCAGAGAGCGTACGAGGAAGGAAGCAGAACAGAGTCGGAATCTGTAATCAACACAAAAGACTGTTAAAGCCCTTTTAATACCATCAGACAATTTTGAGAACTTGGACACATTTGCAAAAAAGACGTTGAAGGACATTTAATACTGAAGGAATTTGTATTTAAGTAATACTTCCCTCAATGCCAACAAAGTCCATCCAGCAAAAAATAAATAAATGTATAAAAACTACAGATAACAGAGTTAGTCTTGTAATATGAAAAAATTCAAATTTATAAATTTATAAAAATATTTCTATTACACATTTGTATTATATACAGCATGGTGTTGTTATTGGCAACTAACACTAAAATTAAAACAGTTAAAAATCATTTTTAAAACTGAAATAAAGCTGACACAAAATATAAATATTAGATGAAAATGTGAACTTAAAAACTAACATCATAAGTACTACAATGACTAAATTGAAATAAAAAATAGATTATAGCAACATAAAACTAAAACCAATAAAAATCACAAAAGCACCACAATTACTACAAATTAAAATTAATACTGAAAATACAAAATATGAATAAATTCTATAATAGTATATCAATCATTCTAAATTAATACTTCACATCACATCAGCAAGACATAACTGAAAAAATCTTGGCTTTCAGAAATTTGAGATTATTTTTAAGTGGTTCAATGTTGAATTGGAGAATTTACCATTGCCTGCAGTGCATGTGTGCAGAACTATTTTTTTTTTGCAGAAGTCTATTTTCAAAGGGGGGGGGGGCAGTTAAGGGGTTAAAAGCAAGACAGTTTTTGCTCCCATGATTACTGATCAGCTGGCAATTTCTAACTTTATTAAATGTACATTAGAACAACTTAAAATGGTAAATTTGAAAATCCTAAATGGAGGCACAGCCACTCAGTGTTGTTATTGAGTGATGATGATATCACTGGATCCTTCAGCCTCAATCAAATTAAATTATTAGGAGATCAGTTATAAATGATGATGGATGCTTGGGTGTAACTCCTGAAGGTCTCTATGCACTTTGTTTTTCATCTGGATGTTGCATCTCCATAAAAAAAGAGTGCAAAATTGCTCAGTCTTAGTGATTATGAGAGTATTGTATTTTCAGACATATATTAATTCAGTTGATTGTTTTACCCTGTTTTAACATGGGTTTGTATAAAGATGTAACACAAAAGCATTCCAAATAGAAGTTAGAATCCACCATGGCAGCACCCATTGCTTTATTGCAGTCTCTGTGCAAATGTAGAACAAAGACAATCGCTGATCACATGGCTTCAATCAAATGGGATAATAGGCTTTATATATTAGGTTTTATTTATTATTAATGTTTTTGTTTTTTCATAAAGTGATATGGATGACATGCATTAATGATTATAATAATATAAAAATAATATTTATTATGAACAATATCCTCCAAAAACCTTACAATATAAAAGTGTGCATACAGAGACAATGAACGCTTGCACTTTTGGAAGTGGGACCTTTTTCACTTAAAGCATAGATGAAACAGTGAAGTAAATTCTCGTATATTCTGTTTGCAAATATTATTTTAAAATATGCACACATGCACTGTTGTTTGTATGCCTAATATGTTGAAGACACAAAACGTTTCGTGTATTGAAACATTCAGTTAGAAATTAGCCGTAGATGCCATCAATTCAGTTCAAAACAGCCATGTTTGTGAAAAAAAGTTGAGTAGGTTGGATTGCTGGATATTACTGTTGGTCATGTTTCAAGGGTGAGTTCACCCAAAAATTCAAATTCTGTCATTAATTACTCACCCTCATGTTGATACAAACCCATAAGACATTCGTTCATCTTCAGAACACAAACTAAGATTTTTTTGATAAAATCCGAGAGCTTTCTGATCCTGCATAGACAGCAAGGGTCCTACCACAATCAAGGCACAGACACGTAGTAAGAATGCTGTTAAAATGGTCTATGTGACACCAGTGGTTCAACTGTAATTTTACAAACAAAAATAACAAATTTATTCAAAAATGTCTTCTCTTCCGGGACAGTCCTCCACCATTATCGACGTATGTGCTAAATGAACACAGTGGTACAACAGGATGCCATTGGTTGGAGCAAAGCACACAATCTCAATCAGCACAGCAATAGTCATAATCATATCCAGACTAATGTGCATATTATTGTGGCATTTCCTGCGGTCCTCCAGGTCAGATAATTCAAGGGAAAACTAATGAGGAGGATGATGATGATGTAGAATGAGGGCATGATGTGTGTTACCACCAGGCCTTTGAGGAAGAGAACAACATCATATGAGATAATATGTAGTTTCATTGAATATATCTACATTCAGATGAGTGATGTTGGCAGGCTTGAAAAAAATTGGTATTTGTTTATACATCACTATGTCAGTAGAAAAGCTGTGTTACAAAACCTGCAACAATAACAGAAAACCTTCAGTAAAAGTTCTTGTGAGGCACACTGTATAAAAAGCTTTGAAGGCTTTAAGTGAAACAAACAACAAAGACTATCAAAGACATATGAATAAACACTAGCTGTCACATAGAGAATGTATCACAGTTTCTGTGTTAAAGTGTAAAATGGAAATTCTGTCTGCATTTACTCACCCTCCACCATCCTCATTTCACAGGCTATGCTTATTGCAGATAGTACTGTCAAGTTTTCTACAACAGATGTTTTTGACTGTAAAGGTAATAATGAAGCACTCTTCTTCACAATTTTCCCTCACTATTTGACATTTTCCCCTCAAATGCTGAAACATGCAGTGTTTCTGTGACTGCCCAAAGCATGTGATTATGAGGCACGCGATTGGGTGTTACCAAGCATCTATTAACTTGGTATAATTTCACACTGTACAAATTTGACAGTGCAGAATCACCTCACAAAAATTTGAGGACCACCCTTAGGAGGTCTAAAAGGTTTACCATTACTGTTTAAACTAGTAGTTCTCAGAGCAATTAAATGTTATATAAAAAATGTGTTGTTTGCTATGTCTCCTCTTAATCAAATTATCTTGTGGTCTATATGATCAACTGTATTTGAAATTACTCTATAATCAGATTTTGGACAATTACCACAATTGGACTTAAACCAAAGTAAAAATGCTTCTGTGCATTCTGTGTTTTACAGTATATGCTCAGCCATTCATCCTCAGCTATTCCAGAATCCCCTGCCCAGTTTCTGTTAAGGAATATAAAAACCCAAACAATTAATATAGTCCTAATGCATTTTCAGAAAGCAGACTTATGTTTTATGAATGTGAATGGATTGCATGCAATGACATACATACGTGCCAAAAATTTTGAAGGCAGGGTAGGTGGTTTGGTTCAAAAACATTTTTTGTTATGCTAGTTGAAAGTTTCCTCCCATCCTGATAGCAACCACTAGGTTAAGTCGTCTAAATGTATTTTTATGTATTTATTATATCCACTGTGAAAGGTGCTGGACTATAAAATGTTCATCCAATCATATCCCATGGTAAGTAAATATTACACTACATTCAGTGCATTTTTGTTGACTGTGTTTTAATATATGATGTTCATGGAAAGATAATTTACACGTGTTTTAATTTTTAACTCCTTTAGTCCTCACATTTATACATATTTTAAGTACAGCAGATTATAAACGGGGAAGTTACACTTATCAGCATTGCTACAGAATGCACATAGCAACAAAAATCATGACTGATTGCTATGCTAATTTTACAGACACTTCATTTTTGAGATACAAACTAAATACATTTCAATTGTTGTGTTAAAAAAAACTATGTTTTCAAGCTTTAGGGCTGCAATATGACATGCTATATGTTATAAATATGTATCTATGTACATGCAAAGACCAACATTAAAAACAAACATCCTTCCAGTCATTTAAAAGTAGCACAGACTATGCATTTATAAATGAATCTTTTGTACAAAAAAAAATCACCATCAATTCACACCTGAATGTTTGTGTTTGATGGTGTGGTTGAGCTTTTTGTCTTCCTACAACAGATCAGAGAGCGGATCTGCTGTCTGCATTGAGACGAGCCATAGTAGTACAGCAGAGGGTCCAGAAAAACACTGGATTAACGTTTTAATGTTCATATTTGTGGTGTTAGTGTCATTGAATTCAATGACATTATGCATCCTCATATTATATAATGCCGATTATTCAGCAGAAGTGTGCTATACTTTTCTAAGAAATCTGACTTGTAGACAAAAAAGAAATAAAAATTAAGTCCAATAAACATCTCACGCTCCCCTCTTCAATAAGAAAAATCTGTTTTTCAAACCTGAAGAGACTCAAAGAATCAAAGGTCTAAAGCTAGTTAAACAGGTTTAGAGGGTTTCCACAGATACAGATGATATTGTGAGTGGTATGCTAAACATTTATTCAGAAGGCATTGCGCCTAAAGGGGTAAAGTGGGCTACTTGTGTTAACATCTGCATTTCCTTGTAAGAGGTACAGTGACATCTGATAAACAAAGTGGGAATGAAGATTCAGACTCAGACTGAACTGACTGGGAATTCAAGAACACCACTTTTGAGATAATGAAGTTACAGTTGAATTTAGAAAACAAATCTTTCGAAAAATATCATTCCAACATCTGCATCACAGACAAGAATCGTGACCTAATTATGGCTATATAACACAGTGAGGTATAAAAATAATAAGTAATTGTGACTAACTGACAAAAAAACATCACTAATTAGGTTTGATACAAAATTAAAAAATGACTATTAAAAATAGAACAAATTCTGGCTAAAAGATTAAGTTAAAACGTACTTAATTTCAAAGCATAGTTTTGTTTTACCAATTTCAGGTTGGCAAATTCACATTACATATTTCACAAAGCCCATCTGAACAATATTAAAATGTAACAACAGAATGATGAAACTGCTTTGGCATCATGAACCTGAGTTTTAGACTGAACACTACAGAAACAGACTGTTCTGTTCAAACTCTTTGTGGCTCCTTCATCTTTGGGGTTTTACGAAGTTCTCTGAAGCAAAATATCTTCAGAAACACTTCAGTTTGCTCTCAGACAGTTTCAGTATCATCCAATGGAGAACACGGAGCATGAATATGAAGTATTCTGTATATTCCACAGATAAAACCATAAACTCGTGTCCATCATGGTCCATGTCCATCTGCTCTCAGCAGTTGCTGGTCCTTTGAGAGTACTTCATTGAGCTGAACGAGACCTTCTTCCTCTCCACCGTACGACTGCTACGGCATAGTAACGTGTTCTTGACGTCCTCCCTGAACTCATCCGAGACGTAATAGTAGATGAAAGGGTCCAAGCAGCTGTTGAGACTGGCCAGGCACAGTGTTGTGATGTAGAAACCGTAGCCGTTATTAGCCCAGCCGTTTCGCAGGAGAGCGTAATGCACGACCAACATCACGTTACTTGGGATGAAGCAGACCAAGAACGTTATGAGCACCGTTACGATGAGAACCACGGCTCGTTGGCGGTTTTTTCCAGCGTTGCCCTCGATTGTGTAATTCCTAAGTGAGCGAAGGAGAAGAATATAAGCTGCGATGATGACCAACATTGGAATGAAGAAGACAAGACCTGCCATCACCATAAAATAATAATAAGGCAGTTGAACATCCAGGAACACATTGCCCGACTTAAAGTTCTCCATGCTGACAAGATTGACGTCGTGGCAGGTGGTGATGTTGAGGTCTGAGAGTTCAACGGTTTGCTGGTACAGGTACAAAGGTGTACTACTGACCCAAATGAAGATCCAGATACACACGGATACGATGATAGCAAACTTGTTGTTTTTTCTTAGATGGGTGAGTGGGTCATCGCAGACCCAGTACCGCTGGATGCTCAGACAAGCGATGAAGAGGATGGAGCAGTACATGTTGCCGTAGAAGAATCCCACCATAACTTTGCACATCCCTTCACCAAAAGTCCAGTTATTTCCTTTCAAATGGTAAGCGATCTTGAGAGGCGTCCAGATGACAAACATCAGGTCAGCCAGCGCTAGGTTGCCCATGTAAATGAGAGCAGGGTTCATTTTCTTTGACCTGAACAGCAAGACATATATCGCCATCGCATTGGTTGGCAACCCCACAGCAAAAACAATTATGTAAATAATTGGCATGAAGATAGTTGTGAGACCGCTCTGTAGTGTATCTGCAGTGATCGGATCAATGAAGAATTTGCCTGAATCTTCATCCTGCACGACTGTTAAACCACGTCCTTTGCCTCGAGCTGAAACAAAACACATTGATTGTGAATTCTAAATTCTAATTCTAAAACAAATAGCCCAAGCTAGCCTGCAAATTTTGTTCGAAAAATACAGACGAATTAAAGCGACTCACCTGGCTCCGCCGATGCAAAAATTAGGCCAATACACGCGAAAAATAACAAACTTCCAAAGCCAGCCATAATTCGTGTTTTTCAAATTTCTAGGTAGGCTATTTCCCAAGGTGAAAGAAGTCTGGCGTCGTTTGAGCTCTGCTGTTCCTCTCACTGAAACGTTGTTGGTTAATAAAAGGAAGGACACACCTTAACAGAGAGCTCGTGGTGTCTCCTTACCTGCATGACGTCACACGCTCGACGAATTCCGGGCGGATCCTGCTGCCGCGCGTGAGTTTCGAGTTCTGACCGAAATCAACTTCGTGAGCTGAGCGTGGGAGCACAGAGAGACAGACTATATATGGATACAGACATTACAGTTTTAACAACAATAGCTGGGCTACTGCTATTTAAAGAGTATTTAACAAGTCTTAACATGTTGCCAAATGAAGCTACTATTTCTTTTGATGCGTCATCTTTATTTCATCAAAATGACATTACATTATCACTTCTCTGTTCTCAGACCACAACATGCTGTGTTAACTACTTATACTTATATTGAAACTAAAATAATTCTAAATCGCTAAAATATAACCTGATATTAAAATAAAAACGTAAACGTGAAGTAAAATTAGACATGTTGCCTTAGCAACTAGAATGTTTAAGAATCCTAAAATAGCTTAAAATGAAACTGAAATAAAAGTAAAGCCTTTTGGAAATATTAAACATAAACTAACATTAATAACAACTGAAAATATAAAAATCAAATCAAAATATGAATAAATACTATAATAATATATAAATAATACTACTGACGACAGCTTAGAACATGTATGCTACACTAATTTGTCCTGAGGCTAATTTAAAATAAGTCAAGTCACCTTTATTTATATAGCACTTTTAACAATACAGATTGTGTCAAAGCACTGAACAGTATCAAATTGGAGGACAGAGTGTCAGTAATGTATAAAAATAAGATTAAACACTCAATTTTCAGTTAAAGGCACTTCATAAAGGCTGTGTTTTGCCTTGGACTGTCTATTTGGTTTTTGATTGTTTGCTGCCTGCCCTGACCATTACCTTTTGTTTGGATTACTCTGTTGCCTTGCCTTGCCTCTGCCGTTGATGTTTGCTGGTGTTTTGACCCTGACTGTTGTCACTACACTCTTAATAAAGTCTTGCATTTGGATCCTTCAACTCTGTTGTCATGCCTCCCACTGTTACGTTAACAAATGTGGACGTGAAACATTATCTAAATACTGCAAAAGACATGTATGACATGACTAGACAACTGTTAAATGTCCCTTCTGCTTTAAATCAAACTCAACAAATAGCGGCATTTTAACAATTGATGCAAGATATAAACTTTATTTTTTGATGAAACCTGAGAGGTTTCTGTCCATCCACTGAAAGTTTACACAGCCAGCACTTGGAAGATTCAGAAATGCATCGTAAAATGAATCCCTTTGAATTTAACCATTTAATCTGGTTTAATTAAGTCTTGTGAAGAGATACGTTCCCTGTATATGTTGAACACTCTTCATTTTTGTGTTCTTAATTTATGTGTGGACATTCGTCGTAGGGAGCGAAACTTCTCAGGTTACAATATAATTTTTTACTTTGTGTTTCACAAATGAACTAAAGTCTTTTGGGTTTGGAACAACATGACAGCAAAATTGCGGTAAACCCCACCTCTACCTGGTAACCCTGAACTAAGTTCATCAGACATCTGGGTTGAAGACCCGTTGTCATCAGTTGGCTCATTAGTCTGTTCAAAGCTGCTTTCAGAGCTCTCTGCAACCAAACAGGCCAAAACACCATCAGTGAAAACACACAAGCTACTTAAGGGAATTGGGTCCCATTTACAATGTTAAGATAAATCACTTCCTGTGAGCACTGTTAGCAGCCCACCTCTTAGCACTTGGTTCAGTGGCCCTTAGCTCTGGGCCCATGTGTATGGGCCCCTCCAAATGTTATAGGCTAATGTGCCAGCCACCCAATAATTGCAAGCATGTTTTTTTTTTTTTTTTTTTTTTAATATAGGGCATGTCACTTTTAATATAACATAAATCAATTAAATTCTGTCAATTTTATCATGAAACACAAACAATAAATGTGTTTTTCTTCTCTTTAATATAGTGTGAGATCACTGTATTCAGTTCAAGTGGCATACAAATCAATCATCTTTTCCTCTTTTCTACAGCATGAAATAAACATGAATGAATATCAGAAGACATATTGAAAAAAAACAGAACGACTTATTAAAAATGAATGCCTCATGTATCGATCAATCAGTGTTCTGAAAATTGTCAATAAAACAGTTTGTGATAAGTCAAAACAGTCATAACATAACATTTACTTCAGAAACGCCAACAATATAACTTTGCCAACATTGTTTTATTATTTTCATAAA
Source organism: Barbus barbus (assembly GCF_936440315.1). NCBI lineage: Eukaryota > Metazoa > Chordata > Actinopteri > Cypriniformes > Cyprinidae > Barbus > Barbus barbus. Next base: position 21,545,603 of record NC_136721.1, on the reverse strand, counting down.
TCAGCCAGTTAACCACAACAGCCTTTTTTGTTTTTGGGAGTAGGTTGAATTTTCACATTAATGAACTTATGTTCATGCAATATAACAACTTTGTAAGTTTGACTTTATTCTAATAAAATATTATGGCACTAAACGCTGCCATATTTACTAAATTACTTAATGCAGTCACACTCTTGGCACAGCAGACCAAGATTCAGAAAGAAAGAAACAACTACTCACTACTCACATTTGTGTTGCAATTTATTTCATTAAATTTAATTCTCTGGGCCTTTCTTTCTGCAAATTAATCCACAATGTCCTTGTGTGTTTAATTTAAGGCTTTGCGTATTCTCAATGGGAAAGAATGGCTACTTTTGATAGTCTTTCGATTAAAAGAGAATTAAAATGAAAGAAAGAGAATTAAAATGGTACAGATGTTGCTGAAGCTAGATGTGATACAGTTTTTTCAACTACCAACCAACCTCACACAATTTTTTTTTTTTTAATTATTAGCTATTATTTTTATTTGGCTGTGGCAATGCAGTGTTTGCACATAGGCTGATGAGGCAGTTCTACTGCAGTACTTAGGGAATTTGCTAAAAATATACAGGTGCTGGTCATAAAATTAGAATATCATGAAAAAGTTGATTTATTTCAGTAATACAATTCAAAAAGTGAAACTTGTATATTAGATTCATTCATTGCACACAGACTGATATATTCATTTCATTTTGATGATTATAATTGACAACTAATGAAAGTCCCAAATTCAGTATCTCAGAAAATTAGAATATCAATTACGACCAATGCAAAAAAAATTATTTTTAGAAATGTTGGCCAACTGAAAATTATGAACATGAAAAGTATGAGCATGTACAGCACTCAATATTTAGTTGGGGCTCCTTTGGCCTGGATTACTGCAGCAATGCGGCGTGGCATGGAGTCGATCAGTCTGTGGCACTGCTCAGGTGTTATGAGAGCCCATGTTGCTCTGATAGTGGCCTTCAGCTCTTCCGAATTGTTGGGTCTGGCGTATTGCATCTTCCTCTTCACAATACCCTGTAGGTTTTCTATGGGGTTAAGGTCAGGCGAGTTTGCTGGCCAGCAGATGACATGGCACCCCAAACCATCAATGACTGTGGAAACTTTACACTGGACCTCAAACAACGTGGATTATGTGCCTCTCCTCTCTTCCTCCAGACTTCCTCCGGACCTTGATTTCCAAAGGAAATGCTAAATTTACTTTCATCAGAGAACATAACTTTGGACCACTCAGCAGCAGTCCAGTCAAGAAGCTTCTGACGCTGTCTCTTGTTCAAGAGTGGCTTGACACAAGGAATGCGACAGCTGAAACCCATGTCTTGCATACGTCTGTGCGTGGTGGTTCTTGAAGCACTGACTCCAGCTGCAGTCCACTCTTTGTGAATCTCCTCCACATTTTTGAATGTTTTTTTTTCACAGTCCTCTCCAGGGTGCGGTTATCCTTATTGCTTGTACACTTTTTTTCTACCACATCTTGTCCTTCCCTTCGCCCCTCTATTAATATGCTTGGACCCAGAGCTCTGTGAACAGCCAGCCTCTTTAGCAATGACCTTTTGTGTCTTGCCCTCCTTGTGCAAGGTGTCAATGGTCGTCTTTTGGACAACTGTCAAGTCAGCAGTCTTCCCCATAATTGTGTAGCCTACAGAACTAGACTGAGAGACCATTTAAAGGCATGTGAGTTAATTAGCTGATTAGAGTGTGGCACCAGGGGTCTTCAATATTGAACATTTTCACAATATTCTAATTTTCTGAGATACTGATTTTGTGACTTTCATTAGTTGTCAGTTATAATAATCAAAATGAAAGGAAACAAACATTTGAAATATATCAGTCTGTGTGTAATGAATGAATCTAATATACAAGTTTCACTTTTTGAATGGTATTAATGAAATAAATAAACTTTTTCATGATATTCTAATTTTATGACCAGCACCTGTATATATCACAGATATCACAAAATTGAAACCAACAATATACAAAACAAGCTTCCTTACACACATAATATGATGCAGTCAAAGTTTCATCGACATAGTTAAACACTATCAAAACACAGGCAGCATTCGCGCATCTTCATAAACCTTCTTAGAGAGCCTGACTGTACTCGCAGCTCAGGTTGGAGGATTTTGTTTGACTGTTTGTGTTTGATGGTGTGGTTGTGCTTTTGTCTTCCTCCACCAGATCAGAGAGCTGATCCGCTGTCTGCATCGAGACGAGCCATAGTAGTACAACAGAGTTCCAGAAAAACACTCGTACTCCCCAAACACACAGCCATCACTGAATATTAGATCACTGTTCATTGTAAAGGTATTTGTATCAATAGGATGAACAATATATTTTGCTTATGTTGTGTTCACTTATGAGTTTGTTTAATTTTCAAGAAAAAGGGTGCAAATTTGCTGAATACATGTGTTTGTGAGAGTATTGTCTTTTCAGCCATATACAAGAATGGAATGGAAAACATTATATTACTACAGGTAGGTCTGCAAAACATATAACACACAGCATAGTAATAATTCATGGACATACTGTAAATAATATCATTTATATTAAACAATACACACTGAACACAATAAATAAATCAAAATGAAGGGGAAATTGCGCAATGCATTTCAGGGTCTTGTGGTCTGAAGCACTGCACTCTTCTGACCATACACTGATGCATGTGGTTAGGACACAAATCTCCACAGAATGTATAAGAGCCCATGTGATGTTGCCTGTAATGAGTAGATCTGGAAACGGGCAGACTACAGCTCACTTCACAAATCCACCCATAAATACCCGTTACTCTCATAAAATGAATGAATTAAAATTGATAAAAAGATTTTTTCCACCCATCTGTATGCTGCACAGTGCCGTTATTTGTAAGTAACAACCAAATTAAAACTATTAAAATCTCTATTAAAATAAAGCTGATATATATGAATTAGAAAATATATGAATACTAGATGAAAATGTGAACTTATTTCAACTTAAATATCAGTTAGTTGATAGTTTATATTGCAATGAATAAACTGAAATGAAAAATAAATTATAGCAATATTAAAAACTAAAACCAATGAAAAACCCAAAATTGCATAACAACATAAAATTAAAATAATAATGACAATACAAAATATTAAGGAACTTTTTATGTATGGACATAAATGTGTGTTGGCACTGTGTGAACACAACTGCCTTACAATGATAAAAATCCACCCACTCCTAATTGTTTAATCCCCTATAAACCAAATCAGTCTCACTAGGCCTGCGTTTTGATTATCTATGCAATGTGACATCACATTGCATAGGGCCGGGCCATGGAGGTTGATTGACAGCACAGCACTCGCTGTCCTAAAAACGTTTATGTCCGTGCGAATCATTTGACTGTTTATAGGTATATGTGTGCAAAGCAGAGAGACGTATACGCTGCGCCTCTTCTGGAGACGGGATTCCGTGATCCGCCCGGAACGGCTTGCATGTACAATAGTTAGCAGAACTTAGAGAAAAGTGTTTATAATAGATATCATATGATATTTTTCTTACAAAAATGCATCGGATCACTACAGGGGGCCTTCATTCACCCCTGCAGTGTGTGTCACTGTTTATTATGGATGGATGCGCTTTATTGCACTTCTTTAAATCATGGGCTAGTTTTCATATTTGTGTGAGCTAACCCTTTAAATGGTTCATGGTTGAACTAAAGTACTAATCATTGCCTATACTATAAACTATAATTAAAAGCAATCACTCTCATGATTACCGATCAGCTGGCAGTTTCTGTCTCTATTAAACGTACATTAGAACAACTTCTGGTAATATCTGAGAATCTTAGATGGAGGCACAGGCGCTAAGTGTTGTTCTTGATTTCTGAGTGTGAAAATGATATCACTGGAGCCTTCAGCCTCAATCGATTGCAGTTATTAAGAGATACATTATTAATGATGATGGTTGTTTGGGTGTGACTCCTGAAAACCTCTATGCGCTATTTTAATTTTTTCATCCGGATGTTGCTTCTCCTCAAAAATTGCAAATTTGCTCAGTCGGTGTTTGTGAAGGTATTGTATTTTCAGACACATTTGAATTAATTCAATACAATTTTATACCCTGTTTTAACACAGGTTTGTATGAATATGAAATGCAACAGCATCCAAACTGAAGTTAGAATCCACCATGGCAGTCTCTGTACGAATGTAGAACGAGGCACGAGTACTATTAATGATCAAATGGCTTCAGTCAAATGGTATTACAAGTTTTATTTATAAGGTTTTATTTATTATTAATGTCTTCTGTAATAGAGTGATATGGATGACATGCATTAATGTCTATAATAATATATAAATAACATGCATTATGAACAATATTTTCCAACAACGTTCAGTGACATAACACAATAGCTACATAGTGTTAATATAAGTGAGCATACAGAGACAATGAACACCAACACTTTGGGAACAGGGGGCCTTTTTTTTACCTTAAAGCTACAGAACATGTTGAATGACTCAGGGAATGGTGTAGTTTGTAGATTACCCTGAATATTACCAACCTCAAAATGTAAGTATTCTATGAGGATGCGCTTTTTTATATATTTGTACAATATAAATCATACAAAAACATACCATTATTACAAAAAAAGTAATAGTGGTCCCCTAAATAACTGTTAGTGGTTATAGTTATGAATTGCCATGAGATTGTGTTACATATAATACTGTAATGTGTTGATGAAGAGTTCAGATTAATGCTGCTTCTGTTGAAAGATGGAGGAGGTGGAACACAGCCAGAATCTGTAATCAACCCAAAAGACCATTAGTGGAAGCTCTCATGATATAATCAGACAATAATTAAGAGGAGGACACATTTGCAAAAAAGGCTTTGATGGAGATTATGTAATATTAAAGTGCCCCTATTATGAATTTTGAAAATGAACTTTCATGCCGTGTGTAACACAGCTTTAAGTGAATGAAAACATCCTGCAAAGTTTTAAATCTGAAAGTGCCCGGTGTATAAAGTTATTGTCTCTCAAAAGAAAAAGTTGACTCTGAATCACTTAAACGAGGCCTTTTTAAAACAAATCCCAAGCCGTTTCATGTTGATGTCAACATGAAACATAAGCATATTGCTGCCCATTTGTTGCACGCGCAGACCTGGGAAAACTTGATTTTCGCGTTGGACTGAAGGAAAATGCAAATTCATTCTTTGCCACTAGTTGCCGCTTTTGGAGCATTAAAAATAACTGTTTCCCCGGTAACGGCTGTGTACACTGCTTTAAATGAAATCCACCAATCGGACCAATCACCGCAGATTAGCATCACGCAGCATGTTGTTGAGCAAATAAGGTAAAAATAAATGCATATTATAAGAAAATGAATGTGTTTTTTGACATTGCATGCATGCCAACCTGTTGTTGGGGACTCCCAAAACCAAAATATGAACCTTTCATAACCCATAATAGAGGCACTTTAAAGAATTCAGATTCAAGCTTCGGGATATTTATAGTGCATAAATACACTTTATGGTGCTTGTGAGGAATGATAGATGAAATATGATAGGCTACAGCAATTGCCAATATGAATGAAACTGACACCACTGATATAGAAACCAACTAACAATACAGTGCTTTATTGTGAAATATACTTCCTTCACTGCAAACAAAATCCACCAATGAAAAATAGATGTTATACGCTAACAACTCATAAATAGCTGAAAAGCATCTGAAAGCAGTAGTGCCAATCACGGAACCGGCTTTACTGATGAGATGTGCATGAGAATCGCATGCGATTAATTACACAGCCCTACTGTGAACAAGACAAGACTTATGGACAAGGCTTTAAGGGACATGACATGACTCTGGTCAGGGGCTGGAGCCTGCACTGGACTCTGGTCAAGGGCTTGGAGCGAATTCTGGGGCTGAAGTGAGCCGAAGCCAGCGAACTAGAGTGGGCTTGACAGATGAACGGCCAGCAGACTTGACTGAGGATCAGCCGGCAGGCTTGAGTGAGCCAAGGCCGGCGGGCTTGACTTTGTAGGGGCCGGTGAACTTGACTGATGAGCAGCAGCCGGTGGGCTTGACTGAGCCACAGTCGGCGGGCTTGACTTCATAGTGGCCAGCGAACTTGACTATTGAGTGGCCAACGGACTCGCAGTCCTCGCGGTGATCTCGCCAAATTCTCACGCTTACTCTCTGCGGGCTAGGGCGGAATAGCAAGTGAGGACTTCCATGCCCCGGGTGGAAAAACCCCCAGAAAACAAAAGACTTTCAAAACCGATAAAACGAAGAGAATGGGCGCAGCTTACTGTATTGTAGAGGTCTTCACAGAGGACCCGAGACCCGAGGACCCAGGACCCGACCCGGGATCCGTATGGGTTCGGGTCTATATTTTAAATGGTCAGCCGGGTGCTGGTCGGGTCCCGGGTCTGTTTAACATTGTATGTAATGTCCGAGTCGATCGGAGAATACCGCACCCGCCAGTGATCAGTGTCAGTCAGCATGCGTAACTTAAAGTTTGTAAAATTAGGATGAGAAAAGTGTGAGTGAGAAATAAGATGTAAAAAACTAAAAAACACGTGTTACCTCAGCCGCCAGAAGCAGAGCGCAGGCGAAGTTAATGTAGTACTGCAAGCGGACAGTGATCATGGATTCCTTCATGAGTGATGTGAGAAAAAAGCTGAAACAAAACAAAAGAGACGCACCTGTTATCGAACATGCACGCAGTAGTGTAAAGCACTTCTTGTTCTGTGAGTTTTTTTTTTTTTGCAAAAAAATAATTGCTCAGTCTTTATTTCAACCAACAAAAAGTTATTGTAGGTTAAACACAACAGTCGAAGTTGACTCGAGATAAAAAAAAAAAACAAAAAAAACGTGCTAAGTTGTATTAGTCATCAGTCACCGACCGTACCAGCAAGTAGACTTTTAAAGCTGGAATAATGAGTGGATTAAGAAGACTCTTTCCGTCGACAAGAGAGAGGAACAACCTAACATGGATGGAACTTATTGGCAAGGAGGATTGTAGCCATCACAGTCAGAGAGAAGAATAACCCCCGCAAATAGTTTATTGACTTAATAGCAGTTTGCTATGCGATCAGGTGTCGGGTCTGTGTCTTCCCAGCCGGGTTCGGAGCCAACTTTCGAGTAATGGTCAGGTGTGCGTAGGGTTCGGGTAGTACATTAAAGGCATTTCTCGGGCCTGCACGGGTTCGGGTCCCACTTTCAAATAAAATACGGGTCCGGGTCGGTTCCGTGCAGCACATTTACAGATCTCTTCGGGTTCGGGTATGAATTTTTGGACCCGTGAAGACCTCTACTGTATTGGACCGGTATTCTGTCACGATTGCAAACTGTGGCAAAATAAGACTGCGGTCAGGCCAGCCTCCACTTTGAAAAACACGATCATTCTAGCCACCACGTTATTTTGTGGTGCGCATATATACTACGCGTTACGGTAAGCTTGTTAAAACAGATCAGAGGAAAAGCATCTCTGGCATTCATTAAGCCAGTTTCTCTGTCAATAATGAATGAATGAATAAACAAATAAATAAATAGACCAATTAATATGAAAAAACTGTCTGATGAGAAATACAAAAATAAAAGCCTTTTACAACTTTCATATAACCATTTTGTATCTGTAAATTCACATAGTTATACAAATAAAAAAACCCTGTATCCACAAAAAACTCCCTGTTTCCACACACCACTTTTAATTCAGATTAGTAGTTCACAACTCCAGGGTGTCGCTCAGTCAGTGTTAGGACTGTCTGATGTAGCATTACATAATAAAAGCCCTACAAAAACCTGATATATGACCAGTTTTGTCTTTAAATTTAGATATCTCTAAAAAAGAAACTCCTTGTTTCCACAGAACAGTTTTAACTCAGATTGACAGCCCACTACCCCAGGGTTGTACTTAGCCAATTTCAAGATGGTCTGGTGTATCATTACATAATAAACGCCCTCCAAAAACTCATATATGACCAGTTTTGTCGTTAAATTCAGCTCTAAAAAAGGAAACTCCCTGTTTCCACATACCAGTTTAAATTCAGATTAATAGTCCACTGCCCCAGGGTGTCACTCAACCAGTTTCAAGACGATCTAATGTTGAACTACATAAGAAAAGCCCTCCAAATCTCATATTCCACCTGCTCTGCCTGTGATTTTGGATGGCTTCTAAAAATGGAAACTCCATGTTTCCACAGACCAGTTTCAATTCAGATTGACAGTCCACTGCCCCAGGGTGTCACTCAGCCAGTTTCAAGACGAACCGATGTTGCATTACATAATAAAAGCCATCCAAATCTCACATTCTACCTGTTCTGCCTGTGATTTGGATAGCTCTAAAAAGGAAACTCCCTGTTTCCACAGACCAGTTTCAATTCAGATTAATAGTCCGCTGCCCCAGGGTGTCTCTCAACCAGTTTCAAGACGATCTGATGTCGCATGGACTCTTGCACTTCACTACAATCCCTATCATTCATTGCACTTACGTCACACACAGCTGTTTTCACTGATTACACCGCTGATCACACTAATCACTCAGGCTTTATAAACCATGGACTTCCTCTTGCTAGATGCCGAGTATTGTATTGCGTTTATCACTTTCATAGCGATAGCTACTCTACGGAGTCTTAGTCTTAGTCTTGCCTTACGTGTTCTCTTGTGTTTTGACCCCTGCTCATGTTTTCTGGATTTACCCTTTGCCTGGCCATTCAGACTCTGTTTGCACCTCAATTGGATTATTGCTCTCGTACCTGGATTATCCCTTCTGTCAAACCCTTTGGATATTGTACGCCGATCGCCGACCACGCCTGTTTACTTGAGTACTCTTCTGTCTTGCCCTCTCTACCTGTTTGCTGTTTGTTCGACCCTGCCTGTTATTGACCGTGCCTGTAAATAAAAGCTTGCACTTGGATCCGCACGTCTCATGTCTTGTTCGCCCCGTTACAATTATACTGAGTTTTCCATAAAAATAAAGTCTGCTAAAATACATTATAGCACTGATTATTTCCTACTATTTTCTACATGCGTTATTCAAATTCCTTCAGAGTTAATACGAAAATGTCAATAAATTATTTTTCTGAACGACCAAGTCTCTATCTGTGTCAACTTTCCCTGGGTTTTACTGTCGAATTTTGGAAAAAAATGAATGCCAAAGTCTGTCACAATGCATTATAGCACTGATCAATTCTTGACATTTAGACAGGCATTATTCAAATTCCTTCAGAGTTAACAAGAAAATTGGAATGAATACTTCTTTAGGGCACACAACACTCTGTCTGTGTCAACTTTCATGAGATTTTACTGTAGATTTTGGGAGAAAATTAATGGCAGTCTTTCACAATGCATTATAGCACTGATAAATTCTTGACATTTAGACAGGCATTATTAAAATGGCCTTAGAGTTAACATGAAAATTGGAATTAATCCTTCTTTAGGGCACACAGCACTCTGTCTGTGTCAACTTTCATGAGATTTTACTGTAGATTTTGGGAGAAAATTGTAAGGCTCCACCCATCTGGTCCAAGGAAGGTATCCAATGGTGGATGAAGGGTTCCTGCGTGTTCGGTCTTTCCAGTGTGCAAAGTTCTTCAATTTAAGTTCAACTCTAATCTGACTCCATTTTATTATTTAATCTGACTCCATGTTATTATGACCTCGTATTTAGCTTGAAATACAAATTGATTGCTTGTCCATTTCTAATTTGTATTCTTCTGATATTTGATTATTCTAGTTAACTCTTGACTTTATATTTACTCATTCATTCGGTTGCTCATGTCTTTAACAAGGATGCAACGTAATCTACTAGAGTCAATAATTACAGAGTAAAACAGAATAAGGTCAAATGTAACAATTTATTCTCAGTCAGGTAAATACTGTATGTATTATCTCAATTCCACAGCAATTCAAAGAGATCAAATCATATCAATACAAAACATCGAATTCTCAAAGATAAATCTATGAGTAAAGAATGCAAACCTGACTTTATAGTAATACATAGTGTGAGTATTCAGACATACCACACTACGGGCTTCTGGCTACAGAAATCGCGCTGATCCTTTTGCCAAATTTCCTTAAGTACTTCAGACCAGAATAAACATCCCCCAAACTGGAGACAGGAACTAACAATTTGAATTTGCTTTGATCAAGCCGAGTTAGCACCTTTTTGGGACAGAAGGTAATTTGCATGAAAACCACTGGGAACTGACCCACCCTCTATAGTATGCAAAATATCTCTGAGCTCTTAGGATCTGTATTCCCTTTTAGTTTACTTCTTACAAGAATGAGACCATTGTACCAGTCGCCCTGAGACAATTCAAATGATACCAAACATGACTGTAAATAACACTTGCATTAATGTAGAATATTACATTCTTCTATTGACCATTCTGAGTGAGTTGAGTGAAAGGAAGGGTGGGTGAGGGGAAGAGTGGATGAAAAGGAACTGATGCATATTTCAGAGAGGCGTTTTCCCGCATTTTCTCTCAGTGGGATGTGGAGACAGATGTCTGTATGTTAATGCACTGTGTGTGTGTTGTCCATCTCAGAAGTTCAAAGTGTCTGAGGTTCTGTAATCCTTACAGATTCCTCCCTCTGACCACGTGGGTCAATTCCAGATGATTCCCAAAGAGGTCACTTGTCAGACACTTGTTGTGGTCCTTGTGATGTAGTATTTGCAGCTGTGGATGCCTTTAGAAAGGCCTTTGTGTATACCAGTCTCAGCAGGTGCATGTAGCTTGAACTCAGCAGGTAGATGAACGGGTTCAGGGTTCATCCTTTCATTTCTTGAGTCGTTCCATCATGGAGAAATCTCTGTCTCTAGTGACACCTTCCCTAGGACTTCCTTGCCTCTTTTGTTGAATCTCGTCACCTTCAATTGTGCAGATTTCTGGGCAGACTTCAATAGGTGAAGGGTTCTCGCTGGTTACATACTGCTTTGTGTGAGACACTTAAACAGCATCTTAATGGCTCAACGATTGAACAATGATGAACTCGATGTAGAAAGCTGTGAGATTTGGCACAAGAACATATAACAAAGCAAAAAACATAATATCATGTCAACAAGTGCGAATGGTACATTGGGTCTCTGGTATCTTTTAAGGTCTCATATCATAAGATGATCCTATCTTAAAACAACTAATTCCTCACTATCACTCTGATGGATTTTTAATGGTAGTGGAATTACAGAATGCTTGGTCTGAGTGGCTTATATGAAAAGTAGCAAAAAGTCAGTGTAACTTACATGTTTATAAAAATGGTATGCATCATTAAAACATATGACAATAATAATAAATATTCAATCCCAATTACAAAGGTGTAGACATACATATAATTCTCCAATGCAAAGTCACCTAAGATTTCAAGGTAGTGATCTAAAGTGTGCTTAGGTACGAGAATGGAGATCCTGGATCCTTTGTAATTGTGTGTGTGTGTGTGTGTGTGTGTATATATGTGTATGTGTGTGTTATGCAAGCTACGTCACATTCGATGGCATAGTCAAGTTGTAAATTTTGTAGTTGATGAACAGAAGTGCCCACACTTCATATTTAATCATTTTGATCATATTTCTGTTATTGGTGATGTGTTGGGAAATCAGCGGGCCCTCTGGTTTGCCAAAACATCCCAATAACAATCAGAAAGTTTAAATCTTTTGAATTTTCATGGCAGATTTGACTCTGCATTCAGAATTATACATCATCGATTTGTGACAGTAGCCATGCTGATGTATTATGTTTTCCATGAGTTGGCAGATGGTTGTAAATCATAACTATTATGTGTGTCTTTCTGAGACTGCCATCATGGGATTAACTAAATCCTATGTGTGAGAATCTATGTGTTTCTGTCAGTGTGAAGATGGACAATATTTCTTTAGTGGGGTACCACATTTGGAATCTAAGCCATCATTGTTTTCTGTGATGTGTAGTGTTCAGACCGGACAGTCTAAATGAGGTGATGATGCGATGGTGGAAGTTTGTGTTCTGTGCTCATGTCTGGGAGATGGGTGGAGTCTAATCTATGGGGTGGTGATGGCGCAGTGGATAAGACACATGCCTTTGGTGTGAGAGACCCGGGTTCGAATCCACTGTGAGACACCAATGTGTCCCTGAGCAAGACACTTAACCCCTAGTTGCTCCAGAGGCGTGCAACCTCTGACATATATAGCAATTGTAAGTCGCTTTGGATAAAAGCGTCAGCTAAATGAATAAATGTGTATAATCTATAACAATCTGTGTTGCAAAAATTTAGTTCCGGTGCTAATCCGGAAGGCCATGTAGATATTTGTGTGGTAGTGTGCTATTGTGATGTGTGAATGGCCTCTTGAAGTGTTATTGCACCCATCTCCTGCAATTTCAGGTTATATTCTAACAATTCCGCCGTCCTGGCTTGATGCAGCTGGCATCAGGTGCCTTCCTGGTATCTCGCTTTCAAGGAATTGCAGTGGTCAACCTGAAACAGAGCCAAATACTGAGAGAACCACAGTTAATTTTGAGTATTTTTCACCTCCCTTTCAGCATTTTTCTAGCAAATTTAGAAGATTGGGTGGTGTTATGTGGCTACATTTAACTGTGGAATATTAATCTTAATCAGTCCTTCTGATCAGATTAAAATTTTGGTTGGTGCTACCCAGCGACGAGTGAATTGGTTTGCATTCGCTTGAGCCACACTATTAAAATGAAAACCCAACTCCTCCCTCTTGGCACTGGGTAGCATATCAATCTGCAACAAGATATAAGTTGTCACAATTAGAATTCACGTGTTAATTCATTTAAATATGGAAAGGCAGGTTCAGATCTGATGCAATGCACAATCACTGTTTTTATGTTTCAAAGGACTATTTGTTTCATTTAGTCTTGCTGATCATTTTCATTGTTAAGACAATTGTGAAATCATTCTGTGGCCACATGGCAATTCTATGCTCCTGTATCTGGTTTAACTGCAGCTATATGGAAAATAGCACAGTGTATCACTCAAGAGACAAACAAATTCAACATAAACACACACATGTAACTTAAATTGCAATGCAATTCCAGTATTACCGTTATTCTAATTTCACACAAGAGACACGGTCTAGCATGTATGCAGCATCTACAACCTTAAACCTAAGTGTTTCGTACACTTACAGTGAAGCAGTCATGTGTTTCATAAAGAATAAACTCAACTAGCCTATGTGCACATGTAGTAGCACAAACAACTATAATGTGTGTAACATGCGCACATTGTGTTTAGCACAATTACAAATTTGAAAATTCAAACAAGATCATTGAAACTGGGATGTTTACATATTAAAGTCATCACTATTAAGCTGCTAGCCCACTAGCAAGTGAAGTCAACATCTGGAGGCCTTGCATCAGCAATGCAGTTACCTCACAAAGAGTTTTACATGAGGATGACTTGTTACATGTAAACAATTGGTCTTTACATTTAGAAAGTGAACCTGCTGTCTTCACCATACGGCTGTCTGCTGTGTTCGAATATTTGATTATTCTGTTAAACTCTGATTATATTTTACCCGCTTAGATCAGGAAACTATATCGCTTCGAGTTCCTCACCAGGTCTCCGGCACAATTTCGTCAGTTCCGATGACCCAAAACAGAGGTATTTGGCTAAATATCTGAGATTTGCCGTATTCCCACGTGCACAATCAAAGATATGTAATACTTAGCCCCCTTGGATGCCCCTCAGGAACTTAATTCAATCGTTTGCTTTAGTAGAGTCTTCCTTTGACCACCATTTAAGAACGTTAGTCGATCAACTTTACCTTCCTTCAAAATGGCTTTGTTTGGCCAAGTTCGTGGCTTGTTCCACGTAAACTTATCTAAAGTAACATTAAATTAGAACAGAGGTCATCGACGCATTCAGATCTAGGCTGATCAAACAGCATCTGCTGATTCTAGACAGAAACTTACTCGTCTCCTCATCCAAGCACACTTGAATCCAGGTATCGGTATTAGTCGTCACTAATCTCTGACGCAAACTTGTGGAAATATACGAATCCGATAATCTACTTGGAAAAACAAATCTCAGAGTCGGTCAGAATACAATCAAACGTTTACAATTTATTGACCAGGTAATGAATCAATAATTAGAAATTATTACCTGTCAACAAAACTACACACAGCGTTTGTGTGGGAAGTCAACCTACAGACTTTCAGCGTATGTTTCAAACGGCTCATTGCTTCCCTGTTTAATTTCCTCTCAGGTCTAGCAGCGCCAGTTTTAATCTTTCATATATAGCCTCGTCATATTCACTATTGTTTCGCTTGACTGCGTCTCCAGATTTCATTTCGGGGTTAATTTTGATCGGAGTTCTTCCGGAATGGTTAATAGTGCGATTTGCCATACATCCCTAGTTTCTAATTTGTACACTGTGGCTTGTAACATCAGTGCTTCCCAGTAGGGTTGGAATGGCCCTCTTTTCGGCATAATTCCTACGACCTGTTTATGTCTAGAACATTCTTCGCATGGCTGATTGTTGTGATTTCATCATACGCATTCGTCATGGTTTTAAGCACAGCGACTTTAACTGATTTATTTGGCAAATCATTCGATTTTGTTCGACTGGGCTTCGCAGGTTTGGCGCTTCAGGCCACAGGCTCACAAGAGCTCGGCTACGAGTTTCTCTCTGTGGCCTGCATCTTAACGCGGCATCATCATCATCACTCTCATTTTCAACCTATAGCTCAAAGGTTTCTTCCAGTGCTGCCTGTTTAACTGCAGCCACTGGAAAACCTGATTTATCGCAGCAATGTTCGAGAGCTGATATGTAATTACTGCCGGTTTGAAGTTTTCTTTGAATTTGATCAATTGTTGTCGCCATTTCTTCGCGCTGTCTAGCCCACCTCTGTTGTTCATAGGCAAACGCTTCGACCTGTGCTCTAAGCTTTTGCAATTCATCCGAACGCGCTTTCTCGATTTCTTTGATACTCGCTATTGTGCGCTCATTTTCGGCTAATGTTTCCTTTACCACTTAAATGAAGAAGGATATTTTTTATATGCACAGCGTGAATTTCCATGATCTCCTGATCTGCACTGCTGCTGTACTGTCCCTGAAAAGCCATGTTTTCCAGCTAATTCTTTTGCCCACCGGATTTTTCGGCTCCGGATTAAACAGAGGGTATACCGACCCGTTCTAAAAATGTGTCTATATGTGAGATGTAAAAAGCTTTCCCTCAACACTCAACACAAAAATAAAATGAAGGAACTTACCGCAGCAGTTGCAGACAGGGAAGAAGAAGCTCAAACCTCATGTTCTCAGTCAGTGAGAATCAAAGCGAAATTCGCGCTGGAAAGACGTTGCTCGTCTGTTGCGAGATCACGGAGGCTGGTCACCACTTTGTAAGGCTCCACCCATCTGGTCCAAGGAAGGTATCCAATGGTGGATGAAGGGTTCCTGCGTGTTCGGTCTTTCCAGTGTGCAAAGTTCTTCAATTTAAGTTCAACTCTAATCTGACTCCATTTTATTATTTAATCTGACTCCATGTTATTATGACCTCGTATTTAGCTTGAAATACAAATTGATTGCTTGTCCATTTCTAATTTGTATTCTTCTGATATTTGATTATTCTAGTTAACTCTTGACTTTATATTTACTCGTTCATTCGGTTGCTCATGTCTTTAACAAGGATGCAACGTAATCTACTAGAGTCAATAATTACAGAGTAAAACAGAATAAGGTCAAATGTAACAATTTATTATCAGTCAGGTAAATACTGTATGTATTATCTCAATTCCACAGCAATTCAAAGAGATCAAATCATATCAATACAAAACATCGAATTCTCAAAGATAAATCTATGAGTAAAGAATGCAAACCTGACTTTATAGTAATACATAGTGTGAGTATTCAGACATACCACACTACGGGCTTCTGGCTACAGAAATCGCGCTGATCCTTTTGCCAAATTTCCTTAAGTACTTCAGACCAGAATAAACATCCCCCAAACTGGAGACAGGAACTAACAATTTGAATTTGCTTTGATCAAGCCGAGTTAGCACCTTTTTGGGACAGAAGGTAATTTGCATGAAAACCACTGGGAACTGACCCACCCTCTATAGTATGCAAAATATCTCTGAGCTCTTAGGATCTGTATTCCCTTTTAGTTTACTTCTTACAAGAATGAGACCATTGTACCAGTCTCCCTGAGACAATTCAAATGATACCAAACATGACTGTAAATAACACTTGCATTAATGTAGAATATTACATTCTTCTATTGACCATTCTGAGTGAGTTGAGTGAAAGGAAGGGTGGGTGAGGGGAAGAGTGGATGAAAAGGAACTGATGCATATTTCAGAGAGGCGTTTTCCCGCATTTTCTCTCAGTGGGATGTGGAGACAGATGTCTGTATGTTAATGCACTGTGTGTGTGTTGTCCATCTCAGAAGTTCAAAGTGTCTGAGGTTCTGTAATCTTCACAAAATGAATGCCAGGCTTTCACAATGCATTATAGCACTCCTTGTCATTTATACAGGCATTATTCAAATTCCTTCAGAGTTAACAATAAAATTGGAATGAATCCTTCTTTAGGGCACACAACACTCTGTCTGTGTCAACTTTCATGAGATTTTAATGTAGAATTTGGGAAAAAAATGGAAGGCAAAGTCTGTCACAGTACATTATATCATTGACCATTTCTTGATTTTATGCAGTCATTATTAAAATACCGTTAGAGTTAGCATAAATATTTCAATTAATCCTTCTTCAGGGCACACATGTCTATGTCTGTGTCAACTTTCATGATATTTTACTGTAGATTTTGGGAGAAAATGAATGGCAAAGTCTGTCACAATGCATTATAGCATTGATTAATTCTTGACATTTAGACAGGCATTATTAAAATGACCTTACAGTTAACATGAAAATTTCAATTAATCCTTCTTTAGGGCACACAACACTCTGTCTGTGTCAAGTTTCATGAGATTTTACTGTAGATTGTGGGAGAAAATGAATGGCAAAGTCTGTCACAATGCATTATAGCATTGATTAATTCTTGACATTTAGACAGGCATTATTAAAATGACCTTACAGTTAACATGAAAATTTCAATTAATCCTTCTTTAGGGCACACAACACTCTGTCTGTGTCAAGTTTCATGAGATTTTAATGTAGAATTTGGGAAACAAATGGAAGGCAAAGTCTGTCACAGTACATTATATCATTGACCATTTCTTGATTTTATGCAGTCATTATTAAAATACCGTTAGAGTTAGCATAAATATTTCAATTAATCCTTCTTCAGGGCACACAAGACTATGTCTGTGTCAAGTTTCATGAGATTTTACTGTAGATTGTGGGAGAAAATGAATGGCAAAGTCTGTCACAATGCATTATAGCATTGATTAATTCTTGACATTTAGACAGGCATTATTAAAATGACCTTACAGTTAACATGAAAATTTCAATTAATCCTTCTTTAGGGCACACAACACTCTGTCTGTGTCAAGTTTCATGAGATTTTAATGTAGAATTTGGGAAACAAATGGAAGGCAAAGTCTGTCACAGTACATTATATCATTGACCATTTCTTGATTTTATGCAGTCATTATTAAAATACCGTTAGAGTTAGCATAAATATTTCAATTAATCCTTCTTCAGGGCACACAAGACTATGTCTGTGTCAACTTTCATGATATTTTACTGTAGATTTTGGGAGAAAATGAATGCCAAAGGCTGTCATATTGCATTATACCACCGATCAATTCTTGACATTTAGACAGGCATTATTCAAATTCCTTGAGAGTTAACAAGAAAATTGGAATGAATACTTCTTAAGGGCACACAACACTCTGTCTGTGTCAACTTTCATGAGATTTTACTGTAGATTTTGGGAGAAAATGAATGGCAAAGTCTGTCACAATGCATTATAGCACTGATTAATTCTTGACATTTAGACAGGCATTATTAAAATGGCCTTACAGTTAACATGAAAATTTCAATTAATCCCTCTTTAGGGCACACAACACTCTGTCTGTGTCAACTTTCATGATATTTTACTGTAGATTTTGGGGAAAAAAATTAATGCCAAACTCTGTCACAATGCATTATAGCACTGATCAATTCTTGACATTTAGACAGGCATTATTAAAATTCCTTCAGAGTTAACAAGAAAATTGGAATGAATACTTCTTTAGGGCGCACAACACTCAGTCTGTCAACTTTCATGATATTTTACTGTAGATTTAGTGAGAAAATGAATGCCAAAGTCTGTCACAAAGCATTATGACACTGATAAATTCTTGACAATTAGTCAGGCATTATTAAAATTCCTTCAGAGTTAACAAGAAAATTGGAATGAATACTTCTTTAGGGCACACAACACTCAGTCTGTCAACTTTCATGATATTTTACTGTAGATTTAGTGAGAAAATGAATGCCAAAGTCTGTCACAAAGCATTATGACACTGATAAATTCTTGACAATTAGTCAGGCATTATTAAAATTCCTTCAGAGTTAACAAGAAAATTGGAATGAATACTTCTTTAGGGCACACAACACTCAGTCTGTCAACTTTCATGATATTTTACTGTAGATTTAGGGAGAAAATGATTGCCAAAGTCTGTCACAATGCATTATAACACTCTTTGACATTTATACAGGCTTTATTCAAATTCCTTCAGAGTTAATATGGAAATTTCAATTCATTCTTCTTCAGGACGACCATGACTCTGTCTATGTCAACCTTCATTGGGATTTCTTTGGAGAGAATTAAAGACAAAGTCTGTCACAATACATTATGTCTCTGGTGTGCGTTTCCCGATAACATTGCCTCTTGGTGCACTACGAAGACTCTAAATGTATATCTTAACTAAAGGTATACCATTTCTAGGCGTGTTCCCCGAACTTGGAGATTGCTTACAGGTATACCTTCTTACGTGCGATGTTACCACGTGCTGTCCATGAGGGTGGTGCTGAATTGTTTGATATCGATTGAGAATGGATTATTCACTATGCAGGGGCTGCTTCAGTGCGTAATGTGAGAAAGCGGTGTTCTTTATAAAAGAATTGTTGATTTTAAATAAAGGATCCCTGAGGAAGGCTCTTAGGCCGAAAATCGTTGGTACTGTTATAATAAATATCTCCTTATCACAAGTAGTGCTGGAATTGTTCCTCACATTCCTGTATTTAGTTGTTCTCATGCACTTTGTGAGTGGTAAAGTTGCTCCAGACTCTACCCCATGATTTTAAATAAAGACACAGAACTCTCCCGTTAGAATGCCACAAACTTGCGTGAAACTTTTACTTTCACTTTGCAACATGCGTCATGTCAGGGAACAAAACTAAGAAAGATATATGCCCAGAGCACCTCCCAGTGGTCACCACATAAAACCTAAAGAAAAATACCTACATGTGTCACTGCTTAATAATTTAACAGCTTTTAACAAAAGAAAGAAAGAAAACTACTATGGTGGAGAAAAAGAGAGAAAGAGGAGAGGCACCAGCAGCTGAATTTTGGGGCTGAGGGGGTAGCTCCATCGAGTTTTTCTGACCAACAAGATCTACAGGTGCATCTAAAAAAAATTTGAATATCGTGAAAAAGTTCATTTTTTTATTGTAACTTATTTCAAAAAGTCAAACTGTCATATATTTTAGATTCATTACATGTAAAGTAAAAAAAGTTTTTTTTGTTTTGTTTTAATTTTGATGATTAGAGCTTACAGCTCATGAAAGTAAAAAATCAGTATCTCAAAATAGTAGACTATTTACATTTGAGTTTCAATTAATGACCATCCCTACAGTATAAATTTCGGGTATCTCTTGTTCTTTGAAACCACAATAATGGGGAAGACTGCTGACTTGGCAATGATCCAGAAGACGAACATTGACACCCTCCACAAAGAGATAAGTCACAGAGGGTCATTACTGAAAGGTGTATCTGTTTACAGAGTGCTGTATCAAAGCATATTAAATCCAATGTTGTCTGGAAGGAAGAATTTGGGTAGCAAAAGGTGCACAAGCACAGTTTGCATATGTGCCGCCCACTTGTTAAGGGACCAAAAGTAATGGGACAATTGGCTTCTCAGCTGTTCCATGGCCAGGTGTGTGTTATTCCCTCATTATCCCAATTACAATGAGCAGATTTAGGCTACGTCCACACGAAGCCAGATTTCTCCCTATCCAATATTTTTTTTTGCCTCAAATTCCGTAAACATGGAGTCGTCTCAGGAAATATCTGCGTACACAGGGAATCACTGAAACCGACTGAAAACGATGTAGTACACATGCCAGACCAATATGTGGCGCTGTAATTCTGCCACAGAGATACACAAAAAAATAGAGAAGAAGACTTAGACCATGTGCGTAAACCTTGCGCGCTGAATACAAACTAACACACAAAGCAGAAGATTTTGCTTTAATAAAGCTAATGAGCTCAGTAGGTTCTGCAGCACGAACACAGGCACGTAGTCTGACATTGTTGTTGTTGTTGTCGCTGTTATGTGACGTAGCGGTGTCTGATTAGGGGCGAGAAGTGGGCTGATGACGTCATCGTTTCAGAAAATATACGGATTCGCCGTCCACACGAAAACGAAACGCCTATACGGTAAAAAATGTATGCGTATACAGCGAAATGCGTCTTCGTGTGGACGGGGCCAAAAGGTCCAGAGTTCATTTCAAGTGTGCTATTTGCATTTGGAATCTGTTGCTGTCAAATGTCAAGATGAGATCCAAAGAGCTGTCACTATCAGTGAAGCAAGCCATCATTAGGCTGAAAAAACAAAACAAACCCATCAGAGAGATAGCAAAAACATTAAGCGTGGCCAAAACAACTGTTTGGAACATTCTTAAAAAGAAGGAACGCACCGGTGAGCTCAGCAACACCAAAAGACCCGGAAGACCACGGAAAACAACTGTGGTGGATGACCGAAGAATTCTTTCCCTGGTGAAGAAAACACCCTTCACAACAGTTGGCCAGATCAAGAACACTCTCCAGGAGGCAGGTGTATGTGCGTCAAAGTCAACAATCAAGAGAAGACTTCACCAGAGTGAATACAGAGGGTTCACCACAAGATGTAAACCATTGGTGAGCCTCAAAAACAGGAAGGCCAGATTAGAGTTTGCCAAACGACATCTAAAAAAGCCTTCACAGTTCTGGAACAACATCCTATGGACAGATGAGACCCAAATCAACTTGTACCAGAGTGATGGGAAGAGAAGAGTATGGAGAAGGAAAGGAACTGCTCATGATCCTAAGCATACCACCTCATCAGTGAAGCATGGTGGTGGTAGTGTCATGGCGTGGTCATGTATGGCTGCCAGTGGAACTGGTTCTCTTGTATTTATTGATGATGTGACTGCTGACAAAAGCAGCAGGATGAATTCTGAAGTGTTTCGGGCAATATTATCTGCTCATATTCAGCCAAATGCTTCAGAACTCACTGGACGGCGCTTCACAGTGCAGATGGACAATGACCCAAAGCATACTGCAAAAGCAACCAAAGAGTTTTTGAAGGGAAAGAAGTGGACTGTTATGCAATGGCCAAGTCAATCACCTGACCTGAATCCGATTGAGCATGCATTTCACTTGCTGAAGACAAAACTGAAGGGAAAATGCCCCAAGAACAAGCAGGAACTGAAGACGGTTGCAGTAGAGGCCTGGCAGAGCATCACCAGGGATGAAACCCAGCGTCTGGTGATGTCTATGCATTCCAGACTTCAGGCTGTAATTGACTGCAAAGGATTTGCAACCAAGTATTAAAAAGTGAAAGTTTGATTTATGATTATTATTCTGTCCCATTACTTTTGGTCCCTTAACATATGGGAGGCACATATGCAAACTGTTGTAATTCCTACACCGTTCACCTGATTTGGATGTAAATACCCTCAAATTAAAGCTGACAGTCTGCAGTTAAAGCACATATTGTTCGTTTAATTTGAAATCCATTGTAGTGGTGTATAGAGCCAAAAATGTTAGAATTGTGTCGATGTCCCAATATTTATGGACCTGACTGTATATATATATATATATATATATATATATATATACATTGGGACATTGTGAATTGTAAAAACAAATAAGCTAAAACGTCCTGACGTTCAAATTATAGATACAATTAAGTTTCAATCTCACAGTTACACATCAACAAGACATCAAAGTTATAATTTTTATGCATATTCTGATGTAGGTTTACCTTCAAAGGTGGCAGTGCATGTATGTGCCATGACAACTAAAATTGTTTTACCAAGATTGTTTTAATTCTCTTGACGATCAGCTGTCTACTTCTAACTAATTTTTTTTCTTCCTGCAAAAGTGAGATAGAGACAGCCGCACTGTGGAGTGGTGACGCCTATTCATTTGAATCTTTTCACCGAATCAGACGAACTGGTTAAGCCGAGTCGATGGGGCTGATGTCCGAACCAAATACAGTTTTCAGCTCAACGCAGTCATTTTCAATCGAGAGTCAGGCGATATGCGCTCAGTGACAGCATGTCACACAAATGACTCGTTTAATTTAAATGATTCGTTTGACTGTTCCATCAAAAGCAGATCACACAGACACTGGATTAAAAATGACATTGGTTGATATGTTCTTACAAAATCGAGATTCATGACAGCCACTGAATTTCCCGGGACTTTATTTAATTGTCTTATTCGAATTTGTCCGATGATGAGCCGAACTTTTAAGACCATTTGATTTGTATTACACCTGCACGTGTAGTCTACGAGTTGGTCAAAAAAAAAATAATAATAATAATAATTGTATTGAAACAGGCAAGAGCTTGTTTGAACTTTTTAGAATAGGTTACAAACAGAGGTGGGTAGTAACGAGTTACATTTACTTCGTTACATTTACGTGAGTAAATGTACATGTTTTGGGTAACTAATACTTTTAGAGTATATTTTAAAATGGGTACTTTTACTCTTACTCAAGTATATTTTTAGAGAAAAAACGGTACTTTTACTTCGTTACTGTGGGCGACTCTCCTCTCGTTACTCTATCTTAATGCAATACAAGTTAAAAATGCTTCGGTTTATTCCAAACGCGCCGTCTACTTTTCTCTGGGCAATGAACGATTTTGAGTCGATTCTGTTTAAAGGCTTTATCAAACCAGTTGGCAAACCAGTGAATCGGTTCGCGAATCAGTTTGAATGATTCGTTCAGTTCCCTGCCGCACGCACCGAGTCTCTGAAGCGGTTCTCTTTCAGATAACAGAGAGTTTATGAACATCAAGAGCGCTGAAGACGTGGCTTTGGATCTACAGTCAGTTGAAAGCAAATCTGCAAAGGCTTGTTTGCTACAGCTATATGAAGATCTTTATTAGATGAACACCGCGTGTGCTGTCTACTGTTCCACAGGTATAGGCCACGATACCACTATGGCATTATCAGTTTGTTGTACATGTAGCTACCTTACATTAAATACAATGTATCATTTATACATTAAATAAGCTGTCACAGAGTATGAAATGAACACCCGCGGCGCAGCGGCGCGCGGCCTGTTCTAGACACAATTAATATTCATATTTTTACAATATTTATGCTTGCAAAAATATAGGCTACATTTGTTTACATTTTGCAGAACAGAAGATCCGTCAATATCCATTTGTTTCGTTATGTTCAGAGCAGTCGTGTGAGGCGTTTTCAGAGGTTATAGGATAATACATAATTAATTTACTTTAAAATATAATTTAATTCAGTGATTGAAATCAGAATTTTCATCAGCTGTTACTCCAGTTTTCGGAGTCATATGATCCTTCAGAAATCATTATAATATATAGATTTATTACCAGTGTTGGAAACAGTTTTGCTGCTTAATATTTTTTGGAACCTGTGACATTTTGTTCAGTATTCTTTGATGAATAGAAAGCTAAAAAGAGCAGCACTGATAATAAATCAACATGATTTCTGAAGGAATATGTGACTCTGAAGACTGGGGTAAAGGCTGATGAAAATTCTGATTTGCATCACTGAAATAAATTACATTAATATATATATATATATATATATATATATATATATATATATATATATATATATTTTTTTTTTTTTTTTTTTTTGAACGGCAGTGTGTGTGTGTGTGTGTGTGTGTATACACATACACATTACATAAATGTAATCTATATATCTAAATAAAAATAGACTATATTCAGTACCTATATGATCCAAAGTAACTAGTAACTAACTACTTGAGTAGTTTTTTTATCCGATACTTTTTTACTCTTACTCAAGTAACTATTCAGACTATTACTTTTACTTTTACTTGAGTAAATATTTCTAGAAGTACTTTTACTTGAGTACAGTTTTTGGGTGCTCTACCCACCTCTGGTTACAAAATTACGTCATGCTGAATTTTAGTTTGAATATGTTCTTTAAAACGAATTGTTCAAAGGAACCGATTCGCAAGGGTGTCGATGCCAGGATGTGGTTTAAAATATGATAGCATCATTATTTTTCTATAGGCCTAGGTACAGAGTCGGCGCCAGGGCACCTCCATCAGGGGGGTGAGTCGCTGACACTCGCTAAAGCATGCAATCGCTTTCTTATGTGCGCTGTTTTATTGGTTTCACTTTCGCTTTTGAAATCGATCACGTCCGACAGCTTATCAGAATTACTGGCCCGAGTCCAACCCGAACCCGTCTTTTTTCCCCCCCTTCTCCTAAAACAGTTTATACTACTGTTTCGGCAATTACAATTGTTCAGTTTTGTGTGTAATGGCAAAATTAACATATTTCGTTTTGTTTTTTTATTAAGTTAATTTAGAAAAACGTTTGGAGCATTTTTGTTCGTTAAATAGCCTATAAGTTTTTGTTTTTTTAAGTAACGACCAAGCGGCCAGCGGCATGAGCTGATCATAGCCTATGTTTGATCAATTTAGCCTTCTCATATCATCACGACGTGCCTAAAATAAAATCTATAGATATACTAAAACAGTTCAAGTATATAACAATGTTTAAACATTAAACCTGCTATAATAATAATGTGCGCTAGCCTATATGTAAGTTTGTGTGGAGAGTGGAAGCTAAAGTGCGCTCTGCAGGACATGGAGGCACCAGCAAAACACATGGATTTATTTCAGTGGAAACAAATTAAAATAACCTACGCCGTCATTTATTTATTTATTTATTGATAAAGGTAAGAGTAATACATCATTCGGACCTGTAAAGGGTCTACTTGTATTTGTGTGCACTCACAATACCAACAAAAGGCTTTTATAAAACAAAGAAAACAAACATGATACGCTTTCTGCCGTCTTTAACAGGAGCGCTTCCCAAAAATGAACCGAAGCTGAGCGAATACATGCCTCACAGACATGGTACATATATCTATAGAAAGCTTTAAATTATCACTTAACGAAATAAAAAAAAATGAAAACAAAAACTCGTTTATTATAATTTTAATCATAATCAATAAAGATGCATTTCTCTCTAAAGGCGCGTCTAATGAGGAGACGACGAGTCAGGATCAGTAACTTCATCCTTGCGACACAGACTCAGAAAAATTAGTTTAGTAGTAAATAATTCAAATATATCCTTACTATTTCCCGCAGACACATTCATGGTTATGTTTGCTGGGGTTTTGCAGCAAGCTTTAGCCTATTGCGTGCATTTTAACGCAGAACAGCTGCTGCTGCTGCGAGACACTAAACACCATCGAGCTGCTCTCAGTCGCGGCACGGTCTCGTGTTGTTTCCACCAGCGCGGCAATTTTTTTCATCGCCAATGGATAGATGTCTACAATATAAAATAAGGAGAAACCCAAAACAGGCCCGATGCCCGGCCCGCGTCTGAACTATGACGTGGAAATTGGCCCGAAGCCCGGCTCTAGAGGCGTAAAAAAGTCGGGGCCCGTCGGGCCAGGGCCGAAATGCAGGGCTCTACTCGTAACTCCACCCCGCCTCCTTTCAGATTGAGCGCCGCGCACAGCCTGGAGGAAACAGATCTCCGCTTTTTCTCAATGCAAGGGTAAATAAATAATAACTGATGTTTGAATAGTACAAAGTTTTCTTTACTCAGCAGGCTCGTCCAGGGCGGGCACTAGTGACTCACAGGGCGGGCCAGGCCCCCCATTGCCCGCCCATGGCGCCGGGACTGCCTAGGTATACGTATCAACATAGATTCAGAAGTTTAAAAATACACAAAAGAAAGATAGGCTAACCTTCAACACAAAACGTTCCCGAAAGTTTTCATTGTTGGACATCGCCATCTCGAGGAATTATCACTGTTTCTGTGAAATATATAAACTTATATATTTCACAGGGGTGGAATATTTATGGAATATTTAATATTTACCATTTTAGTAAACTTATATATTTCTGTGAAATATATCAACTGCTCCGGGTGTATGTTCACTACTGTGTGTACACTTGGATGGGTTTAATGCGGAGCACAAATTCCGAGTATGGGACACCATACTTGGCCACACACCACTTGCATTTTATTTTTTATTTTTATATATATATATATATATATATATATATATATATATATATATAATTAATTTATTAATAATAAATAGATAAATAAAATAAATAATATTTTTAATCACCATATGTAACTGCGTGACATATGATATAGGCCTACATTTTCTACTGTTTTGGCAAATAATATTGTATTTGCCATCATAAAGCTTTCTGAGTTTATTTGTTTCCACTAGATGGCGATTGTGTACTTAGACACTTGCTTATGATAGAATAACTTTTCATTTAATTTGTATAACTTTATATTTTGGTTATTTTACAATATTTATTGTGATTTCTATACTGAATTATTGTTTACTTGAGCAAGATTGTAGGATTGAAAAAGTTTTTGGTTGTTTTATTTTATTCCCATCTTATCTTTGTATATCACTTCCCGTTTTGTCATCTGAGCAAAGAGATGGAATGATGTTATTGTTAAAAGGTTTAAGGTTTCTCTGTATGATTACAAGTCATCCGTCCAAGAAACCTCTAGATATAACCCCCTCTCTTAGCTTACAAGCAGGCAAAAGTGGTATGTTGATGTATTTTTTTGTTCATTTAAGAGTTTAAAGTCCTATGCGTGTTTTCCGTGCAACTGAATGTGTGCCTGATGTTTGTTATTCGTCCTGTTTATTTAGTTCTACGGTGTTGTGTTGATGTCCATAAGTGCATTAAACATCTGTAAAAGGAACCTCAGCCTTCGTGTTGTGACTAAGGGAGGCATAAATATTGTCATAATTGGTTTAAGAAGGAAGGAAAATGAAAAAAACTTTAAAGCTTTGGTCTGGTCAGCAAATGCAGCAAATATAAAAGGGTCTCATACAACTGTAACTTCATTATTTTGGTATATACTTCTTCCAGTCAATCATACATACAACATAACTGAATATGGTTGAAATGAGTGGCTTACAACTGATGTCCAGATCTGAGAATAGTCATTTATGGAATGGGGACGTTATGCTTATCTGTACATCAGATAAATATAATGCAACCCGAAAAAACATGACTAGGCAAAACTTATCTCTGCCGTAAGACAAGATTTTAGCATTTCAGTTTTGTCACTGGGACCTGAGAAAAGTAATATATACAGTAGCTACTTGAGTGATATAATATGATATAGGGAAGACCAGGGCAAGTTGTTAACACTTTTTACTCCAATCAGAATTTTATTACAAGAACTTAAAAGTTTGAGGAAATTAAATAATAAAATAGGCTTGTTTGACAGCTAGCCACCATTTTGCAAATACATAAGTTCAGTGCAGTTATTAAAAATATAATAATTTAAGAAAATTTGCACAAATTATTTACATAATTATCCATGCGCACATATATCATATTTCATATGCAGAGATATTTACACATTTAAGCTGTCGGTTAAAACTGTCAGTTTAATAGTGGAGTGAGAGGCTATATCCTGAATACAGAGACGGAAATAGTTTGATAATATATACAGATAATGTGTCTATATAATGAATTACAGTAACTGCAGCTAAACGTTTTGCCTTCAGAATGACAAAATAGTCAATATCATGCTTTTTGTTACACACACACACACACACACACACTTGGATTGACTGTTTTTTTATATTTGTTGTATTTTGACTGCTGGCTCTTTTCACAAATAGGTCACAAAATAGAGCCTGAAATCTATTTTTGAAATATTCCTAAACAAATGTTTATTGAAAGTAGGTGCTTAATTTTTTAGAAAATGCTGATTGTGCTAATTAATATCTCAGGAAATATAAAGATAACAACATGATCTGCTATTCGTTTTGTACAAATTATAGTCTAAAGCTCTTATTTGTATTATTTTGTAATTGTCTTGCAATCAAAATTGAATGTAAGTGTATCAAGTAAATGTTAAGTGTCTTCTATACAATATTGTGTTCTGTTTTAGACAGATTTACTGTCACTTAACTCCAATTTTTCTGCCCGAAATCTCATGACATTCTCTAAAAATGTGATCTGAACTTTGCAATGTAAAATGCTTTCAGTAACACTGTTTCTCTTACACATGCTCAGTGACAAACAGGAAATGGAGTCTCTTGAGCAGTGAATAGGTTGGGTCAATTTGACCTAGTTACATGCTAGATTTTTTAAAGTAACAGTATGGAAGGGATATTCATCCTGCTTTAGCATGAATCAGGATTTGTGGCCAGAGAGAGATAATTTTGAATTCAATCTTCTGTCAATGGTACAATATAAGAGTACATCAGCAAATTTCATCAGCTTTTTTTTTTTTTTTAACAATTCAAATCTTTATGCGTGCCTGACTGTGCTCACAACTCACATAAGTGGATTTTGATAAGGTGGTTTTTCCCCATCTCCACCAAAACACAGAGCTGATCTTCTGTCTGCATTGAGACGAGCCGTAGTAGTACAGAAGAGGGTCCAGAAAAACACTTGCGCTCCCCAAACACACAGCCAACAGGTAAGCCACATATGATGAATCTCCCTCACCGCTGTTGAATCCAGTAACTAAAAGAAAACAGTGGTACAATAGGATGCCATTGGTTGGTGCAAAGCACACCACAAACAACATCAGCACAGCGATAGCCATAATCGCAGCTCTCCTTCGCTTTTCTGAGAGTGATGATGATTTCGCAAATTGATTGGACTTGGAACGGAGCGCATATATGATGGTGGAGTAGCTCAATAAGGTGACAATAAGTGGCACAAAGTAGTAGACACAGGAGAGGATGGAGAACTGGTACATGTACTGCTGATCTGTAGGGTCATGGATGAGTG
Organism: Barbus barbus; assembly: GCF_936440315.1. NCBI lineage: Eukaryota > Metazoa > Chordata > Actinopteri > Cypriniformes > Cyprinidae > Barbus > Barbus barbus. The sequence continues at coordinate 21,516,476 of NC_136721.1, read as the reverse complement.
CATCATGGCAAGTGACACCCACATCCTTAATCTTGAATGTTTGTCTCATTGAGAAAAGTGGTACAGTACCAGCAAGCGCCAGCAGCCAAGCTAATGTGCATATGAGTGTAGCTTTCCTTGTGCTCCTCCAGGTCAGAGAGGCGACGGGAAACACCACGGCCAGCAGCCTGTCCACACTCATGCACATCATCAGCAGTATGGAGCAGTACATGTAGCAGTAGTAAGCTGCACTGAGCACACGACACGCCGCCTCACCGAACACCCAATCTGAAGCGTTCAGCTGGTAGTGGATCTTCAGAGGCAGCAGCAGGGTGAAGAGCAGGTCCACACACGCCAGGTGAGACATGTAGATCACTGCTGGTTTCTTTGCTCGAATCCTACACGTGAATACCACCAAGGCCAAAGCGTTCAGGGGCAAACTAATTAGGATGATGAAGATGTAGAATGAGGGCATGATGCGTGTGGCCAATGGGCTTTTAAGGAAGTCAACAGCCTCCTCTGAGATCTTGAGTATCGAGATTGTAGTCCGGTTGCATTTTGCTGTATTCGGATCAGTGATGTTACATGGATTATCCTGTGCTCCTTTATTAGATCGGGATGCTTGTTGGCGTATCTCTATAACCCGACATACAAAAACACAACAGCATTCATCAACAGATTGTTTATTCTAAATGCATCATTTTTGTTCATTAAAGCAGTATTTATTTATATTTGTATCATTCAATAGCTGGAAGAAATCATTCTGAAAGTATTAATATCCTTCCTCTGTGTTGTTATTGGTATAGTGTGAATTTTATTTTCATAGAATTAGAATGAGTTTTAACACTTAGCATTATTGTTCTTGGTGTGAACGAGCCTTAAATTAAAGCCTCAGAGTTCAAAACAAACACAAGACCATTTAATTTATTGTAGAATTACTGTACATACTTTTACGAGATTTTTTTGGCATTAAAGAAGAGTCGGGCAATGTCTTATCCATATTGTAGTCAATCGGCCCATCCGTCTGGGTTTCATAGTCATGCTGAACAGCAAAACTGCGTCCAGCTGGGGCTGTAACCAAACACACAAACATCAGTGATAGCTCTCATAACACTGCCAGATAAGGAAAGGCAAATGTGACACATTTCCCTTGATAAGGCCTTAAGTTAGTCTTAGCCAAAGACAAAACACTGGGCAAGTGAGCAGCATATTTTGCATATTGGTGCCTGCGTATTTTACAACTTAAAACTGGATATTTCATTAAGTGCTGTCCTGTTAATATGTGCCAAAACCTGATTTTTAACCATAAAATGTACTGATAAAGACCATACAGATGATAAAGCCATCAAATACCACACCATACATGACACAAAAATAATGCAATAAACATTAACTAACTAAAAGAAAATGTAACACAAAACGACCTAATGTACATAATTTATGAAAACAAAATTATTTATATAAAATACAATCTTTGATGTGTACTGCAGTGACTTCTGGGAATGTCCTTTTACTGTTTTTCATGTAAATTATAAAGTACTTCATAGTGAAGTGTCCAAAAAACCCCAAAACATTTTTAACAGTATTTTACAGTAAAAGTATAATGTGATGTTAAACCATGGACAATGTTTCACATGTTTATATGGTAACTTACAAATCAACAATTTTCATATATATATTGTGACGAGTCGGCTGCCTCCCCCCTGTCCATCATCACCACCCCGTCCCGTATTCGCCGCCCTTCACCAGGCTCCCGACGGGAGTGGGTGTGTGAGAGAGGAGGAGCGCTGAACACCTAGGGCTGGCGGCGTGTGATGAGGCGCACCTGATGTGAATAGAGCCTCATCACTGCCGCTGTTTAAACGCCGAGCGCGCCTCTCCTCGGGAGACCGGTCTCTTCCCCGTGCATGCACGCTGGTGTCCTCGTGGGTCCAGGAAGGGTGCGTCGAGGAGGACTGCCGCACCCGTTAGGCGGCTGACGGGCCAGGATGCCGGGCCGTCGAGTCCCCCAGAAGCGCCGGGGGCCCAGGAGATGGAAGGAGCCGCGCAAGAGACGCCGCCGCCACTCGCTTACGGCCCCGAGAGGGGAGCGCGTGCGGCCACCGGACTCCGCCCCTTCCCTGGACCCTTCCCTTCTGAACACTACCTTCCTGCACAAGCCCCGCAGCACAACGAGGACACCAGATTCCCCGTTTATTTGGACACTTTTCCCCTTGGACACTTTATTTTACCTTTTTATTGTTTAATAAAAACCTCTCCGAGGCTTGACGCCACACCCACTGTGTCTGTCGTTTGCTCCTCCCGCCACAATATATATATATATATAATATATATATATATATACACACACACACAGTGCCCTCCATAAGTATTGGAACAGTGAAGACAAAATTGCTCTGTTGGCTGTGGAGTAAAGACATTAGCAAATATGATTAAAAGTTGAATATGAGACAAAACTACATAATGTCACAATTTAATTATTAGCCGTTTCAACACATACATGTTTTACCAAATAAAAAGAACAGCACTTTTAGAGTTCATTCTACTCATTGATGTGAGCATAAGTATTGGGACAGTTGAACAAAAGGCAGATATAAAAGATTAAAAGCTATTATTTAGTTGCAGATCCCTTGCACACAATCACAGCAGTGAGTCTGTGACCCATAGACATCACCAGACTCTTGGTCTCATCCTTTGAAATACTTTTCCCAGCCTTTAATGCAGCCAATTCCAATTGTTGCTTGTTTTGGGGAGTTTCTGCCTTTACTCTCCTCTCCAGCTGGTGAAATTCATGTTCAATCAGATTTAAATCTGGAGATTGACCTGGGTAATCTAAGACTTTCAATTTCTTTGCCCTTATAAATTCCTTGACTGAACTGGCAGGGTGTTTTGGGTCATTGTCCTGATGCAATATGAAGCACTTCCTAATGAATCAAAGCTTCATCTTTGTCACATCGGCCCATAAACACAGTTGCAAAACTCTTCTGGCTCACCTTTGTGCTTTTTTGCAAACTCTAATCTTACCTTTCTATTTTTGGTGCTGGTCAGAGGTTTGCATCTTGCTGTGTAGCGTCTGTAATTCTGTGTCAAAGTCTCCTGAGGACAGTAGATTGTCAGAGCAACACCCCAGCTTTCTGGAAGTTGTTGGTGATTTTACAGACACGTCTTTTAGGGTTCATTTTCACAGCTTTTATGATTTGCCTGTCATCAACTACTGTTGTTTTCTCAGCCGATCAGGTCGTTGTTGGTTGCTGGTGGTTTCCAAACTCTTGATTTCTCCATGCCCTTTGCTTTTGCTATAGCTCTAATTGACTTCCTCTTTTCTTTTAGCATCCAAACTGCTTGCTTTTCTCTCAAAGTCAGCTCCTTCTTCATCCTGGTTTGTGTGTCATCATCGAATGCAAGATTCAGAATACAGAAGTAATGGATATAACTGATACGACACATTCCCTGGTTTTAATATCTGAAGAATTAATGCAACAGGACACAGCTGATCACTTAGAAAGACCTGTGAGGCAACTGTTCCAATACTTATGCTCACATCAGATAGAGGGATGAAACTCTAAAAGTGCTGAACTTCTTAGCTGGTAAAACATCTATGTGTTGAATCACCCAATAATAAAATGTGACATTCTGTATTTTTGTCGCATATTCATCTTTTAATCATATTTGTAAATGTCTTGACTCCACAGCCAACAGAGCAATTTTGTGTTTACTGTTCCAATACTTTTGGAGGGCACTGAATATGTAAATATATATATATATATATATATATATATATATATATATATATATATATATATATATATATATATATATACCTGTGTATATATTTTTTTTTTCCATAGTAATTTAAAGTCTTTTCCTGTTTAGATAAATAAATCATACATATTTTTGTATATTGTTGGGCCTATTTAGTTCATGGTAATATTCATAAATGTAAAGTTTAAATATAAATTTATAAATGTATTTTTTTGTTTTTTGCTTTTTTGTGGTGCATTTCTCATACTTTGGTCATTACTTCATGTCCAGTGTAAGGAAGACAGGATTTAGATGATCTCTGAAAACGATACCTTTTCTGGGTTTCTTATGATGATCTTCTGGATTACCCAGCTGAACAGTTGTCATATTTTCAGCTAAACTGTCTTCAGCACTAACTGTAATCAAACATACAAAAGAAATACCAGTAAATTCCTATGTAACACTACTAGACAAACACAGGAAAGCAACCATATTTGACAGCTTAATAATACTTCGAGCCAAAACAAACACAGGGACATTTCCTCTCTATCAGAGCCTTCGGCCATATATTGTTTTGAATATGCCTGCAAAGAATTATATCGGAGTGTAAACATATGGCAAGTTATATTTTGAAAGCCATATTGGTTACTAGTAGCTTTTTCTATCTGATCCAAAATGGTAATTTAGCTAGTAATTTTTCTTTTTTTTTTTCTTAATAATTTTCTTAATTTTCTTAATATTCTGACGTATAGCAGGGCTTTATGTATTTAGGTAGGCTATGTATCTATATATCTATCTGTCTGTCTGTCTGTCTGTCTATCTATCTATCTATCTTCTGACTCTGTCTATCTATCTATCTATCTATCTATCTATCTATCTATCTATCTATCTATCTATCTATCTATCTATCTATCTATCTATCTATCTATCTATCTGTCTGTCTGTCTGTCTGTCTGTCTGTCTGTCTGTCTGTCTGTCTGTCTGTCTAAGCTCTCTATCTTTCTATATCTAGGAAAACACATGATCTATGGTTAAAAATAAAAACATTTATTTCAAACAAATAGCTAATACTTTTACAGTAGGCTATTACTATTTGTTATCTTACTTTTAATAATTAAATGCTGCACTGCTGAAGAGAAGGACTAATTTCTTTATATATTATTTGTATTTATTTAGAGAAAAGAGAGAGCGTAACCATCAATAATAGCCCAAGTAAGGTTAGCCTAACAATGATAAAAATAAAAAATAAAAAAAAGATTGTTTCTTCAACTTCTTTAAACAATTCTAAGTTAAGCGCAGCATGGAAAAAATATCAGCAGTCACATCACTTTTGAAAATCAAGTTTCTTCACGAATTAATAAACTTACCGTTAAAGATGGCAGTGCATGTGTGGACATTCAGAATTAAAAACAGGATCGTTTTCATTTCCATAACAGGGTCTGTTTCTGTTCCTTGTTTCTAAAAGAAAAAGTTCGAAGTTGAGTTCGAAAGAAAAGCAAATTCTTTTTTGTTTTGAGAATCAAGCTGGTGCGTCAAGTATCGAGTCGCGGTGTGAGCTGTGCTGCGCGAGCGAGGATGTGTTATAATCTGATGATGACATCACGAGCCCTGTGTCCCAGAGCTGCTGTTATAAAACCCAGACATTGTGTCTGACTGTCCCACAGATAGCCTGCGTCTGTGGGGTTAATATGCGAAGCAGATAGATAGATAGGCCTTGATAGAATGTTGTTTCTTAATTCATTACATCATTTCCTGACCTGTTCTACCATCCTGTTTTTAGTTAGTCAGACTGTTGTGTTTAAATTTGATCAAAAATGTATTTGAATGAATTTATGATCTGATTTTGTTTATGGTGCTCCAGCTCCATGCATGAATACAGAATACCTAACACAGTCTCATCCCAACTCGTCACATATTGACGCTTGGTTTTTGCGTCGCTTTTTGACGCTCAAGGTACCCCTTTAGCGTCACTTTTCGACGTGAAGGGAAGGTAATTTTTTTAAATAGGAAACACTTCGCGTATATTAATCATTTTTAAATAAATTATGCCAGTACTTGCATCTGCCTCCTATATCTTGCGTTTTCTTCACAGATGGTAGGTTTAGAGGCAGGGGTTGGGTAAGTCACTATTTTGACTGTTTACATTAAAAAATCACACCCCTATATATATGCAATAATGCCAACCTTATTATGACGATAAAATTCCCAATAGCGCGTTAGCATATCGACGCCGAAAAGTTACGCTTCCCTTCACGTCGAAAAGTGACCCTAAAGGGGTACCTTGAGCGTCAAAAAGCGACGCCAAAACCAAGCGTCAATATGTGACGACTTGGGATGAGACAGAATGTCCTAGAAAAACAGGAGTCCATATTTGCTTATTCTTTTGAGACTAGACCTCTGATTGAGATAACAGTCACACACACACACACACACAAAATGTTTACTTAGCTATCTAAATGGGGACATTCCATAGGTGTAATTGTTATAATATACAAACTGTATGTGCTATTGCCCTACACCTAAACTTAGCCCTACAGGAGACTTTCTGACTTAACTTTCTTCACACACACACACACACCGACCGCCATAGCTCAGTGGCCATGTGCATAGGGAAAACGGGTGAGATCAGAATCTAACTGCTGTGTGCTATTAGCTTTTTTTTTTAAAACAGTGCTTCATTTCTGACTATAACCATGTTTACAGACTGAATGAGATGTTACTGAAATGCTGAGAGGTTCGTGTTTTACATCCGGTGGGTGAACTCAGGTCATTTGGGCTGCTTTTTGACATTCAGATGACTGTCAAATGTTGCTCAATTTACTGTAATTCACCCTATGTCTCTGCAAATATAATTTTACATGGTTTCTAACTGTATAACCTGGCTCTTCTTGCTGGGTGTGGTCTGTTTTTGTGAATATCTCAAAAATTCAAGTTATGTATCCTATAGGCTAGGCCATAGACCTCTGACTGATTATGAAAACAGACACACACATGATAAGAAGCCCCCATTAACTACAACAGTAAATTAACGATTATATTAGTTTACTTAATGGTTAAATCAACTATTCTGTTTAAAATTGTGTTGCCAGACAAAGCAGAATCCCAGTAAAGGAGATTCATCTGAAAGGTATAAAGTTGACATAGCCTATACAGGCATATATTTACATATTTAAATGCAGATGTTTTAATAGAGCATATTTGTAATAGCAACACTGTGAATTCAAATCGAATGTTTTGACTCATATAGATTTTAATGAATAGAGAAGATTTCTGAAACACACATCCAGCAGAGACTGAGATTTTGTCTTGGTTCATGTGCTTGTTTTCTCATAACCTTAATCTGGAAAAAAAGATAAACACAATTAATCACCATCTGTTCAGAGTGATACTGGTTTTATTTGGAGATTGAATAGTTACATTCCATTCACAGCACTCAGAATGCAGAATGCTGGTAATATAATGTGCACACACACACACACACACGTTTAATATAGCTAATTATAAAAAACATAGAGGAGGCTTCCTATTATAAGTCGGTAGACTTGGAAAATAAATTATTTTTGTTTTGCACATTCCAAAATGTTTCAGTAGGAACAAAATATTAAATTAGTCCCGGAATATCCTCTGGAGACTGGAGAGCACACCCACTTGTGATGTTTGTTTGAAACAGCCATCTGTTTTATGTCTTACTTTATTGCTCATGTACAGTTTACAGAGCTTTTTTCCCCCATCACACTAGGCTAAACAGTGCATGTTTATGAAAATAGTATAATCTTTTTTTCTAATTGTATTCCAGTAGTAAAATTTTATTTTACTTCAGGCTTGATTCTCAGTTCTGAGGCATTTTTTTTACTGCGATACACAAGAGGACAGTGTGATTCTACATCAACAGTAGGATGAAAACAATTCTAAAGACAATTGCATTATAATAGAACAAAAAGATAGTTGCATTTATAATTCATAGCATTCAGTCACGTGACCGTCTCGAAGACCTGGAGAAACATCCATAGAACTGCAGCATAAGCCTGTCAATTTTCCTTCTGTTTCACAGCCGCAAATATTTAGATCACCTCTCAAAAGAATAAAACAAAGGTATGTAAACAAAATGCAAGTTTTGGTCATTCGCAATCCATATTAAGCACCCGCAGCAGTATTTCAATCATTAAACAGTGCGACATATTGTAAAAACACTTAAAGGGCCTTAATATATATAAATATATTTAAAACAGTAATATTAAAAGATCAAATTCAGCAATCATCATATTAATGACGCATAATTTACATTTCCACTGGCTTCGTGTTTTGTTTTTTGGTTATTTTTCAAGATCTTTGTATATTGTTTATATCAAAGCTATATCTAGTTTTGCCCACTGCTCCGGGTGTGTGTTCACGGTGTGTGTGTGTTCACTGCTGTGTGTGTGTGTGTGTGTGTGTGTTCACTGCTGTGTGTGTGCACGTTGGATGGGTTAAATGCAGAGCACGAATTCCGAGTATGGGTCACCATGCTTGGCAGTATGTCACTTCACTTCAATAATAAAATTATTCACTAATGACTGTTTTCCCCTAGTCTATAAGTAGCCTATGAAGTAAGCGAGAGGAAATATTATTGTATGTTTGCATTTGGAAACTTGGGGAAGGCTAGGTATTCGAATGCATTTTTTCTTCTTTTTTTTCCCACATCATGAAATTAGTAATAGTTTTAAAACGTTTAGCATGTAATGCCGCTTCTTGGCCACTAGGTGTCAGTGAGTCCAAACGATTACTACATCGACTAACGCGATTTAAAAACATTAATGGGTGCACTTTTTTACACATGCTCTTGTACATCATGTAATAATAATTTAGCTTGAATCATAATCCAAGTTATAGAGAGATTTTTTTTTTTTCTGAACGATCTTTGTGATGTTTGACTTTAGCTGAGATGTTGGGCTTCTTTAATAAAGGAGCTGTCAAATTAATTATGCATCACATTCCATTAGTCATAATGAATCACAGAGCAAGCCATATTCAGTGATTCACTAAGCAATGAAAAATGAAACTGGATCCAGTTAAAAAGTCATAAATGATTTTCCTGCCTGCATAGCCTACTCTGTGTTATTGATATTAGGGCTGTCAATTTAGCATGTTCATTTAGTGCATTTTTTAGATTTAAAACAACTGATAGGTGAATACATCATATCATGAGTAGTAGTACTTCATTACATTCATATGCTTAGATAATGCCAGTGAATTATCTTAATTTTTAATCAAACTAAATATGTAATCAATTGCAATTGCAATTATTAATCATAATGTAATGTAACTAAATCAATAAGTAAATAAAATAGATAAATAATTTAATTACCAGCCCTAATTCAAATATTTTTTGTTTAATTTACTACTTTTCCAGGAAGAATTCAGCTTCTGTTTCTTCAGCTAATTCTGATACCAATTTTATTGTTGATTTTTTTTTTTTTTTTTTTAGCTGTTAGATAAGGTAAATGTGTTATATTTGTTTTGTATTACTGTAAAGACATCTATGCTCTTACATATGCTTTTTTTTTTTGCAATCCTAATGCCAGTCGCTATAACCAAATCGAATCTTTTACTCTAACCTGTGTAGCTCAGACCTCTTTGTTTTCTGAATATCATTCAGAATCTCTTTGTTGTTAACATATGACACCAGCACAAGTGACTCACAGATGTACAGGAAGAGCATGCATCCTGACTTTTCTAACACATTCAATCCTTCTGATGTTGCTCAGACATTCAGTCTCTTCAAGCACATGGAACTCACAGTAACGATGAAATATAAAGTGACGTGTTTACATGTGTGTGGGAGAACGTGAACTCACACATGCATGGAAGAGCTGTGTGTGTTTGATTGCAAGCGTAAAGCCAATCAGAAAACATAATATGTGGCTTAATTTATTAAATTTAAAGACATTGTCATGAGTGCAACTGGCACTGCATTGAGTCCATTTGTATGTTTAATGCGATGGCTTTAAAGAAATAAGCACACAAATGTTTGTCCATGACAATAAACAAGTCTTGAAAGTGTACTGTTTATCTGGTCTTTGATGAGATGTTTTAATCTCAGCAATCTGGAAATATTATCTTTGCTAAATAGTTTCCTGTAAAGTCATGCAATTGGTGGTAATTCTCTCCAATCTCTATATCAGCAACAACTGCAATTCAGTGCCGTCCTATAGGCAGAACATTTTGCTGGCAATAATTAGCTGTCAAGGTCAGAGTGTTAAAACCATCCATTAGAAAACAAGCTAGTGTTCGCTTACTATTAACCTATCAACCTGTTGCCCCAAAAGACCGGGACTCAGAGAACCAATTAGAGTGAATTTCTGTTCCTTCTGGGCCATTCTTTATGACATCATAATGACCGCTTCCTGTGATCTGCATTCTGCCTGTAATCTCCAATTTCCTAAACTCTTTAGTTCTGAAAACACCCATGTCATACTGAGGAGACAGTTCCATTTGTGCCTGAAACTCTATTTGTTATCATTTTATTTGAAAAAGTTACTGTTGGATTTTCAAGAAAACCCATTTTCACACTGTAACCACAATACAAAATGATAATAATCATATAATATATGAATTTAATTTTTATTAAGCAAGGATGCATAAAATTGATCAAAAGCAACAATGAAATAATTAATGTTTCCATTTCCAATAAATGCTGTTCTTTAGAATTTTATATTCATCAAAAAATATCATAATTTACATAAAAATATTAAACAGCACAACTGTTTTCAACATGATACCATAATAATAAGAAAAGTTTCAGAAAATCAGTATTAGAATGATTTCTGAAGGATCATGTGACACTGAAGGCTGGAGCAATGATGCTGAAAATTTTTGCATCACAGAAATAAATTATATTTTAAAATATATTCAAATAGAATTTTATTTTAAATTGCAGTAATATTTCACAATATTAGTATTTTTCTGTATTATTTTATTTTTTTTTTAAATCAAAGGTGAGCATACAAGACTTTTTTCTTACCAACCCCAAACTAAGCAAAATGTTTAGTAATTTGTTTTGTTTTTTACGCCATGTAACATGCAGATCGCATGATAAACCTTGTATTTGTCTGATGGCCGGTAGGAATGTTTGTGAATCATGTTGGAAAAAAATAATCTTTTTTTTCTCCACTTCTGTTTGGTTCCACCAGTGGCGCATAAACAACACACTTCATCTCTAAGTAGAGCTAGATCTCCAATAAGAGCATGTGGACGAGTTAGGAAGAGGAAGGGAGGTGATCTGTTCTTGCTACTGATATTAATTATAATGATCTCATTCAATAAACATCTCCCAATGAGCCAGACCACATGCACCCAACACATGTTTTTTCTTCTTTTAAAACTATCTGTCTAGTGGAGTGTGGAATGGAAGATGCAATGCGCAATATTTTTTTTTAAATATATATGTATATAGAATACACATTTGAAGATAAAACCGTAATAGTGTTACCGAGCATGGTTAGTTTAAAATGGCATGTTTCAGCAGCGCTCCAATGTTGGAAAAGCACTGATTGGTTTCTTCTGTAGCTTATCAGAGACACTTAGACACAGCAGTTCAGCAGAAACGAGTTTTTACTGCCAAATGTCATCAATGCAGTATGTAGGGGTGTGTGTGTGTGTTGTGCAGTTGATCTCTGAGGAATGTCTCTTGACATTAATGTCTCTGTTCTGGCCATTTCAGTAATATACAATCTCCAATCTGAAAGCAACTTTGTGCTCGCTATCTATCTGTCTGTCTGTCTGTCTGTCTGTCTGTCTCTCTCTGTCTGTCTCTCTGTCTACGCTTTACACATGAGAACATGCCTTAATGGTTCTCATGAAAGCTCAAACATGCTGAGCAACATACGAGAATGAACCTCTGGTTTTCACACATCAAACATGCTCTGTTTTTCCTTAAATGATGTGCGTGTTGGTTTATGTTTATATTATGAAAAAAAGCCTAAATTAAATATAAAGCAATCAAGCCTCTTCAGACAATATCAACTAAATGAATCAATTAATATAGATTACTTTTATGATCTCTTTGACAGTGTTGGGAAGGTTACTTTGGAAATGTAATAGGATGCAGATTACAAGTTACCCTATTTAAAATGTAATAAGTAGTGTAACTATTTCAATTATTTTATTAAAGTAATGTAACTGATTACATTTTTTATTACTTTTCTAAATTCATAATGAATGTTTTCAACTGTTTCTCAGTTAATCAACTCTCAGACAGCTTGTAGCCTAAAGCTTCCAACAGCAATGTGGATTGATGTATTTGGCAGATGGTGCACTGCAAATTCAAACAAGAGAACCAATCAAAAGCATCAGAATAGCATTGCTTTACATCAGCCTTTAAATGGCAGGAGGCATCGTACACATCAAAAACAGGCAAAGCAACAACAACAACAAAAATTATATTCAGCATATCCTAGCTTTTTACAGAAAATATTCAGACGTAACACCCTTTGTAACTGTAATGGATTACAGTTAGAGTAACTAGTTACACCCCAATACTTATAAATTGTTAGTGATAGTTGTTCAGACTGTCAATGGAGGGATAGAAATTGCTCAGATTTCATTACTAATATCTTCGTGTGTTCCGAAGATGAACTAAAGTCTTAGTTTGGAAGGTGAGACAAAATTTTCATTTTTTGGGACGATGCAAAAATGAAACATGTCACTTTTAGTAGTGCAGGTTCAGCACAGCTGAACAGCTTTGTTCTGTTTACACATTCATAATCCGGTTGATCCAAATGTTTGCTTTTCTTTTCTTAACAGTCTCGAGTCACTTTCCCAATCCACTGTAATGATTTTCATCTGTTGCTACATGGAAATAAATCTTCCATCTGCAGGAAACATGGTCTGTCGTCCAAAAGCGTGTCTCAAACACAGCACATCCTAGTGGGCGTAACTGCTATAACAGTTTGCCAGCAGAGCTTGAAATGGCCAGCATTTACAGTGTAACACCATGACAACCATTCTATGATTTTGTATATATTCCATCACTTTTGGGTACAATTGTTTCCTTCTGAACTTTTTCCAAAGCACTGACCACAGATGTGAATCTGTTTTTCTGTAACCCCTTAACTGTGGCCCTGTCCCAAATGATACACTTCATGTGCACTTGCAGACGTATGCTGGCCATGGAAAAGTGTCCATTAAGTCCACGAGACCACAAGGCATCCTATTTGTCATTTTAGCTTTAAGATAGTGCCCCCTTTGCAGCCGATATGCACCCTCAATACATTACGTCATTAAAATTTGGAAATTGTATCATCATTATTTGAAAGGTTAAACACGAAAATTCATCAATTCAATGGAGTTTAGGTTTCACACGGTGGCTATTTTTGGTATAGCGCCTAAACATAATTTCCAGGAACCTTCATTTTTGTGATATCAACTTATTTAGAGATACGGCCTTGATTTTATAACAAATTTAGATTCCGAAATATTTAGTAAAATACTTATTTTATATAAATGATACACTTTTTATTACAGTACTAACTTAAACTTCTATAACTTTTTTGAAATGCTTTTAATTTAGCAATAATCTGCTGATTGCCCGTGTAAACATTCTTCCCCCGGTTTCAAGGCTTAAGCCTAGTCCTAGACTCAAATGTAAATCTGAGCTGTTTCAAATGAAAGAAACTTGCACTGACTGCTCTTAAAACATGTCAGTGGCTTTGTTTTGTCTTAAGATGCACACCAGTAATGCTTTTTTTCTAAGGCATGTTTATAAAAATTATTTAAATGTCCTAATTAAACTATGGCTTAATCCTGGTTTAGGCTAAACCCTGTCTATTAAACAGGGCCCTTGAATTACAACAATTTAGGTTTGGATAGTGCATTTTCACGTTTATGTTCACAAGAGGGGGGTAACAGTTAAGAGGTTAAATCACTAAACTCATCCTGAAAAATGCTTTAAAATCTGATTAGATTTTCTGATTAGATGATTCTTTAACTCTACTGAGTTGTCTGTACATTCCTCAGTAATCCAGGGGTTAAAAGTCAAGTCTATAGGTTAATGGGACTGACACGTGCTCTGTTGTGTCTCTGGGAGAATAACTCTGACCTTTTTATTCCTTTGAAGACTGGAAAATTTGAGGAGAATTCACTGGAAGAATGAGTGGGACAGAAACATAGTGGGGGTGGAATGTCAGTTGCGTCCCATGAACCAGTTTATGCACAGTTTTCTGGACAGCTATTTCTGCATTATTCTAATAAACCATGCAAAGGTCAGTGATGCTCTCAGAAGCAGACGGAGATCAAAAATAGCATTTATTAACAGCGTTAAGACAAGCATCTCTATTATTTTTCCTTTTGAGACACATGGAATCAAAAATAATGTAAAAATCTGAACAGAATTTTTAAACAAAATTACATTTATTAAGCAATGGAATATATTAATGTTTGCATAAACTGCATAGGCCCAACAATATGCAAAATTAACATGATAAATGCAAAATAGGAAAATTGGCAATTTTGAAAAAGCATAAACAATAACAATTTGATTTAATAGTCTAGTAAGTGTTCCCATTATTAATGTAGCCTCAGTTTTGTTATTGTAAACTAAAAATAAATCTAATAAAATCTCTAATAAAATACAACTGAAATAAATATAAATATCTGATGAAAAATGAACTGAAATAAAGTTTAAGTAAAAATACTAAATTTAAAATTGAAATAAAAATACACTATAGCTAAATAGAAATATAAAAAACAGACAGAACAGAAGTATAAAACAAACTAAAATTTAAAATGAAAACTGAAAATATGAAAACAAAAGCCAATAAAATACAAATACCATGACACTATATATATATATATATATATATATATATATGTATGTATGTATGTATGTGTGTGTGTGTGTGTGTGTGTGTATGTGTGTGTGTGTGTGTGTATATATGTATATGATGTATATATATATATATATATATATATATATATATATATATATATATATATATATATATATATATATAATGTATGTATATATATATATATATATATATATGTATAAATGTAAAACACCGTCAAATTTTAAGCATGAATGTCAATTTACAGTTATTCACTGTAAATTATAAGGTAAGTCTTTTCACTTCTGAAAACTGTACATTTAACACTATTTTATAGAAAATTACATGGAATTTAAATGTATTTATTACATTAAATGTCATTATTATAGTTTTTCATCGTATGTAAGGGAACTTATTAGAACCAATTAACAGTTTCTTTTACAGGTAAAATTATAATCTTTCTACAACAAGAACAAAAACATTGTTTATATATATATTTTTTTTTCTTGGTACGAACATTAAAGGAACATTCCATTATCATTTTGCATGGTAATGTTACTTTTGAATGTTCCCATATAATATAGGCTGGTTTTGGATTCAGCTGATTTGGATAATGCATGTCATGTTGCCTAAAAAAAAAGAAGCTAATTCTCATTGCATATTAATGACTTCCTGTTAATTTGCATACTTATTAAGAGCACTGTATGTAGTGAACAGCTTACAAAAAATTCATTTCTCATTTCTGTATTCTTTCAATCACATATCCCGCATTGTGCATTCTGCAATACGCTTATCTTTATTGGACGAGATAATTTTTTGCTATCAAAATGAAAGTGAGACACATCAGCCAATAAATACACACTCCAGCTTTCAGAGAAGGAAATTCCCCTCACTGCCCTCACCGCACTGGAAATCCCCCCATGTTGCCTTTGAACAATGGCGTATCTCACATTTCTTAAATAAAGCGTCTTTATTTTGGCTGGGACATGCACGTACAATTGATTTGGAGAGCTGGAAAATGACAAATCCTTTTAGTGTGACATGATATACGATTACTGCCCTTCCCAAATCATAATGCGGCTCGCTGCTAATTAATTAGTTTTGTTGACAGAAAGGTTTTCTCTGGGGGATTAGCTAATTGATAGATTGATCTAAAACTCTTTTGACTAGCCAATTACTTTATAAACCTCTATACACAAACACATACCTAATGCTCAAACGCCAGCCAAACACACCCATGTCAAAAACAAAAGCCAAGACGGGGCCCAGAATCTGGCATGTGTCTCATGGATGTATGACTGTAGAGTAAACAGAGCAGAGTGTTTTTGTGGTTATGTTGTATGACAAATATATCAAGGAAATTTAGACTCAGTTCAGTTCTGTATAATTCCAAACATGCTCAACAATGCTGGCTGTTTGATGTTCATTTTAAGGACGGAAATTACTATTATTTTTATTGTGTGTATATATATATATATATATATACACACACACACACATACATATTTATTTACATTGTGTAATAGTATATAGTAATAGTAATATTGTAAAATATTATTTTAATTAAATTAACTGTTTTCTATTTTAATATATTTTAAAATATAATTTATTATTGTGATGCAAAAATGAATTTTCAGCATTGTTACTCCAGTCAATGCTGACTTTCTGCTCAATAAATATTTATTATTATTTTCGATGTTGAAAATGGCAGTGTCTCTTAATATTTTGGTGGAAATCATGGATTTTTCTTTTTTATAATTTGTTGATGAATAGGAAGTTTATGTATTTGAAATATATATTTTCTGCAACAATGTGAAAGTCTTTACTGTCAATTTCTCTCTCTCTCTCTCTCTCTCTCTCTCTCTCTCTCTCTCTATATATATATATATATGATATATAATATTTTATTATTAATACTATTTTATATATTTATTCATTTTATATTTTGGTGGATACCATGCACAAAGCTCCATCAAATAATTATAATAAATAATTTTATGTAATGTATATAATTCTCAAAATTTAGTAAATCTTATCATTTTATTTTTGCAATATTAACAATATCAGCAGACAAAGACAATGTTACAAACACTAAAGTAAATGTTGCAACAGACTTAAACCAACTGTATTTCTAAGCACATCACTGATGCAGCTATTGGCTGTTGGTTGAAAAGCCCCGCCCATTTAACAGCTCGACCAATCACCAAACAGTAAAGAGAAGCTGGGCTTCTAAGAGAAAAAAATACATTGATTGAAAATCCCACAATAACAGTCAGATCATTTTCCCCATATAAACAGCCCCCATGACGCTCTCTTAGACAAAGACAACTTCATTGCTGCCCAGTGAACATAGATATTTGCACCACTGAAATTAAAGGAGCAAGTATCTGTCATAAACTCCCATTTAAGCTGAACCTGACATCTAAAATGAGTTTGGCACCATCCAGCTCAGAAATATTAAAGCTTCAGGATAAATGCAGAGGAAGGTACTGTATAGAACTGGCTAAACTATTTCTGTATGTGTACTTCAATCTTCAGTTGCGTGCCTGGCTGCCTAGTTTTACATGTGTTGTGCAGCTTTATGATGGTATGTTTATGTGCACGTGTGTGTTTCAACCATTGGTCCAGGATCTTAAAAGATCCTTTCATGTTAATTAAAAAAAATGTACATCAAATTGTCAGTCAAGTATATTCATATATTAATTTCCCATGAAGCAGGATGTGATAAAACAGAAAGAGGTTGTTTTTGGGTCCTGTATATGTTAAAAGCAGCAGATGGCCTCAAGGCAATGCAGAAGTGCAGTAACAGGAATCATCTGCAGCGGAAATAACTCACTCTCACTCTCATCCGCACACTCCCACTTCTGCGGCTTCTCCTGCAGCCTTTCTGCCTCTCTTATCAAAGATGGGTTGATTCTCTGATTATTAATTCACTGTCCAGGGAAATTAAGTGATGTTGCTACAAAATTTATAATAGTATGAACAAAATCAGAGGAGTCATGCCCATTCAGAGTGAGGAGGCACTTTTTGAGCTAAGTGGATTTTAATGCAGCTTCCAAAAGACAAAAAATAGCCGAATAATAATTTCTATATTTTATACAATCACACCAGCGTGATTAAATCGTTCAGTGCTTCATATCATCAGCTGATAAATTCAAATCTGCTTTCACTGGCTGGTGCTGACTGAGGCAGAAAGAGACGCATTTGTACAGTGTTGCGCATTATAACCAATCATACACGATTCTGTTGAGCCTATGAATGCAATGACCAATCAGAGGCGTTCAGATGAGTCATCGCTAAAATGCCAGTGTTTTCCGCACTCTGTCGCTGACTGAATACCTCTTTCTGGCGAATTATCTCGTAAGAAACAACAAAGTGCAAATGTGTGTATGAATCTGTAAGATACTCATTTCACAGTGTAAACAACTTCAGTGATTTTAATGGAAGATTTCGAAAGTGCTTGAACTCTAGACTGTCAGTTAAAATGTTCTTTGCTTTCTTTCTGTACAATGAAAGTGTTATGAAAGTTGCGTAACTTACAATGTTTTTATTCACATTAACTTTCAATGTTAAATTCACATTAAATAGTCAGTCTTATTAAAAATATGTTATGGCATGACACCCATATATGTTTTTTTGTTTTTATATATTTTTATATGAACAGACAGGTTTTTATGCAAAGTTAATAGACTACATTATTAGGCTACTTTGACCATCGCCCAGCATAGAACAACTAACATAATCTATAAAGGTGAGAATCGAGATATTTCGTGATATAGTTAATGTGTTTGGGAATGTTTCAAACAAAAAGGAAAAAACAAATAAAACATAAGTGCTTTTTATTTAATTTTATTGTATTCTCTTTCCATTGTTATTGACTCCCATTTACTCCTGTATTTTAATTAATACAACATTTACAAAGATTTCACCACTAACCCATTTAAAGGGATAGTTCACCCAAAAATCTAAATTCTGTCATTAATTACTAATTCTCATGTCGTCCCAAACCCGCAAGACCTTTGCTCATCTTCGGAACACAAATGAAGATATTGTTTATGAAAGCTGAAGACAGACACAAAAGAGAACAAATTGTTGAATAAAGTTGTTATTTTAGTTTTCTTTGCACACGAAAGGTATTCTCTTAGCTTCGTAAAATTAAGGTTGAACAAGTGATTTGGACTATTTTAACAATGTCCTTTCTACCTTTCTGAACACTCCACTTTTTTTGAAAATAGGCTCATTTTACAACTGGGAATGTGATATGTCATGTCCGCAAGTTATTAATTTGTGGGAACGCCTTAACTCATGGGACCGTAATAATATGTTGAGGCCACAAGTTTAATGTGTAAACAAATGTGTGACCAATAACCCGGGATTATCAGAGATGGATTAACTAATATTTAATTTTAATTAAGAGATTATTATATTAATTTGGCCTATTTTTGGCGATTTAACGCTATTTAAAGAATTAAATAAACATTAATGCATGTCAAATGCAATAAGATACACCATAACTTCCTGAAATGTCTCATGTATTCCCCCAGGCAGTGTTTTAATCACGGAAAGACGTTAATAAAACCACTTGTGAACAATATGACATGTGATATCATATTTACCTCAGGAAAGTCATTCAGTTTCCATAGATCATTCATCTAGAAACAGTAGCACTTTAGAGAATAGCTAAAATCATAAATATATTGTTAAATATGCATATATATGCTTTTTAAAAACTAGATGTAGTTATAGAATCAACCAGCAGGGGCTAATAATGGGTTTATGCAAAACAGCAAAACCTTCAGCCCTCTGTTGCTATGCAGGGCTGCCTGCCAGCTGAGGAGTGTTTCTTTTGTGTTTACGGGGCACAACCTCTACCTCTGGGGACAACAGCTGGCACACAGGAGGGAAAATGGCCAGTGTCCACACACTCACACACAATTTATCTTGCTTAGTGAACATTTTGATTTTGATGAATGATATAAAGTGTCATTTTATGTAAGTTATTACTCATATCTTTTTGTTGTCAGCTACATAAAGCAAAGCCAATGTGCATGTATAGTGTGCATTAAAAGCCAGTGACATTTTACATGTTTGTGCATTTGGCAATCACTCCACAAGCCTGTGTTCAGTTTGAGGGAGAGATAATGAGTATAAATGTGTGACGCTTAAAAGAGGGTATGCATTGATCTACGGCGTAAAGAGCTCTTTGTTCCCAGTAACAAAGAGCAGAGCGTGACATGAGCTAATTAATCACATCAGATTGAAGGAGTAAGATAATTAGTGAGAAATGAAGGACATGGGAATGTGATGGAGAGATAAAAGGAAAGTCAGTGAGGGGGAAAGGGATACAAAAGGAAAGTGTACAGAGACACAACAGTGAAGAAAGTGACAGTTCCAGCTGCATGTTGCCTGGGGCACCCAGTAGACATTACATAAACAGTTAATAAAACCCATTAAACAGACGATAAACAGGTAATGAACAGCTCATTAATTGGTGAAGATAAAGCCTTTATATTCTTTGATTTTTTTGCTCTCTATGTGTGTGCAGTTTCAAGCTGGCTGGCACAAGTGGCAAGTAGATGTTTCAGCTGATTTCAATGCAGACATGCTGAAATATCTGTGACAATGGTGTGTGTGTGTGTGTCTGTGTGTGTTTTGTTCGCAAATATTTGTTATGGGCTAAGTTTCTTTTTTTTTTTTTTAAATGTTAAAATGTAAAAAAAAATTATAATAATAACAATAACAATGGTAAAATTATTATTATTATTTTTTTTTCTTAATCCTTCCTCATCCCGCTGAAATATAAATACATGCTTTTCCTTTCCTTTGAGTTCTGTGGAACAGATTTAAATTTCAAATTAAATTTTTTTTAAATATTTGAGCAATAAGACATAATTATAAAAGTCATTACTTTTGCAAAAAGTTGCAATTTAGGCTTGATAAAATTGCAACTGTTTAAGGATGCAATATTTATTTATTATTATTATTGTTGTTGTTGTTATTTATTTATTTTTGTTTGTTTGTTTCAATCATGTCCATTCTACAAATCTCGTGGGATGAAATACACCCTGAAGTTTAATACTAACGGATAAGGGAAATCAGGCCATTTAACATAAAACTGCACTTCATATAGTTAACAGCTTTGCCTATATAATATATTTCCTCCATAGTCATATTTCTCCAGGCAAATTAATGTTTTGGCTCTTTCTGCAGAGTAATGTGAGGTTAGTTCTGATTTGAATCAGTGCTGGACCACCAAGTTTAACATCTGTCTGTTTCTGATCTAACCTGAGGTTATGAGTTTGGTTTTAATTGTAATTCCTTGCTACAGATTTTACAGTGAGGTCCTGCATCCCACAACAAACCTGGACCAAAAAACATAAACAAACAGCTGATCACATCCAATCCCATCTCTCACTGCACTGGCTCTGGGGATTTCATGGATGAACTCAAAAGGAGCAGCCAGACATCTGATTGAAATTTTTAAGGGCTTCATGCCATCATACACTGGTGTAATTCCATCATCAGCTAATGGATGGCTGGGTGGAGGTGCTGACCAGCGTCTCCGTGAGTAATGATGATAATGCAGCTGAACTGGTTGGTATGGCAATGTAACACGTTAATTGAATCTCATTTTATGACTCTGCATTGAGTGAAAAAATAATATGTCAAATGGATTTGCAGTTTCCCTAGAGATCTGAATAGATGTTTCACTGACGGGGTGGGGGTTGCTAATACACAGTTTCAATAAAGAGGTGGGGCCAAGACTACTAGACTACTACACTTTGATCGTCATTTTGAACATTAAATTTATTCAAAATATTTTTTTTTTTATAAAACATACATATTTATATACTTAAAAAAAAAACTAATGTATATATTTAAATAAAAATGTTTTTATTTATTTATTTATTTCAGTGTGCCAGTGCTATCTTTAAAAAAATCATTTCCTTTGAGAAACTCACTTTTTATTTTAATTTTTAATTTGTATTTTCTTAAACAATTACAAATTACTTCCAAAAGGTCAGAGCAAAGTATTGTGATTTTGCAAGCAAACGCAGTTAATGACTGTTGCGCTCATATGGAGAGAAGAATAACATTCTCAGAGGCCATTTATCTGCGAGCCAATCTGATTATTAAAACAAAGAAAGCTCTGAGGCACATCAATAATGATGAACACTGTCTGAACACACATGCACACATTATCTCACTCTCAATCTGTTATCTGTTTTCTACCACAGATCTGATCCATCCATGTACAAAAAATAATTTAATTGATTTACTACTAAGAAACCATCAAACCATGTATTTCAAGACACCAAGCCTATTGAGAATTAAGATGGGTGGGAGATTTTAAATATATGGCACAGATACCTTATTTAAAGTATTCAAATGACATATTTTGCATTGCAGTGGTGGTGTTTAACATGTTTTTCCTAGCAAACTGTCTTCTCATTGACGTTAGTTGCTCACCACCACACATGTCCAAATACCCACCCCAGGATGACATCTCTGTAATGGCACTCATAATTACTGTCTATTTATAATACAATCTTTCTGAGACAGCAGTGACCCACAACAATGACATATCAGGGAGAGATATCATCTCCACTCACTGTCTGTGGCATGTGTGTGTTTTGCATGAATCTGTGTGTGAGAGAGGTTTGTCCATTTGCAGATCTTTCCTCGCCTCCAGCTCCAGACGGATAATGAAAGGCTCTGTTGTTTTGTTTCTGAATTTCTCTTATTTGCTTCTGAAGGACAGTGTGAGTGTTTGAGCTGTGAGGGAAGTCGTGGCCTAATGGTTAGAGAGTCGGACTTGTAATCCAAAGGTTGCAGGTTCGAGTCTCGGGCCGGCAGGGATTGTAGGTGGGGGGAGTGAATGTACAGCGCTCTCTCCACCCTCAATACCACGACTGAGGTGCCCTTGAGCAAGGCACCGAACCCCCAACTGCTCCCCGGGCGCCGTAGCATAAATGGCTTCCCACTGCTCCGGGTGTGTGTTCACGGTGTGTGTGTGTTCACTGCTGTGTGTGTGTGTGTGTGTGTGTGTTCACTGCTCTGTGTGTGCACGTCGGATGGGTTAAATGCAGAGCACGAATTCCGAGTATGGGTCACCATACTTGGCTGAATGTCACTTCACTCACTTATACCCACAGATTTTTGCAGAAAAGTATCTGCTGTTGACTGAATAGCCAAGGTCAGCTAAGAGCAGAAAAACTACTAATTTTAATTTAACTATTATTTTTATTTTATTTTCCCTTTAAGCACAGTCATTGTTATTGCATGGATATCCTGCTATTCTTCAGACTTCTCTCCTGGGACAAGTCCAAATATAATCTTCCACTGCCATGCTTAAAAACACAATTCAAAGATAATGGCCTCCTTAAGTTTCTTAATTTAGTGCTGATATTCATAATTTGCTCCAGAGACAAAGAGAACGTGAGAAAGAAGAGAGTCACTTTCGTATTCCCATGAAGGCAAAGAAACGTTGGAAATTGGAGAAGAGATTTGGAATTGTTTACTTATTTTGATGATTCTCCCATTTAAGGGCATCCATGAAGAATTGCTGTTATCCTGACATCAAGATCAGCTCAGAACTAAAGCTCCTCATTTCCTTGTGTTTGGCTTGGATTGTGCACATTAAAATACTGAGGATGTTTTCACTCCGAATGAGGAATTCTCTTAAAGATAAATCTCACAGCATCTTCACTAAATATACTGATATATATTTCATATATATATAAAAATTTATATATATATATATATATATGTGTGTGTGTGTGTGTGTGTGTGTGTAGTACTCTCTTGACTGTGAATGAGACAGACAGAGACAAGAGTTAGTGGTTGCCCAAGCGGTCCTCTTTAGTTGTCTGAGGATGCGCAGCAGTTGTCACGGTAACTCTACTCTCTCTCAACTGCCAACAGAATTCGGAAATGCAGCTGGACTGTCCAGTGCAAACTCATTATAACACATTAAAGTAATTTAAATTAAACTTATATACATATGTAAATAGAAATAGACATACATAAATACATAACAAAATATATTCAAATAATTTTATATTTTTATGACACAACCTCTACGCAGCAGGGTGGTCACACTCTCCCCAACAAAATAAAGTGTCGTCTCAACATCAATACACTCAAAGTCCTAAACCAGTCCATATCGTTTCACTTCACACTTGTAAAGGTACCAGTCACATGTTTTTCAATACTTATTCTCATTTTTTTTTGTTTTGTTTTTTATATTCAGTACACACATTCAATAATCACTCAACATGTTCCTGTTTTACAGACAGTCCTTGTTAGCTGATTATCAGCTTTTCTGAATTCAAGTTCATGAGCTAGTGCCCCAAGCAACAGTCCCAGAATCAAGGCACTAAGGAATGTTCATTAAGAATCAAGTCCACACAGGAAACAGTCAAGCTCAATTGCAACAAATACTTCAAGCCGTTCTCCGAGGTTCTCCAAGGAAAGTTTCAGAACATTCAGTTCATTTAATTTGTCTAAGCCTTAGATTCCACTTGAATATAGAATGAAGCACTTTTGGTCAACTTTGGTTAATCTCCAGTGACTGAACCGCATTTTGCTAGTTCTGTTCTGGCTAGCTTCTAAATGGGATAAAGTAGTGGTATATGCTTGTTTAAAAAGACATTTTCCTTACAAAACCAATCGGAGTATCCGAGAATTTGATGTTTAAACCAACTTTGGTATGTAGTATCATAGTTATGAGATCAATCAATGTCGTTTATGACAATGTGCTCTTTTACTTTCATGCATGCCAGGTTTAATGTTAGAGGCGACCTGCTGGTGCTGCATAATGGATCTGGGTGACTTTTTCAAGCAAAATAGCGATTGTAAAGGGGTTATAAAGCAGATGCATTACAAGTGTATTTATTTTGAGTTGTACGTGCTATTTTGAATAAGGTAAAAGGGAATAAGGCAATTTAATTTCATGGTAATGTGAAATATTTAAAAGAGATGTTTTAGAGATGAACAAACCACTGTGTTAGTGATGTTAACATCTTTGTTGTTTAATTTATGTAGTTCATTTTATTTTGGTAGCACATGTTTTATAAAAAAAAATACAATTGCTTATGTAATCTAAGTGCATCTACAGTAACTGGTTACACTGATTGTACTTTGAAAGACAGAAAAGAAGTTAATGAGGTCTCATGGTAAGAACAGAACATTTATTTTTCTACACTTTGTGTAGATTGTTTTTTTGAGGTAGCAGAAGAAGTGGAGATGGCGAGACCAGCCCAGTGAGACTGTGACGATCGTGAAAGTGGTGTGGCCGGCCGCGAGATTCGGCATAGAGAGAGCCTGATTGGCTTGATTTGTCCATCGAAACACCAGATAAGAGCATCAACCTTGTTCACCCACACGGGTAGGAATACTTAGTGCACCCAACGTACCTACATTCGAGGAGCGGAACTTCCCTTTTGTTTGGAACCCATAAACTCATTCAAGGAACTGATCGCTTTTGTTATCTATGCACACACTGGTTTAAAGAACTATTCTTTGGACTCAGACCTATATATTCGAGGACAAAGAACTCAATTTAAACGGGGTTCTGGTGATTTTGGTTTTGTTATTTCTTATTTTGAAGAGCTCTTCGTTTTGTTTCTATACCCAGTTATGGCTGTGTCTGTTACATTGCTGTTTTGGCAATAAATCGGTTAATTGTTCAACCGACTCGCTCTTCTTAAGCAACCCCTGTCCGAGCCTAGATAGATGTTAGTGCTTATGTCATTAGTCCAGGACTAAAGGCGCTACATATACAGTATATGTATACGTGGGGCAGTCGTGGCCTAATGGATAGAGAGTCGGGTTTGTAACCCAAAGGTCATGGGCTTGAGTCTCAGGTCCGGCAGGGATTGTAGGTGGGGGGAGTGAATGTCCAGCACTCTCTCCACCCTCAATACCACGACTGAGGTGCCCTTGAGCAAGGCACCGAACCCCCAACTGCTCCCCGGGCGCCGCAGCATAAATGGCTGCCCACTGCTCCGGGTGTGTGTTCACGGTGTGTGTGTGTTCACTGCTGTGTGTGTGCACGTTGGATGGGTTAAATGCAGAGCACGAATTCCGAGTATGGGTCACCATACTTGGCCACATGTCACTTCACTTTTAATATGAACAATCCACTGTTTAAGATCTAATATTCTCCCCTTTAAAAAAAAAAATAGTCATGGTTTTGCTACTTACTCTAACCAAAGTGTTTTAGCAGTTAGCTTATATCTGTACCATGTAGTGAAGGAGACTGAATAATGAATATTTGCAGCCTCTCGGACAAACCACAGAGCGATTTTCTTTTATTTAAAAAGAGTTTTACATATTAGTCCGTTTTATTCTAAGAGTATGTAAGATGGTTTTCAAAAAATATTAATAGTAAATGGTCTGCTTTTTCTGTGGTGATTTGCGTGTGTTTACACTGTGCACTCCTGAGCGTGACCTAAAACATGGCGGAATCCAACGCGGCGTGACGTAGATTCCCTTTCTCTATTGCCGTCCGAATCCACATCTCTGAGTTTACAAGAAAAAATCCATTCAAAATTCAGTGTTTAAACCCTTTTTGAGCAGTCCCAAACACCATAAGGTAACATTGTACTTCGGTGTAATTTGCATACATATTTATGTCTGAAATGCTGGAAAGTGTTTAATAGAACAATACTTCATAACTGCTCCACCACAGTGACTGGGAGCAGAAAGACAAGAAAAGCATGTGACGTAAACATTCAAAATGGGTCTTTATTATGGCAGAAGCAGGTATGCAATACAATTTTAAAATGTGTATTATAAACAGATGCAGTATATATCGCGTAGAAGAATTATATAAAATTATAGCACGTCTATTTTCCTATTTTCAAACAGGAGATTTAAATAATCAAATAATAAATAGGATTATACATTATATAGTTTTATCACTGAGGTGATATGTAAATTTTATTTTTACAGATGTCCATATGAGAAACAATTACCGTCCGAATCGGTCTTAAGTTTAAGTTTTAATCAAAAAAATGTTTTCAGACTTATTTAAATCAATGAAAATAATGTAATAGTTTTAGTTACCAATAACAACATCAGTATTGAAATGAATGGGTGCACCTCTTGGTTGAGGATGAACCAGAAACAAGAATCACAAATGTCATTTAACAAATGTGCCCTTTACATGCAGCACTTAACCTCAGGAAGCCCTAGAGGGATTGCTGCTTTTGGCCAATAAATTATAACATGTGACACTTTGGTGTCTGTATGTAGAAGCACAGTTGGAGGACTATGGCTAACCAAACCCCTGCTACCCCAACCCAAATACCACAGGATGAGATGCTAGATAATGAGAGTGAGTTCCCTCTGTTCTGTCTAATCTGGGGCTCAGTTTTAATCCCTAAACCCTCTGAGGCCTTAACAAAAACACATATGTGGCTTGAATGTATGTGTCAGCAAAACATCAGGTCTGGTAGACCATTGTAGTCCAACGAAAAACCAGTTAACCTGGTTTTTCCAGCACTATTTATTTTATACTAATATAAAATATACTAATATAAAATAAATAGACTAATGTAATTTTAGTTGTGATTTTAAATTAGATTTTATTTTTATATTTAGAATTTATTTATTATGTTTTCATTTTAGTTGAATTGTTAGTAATTTTGTGTAGTAATTTTATTACATTTATTTTAAGTTTTAGTTTTGATTTATTTAGTTTTATTTACTTTATTTAGCAATTAAATTAAAAAATGTTGCCTAGGCTTTATGTACTAAATTAAATTAAATTAAATTAAATTAAATTAAATTAAAAAAAATTAAATTAAATTAATTTCATTTCATTTATCATTTCATTTAATGCCTATTTTATTTCAAATAATGAATATGTTTTAATTTTTATTTAGAGAAAATAACCCTGCCTAAAAACATGTGTAATGTTACCATGTGTGAATTATTAACAGCAATTGTTAAAACATTCTCACATTATCTTGTTTCTGAGAAACTAGTGTCTTCTCTCTCCTCCTCAAACTATCCGTAGCTCTAGCCAAAACCATAAAGTGCTTTCAGGCACGTCTCTCATCCGCTGCCTGATTCTCTCCATTGGAAGTTTGATTAATTGCAGATTACAGATTTTACAGTTTCGTTCTCCATAACATCACTCCACAGTTATTAAAACAAACTCTTCTTGTGTTCCGCAGAGTTAATCTAAATGATTTACAGACGCGACTACTGCCAAAAACACTGGACTACCACACAGAACCGCCCATCAGAGAGAGAAAACCCACTCAAAAATAACAAAACACACTAACTGACCAATTATCCACTGAAAAGAGCAACCATTCCCACAAAACATACCCTTTGAATTCAGTCCTATAGATCCTTACAGCAATATATAACAGTGAACAGCCTCAGGAAATGACTGATGTAACAGCACTGATCTGTAGAATCACAATGATTATCTGTGTTTGCTTTACTGTGATCTCTTGTATATTTACAGTTTGCCTGTAATAGATGTTCACAGTATATTGGTGCTTGGGTTCCCAGCATGAACTGCGGCATGAAAAAAAATCAAGCAGTGATTTTCCTGTTTATTAAAAAATTGTTAAATATTAAGTAAAAAAAATTAGAATTACATTTTGACCATGTGCAGCCAGTTATGTGCAGCCAGTTATTTTCTGTAAACACTATTGCACCAGGGAGAAAATCAAGCAAATTAAATCCAAGTTTACAGTCAAAGGGAACACTTATCATAATGAAAAACCATTTACACTGTATATGACACCCTTCATTGCTGGCCTTAGTAAAATTCTGAAAGCTAATGCAATGTTCTGTAGCAGTTTATTGCTAAATATCATAAAGCCTGTCAATTTTTTTAAATCGACACGAGACAGAAGTTGCAACCGCTTTTACTGCCACGTGACATTTTTCAGAGTAAAAAAAAACAGAATGGGACTTGATTTTATCCATCGGTTGTCAATCTTATTTGCATGAATTATATGAATGGCCAGTGTCAGAATGGCAAGTTTGCAGACTGCTTTTTAAATTTTTTTAGGGTTTTTATTTTATTATATTTAATTTTTAGTCATAGTACTTCAACTCAAACTCATTTTGTTTTGGCCAATTGGCAAGGCAAGTTTTTTAAGCAGATGTTCTTCATCTAATATTTATGATTCATGAAAAGGAAATTGCAACTGACTTTACTGCTGTAATGTGACATATTTCAGAGTGAAACAACTATCAAATAAAAAAAAAAAAACTGAGTGAGACTTCATTTTATCCATAGGTTGTTGATTGGATTGTGAAAAGTGAAGAACAAGTTACATTTTGATTCAAAGTCGAAAACAAATATAAAAATGCACGGATGAAGACCAGTGACATGCATTAAGAGAATAAATGGGGTCAATTTTGATTTCATGGCCTTCGAGGCTTTCTTTAACAAAACCCACAGGATCCCACAAACCAGAAACTACTCCCACTTCCATCCCAGCAGTCTTTTTAATCTGTTTAGAAATATATTTCACAATACCAAATGCACATTTAACAAAATCCAATTAGAGTTTATTAAAATCAGACATGCTGCATTGACAGAGTTAAAAAAAAATCTCTTCCTCTTGGGAAGATTGTGTTTCTAAAACTCAGTCAAAACAAAATAAAAAATATTCTGCTATTTACAGAGGGCACGAGGACGACAAACTGCTTTAAAACAACATTCTTAACACCATTAAACTGTTTATACATGTGTATCCATACCCATGCGTCACACAGGCTTTCGTTGCACGACCTGCCTGTTATAAACATTCTATACGTAACCCTGCCCAGTCATTAAAGAGACTTCCAAACATAATCATATGCTCTCATTAGCACACAAAGCATTCTTTCTCCATTATGATGTCATGCTTTACCAGTCCGCTGAGGCTATATGGGCCGAAACACTGGAAGACTATTTTCTGGCACATTCTTGATGCGAAAACATCACAATTTTCC
Source organism: Barbus barbus (assembly GCF_936440315.1). Lineage (NCBI taxonomy): Eukaryota > Metazoa > Chordata > Actinopteri > Cypriniformes > Cyprinidae > Barbus > Barbus barbus. The sequence continues at coordinate 21,486,981 of NC_136721.1, read as the reverse complement.
TTCAGAATGCTTGTTATGCTTATAAAATATCAATACAGGTACATGAAACATGAGGTTATGTTATGTTGTTGGTGCGGTTGGCATGACAAGCTTTTATTTGTGTTAAAGAAGAGCAAGTCACAAAACTCTTAACTTAATGATTTACACATGTCCTAACCTACCAGAAGCGATGCATAAGACATTTGTCACCAGCAGTATTTCAGACCAGTGAGATGCCATGGTAGTTCGCTGCTTGAAATCCTTTTCTTAATATATGTTTTTGTCTAATTTACCTGTTAAAATATCTATCGTTTAAACAAGATCAGTTCATCTGAGAAGCATGAGAACATTAGATTTGAAATATAAATGTGTTTTGTTACACCACAGCAGATTCTTTTTAATTTTTTGGGAAAAAAAATAAAAAATCTTTTTTTTTACACTTAAAACAGGTCAAAATGTAAGAGTTACAAGACAAAAATACATAAAATTTCAAAATACAAAAGACAAAATACAATAAAGTTTATTGCAGTGATTTCTTGCTTCTCAAGTTATGTTTTAAGATTTTTAGATATTGTCACTTTATTAATTTAATATTTAAATTTAATTATTCAAATTTATTATATACAAAAATGTTATTGTTTTTATTTTTATTGTTTGATGTTGCTTTATTGCCGCATGCCTGGTTAGGACAGTGTAAATTATGTAAAAATTTGTAAGGGCTTTTTAATAGAGATTAAAATTATCTTCTAGAAGCTGTAATTGACCCTTCACAGGGAGTTTGATTGACAGGTGATCTGTACAATCATAACGCCGAATCTACCATTTTTGTCAGACAAACAAACCAGGCAGGACAGTAGATTAACGTCAGTGGACTTGAACTTGAAAAATGGTGTGCATTGTTTTCTTTCCACGGTTGAAACAAGATACATTCTGATGTTCTTTCATGTTTATTTCATGCTATAACTAGTGATCAGTTCATGTGCCGCTAAAAACGAGGTACTACATGATGTGTGGTGTGAGACCGTCATGTCTTGTTGGACACAGTAACAGCATTGAGTTTTTGCGAAGGGTCAATTGTGAACACTTTAGAACCTTTCACATGAGTCGCATTAGAACTTAATTGGATGTTAGGACAAGTGTTATGTGCAAATTCAAAAACCTGTCCTGTTTTATGTAGCAAAAAAGAAGGAACTTTATACAAATTTTTCAATAATCGTGCTAAAAAATGTCAGCGGCATGTGGAATGAAAGATGAAATTGGTTAACTTTAAGCATTGTGTAATTGTATGCTAATTGAAAATGTGTCGATATGAGTCAACCTGTGCACAACAAGTAGCTGGGAGTAACTTCGCTCCACAGAGTTTAAAGCATTGGGAATGACGTGAATCATGTGAAAGATTTCGTTCGACGGGATTCTAGATCTGGTAGTGAATTCTAGAGCAGCGGTTATGTAATCCCTTTGTTCTAATATAATCTCTAACAAATGTCTATTAAAGTTCATTAGGAGGCGATGAACCCTTTCAAAAGACCACTTGTCAGTGGAACCAATGAGGCAGTTACAATCAGGAAGTGGCTTTTGCTTTGAGTAGATAAGTAGATTAATAAAGTCTGATTTTATTTATTTTCTTGCTCTACAAAGTTGATGTTATAGGTGAGCTGGTGTCCATTGTCCCAGGCGTACAGAATCTTCTCTTTCGGGTTGTAATCGACTTGTGTGGTGAATCCGTATTCATTAATGAACGGTAAATGCGGAGATGCCTCGGCCCCCGTGAGCGTGTCGTACGCGTACGAAACCTCCCCTTCCCGCTGATTGTAAATGTCCACCGCGTACAGGACGCCACATATTATGAAGCAGTTCCCGAATGAATTTCGTCGCAGTCTCGTCCTCCACGTGGTCTCCTTTTTGACAGACAGGTCATTGGGATCTAGTTTACTGACTACAATGACCTCGGCCTGTCCGTAGTCATCGTCAACAGACGGGTAAATGACCCAAAGTCCGTTCTCGTCCACGGCAAAGTCAATATCAGAGTGGCCTTTCCACTTCCAAGGTGTGGTGTCTTCATAGACGACATCATGGAGCTGAGCCCAGGCGGCTACAAACCGTTGCTTGAGGTCGTATTTGATGATGTTCTTTGTGAAGGCACGGTTATAATAAAACCCTCCTCTGTACACAACATGACCTGTTCCGATCCAGTTATAAGGCAGCTTGTACAGGTTACTCCAACGACCTGCCAGGAAAAGAGAGAGAAGTGAATAAAATGTGCACAATAACAAACTTTCGTCAGCAACAAAATCCATTTTCTATTGTGTGGGAATTTATAAAGCACAGCTCATGCCTAAGTCACGTTTAAACCAAGCAGTTTTCTGTTGGATACAGTTCATGTCACTCAACTTGAACCTGTTACGAAATCTGCATGGGCAGTTGCATAGACTCCTATTGAAACAACTGGATTTTGCATGCCAAAATTTGCAAAACAACAGTAAATGTGACCTCACCCTAATATAAACCCACAAAACCGAGGAATTTTAAATGTAAAAAGTAGAATTTAAATGCAACATAAATAAAATAAATAAATAAATAAAAATAAACACTTGACTGTAGATAAAATAGGAAATTATGCATTAGAAAAAGCCACTTTTTCCCCTATGGTTATTTTGCCAAGCGAGTCAAAGCTGCCACTGTTGCCCCCTAAAAAGTTCAGTGTATGACTCCCCTAGCTCTGTCTTAAAAGGGAATATTTTTAGAAGTATATTAATACCAGTCTAAACAAGCACACAAAAATCAGCTGTAACATCTTCCAAACTATTTATCTTGTTCCAGGGCCACACACACACACACACACACACACACACACTTCTTCTTATGCAGTCCATCGATTACAAAGATGACGTCACTTCTAGAATGCGTTGCTGGAATGTTGAGACAGCCGCTGCTGTCGGCGATGCCATTGAAGGTGGCTGTAAAGCCCAATCCGGGAGCCACATGTCCTGCCACAGTCGGGACATGTGAGTGCTGAGTCTGGGGATGGATGTGGTTGTGACTGTGCGTGTTGGTGTCTGCACTGATGTAGCAAAGTTCTGTGTTGGGCACGCTGTAATTCGATCTGTTGGACTCCCAGATTGCATGCAGAACTCCATGCCTGCCGGTTGGCGGCTGTTGTTTCCAGCACTCCCGGGTTGATGCTTTTCAGGATCCCCTTAAGATAGTCCTTATAGCGACACTTCTGACCCCCAGGTCTCCTGTTAGCTGCTAGCTGCGTATATCTGCCCATAGAGAACCTGCTGGGGTAGGCGGGTAGCAGAATGGAAATGCAGACTGCCTGGTAGACGGCTGCTTTGGTGAAGGTACGGCGATATTTATTAACAAAGGCTTGAGATCGAAGTCTACCGAAGGCAGAGGAGGCAAGATTTATGTGTGCCTGGATCTCATTTTCTATGAGGCAGGTGGGACTTAGGATGCTTCCAAGGTAGCAGAAGTGCTGAACAACCTTTACTGGTGTGCCATGGATGTAGAATTCAGGGGGTGTGGGGATCGTGGTCTGTGCAATGATCTCTGTCTTTTGGATGTTAACTTGTAGGCTACAAGCTTGGTAGACTGTGCATACAACATCCAGTGTATGCTGCATTGCAGTAGGGCTGTGGGCTAGGAGGGCACAGTCATCAGCGTATTGCAGTTCATGAATTGTGATGATGGTGGTCTTGGTGATGGCTTGCAGGCGGCGGAGGTTAAAGAGATTCCCATCCAGACAATACTGTAGACAGACACCCTCGTCGGGGCTAAGGTAGTTGCGGGAAAGGAGGGTGACTGCTGCCAGGAAAAGGTTGAAGATCACCGGAGCCAGAACACACCCCTGTTTCACTCCTACCTGCACAGGAAAGGAGGGGGATTGAGATGCACCCACATTCACGCGAGCCTGCATGCCAACGTGAAACTGTTGAAGGATGTCCAGAAACCTTGGTGGCACCCCAAACTTCTCCAGAATGACCCAAAGTCATTCATGCTTTTATTACCTCCCGTCTCGATTATTGTAATTCATTATATTTGGGTCTTCCTCAGTCATCCATCGCACGTTTACAGATGGTACAGAATGCTGCTGCAAGGCTGTTGACTAAGACTAAGAAAACTGATCACATTACACCAATTTTAGCCTCTCTTCACTGGCTTCCTGTTCATTTTAGAATTCAGTTTAAAATTTTATTGTTTGTTTTTAAAGCACTTAATGGTCAAGCCCCATCTTATCTCACAGATCATCTTACTCTACATTCATCCTCCAGATCTCTAAGATCTTCTGTCAGGGCTCTTTTAGTTGTCCCGCGTTCACGTTTAAAAACAAAGGGTGATAGAGCTTTTTCGATTGCTGCCCCTCGTCTTTGGAATCAACTGCCACTGGACATTCGCCTTGCACCTTCTATTACAACTTTTAAAATGAAGTTGAAAACATATCTTTATTCCCAGGCATTTTAATTTGATTTATGTATGTTGTATTGTTTTACTGTATCATCTGTTTTATTTTATGTTTATCTTTGACTTTGTTCAGCACTTTGGTCAGCTCTGCTGAAATAAATGTGCTATATAAATAAACTTTACTTACTTACTTACTTACAAAGGACTTGGCGGTCAATGGTGTCAAAAGCCCTTGCCAGGTCGATGAAGGCAATGAACAGGTCTTTGTTCTGTTCTCTGGCCTTCTCCTGCAATTGGTGCAGGACAAAGATCATGTCGGAGGTGGACCGATCCTTCCTGAAGCCGCACTGTGATTCAGGAAGGATCCTTTCTGTGATTGTTCTCAGTTAGACGGACCAGCATGACCCTCGCTAATACTTTCCCTGCCACAGAGAGCAGGGATATGCCACAACTGTTTCCACAGATGGACTTGTCACCCTTTTTCTTATAAATGGTAACAATGTTTGAGTCTTTCCAGTCTTGTGGAACAGTTTTTTGTGCCCATATTATCTGGATGAGTTGGTGGAGGTTTTTGGTGAGCAGGTACCCACCATTCTTTAGAGCCTCTGCAGGGATTCCATCAGGACCAGCAGACTTATTGTCCTTGAGGCTACGTGCTGCTGCGAGGACTTCTGAGAACCTGGGTGGGTCATCAAGCTCATACGCAGATGGGAGCTTTGGGAGGCGCTGCAGGACAGTGGAGTCAGTTGGGTTATTTTGATTGAGGAAGGTGTTAAAATATTCAGCCCAACGATCAAGTATTCCTTGTTTGTCCTTGTGCAGTATTGTACCGTCTGCAGATCTGATAGGGGTGATTCTGTGTTTTTGGGGTCCATATAGTGATTTTATTGCATCGCAGAAAGCTTGTGAATTGTTGGTGTCTGCATAGCCTTGGATTTCATGGGCTTTCCTAAGCCACCAGTCATTCTCCATTATGCAAAGCTGTCGTTGCACCTCAGCACGGATATTACTCCAGTGCGAGCGCAGAGAGGGAGCATGTGGATTGGAGAAATGGGCAGTGAGGGCTTTACGCTTCTCCTCCAGAAGGTTGAGTATTTCAGGGGAGCTGTTGTCAAACCAGTTCTGGCGACGTTTGGAAGTGAATCCAATTGTGTCAGTAGCAGCTTGTTGTATAGCTGAGCTAAGATTAGCCCATGCGCTTTCCACTGTATTGTGTAGGGGATGAATGAGAGCAGAAGAAAAGTTATCAGCCAAGCAGCAACGGTACGATGCAGTGATGTCAGGGGATTTTAGGGCTCGGAAGTTGAGCCGTCTTGAGGGTTGGTGCCTAGTGTGTTGAGGTCGGATCGTTAGATTTATCTTGGATCTGATCAGCTGATGATCTGTCCAGCATTGCTCACCACGCATTGCTCGGGTGATGGAGATTTCATGTAGATCTTGTTGCCGGGTTATAATGTAGTCCAATAGGTGCCAGTGTTTGGATCTGGGGTGCATCCATGATGCTTTGTATTTGTTTTTCATTTGGAAAGTTGTATTGGTTATGACCAGTTTGTGCTCAGAGCAGAGGGAGAGGAGTCGCAGGCCGTTCCTGTTCATGTTGCCTAATCCATATTTCCCAATTACCCCAGATCAGAGCATGTTGCTGGTGCCTACTTTGACCCTATCTACACAGCTTCACTCCAGAATCCAGTTTGCAGTGGCAGGAGATGAACTCTAGACAAGCAGATGGACGGTGGAGTTGCAGGGGGCGGCCAGGTCTCAGTCTGTTGAACCTGCCTCTCGCATGTCCCCAACGTGGCCTTGTCTTGAAGAGACGAAGTGCTCATGGAAGACACAGAGCAGTGGGGGCAGCAGTCTTAGTTAATGGCAGACTGCACTCGCCATGTCGAGGAGTATCATTGGCATGAATGGAGTTTTTGCAGCGGATCTAGTGATGCCACTCATCTAGTCCCTCCATACCTGATAGACCTCCGCTGTTGGTCCATGGCTACTTATTCGACAGGGAACCACCGCATGGAGCCCCCATCTTATTTCATAGCTTACCTTCATATCTGAAGGGTTGTCCATTATCCGCGACCTATGGACGTGGTTGGTAGCAGTCAGCTCTGCCCCAACACACACACACATTCACTGAGGAGCACACACCCAGACACAAAAACAAACTGGCTCAGACATTGACACCATTCACATTTACAGTTATTCAGAAATCCAAACTTTAATATCCAAAGAAAATCCCTATCATTGTTTCCAAATAACAATATGAAGACCTTTTAATTCAAAACACGCAGTGTCCTCTGTGAATTGATTTGAGTCACACAAAAGGTATTTCCTAAAATGTCTATCATATTGTCTCTAGATAGCTGCATTCAATAAATAAACAGCATTAAGTATGAATTATCTTACACACCCTGTTTAAAGTTGTCCAAGTTCCGGAACTCCACAAGGTTGTTGCCGTAGTAATAGTTGGTGACATAGATTTTGGAGTCCTTGGTGGCGGGATCCTTCATCCATGCGCCCTCATTCCTACCGTAACTGTGCTGCTTGACCGGCAGATCGACGGAGGCCAGCGTCCCTTCACAGCTGTATTCTTTAACTGCCAAAAATATACATATTCTTTGCTCATTTTTATTCAAAGTTTAGTTGTAGTTACATTTATTTTGAATTGTTTCGTTTCAGTTTACATTGTTTTCAAAACCAATATTTTTGGTATCTTATATCTTGGTTTTAGTTTACAATAATTTTTGTTGAGCTACTTTTCTATTAAACGTCTTTCATTGTAAATATACAATCCGATCTCACAGGAAAACATAACTACAGGTATTTTAGAAGGTGTTGATTCCATATGAATTTTTAGACAGTTTTTTTTGGTATTTACGAATTATAAGATTGTGTTGAAATCTACCATACCTGCAATGTATGAGTTGTTACTGGTATTGTCCAGCACTAGTGCAATGGTTGGAGCCGGTCGCTCCTCTCTGTATATTGCTCTGCTAGGTGTTTTCGTCCTCTGGGTTGTTGTTGGGGGAAGAGTGGTTGTTGTTGTTATTGTCGTGGGTACAGTTGCCGGGGTTGTCTCTGTTGCTAAGGTGTCAGGAAATACGGTTCTTTCCTCTTCCTCTACCTCAAGCAACGTATCCGTTTCATCAGGTCTCTCTTCACCTGAAGCATTAAAACAGAGATTAAAATCAACTCACATTTCACACTTAAATTAAACATTGAAAACAGAAACTGAGCAGCAAACATGTTCAACACTGATAATAATAAGAAATGTTTGTTGAGTAGAAATTTGCATATTAGAATGATTTCTGAAGAATCATGTGACACTGAAGACTGGAGTAATGATACTGAAAATTCAGTATTGCATCACAAAAGTAAATTACATTCTAAAATATACTCAAATGAAAACAGTTCTTTTAAATTGTTAAAACTATTTTAGAATATTATTGTTACTGTATTATTTTTTGATCAAATAAATGCAGCCTTGGTCAGCATAAGAGTCTTCTTACAAAAAAATCTTAATTATTCCAAACTTTTGACAGGTATTACATATGACTTGACACATTTTGAAATAATAGACAAGAGCCAAGCACAGACCTATTTATTTCCTACACCTGCTCTGTGTGGGTACATAACGTCTCTGGAAACGTTGTAATGCCAATAAAACTTGTTGACATATCAAAGTTTGAGATTTAAATCCATTTCTACACCAATTACTCAACACTTCCAGGACAAGATGACTTGCATCTAAAAACAAAGTAGTTATAAGTTGACGTTCGAGTGAGTATTTTGCCAAACTGCTCTCCAAAAGTATGAACACACCTGGTTTCTCATGTTTAGCATATAACACGCTCGATCTCACCAGGGTTTGTCAAATTTACTGTGGTAGTGCACCTGCTGGGGTGGCACGGGATTGTGGGAAAGCAATATTTACGAGACATGATTCGATTACTGTACATTAGAACACAGGGTGGGACAACGAAAATAAATAGCATTTAATAGTAAAAATAATTTAGGTTTATTAGAACATATTTACTTGACTTAGGCTTGGTCCGCCGGCTTTTGTTTTGGCTTTGCATTCCTGTCAGGACAGATCATACTGAATTTCCATCACAGCTCTGTTATACATTATCTTGAACCAGTCAAACAAATCCAGCCCAATAGCCAAGACACGCTAACAAAGTTAAAAAGACCTTAGTCTGAGGAGATGTCATATTCAATTTGACGTGAACAAAGACAAGGCTTCTGAGGTACAGTTTGTTTTAACTGACGAAACACTAAAACAATTCACTATTTTAGCTGACAATAAACATTCAGTGGATATAAAGCATAGGTTATGAAAATTAAAAGTGGCCTAAGATCTAAATACAGATAGAGATCCATTTAGAAAATTTTATGCATTCCCTTGGACTCGAAACCATGACATTGGCACTGCTACAAACAAAATACTCTAATGTTCAGAAAAAGTGCCAAAGAACATTAAATATTAAAAAATCATAATGATTAAAAAAGGAAGATTGTTCCTTACACACTTGTTGACATTCGTCAAATAAGTCAAATAAAAAATGGCATCTACTCTGACTAATGCTGCGTTACAGTACATTCAGTTTGGAAAGACAGGATTTATAACTTGGAAATATGCGATCAGTTTAACCCACGTTGGATTTTTAAATTGCTTAAGACACTGATTAAAATAACTGTTCTTGTTTTGTTTTCCTTTCCTTGAATTTTTTTTTTACTTTTTCTCATTTAAGCTCATGAACGTGCATGCAAAATTTCAACACATAGATGTGTTTTGGAAAGGATGTACAAATTTGGTAACATCAGTTCTGTTGGGGTCAGATTGACTCATCATTGGTTTCCATGCAATTCACCCAAACCCAACACTTTGAAAAACAGCAAAGAGTCCAGTAAATAAACAGAGCACCTTTATTGTAGCTTATTAAAGACTAAAACATAAAACAAATCAGAATTTATCAAATTTAAAACTCAAAATCTTCCACAGAGAATTTGCAAAAAGTCTGTGATATGGTGTTTCGGTTGTTAGTTTTTTGGGTATCAATTACTAGTCTTTCACGTTGAAAAAAAGTTTGAAATACCATTTTACCTTTTACCAAGGATTTGAGAACCAGACATAAAAAGTAAAAATAGCAACAAATACTATTTACTAGTGGTATCGGTATCGGGCCCGATACTGAGCTCCTGTACTCGTACTCGTTACAATGCCCCGATACCAAACGCCGATACCACACAGTATGTGATAAGTGCCATATTCAGACAAAGAAATACCGACAACAGAACAACAGACAGCAGAATGGAGTTATTAGAGATTAAGGATGTCTATGAAGTATATGTATGCAATGAATTTAATGTTAAACATTCAGTATTAATGCCTGTATAGCTGATGTGCACAAGCTGATGGGCTAAGCAAAGCACGCTGAGTGGATTGAGCACACGGAGGCGCAATGTGCGAATGTGCGAGCTTGCCGAGTGAATATCCCTTTCTCACAGACATCACTGGATAGTTTGTAGTTCGGTCGGATATGTCAAAAACAAGTAAGTAAAACAATGCACAAGTTACTTAACAGTAGGGAGGGAGGGAGAGAGAGAGAGAGAGAGAGCGCGCGCACTTCTGTTGTGTGATCTTTATTGATGTTCGCTCACTTAGTACATGCATCATTTGGCTTAAAACTAAATCGTAAATATAGGACAATTTATAGTGCATTCACTATAAACCATCATTTATTTTCAACCTTAAGCATAGCCTACACGACTTTCTGGCGAAAGTGAAACTAACAGCCTGTGTGAAAATATCGGTGTCGGTACTCGCTATCGGCAAGTACCAAAAATAAAAGTATCGGTATCAGGCGAGTACTGGAAAAAGTGGTATCGGTGCATCCCTACTATTTACAGTTACACTAAGTGCAAATAATGTGCTATTTATACTAAGTTGTAGTTATTTGCATCTCAGTCTGCAAATAGTCACTATAGTAGTGATATCAAAAATAAATAAATAAAAGTTTGTTTTGTGTGTGTGTGTGTTTTAAAGCTAATTTTAAACAAAAATATCATATCATAATTTCACATGTTTTTTATTGTTTTAGTCTGACAAGCTGCAATAGATGCTTTTCAAATTGTAGAACTGCATGGAAACCACTGTGGGTCTGTTTCTACAACACAAAAGCTGTGCTCTGATTGTCAACATCATGCAAATAAAATGCATTATCACTTGACTAAATCACATGACAATTAAACCATTTTTAGCAAACATTTGCAGAGAAGTGCATTAAAACTGTAAGTGACCCTCTTTTGCTTATCGTACACCAGCAAATCAAAGGTGACTTTACACTGCGTCTCTAGGACTCTAACCACTGTTCTTAATTTTACATCTTATCCCCCTAATCTTGAATATCTTTTTATATTGTTAAATATCCAACATCCAACTTTAAATGGTTTGCAGAATAAAACCTACAGATTTGAAGATTGGCACAGTGGCACATTACTTACAACATCTCAAGATTTTTAAAACCTTATTTTGGGTTTTTATCTGCAAACCAAAACTGCAACGTAAGACGTTTCCAAAGTGCTAGTGTACGGACTATTCTAAGGGCCGTTCGTTTACAGTAATTTATGCTTTAATCAAATTTCTTGTGATTGTATCTAACATGCACTGAAATAGTCAGGACCCAATTTGGGAAGCAGAGATTAGGTTACGCCTATGGATAACACAAGATTAGATCAGACCGCATTACATGTCACTATAGACGCCATTGATTGGGCTGCTTTTAGAACCATTATTGTATAATTCAAAGAAAAAAATCAGTGCTGCCACAATCACAATTGGCGGTAAGCATGAAGCCCGTCAGGCAAGAGGAACCCATCTAGGACTTAAACAGGAAGTGAGGCCGCCTGCCCAAAATGAATGGAAACACTGTTGAATTGGAGACATTTGGCTGGGTTTTGTAGAAACCCTGCAGCCGATATGAATGTCATGAATGCATCAGAAACTGAAGCTAATTCATTAGTGCATGTTGGCTGTCATTTCAGACTCTAAAGTCACTGGTTCTCTGTTAGGCATCCTACACTAGTATCCTGTTAATGTGAGTGCTGGATCATCAAGTCCCAAGATCCAGAGATTCAGTTTCACTGTGAGATGTTCATTATGTGAGACTTCAGTGTGTGTGTGTGTACTTGGCTATAGTTTAGGGCCAAAAATATCCCAAAAGAGAGAGAAATCCAACGAAACCTCCCTTTGAGGACATTCAAGGTCTTCCTCGATTGGAAAACTGAATCAAAATAACTTAATTTGAAACAGTAGATGCAGTTGTTTTGGTGATCAGGTTAATAAGTAAAGGATTTTTTAAAATTGTTTTATTTTAGGGTTAGAATTAGCACTGGTAATATTTATAATTTGTTTTTATAAAATCAACATACGTCAAGGGCATTAAATAGCAAAGTGTATATCTGTGTGTAATGTGTAATTTCATTTTTCATCAGCTCATCTGGCAGATTTACGTGTGAAAAAGTGTCTCTGTGTTTGTGGGTATTATGATACTATGAAAGCTTATTTCCATCTTGGAATAAAAATGTAACCATTTTCTTCTCACAATTCCGAGGTAATATCTTACAATTCTGACATTTTTCTGAGAATTATGAGTTTATATCTTGCAACTGTAAGTTATAAATTCGTAATTGTGATTTTATATCTTGCAATACAGACTTTTTTCCCTTTACATCTCATAATTTTCAAAAAATGTTCTCTGAATTCTAACTTTTCATTTCACAATTCTGTTTTTCTTTTATTTCCACCACAGAATAATAATAAAGAAAACTAAAACATAATTATGGCTTTTTATCTCATAATTCAGATTTTTCTTCTCAGAATTGCAGGTTTATGTTTTACACTTCTTTAAAGTTTATATAAAAATAAAAACAAAATATGAATTGTGAGATATAAACTAAGGATTGCAAGAAAAGAATATCTGAATTGTGAGAGAAAAGTTATTCTGGGGTGGAAATAAGCTTCCATATGATACATTTCACAATGTATTCTGCTCTGAACCGCATACTCACATCTGATTAGAAATGGGCAGGTTTGTGTGTGTGTGTGTGTGTGTGTGTGTGTGTGTGTGCACGAGTCCCCATATTAATAATTGTATGTCAGACCAGATCCTTGTCATACTACCAGAAAACTTTTGCATTTTCAACAGATGAAGTGGTTTACTGTCTGTTAGTTTATTGTCTATTAGTTTATTGGCTGTGTGGATATGAATGTGTGCACATGTGTTTTGGGTTATGAGAGTGTGTCTGTGCTAATATCGAATTAAGTGTGTGTCTGGACTGGCGTGGATACAAGCAGCTGTGCTTCTATGGGGAACACAAAGGAAACAAGTTTGTCTTTATAAGAATGTGTGTTTCTGGGTGTGTGACCTATCTAAACTTTTGTGGGCAAAACTGGTGAACATCTGTCCCCACAATCTGACTAAATCTGCTAGTACCGCAAATAATTATAATGTATTTAATAAATGCCAAATCCTTTGGGGATCGGTTTGTATATATAGAAAATAATTGGCTGTGACTTACCTTTTTGGTTGCCTGTCTCATCACTTTTGGTGGCTTTGTAGTATGTGATTCCCCGGATGAGTCCTGGCTGGTTCTGTGATGGTTTGGTTTTACTGGGAAGTTCTGTTTGCTCTGGTTTACCGGGTTTGTTTGGTTTTGCAGTCTCTTTCTTTGGCTTGGCCGGCTTTTCCTTCACTGGCATTGGTGGAGGTTTCCCTTTTTCTGCTTTCTTTGCTGGAAACTTTGAAGCATCTTTAATATTTGTCCCCAGTGTGTCCTACAAACATAACACATCTCTAGCTCAACAGATGCTAGAGATCTCATCCTCCATGAACACTTACATATACTGTATATAATCATATACGGAGTGTTCATTTTCACTAAGTGCAAATAGCCCACCTTGTTGGTAGAGGGTATTTACACTAACTCCGCCCACCAACGTGTGATTGGTGTACTCAACACTACAAAATATGCCTATCAAACATCAGCTTCGGTGGCGTAGATATTAAATTGTGTAGCATAGTCTTTTTGACACGATCGACCTGGGTTCAAATCTGCCTTTTGCTGAACTTTTTTTCTCCCTTTTCAAATCTCATATCACATCGAAATAAAAAAAAAAATAATTTTCAATAAAAGGAAATAAAAAGTTGAATATAAAGTATCAGGGAGGTGTAGGGATTAACATTATATTTTACACTCAATACATTATTATTGCATACTGTCTTATAATGCACTACAATTACTCAGGTGCAGATAATTGCCACTATTTGCAATAAGTAGAATAAACAGCAGAAAATCCTGCTATTTTAACAGAGTAAATAGAATCTATAGCTATTTGCACTTAGTGTAAATAGCTGCTGCCAATTATATAAGCGTCTCATATTACAAATGCACACAGTATGCATATTTTCTATATACCACCAGAGCACATTCTGCAATGAGCTCAACTTTGATTTCCTGCATAGCAAATTAACTACAACTTCAATTTTTATCTTTTTAACATAATCTACTCAAATGGCTACAGTCAGAGATGAAAGTTCACGACCCTTACCTGAGCTTTGCTTTTAGGGCCCGAGGCGGTAGAGTCTTTCTGCAGCAGCTGAAGGCCCAGATTGGACAGCTCTTTCTTTATGCTCATCATGATGTCAGAATGGTTCTCGTACTGCCGTAGCTGGTTGGTAAGAGTCGCAACACTGTCTCTCACAAAATCATTCTCTCGAGAGAGGTTCATCTTTATCATCTGGGTGAGATACACAGCTTTAAATCACACAACTGCCCTAAATATATTTATATAAATAAAAGCACCCGCATCTAAATATATTTGTATAAGTAAATGCACCTTTATAAAACTTAAATGGTCATCTTTCAATTCAACTTTTTACTCAATTTTTTTATGCTGATAATACAATGTAATACACTATCATTCAAAAGATTGGGGACATTGAGGGTTTTAATGTTTTTTTTTTTTTATCTCTATATGCTCACCAATGCTGCATTTATTTGATCAAAAATACAGTAAAAACAGTAATATTGGGAAATATTAATGCAATTTAAAGAAACAATTTTCTATTGTAATATATCCTAAAACGTAATTTATTCCTGTGATGCAAAGCTGAATTTTCCGCCTCATTACTCCAGGCTTCAGTGTCACACAATCCTTCAGAGATCATTCTTATATGCTGATTTGCTGCTCAAAAACATTTACTTTGACTTTTGGTCTATTTAATGTATTCTTTAAAGTATTCATTTCTTTCAAAAACAAAATAATCTTACTAATCCCAGAAATGCAAAACAGAAGCATTTTCACTAGTGGTCTCAAACTATACAACTAAGGTATTTGATAATGACCCACATTGTACATGCAGTAAATATTTTGCGGTGCAGATTTCTAGCCCAGCTTTACCCGATCAGGAGCTAAATTTAATTGGGAATAAAAACAGAGTGCATAAGTGCAGGGCTGGGCTGGACTGGGACAAAAAATCGGCCCTGGCATTTTGGCCCAGACCGGCCCACTACATACGATCAAAATAATAAGTATTATTATTATTGTAACAAAGTATTATTACTGTATTATACACTCTGTGTGTGTGTGTGTGTGAGAGAGAGAGAGAGAGAGAGCCCAAAAGGGGAGTTGTTTATAGATGTGATTGGGTCAGCCCAATGTCAATTAAGAAAATAACCAATGGGCTGCTGATTAAATGTCTCATGGGCCGGTCTGTCTGGGGGGAAAAAATCCTAAACCGACTTTTTTTTGACAAATACATTAAACAGCCGCAAAGACCACAGCGCCGTCAACTATTTAGGCAGAAAAAACTATAGGCTGCTAAGAGTTTTATGGGCCGATCAGACAAATATGGTATGAGAAGATGTATAGGCCCGGCCCAAAAAGTACGTCGGCCCAGCGGGAAAATGCCCGGTCTGCCAGATGGCCAGTCCGCCCCTGCATAAGTGTGACTATTACATGACTGTGGTTTTGTGCTTTGGACATTTCCTCTCTCTGTCCAGCTCTTTCTTACACGCACATTATTTTCCCATCCCTCAAGCCAAAGTGGAGCGGTATAACGGATAATAACTTCAGCCAGAGCATTGTGGGGTAGCTCAGAATGTCCTGAGTCCAGTTAAATCCAGCCCTGGGTCATTAATGTTCACATGTGTATGTTCACACGCACTTGGCCAGTACGATCACACTCACCTCCTCTAGGTTGTTCATTTGAGACACCACCTTATTAATGTATGAGTGAACTTTAAGAAGGTCCATACTGAAGAGAGTTCCTTCCAGAAGGTCCACCATGGACTGCAGCTGCACACACAGATAGAGACTGTTAAACATGGAAAATTATTTTTGGAAGTTAACAAAACAGCGTGGGTTTCATGAATCGGCAATAATGTTCGCAATTTGTCTTGTCAATGATTGACAATAGTGATTATTATAGCCTATTCCTACTTTGGTCAACCACATTTACCAGAAAAATGCTGGTCCACCAGCTACACTCTTAAAAATAAAGGTTCTTTATTAGCATTGATGGTTCCGTGAAGAACCTTTAACATCCAAGGAAACTTTTCGGTTCTGATAATGAAAAGGTTCCATTAATGATGTATAAATAACTTTTTGTTAGCATAACTTTCAACAAACATTCTATCATCGTTACTGGAAGAACATTGGTTTATGACTTTGAGAGAACCTTGGCACTTTATAGCCAAAGTTCTGAGAATGTTCTCTGTTAGCTGGGTTTTATTTTTAAGAGTGTAGACCAGAAAAAAAAAAAAACCTAGTTTGGATTTCAACTGTTTTTTTCAACAAGAAAATGATAAACAGGAGAGCAATTTCCTCATATTCTTATTGTTGACGCATGCTGCTGAGAGTCGTGTAACAGATTGAGTGTCATGGTTATTTACGGCTTCATGTGAATTCAACAGATATGAAGAAACTGCAGCGAGGTCAAAACAGAGCCATATGTTTGGAGCTAAACAGCACAAGATCAGCAAATGTTTGAGGTGGAAATATTAAAACCATTGTGTTTAAATACTGCCTAAAGGTTGCTGAATGATTTTGAGGCCTTTAGCAGAAGCAAATCTGGCGGGATTGTCATATGGCTCTGTGTGTGTGTGTAATGTGGAGATATGGACTGGAATGCTCAGACAGATGGACAAAGAAGAAAAAAAGACGGAAAGAGTGAACCAGACAGGAATGGTACAGAGGAAAGAGGACAGGTGCTATAAAAACACACTTGTGAACACGTGTGCCGCATACATGAATTCTGCCGTCCAACATTCTCTAGTGAATAAGTGTGCTGTTAACCTCAAAAAGAGCACTTCCTTTCCTGCATGTCACAGTTGTGCATCAGTAGCATATCAGTAATGTCCAAACACATTACCCAGGTAATAAAAATATATTCTAAGAATGTTTTAATAATGTTAGCTGGGTGCTTTGAAAGTGCATAGTGATTTTTGCTAAAGTTCACATTAAGTTATGAAAACTTTGCTAAATGTACAAAACATCCAGTTTTTTTTTTTTCTTGGTTATGTGAACATTAAGGGAACATTCCATTTTATTATTTTGGGAATGTTACTTTTAAATGTTCTCTGGATGTGCTGAAGATGCAGTAACATTTAATGTCCTAAAGATGAATGTCCTAAATTATATTGCATACGTTTTAGAAAAAAAAAAAAAAGCAAATTTTAGGCCATCAATACAAAGAATTTACTAAGGTTTTACTAGTAACTATAATTTTTTGTGTAAGTAAATATATGCAAAATCATCATATTTATTTTTATTACAACTGTGCCTTTTATGTGTAGTAATAGTTTTTAAATGTTTTTTTTTTTTTGCTTTTTAAATGTTATTTTTTCCATTTTAAAATATAATTATAAAGTTCTGCAGTTACATACAGCAAAAATATTTTGCTTAATCAGTATTTTTGTCTTATTGTTCAGTAAAATATTGAAACATACACATGTGAAAATATCCTTTACTCAGCAAAATTGATTAAGATAAAAACATGTTTTTTAGAGAACACATCTAATATATATATATATATATATATATATATATATATTCGATTTCTTGCTTATACCATTTTCAAATGACTGATGTTTATTCTTAAAATGAGAACAAACTATTTGCCAGCAGGGCATGAAAAAACCTAAACTATGGTTATCATGCAAGAACTTTGGTACATTTTAATAAGCTTTTTTTTTTAAGTAAAAAGTGAACATGGCCTACCTTGAGCAGTTCTGGCGCCTGTTTCTTGAGTTTTTCCATCTTCCATTCGTTCTCGCAGGGGTTAAGAGAGGAGGGTGGAGCCGTGCAGGAACATTTACAGTCAGCACCGGAACTCACCGTCTCCACCGTGTAAAAATCCTCCACGCGCACGCTTCCTGTCCGCAAGCGAGCGCATGCATCCCGAGTCAAAGGCCGCATGATGCACTTACAGCGACAGTCGGATCCCTCTGATGTCATGCGGACTTGTTCCTCCCCAAAGATCTGAAAGGGAAATGGATAGAAAGTGAAGGAAATTACATCATGACCTGCTTCAGTGTCACTTCCGTCAAAACTTTGCACACTTTAGTTCTCTGTAGAGACATGCAACATTAAAATGTCCTTATTCTAATACAGGTCAGTCTCAAGTTAACCTGAGACTTGAGTTTATTGATCAGCACTTTTAACTGCTGTCTTACTGAAAGTTTGAGGTCAAGAGGTCATCAGTGCCACACAACAGAATTCAGCCACATGTGCCACAGTGACCTGCGACCTCTCCTCCTCCATCATTACTCAATTACTAAAATGTCATTAGTGTCATATGGTGAATGTAACTATATAAAACCCAAATCCTAAAACACAGAATCTTTTCTCAACCTTTCAGCTTCAACAGGCCAGCCTAAAATCAACTAGTCTGTGTTAACCAGAGTAAATCTGTCACATGAGCTGTAGAATACAACATCTTTAGGGTTACAGAGTTAGCGTTCATCTGTCTTCTAGGCCATTATTGTCAAAGGACTGAGTGGAAAACAAGCAGATGGTTTCAACAGTGACCTTTGACCTCTGAGAACAGAAAGCCTGATCATACAGAGTGTGTCCTCCTAATTCAGATCTGCTGAGATAGTGTGCAAGTTTAAAAGCTCTTAGCCAAATTCTTGCATGTATATATACAGTGGTGTGAAAAATGTTGGTCCCCTTCCTGATTTTTTATTTTTTTGGATGTTTGTCACACTTTAATGTTTCAGATCATCCCAAAAATTTCAATATTAATAAAAGATAACACAAGTAAATAAAACATTGCAGTTTTTAAATGAAGGGGTTTTCTTATGAAGGGAAAACAAAAACCAAACCCACATGGCCCTGTGTGAAAAAGTGTTTGGACAGCAGTCGGCCCAGGAGTGGCCGGCCGACCAAAATTACCCCAAGAGCGCAGCGATGACTCATCCAAGTGGTCACAAAAGACCCCACAACAACATCTAAAGAACTGCAGGCCTCACTTGCCTCAGTTAAGGTCAGTGTTCATGACTCCACCATAAGAAAGAGACTGGGCAAAAATGGCCTGCATGGAAGAGCTCCAAGACGAAAACCGCTGCTGAGCAAAAAGAACATAAAGGCTAGTCTCAGTTTTGCCAGAAAACATCTTGATGATCCCCAAGACTTTTGGGAAAATACTCTGTGGACTGACGAGACAAAAGTTGAACATTTTGGAAGGTGTGTGTCCCATTACATCTGGCATAAAAGTAACACAGCATTTCAGAAAAAGAACATCATACCAACAGTAAAATATGGTGGTGGTAGTGTGATGGTCTGGGGCTGTTTTGCTGCTTCAGGACCTGGACGACTTGCTGTGATAAATGAAACCATGAATTCAGCTGTCTACCAAAAAATCCTGAAGGACAATGTCTGGCCATCGTTTCGTGACCTCAAGCTGAAGCGAACTTGGGTTCTGCAGCAGGATAATGATCTAAAACACACCAGCAAATCCACCTCTGAATGGCTGAAGAAAAACAAAATGAAGACTTTGGAGTGGCCTAGTCAAAGTCCTGACCTGAAGCCTATTGAGATGCTGTGGCATGACCTTAAAAAGGCAGTTCATGCTCAAACCCTCCAATGTGGCTGAATTACAACAATTCTGCCAAGATGAGTGGGCCAAAATTCCTCCACAGCGTTGTAACAGACTCATTGCAAGTTATCGCAAACGCTTGATTGCAGTTGTTGCTGCTAAGGGCGGCCCAACCAGTTATTAGGTTTAGGGGGCAAGCACTTTTTCACACAGGGACTTGTTATCTTTGATTAATATTTAAATTTGTTTGATGATCTGAAACATTAAAGTGTGACAAACATGCAAAAAAATTAAAAATCAGGAAGGGGGCCAACACTTTTTCACACCACTGTATGTGTGTGTGTAGGAAGGTTTAACATCTTGGATTACTTATATCCTCTTCAGCAATTCTGAGACCTTCTCAAAAAACAAATGGAAAAACATACATCATCACACCGTGCTAGCTTTGGTAATTTAAAGCGTGAGAAAGATCTTATTGCTTGATCTGCACATCTGATAATGTGTTTATGAAGGGCATGTGGGTGATTTATGAGCTAACTAGCTGTTTGAACATGTTTTTTATTCTATTGCCCCACACTTCTATGCGTGTTTGCATCTAAGGGATCAGTTTATTGACATACATGCCGATTTATTTAGAATATAATCAGCCAATGTCATGTCACCATGGATGTACTGTCACCTTTTCCCAGCCATTATCTGGCATGTTTATGATAGCAACCGAAGTCCAAACAAACAGAGGGCAAGTGTCAGCTGTGTTGTGCTAAAATAAGCAAATCCACTCTGATTTCCTCAGCAGGGATGCATTTCTTCCACTGAGATACTGGCAGCGTGACAAATCCCTGAGAATTATTTGCTATGTTGAGATAGAACTACTGGATATTGTAGTATTATTGTTATTCACACTATATAAACGTTCTGACTGCACAATAAAAGTAGCATAGTCTAAATACACTATATTAAAAGTCTTAAGTCATACAGCTTTGTGTAAGGAATAAATCCAATTTAAATTATTATTGACTGAAAACAATGAAAACAGTAATTTTGTAAAATGACCCATACTCGGAATTTGTGCTCTGCATTTAACCCATCCAAGTGTACACACAGTAGTGAACATCCAATGCTGCGGCGTCCGGGGAGCAGTTGGGGGTTCGGTGCCTTGCTCAAGGGTCTCACCTCAGTCGTGGTATTGAAGGTGGAGAGAGTGTTGGTTAATCACTCCCCCACCTACAATCCCTGCTGGATCCAAGACTCGAACCCACAACCTTCGGGTTACAAGTCCAACTCTCTATCCATTAGGCCACGACTGCCCCTCAATATATGAATATATTATTATTATTAAAAAACTGGCAAGTATTTTTGTGAAAAGTTTTTTTTCGGGATTCTTTAATGAATAGAAAGTTCAAAAGAACAGCATTTATTTGAAATAGATATCATTTGGAACATTATAAATCTCTTTACTGTCACTTTTGATAAATTCTATGCATTTATGCAGAATAAAAATATTAATATATTTAAAAAAAATCTTACTGACTCCAATCTTCTGTCTATTCTGTCCATGCTGAATTAATAGTTCCATCTCTCTTTGTTGCTCCATATCAGCTGTGACAGTGACCACAGGGACTTCCTGACCATCACAGGTGCAGTATGATGATCAAAACTGATCAGCGGAGCCAGACGTTCTGTGGTTCATCTATATGAATGCACAAACTCTGATTCATACAGCAGCTGATATAACAACTGTGAGAACTCTGAAATGTAAACTTCATGAGGAGAGGACAGATAAAAGTGGAAGGACATGAGTAATCCTTCTTATAGGTTAAATCCTCTGTAATCCCATGCGAGGAACTGGACTGGCCTTTTGGCCATCCACTTTCTACTGAGGTAATTAGTAATTTAGCTATATACAGTCTCAATCTTTGATGGACTGCCAGGAATGAAGAAAAAAACAGAAGCATGTGAATTTTTCTCATCCATCACTAGTTCACACAGTCTTTCTCCTCTCGTTCCTACCCCTCCTCTATAACCCATTGAGACTTCTTAAATTGGACTGACCCACTTTTATGTTCAATTTGTTAGAGAAATAGTTCATCCAAAAATGAAAATTTGCTGGCCATCCAAGATAAATTAGTTTCTTCAATGGAACAGATTTGGAGCAATTAAGCATCACATCACTTGCTCACCAACTCACTTGCTCTCTGCAGTGAATGGGTGCCGTCAGAATGAGAGTCCAAACAGCTGATAAAACATCACAATAATCCATAAATAATCCACACCACTCCAGTCCATCAAATTATGACTATAAAATGCTGCATGTTTCTAAGAAACAAATCTATCAACTTCAAACCATTACTTCCCACTAAAATATGAGTCCTTTATCCATAATATTGCTTTATCCAGTCAAAAAAAAAGTTGTCTCGTCTGAATGAGGAGAGAAATATGCTCAGATCAAGCACCGTTTACAAGCTAAAACAGTCCAAAACACCCTAATGATAGATTTGTTTCTTCCAAACACACAGCTTTCCACTTCTTAAAACATTAATTGATTAATTGAGTGGATTATTGTGATGTTTTTATCAGCTGTTTGGACTCTCATTCTGATGGCACCCATTCACTGTAGAGGATCCATTGGTGAGCAACTGATGTAATGCTAAATTTCTCCAAATCTGAAGAAAAAACAAACTCATCTACATCTTGGATGGCCTAAAGGTGAGTACTTTTTCAGCAAAAAAATAAAAATAATTTTTGGGTGAACTGTTTAAGGAAAGCACAAGTATTATTGGTTACATTTAAGTTGAGAGCCATGTATAGAGACCAGAATGTCACAAACTTGACCAGTCAGCAACCACCTACAAAACTGTGCAAAAAAACTCTTAATATCCTAGTAACCATATAACAATACCCTAGCAACACCCTAGTATAATGTCAATGGGCTTTGCATGTGAAAATGTAAAAAAAAAAAAAGATTGTAGATTGTTTACTCATGCTCACCACAGGTAACAATTTAGTGGAATGAATGAAACAAAAAAGAAATCCGACAAGAGTGAGGATTGGGGCCCTGTCGTTCTCTCCAGTGAGCCGTGACCTGTGATAAAGTGCGGCTCCTGATGCATCATGACGTCTCAGTGTTGTTTTCTCATGTGTAGTTTTATTCTTGGGAAATCAACCGTTTTAGCCGAAGTGACTTTCGCCGCTCACACATCAGCCTTTCATCTGTCCGCCACAGCTGGAGGGCTTAAAGAAAAGCTTCCACTGAAGTGGTAAACACTTCTCGTTAGGTGCACTGTGAACAATTTGGGTGATAAACTTTGAGGATGTCACCAAAAAATACATTTGGAGTGAAGATCATAACGGAAGGATACTGGAGATCTTCACGATGTCTTGCAGCTCGCTGGAT
This sequence comes from Barbus barbus, assembly GCF_936440315.1. NCBI lineage: Eukaryota > Metazoa > Chordata > Actinopteri > Cypriniformes > Cyprinidae > Barbus > Barbus barbus. The sequence continues at coordinate 21,464,103 of NC_136721.1, read as the reverse complement.
TTTCTTTTTTTTTTCAGATGTCTCCGCACTGTTACTCCATACGTTACTCAAATGCTTGATTTAGGATGCTAAGGTCTGCTCTTGAAGATCTACCTTCCTGTGTTCAGTTCCAACTCTAATCAAACACACCTGCGAGATCTTATGGTTTACCTGAAAACGACAGATGCTCTTAGGAAAAAAATATAGTGCATTTGTACTAGACAGCAATGAGATGAAATAAAGAACAAATTAAGATTTTTCCTTTTAAGGTCTTTCTTCTGAGAACAAAAAAACAAACAAACATGTTTTCTCCTGTAGAGTTGGAGAAAGGTGCACTCAGATTTAATATGAATTTATATGAATAAATATGAATATATATATATATATATATATATATAGTGTTCCTCAAAACCTCTCAGTTTTATTGGGCTGCTGGAGGAACCGCTGACAGTCTTGCAAAAAAAAAAATCTGATATCTTTGTGGAAGTTCCTAAGAGAAGTGTCATGTTTGAAAAGCGTCTTGTGTGTTGATCTGTAATTTTAAAGTTAAGACTAATGAGCTGTGAAAGACAAACCTCTGAGCAAGCAAATCTTCTTCAGTGCAGGTGTATTAGATTATAGTTTGAACAGCACAGCACAAGCCCCACAAGCAGGAGTGAGCACCTGTTATTTTAGACAGTATTATGTTTTTTTTCACTCACGACACGAACCCGAGATCTCTGAACATGAGTACATTATTTGCACACAAGCCTTGCTGGTTAAATGTTTAATTCACGCGCTGGTCTGACGTGCGCTTTTACTGAGCGCATACACCTGAAGCACGCGCACTAAAAAGCCTGTCTAACAGCGCCTGATTACTCAACTAACTTATCTTTTGCGCTAATACTGTCAAAACACACAAGGTTTACATACAGACTCAGTTGGTTATCTCTAAAATAAAAGTAAATAGTTAAGAGAGAAACAGATGCGTGCCTGTATATTAGATGCGTGCAGCTCTTAAAGGGACAGGACACTAAACATGCTGTCGACTGTCATTAAAGGGACAGTTCTCCCTAAAATTTAATTTCTGTCATTATTTACTCACTCACATGTTGTCCCAAACCTCTATTAATTTCTTGTGCAGAACCCAAAATAAGATATTTTGAAGAATGAGGGTAACCAAACAGTTGCTGGTCCACATTGACTTTGACAGTATAGGAAAAAATCCTATGGAAGTCACTGTGGACCTAATAGCATTTATGATCAGCAGAAGAAAGAAACTCATTCAGGTTCAAAACAACTTTTGAGTAAATGATGGTATAAAAATAAAACATTATGAAAGAATTGACAGACAGATATTTACTTTTGGGGAAACTATTCATTTAATGTTAACAAAACAAAACACAAAGAGAAAAATCACTCACTATTCTTGACTGAAAAACTTTAATACAGTTGCTTTAGGAATCAATCTATGTAGTGTTTTATTTTTATATTTGTTCATTCAATTTCATTGAATGCTCCTGCTAAATACACCTATAGGCCAATTATCACCCTACGTCACACAGACTCACGAGGCTTTGCTATGTAATTTGCATTTGATTTTATTTGGGTATCTGATAACCTCTATGATATTCAAGCAACTACAACTGTTTGGACTGACTGTTTGCACTCACAGCAGTTGGGGGTTCGGTGCCTTGCTCAAGGGCACCTCAGTCGTGGTATTGAGGGTAGAGAGAGCGCTGGACATTCACTCCCCCCACCTACAAAACCCTGCCCGAGACTCGAACCCGCAACCTTTGGATAACGAGTCCAACTCTCTAACCATTAGGCCACGACTTCCCATGTCGGATGAGGAATTAAAGGCAACACTTACAATTTTCCTTTAGCTCTATCAAGAGCAAAGCAGTGCATGTTCTGTTTTTCACAGGTTTGACCAGTGTCATTTTTGAGTGGTTAATTCGCAAGCTAAAAGACAGTGTAGAGGTTGTGCGTGGCTCTATGAACTTGGAGGATCATCTACTAGCCATCCTAATGAAACTAAGATTAGGGCTCAGCAACAAGGATATTGCTTTCAGATTTAATGTCACAGAATGTGACATCTCTAAAACTTTGAGAAGTTGGCTCCCTGTTATGTCTGCAACTTTAAAGCTTCTCATCAAGCGGCCAAGCAAGCATGCAATATTAAAGAATATGCCAAAATGTTTTAAAACTAAATATAAACGTTGCAGGTGCATTATTGACTGTACAGAAATTTTGATTGACAGACCCACAAATTTAACCTCCAGAGCCCAGACGTACTCTACTTATAAAAGCCACAACACTGTTAAGTATTTGGTTGGCATGTCACCTGCAGGAGCCATTACATTTCTGTCGGCAGGTTGGGGTGGGCGCATTTCAGATAAACAAATTACAGCTGAATCTGGATTTTATGACCTGCTAGAGCATAATGATGAGATACTAGCAGATCGTGGTTTTACCATCAGAGATGAGCTTGCTACACGTGGTGCCACCCTTAGGATCCCTCACTTTACCAAAGGTAGAAAGCAGCTCTCTGCTCAAGAAGTGGACACGTCGAGGCCTTTGTCTAATGTGAGAATACACATCGAAAGAGTAATAGGTGGAGAAATTTAAAAATTCTGACAACTGTTATTCCAATCACACAGGTTGACCTCTTAGATGATATAGTGATTGTGTGTGGAGCATTAACAAACCTTTGCAAATGTGTAGTTCCAAGAAGATAGCTTGAATTAGATTAATTTATGTAACGTTTTATTGTAATTAAAACACTTGAAAGTGCAATGAATTTTATGTAAATACAACTGTATTAAATAATTTGCTTCAAAATACATTTTATTCTGACTTCTTTTTTTTGCATTGTTCACAATACCAGTTCACAACCTTTCGTCTTACTCTGGCACATGTGTAGTGGAAATGGTTCTTGCACTTTGCACAGTCAATCATCATCCCAAAGTCTGGCCTTTGACAGCGTGAGCAGACTGCACTGCAGGTGTAGGTGCTTGCATCAGTGGATCCATGCTGCGTGTTAACAGCTCAGGCAAAATGCTCTGTTTGAAGAACACTTCAGCTTTAGGCAGGACTGCTTGCAGCATTTCGTCATCTCTGCTGATGCGGTTGATGGTAATATCTTGCTTTGTCCAAACCACAAAGTCACAGTACTGGGTGTTGCTTACAAACATGTGAAGCTGAACTTGATGGTAGTACTCATGATTCTTCTTTAGTTGTAGTGCTTTGTCTAAGCAGAACTGTGTGTCCTCACTACTCCCTGTCAGACCATCACGGTATTTGTAGGGGCACTTAATTTCTACAGTTGCTTTCCCACAGCAGGTACAGTTTGCTATTCCATCCGGCGATGCCCCAAGATGTGGTTCGTCTGGCCGCACAAAAAGACCGCAGAGCTCCACGTCAAAGTTTTGATGTTGTGCTTTCATTATTTCTGTGTATTGTCTTCTGGCTGTGTCCTCCATATCTTTTCCCCAAAGTACTGCTGGGACATGGTCAAACTGTTGTTTGTTGTAGTGCATTACCTGTTTTACAAGGTTTGTTTTAGCATTCTCAGTTACTACAGTGCATACACGATGTAGGGTTGTGCTTGTTATCCTTCCAGTTCTGTGTGTGTGCCAGGCCTGAGAGTGGGCCTGCTTTTTAGTGGTCAGCTCAAGGTTTACACACTGCTCATTAGTTAACTCCTTCCCCAGTCTTTCAAAGGTCTCTTCACTCCTCTCATGTAGTTCATTTTGGCAGAGGCATCTCAGATCGGCATCATACAGAGCTACCAGGGGCTTTGGCAGGTCTCCGGTCTCCATGTCAGATTCTGATGTGGAATCGGTGTCACTGTGATCCATGCTATGAGCACAGCTGCGTTAGGTGCTAGTACTTTCAGTTCTGCAATGTCTTCATCTGTCAGTTCTGAATACACAAAATAAATGTTAGACTAAATGAATTTTAATACAAATTACACAAATCTGGTTAGTCATTAGTTACATGGCACTGATTATAACTTATGTTTTTACATTAAATTACACTACCAATCAAGTTTTAGAACATCTCCATCTTGTAGTTTTATTGAAATATAAGTAGTTTAAGTCCAGTGAATGGTACAGCAAACTGGCAAATTTAAAAAGAACATTTACTTATTAACACAGGCTGTTCCAGGGTGTTGGCACATTGGGACACCTGTAGAAATGTGTTTTTGCATCAACTTTCAAGGCTTCATTTACTTCTATTGCATCAGAATAATCAAAGAAGATAAAGACAGAGTTTGGATCAGCAAAATTTAGAAATAAAGCAATTTTCAGAGATATACAATTGTCAGGGTTAAAGTAACAAATTAACAACTTCAAGGTATTCTGCAACAATGGAAGTAAGCAAAGCCTTGAAAGTTGATGCAAAAACACATTTTGTGTTTACGCCTTGGAATAGCCCATGTTAATACACCCTCAGAAGCTTTATTTGTACATTATTGCAACTAAAGTCAATAAAAGACAGGTTATAAAAATATAATCAATACCTGCTTGCTACATGACCTGATCTTGTCTACATTTAGATTGTCTTTTACATTGATCTTTCTATGGTTTACTCTGACTGGCTGCAGCTGGGTGTCTGTCCTCTTAGCCTTTCTGAAGCTGATCTCACTCAGTCTGGCTGGTTTCACCTCTCTCTTAGATGGCTGGATCCACATATTTGTCCCTGAAGTACAACACTTCTCAGTCTTTCCTATCCTGACCCATAGCTCAACTTTAAACATGAGTGCAGCTGCATGGCTGCAGCATGACCCTAACCTGCACAAAATGTTATAATGTATGAAACACATTAGTTTAAATTGTGCTTTAGGCTATACATATAAAAACAGTTGTATGATTTCAGCAAATAAGCAGTTAACTTTAGTTTAAATAAATTGCTAAAAATAAATGACACTGAATAAAAATAATTACATTTTAAGATAGTGATTTTTGGTTACATACCCAGCCATACAGGTGCAGTTCGATGTAAGAATACAGTTGTTTGTCTTGTTGACGATAGATAACCCACGCCTTGTACAATTCCGTCTTCTTACACTGTCTTTGGCTGGGCAGAACCTCCGTCTTCAGCACTACGAAGTCTTGAACTTGGTAATCATGAAACTGTATGTCTTGGACATGACCGCACAGAACAAAGTTGTACGCATCAAGAGACTTGCACGCTTTTAACTTATCCCGGGCATATATGGAGTGTCGATCAGGTAATTA